>NC_080861.1:13796065-14420921 GCF_030435755.1 Ochotona princeps
TTAGTACAGGTGACATTGCAAAAAGTATTTAAGACATTGTAATGTGGTGTGATATGTTCCTAACCGTAACTCTGTAACTTAAGACACATTATTTGTGATTTGGATTAATAAATTATTATTTATCCAAGGCAGGCTACTGTTATCTGCATTGTTAAATTCTTAGTAATAAGTACGAGTTTTTTCCTTTACAGTCCAAAGTGGTCATCTTCATTAGGTAGTTTCAAGGGTCTCTAAACTGATCTGTCCTCTTCTAAGTCTTCTGAATCTTCACCACTAAGGAGAATGGCCTGGACACCCTGGTGTGAGATGCAGGGAAATGTGGTCTAATATTGCTAGTGGAGGAAAGGAGAAGTTTAAGAGCAGTGTCTGTTCCACCCACTCTTCTGAATTTATGAAAACGTGAAACAGTAGACTAACTTCTGCTCTTTTCTGAATAGGAGTAGTGAAGGGACTCAGTGAGAAATGAACATTTGAGGATGACCTTCCCTAATGGAGAAAAGGCTCCAGGCTCCACTGTGAAGGAGCAGGCACACCTCCAGGGGGAGAGGACACTCCATAGTACTGTAGCAGGAACCTTGGTTCTGAATGGACACCTGTCTGAATCAGGTACAACAAAGAGCCCTTTAACAATGACCATTTGGAGCCTCAGCTTAGCTCCTGCTCCCTTCATTCTCAGCCACTCCACTGAAGCATACAAGGTTCAGTAAAACACAGATCAGAGCCAGAATAATTACCAAGGACCTGGAAGACCCAAGGTTAATCAGTAGTTTCAAGGAGATATAAACAGTTCTCAGTGGGAGGGAGCTTAAGCAGAAGTTGGTCTTTCATTCTGCAGATCCAATACAAATTTTGGACAAGTGTTTCATGTTGACCATGGGATGAGAAAGAAAATCATGTATAGGAGCTCTAAAACCTGCAACAGAGTGGGAATGAAAACATATGAGGAAAAGACAAAGAACCCAATGTAGAAATATAACTGTAACTCAGGAATAAGAAAATTTCATGCATATTCTTTGTTATGAAAAAGCAGAATTGAGAACTTAACTGAGCAAAAAATGATCTCAGAAAATAAAATGATGAAATAGGGAGTGTGGTTAAAAGAGATGGGATCCTAGATGATGATAATCTCATTGCCAGTTTCCTTAACCCAGAGCAGGGTAGAAGAAGGTGAAGACTAGATCCGAAGGAGCAGACAAAATCCTGATCTTGTTAACTACCTACCTGTACAATAGGAGTAACTGGTTGCCATGAAACTACATGTCTCCTACAGCCCAAGAAGAGGAACAAAGCCATAAAGAACCAGCCTGGAAGTCATATTCTTTCATCCATTCTAGCCTGTGCTGTAGCACTTCCCACTTTTTTTTTCTCTGTAGATTCTTCACAAATTTTTCCATACTCATGGAAGAATGTGTTTATATGTAATGTGTCTAATGCATACAATTAGACTCACGGGGTGGTTGTCAATCACAGTTCCAAATTCTTGGGAGAAAAAATCTGGTCCAAAAGATCCAAGCTGATATTATGTCCAATCACTTTGATCCAAAGTAGCCGCATGTAGGTGATACAACTAGTAGTTAATAATTATTGAACACAAATTGGTTGTCAGACACTGGGCTAAGTGCATTGCACAGGACACTCAAACAGCTGTCACTTGGGTGAGAGTGCCAGGGACTTGTGCCACACTTTAAAAGAGATCACAGAATAAGTTATTTGCTCAATGTCCCACAGGCACTGAGTTTCAGAACCAAGTTTTAAGTCCCAGCAACCAGTTCCCCAATATCCTGTCAACTTTCCAGATATAATATTCACAGGAGCCAGCTGCCAAAGAACAGAGGATGATGGTCTGTGAATTGGACAGATGCCCTAAAATGTGAACGGGATGTTTATGAAATTTCTTTAGGGTAGAGTCTTACAAGAACAAATTTGCCCAGCTGGATTTTGAAAAACATTCTGTGATTCATGTCTCATCAAAAGGATGTGGAAGTGCTACCATCACATTAATTGCCATTATCGGGTACTGAAATTTTGTTTCATCTTTGCCAGGTAGTTTTGGAAGAAATTGGCACCAAGGAGGTGACATTGATGCTTACCAATGAGGTGCAGCAAAAGCAATGTGGATAGGACTTAAAGACTGAGGAGTATTTGGAAATGGTAGGGCAATATGGGCTGATTTTAAAATAGAGAGCAATTACAGACTGGGTTAGACTCCAGCACCCACTGGTGTTCTTGAGAGCTGGAGTAGGTGTAGAATGGGCTGGGCTAGATCTGAACTCCCACTGGGTCATGTGAGAGCTGCCTGAGGGCGTGGAGCAGTTGTGACTGGGCTGTAACACCCAACAGTAAGAACCAGATGGGATGTGGGCCAGTTGGGCAAGGCTGCTGTTCCTGCAGGGAAGCAAGTGGACTAAGGGCCCACCAGTGTGTGTAACAAATGCCACTAGGAGGAGACCCAACAGAGTTGCTTCACAAACTCTTTCGTCAGGGTGCAGTCCCTGCAGGGGAGCACAAGAACCAAGGTGAGGAGCAGCCTAGACCAGGCCAGGTTGTAATACCTGCATGTATACATGTGATTCAGGTCTGGGGTGGGTTTGGTCAGCCAGTTCACTTCAGGGCCAAGACTAGGTGTTGACTTGCCAGATTGGGTGGCAGCACCCTCCAGTGTGAACTGGAAGGGGGGAGACCAGGCCAGACTGGGCTACAGAACCCACCAGCACATATGAGACCAAGGGGAGGTGTGTAAGCCTGGTAGGGAAGTAGTAGGGATTCCCCTGCTGGATTACTGCTCCTGCTGGTGAGTGTGAGAGCCAGACCTGGGGGCAAACCAGGTTGGGTAAGGCTACAACACCTGTTAGCCTACATATGAACTGGGTTAAGGGGAGAGCCTGGCTTGCTAACTGATTGAATCCACTGGTACAGGCATGAGCCTGAGTAGGGCAGGTGGGTGGGCTTTGCTGCAGCAGCTGCTGCTAAGTGCTGGAATTGGGGGCAAGTTCTATCAAGCTTGACTGCAGACCCACCTAGACAGTGCAAGATCCAGGGCAGGGAGTGGGCCCAGTGGGATGCTGTGGGCACCACTCGGATGGGCTGCAACTCCCATTGGTGACTATGAGAACGAGGACTAGGGGTAGGCCTGACTGGACAGGCAGTGGCACTTGCTGGCATGAGTGTGGACTGGAGGGTGGAGCTGGTTGGGTTGAGTTAGGCCTCAGTGCCCAATGATGTGTACAAAATGTGAATGGGATGTGGGACAGACCAAAGCAGTCCATTATATATGCTGACAGGTACAGGAGCCCAAGCTGGGGGCTGGTCCAGTAAGGGTAATTGGGGGTTGCTCTGATTTGGCTGCAGCTCCCCGTAGTATACATGAGGGCCAACTGGGTTGGGTCGGGCTGCAGCACCCATTGGTTTGCAGAGGAAGGAGGGCAGAACAAATTAATCAACTATCCAGCAAAGCTTGACAACAAATTTCTGGGTGAATGGAGATTCAGAGGTGGACTATATCAGCCAATTGACCTTGGAAGGATTTCCTCATCCCTGGAGCAGCAATATCAACAGCATCTCAGAAGTATCAAAACCACTTGGGCAGAATTATCAGAAAATCCTCTACCACAGGCACCCTGGAGTGACATCGGGTGGCTGTGCCCTGTCCCTGGGTACTGAGACAGTTGAGAGGCTGGGTGTGGCTTCTCCCTTTGTATCCCGCAACCGCAGATACAGGAAGAAGAAAAACAAAATGTATAAACCATGGTCTCACCCAGTTTCCCCTGATCCTTGACCCTCCCCACTCTAATCAACTCTGTAAACATCATTTTAAAAATAACATAAATACAAAAAATGAAAAAAGTAGAGGGCAGTTAAAGTAGATGATTGCAGTGGGGAATGACTCTAGAGAAAGACCTTACTATAAGCAGTTTAGAGATGAGAATGATGGTATTCTAAAACAGAGTAGTGCCTCAAATAATCTTTGTGGGAGATGGTTGCGTGTGATAATTTCATGTCATACACACACATTGAGAGATATACGCACTTTCTCCTTCAACTTCACCCCCTCTACTCCATACAGTCATTTCTAAACAAACAAAATCACTTTAAAAATGCTGGTTGGATTCATATAGCGTTGCTTATATCCAGGTAAAATAAATTCACTAATGCAATGACAGGTGTGGAAGTTTTCAGCTTTGAAATGCATCTGACTAGTGACATTTGCATTCTATGAGAAGTCTATGCTAATATAACATTCACACCCTGAGAAGAAGTTTAAATTGCAAATTTTGAAAAGCTTGAAGTCTGTAAATAATATTTTGGGGAGAGGGTTGGTGGTGCCAAATGGCTCCCAGTGAGAAAGAATTCATCCAGGAAGTATGTGTTCGAGGTGTGAACTCTCATCTGAAGTTGCAGTGGCCTGGGAAGCCTTGACTGGGCAATGATTTGTGTCCCTCTCCAGGGGACTGCAAGCTCTAGCGTGCATTGGGATCAGCTGACGGGAATGTCCCCCACCCAGAGCTCTTGGTCCATTCTGGTCCAGAGTTCAGGTCCATTCTGAGGATTTGCATTTTTCTAAAATCCCCAAGTGCCAATGCCATCCCTGGGGGCAACACTTTGAGAACTATTGCTCTCAGAAAATCTTAGTGGTACACTGACTTGTCTCAGTGGGTGGCAGAGAATTACTGAATGATAGTAAAGATTTAACATGATGAAGCGAAGTGTGGCTTTTATGTTTGCAAAGTTTGGAAAGGAGGCTTTATTTTACTTTTTGGAAGGAAAGGGTAAAGGCAAGAGTTAGATGCACACATTTTCTTCTCTCCCTGCCCTGCCTCCAATCCCTTCCTTGAGCTTCCAGTTTGGAAGGAGAGAAATCTTACTTCTCCCAGGCTGCTGCAGCTTCTGCTGAGAGCAGCGTCTTATGCCGATTTTCCCTGGCGGTTTCCTAGCCAGCCAGCCGCTCACCCTCAGTGATGATGTCAGCACTTTCCCTTCCATCACACCTGGATGCAAGCATCAGATAAGCTCCATGGGAAGAGGCCTGAGGACAAGGAGCAATGAGCACAGTCTTGACAGGTGAACCAAAGACCCCTTTGTTTCTGGGCTGGAGCTGGCTGCCACGGTGTGGATTTCTGGTCTGTCAGCTGACTGCTCCACTTCCCTGTTCTCCTGAAAAAGAAATCGTTAGTGATTTGCAAAGCTGTTTCTGAACACAGGAGGCTATAATGTGAGATCAAGACTGGGTCAAGACCAGTTAGCCATTGCCCTACTTTGGGCAGAAGCCACCTATGGGAGAGGGGCTTATTCATTACGACAATCAAGAGGGCTGTGCAGGTAGCCAGGTGTGCACTTTGCTAGTGAGTGAGTCCTGCTGGCATCTTTCAGCAGAATTCCTGCGCAGTGCTTTTGCAGGTGCAGTGTTGGCTGAATGCATTCTTCAGAAGGAGCTGGCAGCAACGTTTACATTCAGCAACTCCAGGCAGGTGTCTCATTTGGTTTTGTGGTCCTGTCTTCACTCCCCTTCTTGGGACACCAGTGAGTTTTGTACCCACTGTGAATGCTGCTGCATTCATCTGGTAGAACTCATTGTGATAGTTTTAAGAGCTTGATCTTTTTAGGCAGTTTTCTTCATTCCCAGTCTGCTGCTCACTTTGGGTCACTCAGGGTAGCAATGGACTAACATCAGGTTCTGGTTTCTCTCTGGAGTTTGCTGGGTGTGTGTGGGAGAGGAGTAGTGACTGGAGAGAGTGACTTCTTGCCATATGTCTTATTCACACATCAAAATATTTGTACAGGGAGTTTTGCCTGTTTATAGAGTTAGGTTGTTGGTGCGATCTATAGAATTCTGTCCTTGAGGAGAAAGGACACGAGGATGAGATCAAGCATTGTTTCTGTGGGGCGTGTCTGAGGAATGATTACTGGGACTCACTCGGACTTATTTAGACAAGAAGATGGGTATACCCCAGTTCAGCTTCCAAAGGGCTTGCAGCTTACTCCATTCTTCCAGACACTAAAACTTCCGTGGACCAAAAACCTGCAGGTGATGAGTACAGCATGGACTCAGTAGTTGGCATCCAAATCCGCACTGACTGCTACCAAAATGGTCTGATCATTCTTCCACAGACAGCATTGCCCTCATGCTTGTTCCAACAAGACTTTTCAACGTGAACACTAATGTCATTTAAGGTCAAAGAATTCTTTGTTGGGAAAAAACTTCTCTGTGGAATGTTTAGCAACATCCTGGCCTCAACCCACCACATGTCAGTAGCAATCATATCTCCAGTGGTGGCAATAAAAAACGTTTCCATACATTCCTGAATGCCCCCCTGGGAGTCAAAAGTGCTAACATCTTAAGTGAAGGGAGATATAGCATGGGAGGACATCTTCCAGTTGCAATAAAACTGTTACTGTGCAGCCTAGTGGTGGCCAGGAGTTCAGCATACCCCTTCTGAGGGAGGCTGGGAGGCTGCGAGGCTGGGAGGCTGGGAACCTGCGTCTTCTCTTCTTTTAGTGACATATCTGTTAACTTTGGTTTGTTGGAAAGCAGAATAAAAATGTGACCTCAAGAAGGTTATTGGGAAGGAAGCACAAGAAAACATATAGGGCAAGATGAGAAAAGTGAATGTGAAGACAAGAAAGCTCATGCATTGTGTGTTACAGAGTAGTTTACTGATGGGAATGAATGAGGACCACTGCACGTAGGGACTTTCTAGGGAACAACTAGAAGATGCTATAGAAGTGTCACCCCCAAACCAGACATTTGAATGCTTACCCGCTCAGTCTCTGTCCTCAATGTCCGGAAGACACTGTCCTTGAGGATGGCACTTTCTCTGCATTTGTCGGAGAGAGATGGTAGCTGTCAAAGAAAGGCAGCTCCCAGGATGCTGGAAATTGTCAACCACAGCAATAGGCAAATTCAGGTGTCGAGGATCAATAGATTGGGTTCACACCCATGCTTTCTGTATCTGTCTTTAAGAATGTCCTATTCCCTCAACCCATGGCGTGCGACTTGAAGAATTTTTCCCAAACTCTGGTGTATGACAACAGAAATCCACAAAGGGATCCAATTTGAAGGACACTGATTGCTAATGGGGGCTAAGGAGATGGTTTCCTAGAGAGTATCCGGTACTAATACTACAAACTGTAAACAGTAGAGAAAAGCAGCCTGGTGCTTCCTGAAATACTGAAATGTTTGAGGGTCTGCTTTGCACTTAGCTCTGGCAGTGTGAAAATGAAAGGCTTGTCCTTTTCCCCATTACCTGTTTTTATAAGGGGATTGAGAGTTACAACATATATACATATGGTAAAAGAAAATGTGGAACATCCCTTGGACTTAGCATGCAGAACCTGTGCTTACTAGGTACTCTGAATTCCAGCAAATCTGATGAGTTACTGTTGTCTTCTGTGAAAAGGAAACTGAGACACAATGTAGAGATTCTATAGGGAATTTATATGACTGAAAATGGTTTTAGGGGAGCCCACAATAGCCTAGGGCTTTTGCTCTTGCTTATTGGCAGACAGGTTTGGATGCCAACCTGAGAGGTTTGGATGAGGTATTATAAGACACACAGGAAGCATCTGAGGCTTGCCTAGTAAGGAAATGACATGATGAAAATGGTGATGGAGAGCTTCGTTCTCACAGTTGTTGGAGCTCGAGCCTTTAAGGGTGACTTTGCCGCTGCAGAAAGAGTTTGAAGCAGATTGGAGTGGGAGTGACCAGCCAGTA
This sequence comes from Ochotona princeps, assembly GCF_030435755.1. NCBI lineage: Eukaryota > Metazoa > Chordata > Mammalia > Lagomorpha > Ochotonidae > Ochotona > Ochotona princeps. Next base: position 13,803,774 of record NC_080861.1, read on the forward strand.
ATCTGATAATAATACAAAGATAAAATGGTGAATATTGTAGAGTCGAATCTGAATCCTGATAAGAATTTCAATCCTCTAGCAGCTCTTCTTCGATCTAAAAATAGTGAGACAACACCAGAATGTCCTGACATTAATGTATAAAATATTCTCTGAGAAGTTTCTCTGTAAGTGATGGGATTGTCTGGTGTTGTAGCTGGAAGGATGTTGGTTCATCTATTCTGACAATGGTCAATGTGTTTGCCTGAAAAGAACACAGTTAAGGTACATGTGTGAAGTATGTATGGTTTTAATGAATATACCTGGGTCATCAAGGTGTGGGATGTTGGGTACTGTGCAGTGATTTGGTAGAAACTGCATACTGACTTAATTGCTGAATTTTCAAATAACTTGTAAATTGGTTGATGTCACATGGATAGCAAGGAATTAATCATGGCACAAGTACATATCAAAGTGAAATTGGCCAACCCTCTGTGTTAGGGCTTACCAGTGCCCTGACTGTTAAGCATTTACCAGCAGCAAACCTTTGTCACTGCAACAAACAGGAATGTATACATCTGGTCTTCAAGGGGCAGCTGCTACTCAGCTCCAGCCTTAACTACCTGGGAAAAATGAGAGATCGCTGTTTCTAGAGCATCTAAACTTTCGAAAAACAAAAACCTTTGTGTGCCAATTATTGTAATCCAGGCCTAGGTGGGAGTGTGGCATATTGGAGGAACAGAAATGAGACTACATTGGAAAACTATGAGTCCTGATACCTCAGTGAAACAACATGTTAGTAAAACAGTTATACACGTTCTGCTCATTGCTGTAAGAGACTTGAACAATTGTGAGTTGAAAAAATATTCTAAAAGGCCATGATGTCTTTCGGCCTCAGCAAAGATCATCTGTTTTGTGTTATTGATTAGGTGAGTTATGTATAGCTAAGAACTGAAGGAAGCACATCAGGGTTTGTAACTAATCGCTGATGGGGCTAGTTCTTTCTTCAGTCAGTTGCTTTCACTGAGGAGCAAGTGTAATCTATGTGGGGCCAAACACTGTGAGGGTGACCCTTGTGTGGGTCGTCTTAATTGCCATCTACCTATTTCGGGAAAAACACAGCAGGCACTTCATGTGATTCTTCTTCCATTATGGAGACAGTTGTGCACGGTTGACAAAGATGTCTCATAAATTGTCTCAAGCCTGTCAGTCGTTTGTGGTCCATGCATCCTTCTATTATTCTTTGTTTAATATTCAGAATTTCTTATTTAAGCATGTCGCATGTAAGTGAGAAATGACCATAAAGTTAGCTGATTTCTGAAAAATATAAAGGATTTGAAGAATTCTTCAGTTACATTCAGGTTGACAAATTCCTAATGGGCAGTAGGGGATGTGGAAGCTTCCAGGAGAAAAACAACAAAAATGATTTTGCATGCAAATCTAAGCATCTTGGAAACAATTACTTTTTAAAAATAAACTGCAAAGCCATTTTTGTGATGTAGAATTTTGACTTTCTATATGCATAGAGTAATATAACAAAGTGGTTAAGTACTTTCGTTTGGAAACTTCAATGAAAGAGTTGTGTTCTATAATCTTGTCAGGTCACTGTCTTGTCTGGGTCTTAAAATAGGTTTATGGCCTCCATGAGCTTGATTTACCTGAGAATTGGGAACCAACTTTCTCTCCTTCAAAGTGGAGTTAGAAAAGCTTGGTATATTTGAAAATATCGTACATTTTAGAAGTTCCTTAGTGTTCTGTTGGATATGTTTTCTCATTCACTACCACTCATGACTTCTTTCACTGTTCTTTGTCTTGTACCATTAGAATTTTACTCTCTCTCTCAAGCCCATTTAACACTAGGGGCCATCACAGGGAGTAACCTTACTGATTGCAATAAATGTATCTTGCTTGTTTGTACTTGGGGTAAAAAAAAAAATTTCCAAGTTCCTGTTAAGTTCCAGAGAGCTTGGTTTGCTAGCCTTCTCTAGAGAGTGGAAGGCTAGTAGAGTACTATGGGTGTTATCCTGCCTCCCACTCCCCTCTGCCAAGCTTGTGTTTCTTGGACAGTGCCCTCAGTGAGTGTTAATTAAAAAAGGCTCAAGGAACCACCTCCTGGTTCACTGTTCCACCTTTGGGAGAGACCAAGGTCAGGCGTTGTACCGATAGTCCTTCCTTTATTCCCCGGATGAGCAGTCCACTACCAATGCTACCAATGGTTGACTCACTTGGGGAATAGATTGCTTTTGCCATGTCTTTAGATAGGATCATTCTATTCAATTATGTCGGTTCCACAGCTTGTCTCCATCTCTTATCAAGGTTCTTGAGACCCCTGCTTGACTCTGCTGGAGACCCCTTTCCTTGCTTAGCTTGTTTCTCTTTTCTACCATGCTTTCCTCATTCCTTTAAATGTTTGCCTTGTCCGCAAAACAGAATGCATCTAGGCCTCCATCTCAACTTACATTTCTAGGTAATTCCATGGGAAATGAGTGCAGTAATAGGAAGCTGTTGTGTGGGCAAAATGTGTGTTGGACAACTAAGTGCTATTAATTTTCCTTAGAAATTCTTTTTGACCTTTAGGGAACCACATGCTCTTAGATCCTGCAATGGAGAAATTTGCTTAACTTCAAATGTTTATTTTGGAGATGTTAAGGAACTTGGATATGGAGTTTGATATGGTAGCTTCAGATCTCCACTTTACAGTTATGAGTTATATAAAATTTTGCATGTGCTTCATATTGGGATTATATGCATTGCTGATAGAAGGATAAATATCCAAATTGATAATACTGGTTTTGGAGAAGAGTGATCATTTCTTATAAACTTCAGCATACCCATACTATTTTTTAAGTTCCTATACAAGACACATGACAACGAATAGTCACACAAAGATGTATACAGGTATTTCCTGTAGTATTTTCACAGTAGCATTAAAGTAAAGGCAACCCAAATGTCTACTCATTGTTGCAACACACAATGGTAGAACCTTACCATGAAGTATATTCAGCAGTGAAAAGAACGAATACTTCTGCAAGCCGTGATGTATGCTTGCAGACACTCAGTGTGGAAGTCAGACACTGAAGATTCAGGGATATGAAACTCCTGGATCCGAGGTTTCCTGAGTCCTGGAGGAGTGGAGAAAGAGAGCACTGCACCTGGACGTGTGGGAAGTTTGAAAATGATAGGAATGTTCTAAAAATGGATTTTAGGGGCTGAACTATACATATCTGCTAAAAAGCATCTGAATTTTTAATGCTAAATATTATGGCGTTTATTTGCTACTGCTTCATAAAACTGCTACAAAGAAACTTAGATCTACTCGAGTTTGTGTGTATGCGTACTGTCTTCCTCTGACCTTTCTTAAACATGGCTTTCAATAGATGGGGATATAGATAGATATAATAGACAGATGAATCTCTACCTACTAAATGAAAAGATAATGAAACAGGATGCAGGACTGTTGGAATACTGCGGTAGTTATGTCCTCCAGGAATCCATAAGATGGAGCACATACTGTCAATGCACACTCACTGTTAATGTTTTTGTTGTTCTCACTGAACCAGCATGTTCCTCCCCGACCCCCTTATTTTTTCAATGCAAAACTTAGATTTTCTTGAATTACCTGATAATGGCATATTTTGGGATGTGTTACATAAGGCATTTTCTCCTCTGTTTAACATTTTTTGAGTAAAATTTTGTGCCTTTTCTTGTGTTTTAACTAGATTATAAATATACTCTTCTTTGTACTGTTTAAACGTTTTTATTCCGTGTCTTGAGAGGTGGAAAAACCCAAAGACTTCTCAGTATTTCAACCACGATAAAATGTGAGCTTGTGGGTTGTCACAAGGATATAGAATTCTACAACAAGCATTACATTCTGATAAAATTCATATTATTTTTGAGAAATTGAATATAGTATGTTGGACCAAATGTCCCTGGAAAACCAATATATATTTCCCTTTACATCTTTTGACATTAGACACACTAGAAACTCACCTCAATGACCTTGTATTTCTGAATAGCAAATACATCTGCTGGTGTGCTGTTTTGGGCTTAGTCAGGAATTATTGTTAATTTTGCCACCAAAAAGGCAGAATACCAAAATACATTAGTGTTTTGGGCATGTGCAGTATAGACCAATTTGGACCAATTTAAGCCGTCAGAACAAGATTGCACCCAAACAGAAGTGCTTGTAGAAATGAATTGACGACTCCAGTAGTTTTAAATCAATGCATGCTGGGCAATCAGACTCCCTTATCGCTCCCCAAAATGACCTGCTTAAAGGAAATTGAAGCACTGTTATGGTTGAGATAGCTGTGCAATCCTCATGCTCCAAGTGGTGATCACCTTCAAATTTAAGCACTTCATTTAAGAGCTCCAATAATTTTAAATTGCTATGTGCCTCAAAGAGTGACAGACGGTTACCAGAGCGCGCCAGTATTTTTAAAACACTTCAGCATTCAGTGTAATATATTTCAGTGGGGAAGTTCACAGCAAGTTGAAACAAATTTCCAAATTAACATTGAAAAATGAAAAGCGACATAGCAACAAACTTGAGGTCCGCTTTTCTTTCTTTCCTTTTTATTCCCTCTCAGCCCAGAGAAAAGGAGTAAGTCTAGTCACTCATCTTGCCTTTGTAATGAAAAGCTTTGGGGATTTGTCAGGAGCTAAAAATAAGTCTGCCTTTTAAAGTATGGAACCCCCTGGCGAAGCCACATTTGGCAGTAGAATAACTCTGTAGAGAGGACCAGGGAGAATGGCTCAGGGAGCAAAAGGGAAAGAGCTTGCATTAAGCAGGGCCCTGCAAATCCCTGTTCGAATTTGAAGCACTAAGAGAGTCCACTGGAAGCCAGCCCCGGCGCAGGGCAATGCAGAACATAATCTGGATGGCTTGGGGAGCTACAGGCTATGCCTGAAAACGCCTCTGTGTGCAGACCTCTCACTCCTCCTGCCCTGGATTCCTCAGTAGGCTGACCCTTTGCTCCAACACCTGGAAAGTCTGTTGCCCTGCCCCAGGGTCGCCAGCCTCTGCAGGAGGGCTCACTGAGCTTGGCATGCCCCACTCAGTCCTTCCTAGTCTTTTTCGTCTCTTCTTCTCTCTTCTTGCCTTGATATTAAGTTCAGTTGTGCTTTCCTGCTATACTAGGTTGTCAAGTATGGACGCACATCAGAGGCTTCTTCTCCACCCTCTCCACTTCCGTCTCCATCCAACCTGTGCCCACAATGTCCAAATTCCTAGTAGGCCATAATTGTTTTTCCCTTACAACTGCCTTCTTAGTTCAATAGCCTCCTTTCAACTCTTCCTAAATAAAAACAAACAAAAACCAATAAAAAAGCTAGAGCTTTTTTTTTTTTTTTAGAAAATCAGTTTTACTTTGTTATACTTTTTGTGTTAGAAGCCATACCTGTTTTAAAGATGGAGTTGGACTTTCGTGTGTGTGTGTGTGTGTGTGTGTGTGTGTGTGTGTGTGTCTGTGTGAAAAATCTGTGCAGTCAAGGTCTTGGTCTCTTTAGTGAAGACCTAGATTTGTTACCTCCTCAAAGTAGTCGTACCACTTACTCTGGTCTTAGGAAAGCACTGACCTGCTTTCTGTCACTTCTGGTAGATTGAACAGATTATTCACCAAAGAAATAATGCTAAATCATCCTGAGACTGAGGTGCCTGTTGGTGTTCACAAGCAACCATGAAGGCAGAGAAGTGAGCTGCTTTCCCCGGGCATGTGGGACGGAGCCTATAATACTTATCTATAGTCTTTGATTTCTTTTAGAGTTTTGTTTAAAAAGTGATGCCTTTTTCCCCCACTTACATCCTTTTCATCCTTACCATCCTTACTGTCATGTATACATACTTCCCATCAAGTAAAAGTTGTGCTGCTAGGAGACATACTCTATTCATTCTGTGATTTCTAGCATGTTCTGACTTGCTGAGACTCTACCCTGACTGAAGTATCATCTAGGAGCCTTCTTGATTTTGCTGAATCATCTAGAATGTTCTCCTGTACAGTCCTGGCATAGAACTATTTCTTAGTACCTTCAAGTTCTTAGTAATTTCAGCCATGAATAAAGGCTGTCCCAGCATTACGGAGATTCCCAGAGCTATACTTGAGGAGGAGCATGACTGGAAAAGGGACTTTGATTTGACAACATGTTATCAGGCAGGGACAGAGTTCAATTGCAAGCCTTACATGCCTAAGGGTGTCATGTACAATTGAAACTGTTCACTTTGTTAAGTTTATCCAAACTTTATATTACTACTGTTGTTACTATTGAGCCACACTTATTGAACTTTTTTTAAAAAAGATTTCTTTATTTGAAAGAGAGAGAGAGAGAGATAGAGAGAGAGAATGTTTCATCTGCTGGTTCACTTCCCAGATATTTGCAAGGGGCAATGCTGGGCTGGGCCAGGTGTAAGCCAGGAGCTGCATACAAGTCTCCCATGTGGATAGGGGCTTCAATGCTTAGATCATTTTCCATTGCTTCTCTAAGGTCACAAACAAGGAACATGATCAGAAGTGGAGCTGGGGCCCGGTGTAGTGGCCTAGTGGCTAAAGTTCTCGCACACACCAGGATCCTACATGGGTGCCCATTCTAATCCAGGCAGCCCTGCTTCCCATCCAGCTCCCTGCTTGTGGCCTGGGAAAGCAGTCGAGGACAGCCCAATGCTTTGGGATCCTGCACCCGCTTGGGAGACCTGGAAGAAGTTCCTGGCTCCTGGCTTTGGATTGGCACAGCTCCAGCCGTTGTGGTCACTTGGGGAGTGAATCATCGGACGGAAGATCTTCCTCTCCTGCTTTCTATATATCTGACTTTGCAGTACAAAGAAATAAATCATTAAAAAAGAAAAGAAATAGAAATGAAGCTCCTAGGACTTGTTCCAACATCTACATGACCTGCTGTATAACAGGAGATTATTTTACCAGCTATGCCATAATACTGGCCCCTATTAAACTTCTTATATGTGGCACACACTGCTGTAGGTGTAGCACTAGAGTTTTGTGTGTTTGATATACAGCAGAATCTCTTGTTGAATTTATGGATAATAGATCCAGAGCACTTACAGGGATGCAAATTTCTTTATATTGGTGATGAAGTTTTCTAACCCCTCCGAGGCTTTTAGCCAAGCCAGTTGTGCTTACATAAGGTCCTGCAGCAAGTAAAGGATAAAGTTTGGAATTATAATCACATCAAACTCCAAATCAACATCAGCTTTGTAAAGAGATGAAAATCCTGTGAGCCCTCATCTCCTATCTAGTGGGCCTTTGCCTTGTTGAATGTAGAGCCGGGGAATTATAATGATGATATGATGGGGTGTGTGTGTGTGTGTGTGTGTGTGAGAGAGAGAGAGCTCTCCTCCCTTCATCACTGTTACTTCATTTCCCTCATATTTTTTTTCTGTTGTAGAAAAGATGGTTTTCTCTGGAAAGCCAGATCTCTTGAAAATGAATAACTTTGGTCTTCTGCAGAGAGGACTCCCAGAAGGAAAACTGCTGAATGAGACACCGTGGATCTCGCTGGAGGGCATCAGTTGTGGGCATCTTGCCCGGATCCTAGAATGTAGGCAGAAAGAAGTTATGAACCTCCGTGAAATCAGAGAGGGGCAGGTACCGTTCCTTGATTGGAGAGACTCCTGTTTCGTTACAGGCACACAGTGCAGAAACAGGCAGGGCTTGGGTGTGTGTGGACGCACTGATATGGACACAGCATGCCCTTGATATTGCAGAGGCTCCAGTTTCCAAGTGGAAACTGAGCATCTTGGTGCTGCTGTAGGGCCTAGCAGCCTGCTTGGATCCCCAGGGAACAAGGTTGACTTTTCATCTGGAATAATGCTAATGGTGTCAAGCAGGTCAGTATCTCTGAGGTAAAATCTGTCACTCTCTTCTGCAGCCTCATTATGTCTCCCTTCAGGCTGGAAGGCCACCATGCGACATTAAAGGATGGGGTTCCTTCTTCCCACAGTTGATACCGTGTGTGTGTGTGTGTGTGTGTCCACATGCATACTTGTGACTGTGATCTTCACAGTGACATGAATATGGGTAGGCCTTTTGTCTTAAATAAGGAGGATGTCAGTGTTTAAATTCTGTATATAAATTCTATTGCCCTGAAATTCTTCTCCCAAGCTACTCCCATATATGTTTTAGTATAGTCGCTTAACAACAACAATGGCAACCCAGAATTACGTTACACATAGAACTGGAGTTGGCCCAGAATTCAACCCTGAAGAGCTCTAATCGTTCAGTAATTTTAACAGAAGAGTGGCATGTTGTTGACTCAACAATTTAAAATTATGCTAAAGTAGGGTTTTGCCAGCTGGTTCCTTGGCCTCGTTCAGAAATGAACTTGGCTATATACAACAGAGACCACTAATCCATGAGGGTGGAAAAACGAAATGTTTGAAAAACAGACAGTTTTTTCCAGTAGTCGGCAAACCTTCCCCAGTCTGTGCTTGAACCTCATGAAAAGCAGAGGCAGTGGTTGCTAGAGCAGCATTAACAGCTTGTACTTTCTTGATAGAAGGGGCCCTGTTGAACTCCACTGTCGTTCAGAGAGGAGACTGCAGCTTAATCCAAGGGCAAGGGCAGGGACATGCATGCTGGGTTTTTCTCTCTAGTCTTTCCTCTGACACATTTTTTGCCAAATACTTGGTTCCCTTCTGCACCTTGCTGTTCAGTATCGTCGGAAAATACTGGGACTTTAGTGCTGGAGTCTCGTGGGTGTCCAAGTTTTTGCTCTCATCCCAATTTAAGAGCTATAGGGTTTCCTACAATTGGCTCTTTAGGGAATGTGGTAGAGCGTCCTTTCTTGGAGAAGCTGTTTTTTTCTGATCCTGTCATTCCATGCAACTGACCACATGGCTATTTTGTGGCCATCACAGAAGACCTTTGTAACCACTTGCAGGTCACTGAGCTTCAGTATTCCTCTTCCTTTACAATTCTTTTGTAAAGAGAGAATCTGGCTTTGTGTGGCAAGATATTCACGTTTCCATTCAGAATTATTACACATTTTTTAAAAATTCAAGCAACTAACTAACCAACCAAACACAGCACACACACACACACGCGCACACACACACACACACACACACACACACCTGACTGCCATGTTAGATTTTATATGTTAAGACTTCTCACTGATTTGTAGCCAGATTAGAATTTGAGAAACATTGACTTAATTGAGTGTGGGCCAGGATGAGTAAAACAATCATCAGGGAACTTGTTTGTAAACTAACTTCTCAGGTGCTTCTCAGATCTACCCAATCAGCAATCTGGAAATGACTCCCAGGAATGCGTGACTTCCCAAGTCTAGCTGGTCTTGATGTAGCATGGACTTGAGCTATTTGTGCCTGACTTAACTTTCTCATCTCCAGGGTGACTGAAAAATATTGGTATTATTACAGTGGTTTAAAGGAAGAAAAATATGTATGATAGAGTATAATATAGTAGACTGTAATGCAAGGGTATTACAAAAGTATGTAAGAAATGGAATCAAAGATGTTGATTATAGTGTGAAGAAATTTGAAATCCATGTGTAAATGCTTCCAAAACTTCCTAAAAGAAGTTATGAAAAATATGCCAGGACCTCATTTTCTTGGCAGCAAAATAAACTTTCTTTTGATTCCACTTTCCTTATACTTTTAAAGTGACTTCATAGGCTAAATAGGTATATATAGGGAAATAATCATATATAAGCAGAACCCAGAGCGTACTGAGGAATGCAAACTACATTTGAAATTGGTTGGTTTTCAAGCCAACAAAGCTAATCTTGGCTAACTTAAGCAAAATGAAACTTATTGGAAGGATACAGCACAAGTCACAGAATATTTAGGAATACACAGACAAGCAAAGGCAAGAGCTTTCAGCTTGGTAGAAAAAGCAACTCTCAGGGAATCTCCAGGGATCCAGAACAGTTGTAGAAACTGATTAATGTCTCTGCAGGGCTCTTGGGTCTGTATAAATCACCTCCAGTTACCCTTGGGCCATTCCGTTCTAGAGCTGTATTCTTGGTGAAGAACTGTCTGGCAGGCTTGGGTCCTTCTGAAGACAAGGCGTGGGATCTGGACTGGCACATCAGCAGGGGAGCAATACAGATTTGTCACTCTGGTTGTCTGGGTATCACACCTGGACCTTGGTGCTGGCACCATGCTAGGAAATTCTGGAGCCACAGGCTTGAAGGCATGTGCTGGCTGCTAAGGGAAGTATAACATTTTGTTTCCTTTCATAGCTCCAGGATTTTTCTTTGTATCCAGACTTCATTAGTTTGGGGAAATCAAAAGAGTTTTATGTATCAACAAAAACTAAGTGCGTTAACATGTCTCCAACTGTCATTTGCCTGCCTCTGTGCTGTGATAAAGCTATGAGGTTTCCCTTGAGAAGGGGCAGCTGCTGCCCACTCACTAACAAAGCCACAAAGTGAGACTATCAGTGCGTGAGAGTGATGACAGGGCACACAGCTTCCTTTTCTCCTAGCTTTACATGTGTTTATAAAGACAAGCCTATCTCTGAAGTTTGCCACCGTTGTTCTGTGTTCCTGTTTATGAGTGTTTTGTTCCTGTGGCACAGAAGGCTGTATGTTGCTTATGCTCTGATACTACCGTTTATTTTTTTCTTCTGAATCTACCAGTTCACAAAAATAATCCTTCTGAGTATGAAATTTTCCCCTCATTTAGATCTGTGCCACGGCAACACCAGATGATAATACGGGCTTATTTAATGTGTATCTGAGGGAAGATGGGATTTGAGAGCTTGTTAAAATGATGATGCTGATATCTTGAGTATGCTTTGGAACTGCTAGCATTTGCTAATGAAAACAAAGGCAACCTGGAGAGCCTGGGGGGTGGGGCAGGTGTACAGCGCCCCCTGTGCACTGAGCAGAGACCTGTGTGACCATGAGCCGTTAACTCACCCTTTCACAAATCCTTGATGATGCAGTGTTTAATTGCATCATACAATGGAGATATCAGTGATCATTCCATAACACTGTTTTCTGATTAGCCAGTAGAGCAAGGCCATGACAGCTAATGCCAATGTAAAGGAGTAATTGGATTCCTGGATTCGGTAGTTGAATCTGCAGGAGGATGTCCAGTGGAGTGCTCTGTATCACCACTATGAAACAGGTTTCTTTCTCATGTCCTTATGGAAAACTGAATTTGTGTATTATTACAATTACAGTTGAAAACCCTCTTCAATCAATTTTGATGTCTATGATTTTGTGTATACTTATGCAGCAATGTGACATAGCGTGTACATGAGTATGATGCATAACATCATTTGTTACACAGCATATATATGTATCTTCTTATAATTTTGTAATATGTACACATAAAAGGAAATATATATCCTATATAATATGTTATGCAGCATATTGTATGCCATATGTAGTGTGTTATATATAGGCTTATTTATTTTATACTTTAGTGATATATTCTTCTATTTAATAAACATTTTAAAAGGCAACATATGAACATATTTTTGTTTCTCATATATGATAATATAAAGTATTTTGTAGCTTATATCCTTGTTTATATATTAACTGCACTCATTTATAACTGTAATATATATTTGTCATCTGTATTTGGGTATTGTGCTGAGTATAATTTTACAGAATTTCAATTATGTAAATGAATGTGCTCCTGTTTGAAGCCCAAGAAGTTCTGGTTCATGAGTTTAATTTCTACCTACCTCAGGGCCTTACCACAAAGGATAAGTTGCTCTCCTTGAGCTTTATTTGGAAGTTTTCCTTTTTAGCTGAGCATAAAGACAGAATTTGAGCTTGGCATTTGATGTTATACTGATTTTTTCGAATCAAATTCTGTGAGTTTGACTTAGCCATCAGTACAGAGCTTGGGTCATATCATATTCGAAGTCTTTTTTTTTTTCATCAATTTCAGTTTTAGATTTGAGTAGCTTGGGATCGCAAAAGGGAAAGAAATCGCTCCTTGGCTAGATAAGCTTTAAAGAATGCCAGTTGTTTAGAATCTATTCAAAGAAAAACTGAGTACTTCTGGCAAGTGGGTGATATTTTAAATCCTCATAATTTATTTACTCTCATTTTAACCATCACAAAAGCCTATCAATTATACATGAAATTGAATATTAGAAATCAGAGGAGATATATGCTGGTATGCCTTTCTTTTGACCTGGCCACCTCAAATTATAACCAAGTTCATTTTATACTTCCGTCTGTCTGTAAAATTGTACATGTATATTATATATGTAAGGAATTATGTAAATTAACAGTTATCATTGCCTCACACACCATTTTCCTGCAAACTCCAATTCAATTTTCAAACAACTTGTTTCCCAAACAAGATGCTTAGAGTTTCCCTTCCCAATGATCTTTGTTCTTTTCATTGTAGCTATGAAGCGAAAGATGTTACTTTGCAAAATAATTTTCTTCCTGTCATTAATAGAAGATGGCAGCATGGAAGGATTTTCTGATTTGTGGAAAGGTTTTGGCTCCAGTTTGTTCTGGACTGCCTATAAAGAACAAACATTGGCTATTCAGTGTGGTTCTTGGAACTCATCTCATTATATTAGACTTCTACCTTGCATTTATCACTGAAAAAAAAAAAACCTACTGAAATGTTGTGGGGGCGAGGGGCGGGAAGACAGACTCAGGAAATGTCAGAAAAAATAAATGTGTTTCAAGTGAAGTTTCGCCCTGGTTATTGCCTGCAACCTGTCTATAGAGAATTGCAATGCAACTCTGCTTACAGAAGGATTGGTACCATCCAGGGGTTCCGCTTACACGCAATGCCTTCCAGTATGACAAGGCTCTCTTAATTGTTGTCTCATGTTGTTGAGACTGACAGGAATAAAACAGAAAACAAGAGTTTTTCTTGGAATAAGAGTTGAGTTCATCCTGGCTATTAAAAATTCTAATGACATGAAAGCCAATTATTGTGAATTCAGGTGGTTATTCTGAATGTACTTAGATATGTGACAGCTAAGGTAAACATTTCAGCCCCAGACAGCTCCATTAATTAATTACCACTCAGGATTCTAAAGCTTGTTTAGGTGCTTCAAGAGCCATGTGGAATATTTATAAGATTCCAGTTCCTAGCAAATACAGATAGGAAAGCTAAGCACTTACTAATATTTATTCCACGTATTTTGTGATTTTTTTTTTTAGCTAAGCTTTCAAAATATTTTTCGCCATTCTTTATGTTTGCCTATAGAAGAGTGTCTATAAAAGAATCTATAGCAATTTATAGTGAAAAAAAATAATAATGTGTCTGAAGAGGGCAGCCTTTCCACAATTTCTTGAAATTTATTCTACTTAAGTAGACATTGTGTAGGGCATTTATTTTTCTGTTATTTGATACTTATGAAAACTTTAGCGTGTCCCTGTTCTAAATCTGGCTTGTCTTCAATTTAGACTTAATTCCTCTCTTTACCTCCTTCCTCTATTTTACTCAAAGCCTAAAACTATGCAGATGCCCAAAGCATTTTTTCCAAATAGAAATCTGTATTTGAAAATATTCCTTCACAATTCACTCCCAATGATTTCTTAAATGTGCTGTGTCTGTTTGAACACACACACACACACACACACACACACTAAATAAGAGAGTTCCCTACTGCTGGTTCACCCCACGTGTGCCTGCAATGACTGTGACAAAGCCAGGAGTCAGGAATTCAAGTCTTCCTGGTGGCTGGTAAAAATCCAGTCCCTGAGCTGTCACCTGCAGCCTCTTATGGGCTACAGCAGGAGGAAGCTGGAGTCAGAAGTTGGAGTGAGAATCAAGCCCAGGTTCTCTGGCATGAGATGCAGACATCTTAATTGCTCAGTTAGACATGAAATTGCTCTCATGATTTATGAGTTTCCAGTTTTGTACAGTGGCTTATTTTTGTACTGCTTCTTAAACGTTATAGAATGGCTTTCCTTATTTTGAGAATTATAAAATATTTAGTTTCCTGAGCTATGAAAAACAGAAGTACATTTTAAAAAATGATGCATATTTTATGGCCCACAGGAAGGATCAGCTACATTAACATTTTTCAAAAGGTCATAAAAATCTCTCTGTGTTTTGCATTTGGTCATGGAGCCAAGACTACCGGAGTCTCCTACTTGTGAGCGTGCACATCCTAGGAGTGTACTTGCCAAGGGCACTCTGTCCATGAGAGTGATACAGAGAGTGATCTTGTTGCTTATGGAAGCTCTTTCAACTCACATGGCTACCCATAGCCTGATGGTCACATGAGAACCCTATTACAACTGCCCATTCTTGCAGAGTGCCTGTAATCAAGGTGGCACCCAGCACTAATTTTGCAGAGAACCTGGCCCTCTTACTCCATTCCATGGTGCAGATGAAGAGGTGTGAGAAAATCCCAAGAGAGCAGACGGCTGCCCTGTCACTGCTGTGTGACGGGACATGTTCTCAGAGGGGAAGGAAGATGTCCTGTCCTTTCCACACCAACATCATGAGGAAAAGTCTGTGGGAGAGGTGAAAGGATCTCTAATTTTATTGGACATGGATGAAATCACTGGTAAATGTAAGCATAAGCCAGTCCCTTCCCTGAGACTTTGAAATAGTATATTCATTGAGAACGACAAGGAGTTCTCACTATTTGAAGGATTCTTACGGCTCTGAGGAAAAATGGTTGAGCTGAAATCCGAAGAGCATCCCTTTCATGGATATTGTGTTTTAGCCAGCCTGTGGCTAGATCATTTGAGCTTAACACTGTGCTCTGTGAGACAATATTAATATGGAAATATTTCAAATATATATATATATAATGTATAATTTACATATAATGTTAATGTATGAATATAGAAAGTTCTATCTTCAGAATGTATTAGTCAACTTTTATCACTATAACAGCATACCAGACACAGGCGTTTTCTTTAGTTCACAGTTATGGAGGTGAATCACATGGCAACTTTACTGGCACAGTTCAGGAAAGGACTTCACAGTTCAGGGCCAGTGACCTTGGCAGGAATGCGTGTAGGGCAAAATCACGTCTCAAGTAGGAGAAGAAGAGAGTGAACTGGAGAAGGGATAGGCTTGCTGTTTTATAATAGCTACTTTGGGAGAACACCAGATTGTAGAGAACTGCGTTCTGATAGCACAGCCCAGCTCTAAAGATCTCTCAGCAGGCCTCGCTGTGTGAGGTTTCTGCCACCTCTAACACCACCATTCTGGAAACCAGGCCACCAATCCTGATGAACACCCTGAAGACCCCAAAACCATATCCCAAATACAATACAGAGAATGTTCCATATTCGTTCAAGAATTCTTGTGGTTTTATAGATCAACAGAAATGGTGCCATAGAAATAGACTCAGATTCTGAAGAGAAAGAAAATCTACTTCAACTTAGTGTCACACACCTGAGGGGCAGGCAGCCTCCAATGTGGCTTCTGACACCTGCCCTCTGGTAATCACAACCTGGTAGAGTCCCCATGCATTGTCCCAAGAATGGACTCAGTGGCCAGTATATACAGAAAATTTACATCTGAGTGTACCTGCCATCATGATGTGTGTTTTTCAGGTTCCAAAAATGTTTTGCCAGGGATTATTTAATATGCCAGCTTGGCCAATGAAATTGATAAGCTAATTATTTCATAGTTTCTGTAGTTAATGAGTAAGTCCATAACTTCCTGACATGACGGTGTTCGTATTGCAAGTTCCAAAACTAGTGTTCACTTCCTGAGTGGGAGTTGTGGGAGTGGAGGATTGGAGGATTATGGAAAGCATTCGGTCAGTCTTCTGCAAACATAATATAACACTATTTTGAAAAAACTAAAAGCAAATCTTTTTAAGTATACATTGGCACTCCAAGTTCCCAGCCAGTTCCCAAAGGTGTTAGCATTAAATCTTAAGCAGGTCCATATGCACTGACCCTCAGTGCTCCTTGGAGTTAACGCCTGAGACGTTTACAGGGATGCACAGGTGAAAGCATTGAAAGAAGGAGAAAAGCAGGTTCCTTGGAAAAATAACTTTGGGAAGCCAGATTGTTCAAGTTGGTCCATGTGGGGTTTTTGAATTAGAAATTCTCAGTACCTTTAACACACTAGAATGTCCAGGGATACTTCGGGAGAGGCCTTCGATCAGCATCATGTACTTTAGTCTTTCTGTATTCCTGATTCTTCAATATCCTAGCGAGGGGCAGAACCTGGCAAAAGTCACACATCAAGGAACATGGACCAAATCTGGCCCAAGACTATTTTTTTCAAATCCGTTTTTCTTGGACTACACAATACTGGTTTGTTTACGTGTTGTCTGTGTCTGCTTTCACAAAACAGTGGTAAGTGTGAGTAGTTTAGTCCCAGAGCAAGAATGATCTTCTGTGTGATCATTCAGAAAACTCTTGGTGATGCTTGGTTGAAAGCTTTTAGGAAATGTCACATTGCACAAGATGGACCAAAGTATCGTTTTCTTCACAGCTCATTCTGTGGTCTAGCTCTGGTATAACACAGTTTGGAAGACCCCTGAATTAATGGCTTTGCTTGTTTCCACTCCCTTTCTTATCCTAAAGGCAGACCTCCCAATGTTACCCCAACACGTGGCAGATAAAGGAGGATTTCTGTCTCTCAGACGTGGAGTGGCAGATTGAGCCCAGACGTGAAGGTGAATTGGTGCTTTTTGTGAGAGGCACAGAGATCAAGTTGAGTTACGGAGAGCGCTGCCTGATAACAGGAAGCTTATCATTTATTAACCGAGCATCCTGTTTGCTGTGTTTAGCTTGTGTAAGAAGGCAACTGGAGGTTACCTTGTGCTCCTGTCTTCTGAGATTTAACGATTCTCTGTCTCCTTGAAGAAAGGGATTGTAAGACGTGTTAAGAAACCATGTGAAAATTCAGGGGCTTAATTTCACAAAAACCCTGGAGGCAGTAAAGGTTGTGAAACTCCTGTTTTCTGTGGTCTAGAATCTGTCTTTCCCATCAATACGATGCTCAGGATACTGTATACTTACTTTTTCCTTGTACTGTGGTAACAAGTGAAGAGTTTTTCTGCTGACCAAGTGGTTTAGCTATCTGCCCAAATTAGGTAGCTTAAAATGAGAAGTATTATCTTACACAGTCTACAAAAAGACTATCTAGGTGTTTTTGGAACCTTTGTTCGTCAACCCGTTAGCCAGGGTGCAGTCTATCAAGACTTGACTAAAGCTGAAGAATCAGCCTTTAGGTTCACTGCCATGAGCTGCAATGACTCACTGTAAAAGGAATTCCATAGGATGGCTCATGAAGTAGATTCTTCTAGAACACATGATTCAAGGATGAGGAAGCCTTTTTGTGTGCTACCCAGGGAGGGGGGTGTATATACTGGTCTTGATGTCTCGTGTAACTTAAGGGAAGCTTTCACGTTGCCATGAACCCTGGTGTGTCCTACAGTTGGAGGAGGAAGATGTTCTGAAATTGCTGGTGGCAAAAAAAACTGTTTAGGTGGCATTGACCTTGACTTCCAAACAGAGCAGTGTAGTACCTGCATATGTAAGAAAAGTGAAGGTGCTGACATCATCAGTCCTCAGAGGACCTGGGGAAAGCTTCTGCTGGCAGCTTCTGTCTTTGTTGCTGATGTCTGTGTCCCGCCCTCCAGACTCACTGACCAGAGGGAGGAGGGCTGTGCTCATGTTTGCCGCTGCTACTGGGGCCACTTACGGCTGCCCTCTTCACGGCTGGAAATTTTACTAACTGGATCCTGGCAGCCTTCCAGGAAGCAGGCTATCTAGTGGCTGCTAATCCCAGGGCTGCTCACCAGCCTCCCACAGAGGCAGCTTCTGGGAACTTGCTTACCATTGCTCTGTGTTACGCAGACTCCTTGTCCGCACGTTGTGGGCACGGCCATTCTGCGCAGCAACGGATAGGGTGAATGTTAGCCTGGGCAGTTCTGGGCAGGCGTGGTGCCACTGGAGGTGAAGACTCACGGGAGGTCACGCCTCATCTGTGATTCTTGAAAAGCTGTAGCCAAGGAGGAATTTCAAGTTGAATGGATTATCCTGGCTCCTGAGCGTACTGCTTCTCAGCCAGAGTTTGCAGCTCATTGTGAAGCATGCATATGCCTTTGGTGCCATTCCACAGGTCCCTACTGAAGATTTGAATGTGTAGTCTCCCAAAGGCTGAGCTTGCAGCAGCTCTGCTTGCTCAAGCCCCCAGTTAGTGGGAACCATCCCTGAGCACTCTCAGGCTTCAGAGAGAAAAACAACACTAGTTTCTTATTGAGAAGGTGACCATGGTAGAAGCTGCAATCTTTTATAGCCGTGTGATTGCTACTGTGTTCTGTTGGTCTGACAGACCAATTCTGGCACAACATGGAGGGGACTACACAATGGTGTACAAAGCAGAAAGCCAGAATTGTTGGGGGTCCTTTGCGGACAGACTGAAACACTCTGACAAAGCAGCTGCAGTTTCTGGGGCAAACTTCTTATACCCTCACTCATTCTCCTTGGTCCAAGGAAAGAAAAGCCCAAGGCCAGGGAGGAAGCTTACTCTCAACTCTGCATGGCCAAGACAGTGCAGAGCTCACAGAACAGCTTTTGGTAGATGAGGAAAAGTCAGCTTTAAGAACGTTTTCTTCCGGGATGGACATGGTAGCCTAGCGGTTAAAGTCCTCACCTTGCATGCACCAGGATCCCATATGGGCACTGGTTTATATCACAGCTGCTCCAGTTCCCTTCCATCTCCCTGCCTGTGGCCTGGGAAAGCAGTCAAGGATGACCCAAAGCCTTGGGACTCTGCAATAGTGTGGGAGACCCAGAAGAAGGTCCTGGCACCGGGCTTTGGATTGGCTCAGCCCCAGCCGTTGTGGCACTTGAGGAGTGAACCAGAAGACTTAGGGTATTTGAGGGAATAAACTATCAGATGGAAGGCTCTTAACTTTTCTTTGTCTCTGTTTCTGACTCTCTTTGTATATGAGAGTGCTTCTGTCTTTGCCCATCTCCATCTATCCCTCTCTCTTTGATGCTCTGCCTTTCAAATTCATAATTAAATACGTTTTTAGGAAACTATCAAGTAAAAAAAAACCCTTGAATCACCTTTTTAATTTTTATGCATGTGTAGTATGGCTTAACTCCTAGTGGAAGATAGTTGCCTGTGTTATTGCACATCTGCTATTCATAAACAAAGCACAAAAACTTGGTTTATGTCTCTTTAAAAAAAACTACTCATTTCTTTTTCCTTCCTCACGAGAAAATAAATAAAACTAAAAGGCAAAACTTACTGGATGCCCAATCAATCTGTAGTGCTTAGTTCTATTCGGATTTTCTCCTTTTTATTTTTCGTGCTGAGGTTAGCTCAGATTTATCTCATTTTGTTTTTTATAATGGGATGAGGATGCAAGGAGCAACTTTCCCAACTCTGATTTTCTCAGCCTCATGGGAAGGAGGGTCCAGATTTCAGCGGTGGCTTAGAGGTCATTGAGGTGACCAAAAGCCTGGAGATCACCGCCCAAGGAGAAAGGCGGAATAAAACAGGTGATGTATTCCAGAAAAAAAAAAATTATCAAAGCATGGTGAGTACTGAAAAAAGATGGGAGAAGCTGTGAGCTGCCTGCCACAAACTTAAATGACCGGGGATTTTATTGACATAGGAAATATTGTGGACAGTTTTTTATGTGACATTCCTTTCTCAACTGTTAGCATTCTCCCAGTTTTAGGAATGTGATCAACTCCTTGAGGAAATGAATGAGATCCAGAGGTTTGAGTTTTGTAATTGAACTCCATCTTTCTTTTTATATAGGAAGTTGGTTAGTTTGTGATTCTGCTTACGAAAGACAGAAAGAATAGAGATGTCTTCTAACGAACACGGTGGTTCCTAAATAGTAAAGGCTCTCAGTCAATGCTGAATTGATACTACGATACATATTGGAATGCTAGTCTCAGAATATCATAAGTATAATGAGGAAATTGTGCTGCTCTTCCAACAGCAAAATTAGATAAAGAGCCCCCGAATTTCACCTCATTATCTCTTCTTCTATGTTAGTTTCCTCTTCTTAGTTTGCCTGCTATGAGTATTTTACTGTGATTTCTTTCTCCGCTACATTTTTTAGGTACACATGGGTAGAGCCCATATTGTGTATGTTTTACATGGTTTCTTGCCCTAGAATATAGGTTTCTGAGTTAGCTCTCGCATCCTTGCTTATTGAAAATGTCACTGCTGTCTAGGTCATTTGCTTTCTTGGTCTTGTTTCTTGCATGATTCACTTTATTGGAGTTGGAAATAGGTTTTTCCAGCTGAAATTAAAATTCCAAAACTTACGTCTGACATCCAGAGTTCAGTCTGTCTGAACAACCAAAGTTTGGTTTCTGGTTTATATTTGTCAATGGCATTTTTTTTTGCTAAGATGCTAAATGCAGATGTCTAGTTGGCACCTTCCAACACTGGTTATTGATTTTTCATTTTTCTTTCTTTAAATATGCTCAAAGCTTTATACAATAATACCAAAAAAGCCCCACCTCCACTTACTGAAAAATAAACTCGTCCAAAATGCCTTATCTTGTAGTGATGGGCAATTAGAGTTAGAGTAAGCTGTGTGAGCAAGGGACAGTTGTGGGATGGAGTACAGCAGCCTCCTGGCTGGCTGGCTGGCTGGCAGTCTCGCTGCAGCAGCTGGCATCACTACTCCACTCTAAGCTGCCATTGAGTTGGATCTGTCTTCCAGGTCTCTGCACAGCATTTCCTTTTCCTTTGTTCAGCAGAACGCTATGGGGGAACAATCCTCTTAATAGCATTCTCTGCGTGCTTTGTCTGAAATGCTCTACACCCTCCACTTTGTCTACTCCCTTTTCTGTGCTATGATCAACCTGGGTATCGTAAACCTCACCATCCTGGGAAGAAAGAAAGAGAAGATGCCAAGGAGGATAAATATTTAGTGGCAGTGTTTCTTGTGCTTTCAGCTCCTACCTGCTTTTATTGATCATCAAGTTCTCGTGAAAGTGTGCCTCAGTATTCCTAAGGCTTTTCATGCAATAACTTGTGCCCACTGACTAATACCATCAACTTTGAAGCGGCATTTGTTATTTTCCTCATTTTTTTTTGTTCTGAGTAATTTAGCAATTGGTGCTTTCTAGGCTAATCACTTTGAGTCTGGACCAGTGGTATTATACTTTGTGAAGAATGACAGTAGCCACCAGACTCTTAAATGTTGCTGGTTTTAGGAGTCCTTTGGCTTAAAAGTGCAGCTCCCAGCTTACCCTTCTGATGGCTGATCACCACCTGACTGATGGCTGTGTGTTCAGACTTTTCAGCTTACTGAATCTATTAATTAATTGATTAATTTGATGTTTCCTGGGTGCTTACTGTCTTTCACGTACAAAGGTGCTTAGTTATCTGTGTGAATACGACTCAGCCTGGCCTCGCTTATCCCTCCAGCTTCCTTTCTGTACTCCAATGACTTTTTGCACAGTCAATTCACCAAAGGGGCTACATGTAAAAGGAAATTGCAAGACATTGTGATCAGAGTGTTGATGAGGGGAGTGGAGGGTAGAAATTTCACCTGGCAGTTAATATGCTACTGTATTCTAACCCCTAAACCTAGTTCCCATTCCTAGGTTTGCCTCCAATTCCAGCTTCCTCCAAATGCATACATACCCTGGGAGGCAGTTTGTAGGACTTATGTGGAAGGGTCTCTGCCACCTCCATAAAGACTTAACTGGGTTCAGGAATCCCAGTTTTGGACTGGCGCAGTTGTAGGTATTGTGAGAATTTAGGCAGTGAACAAGCAGATAGGAGCTTTTTCCTCTTTCTCTCCCAAGTAGGAATAAATAAATGTTGTAGGAGAAGCTGAGAGTAAGCTCAAATGTGTTAGAAACAGATCAGAAGGGAAATAGGCTTTTTTTTTTTTTTTTTTTTTTTTTAGTATTTAGTGTGTACCAAAATGGAGTTTATTGGGACATCTTAACTAAAGAATTTTGTTTGTTTATTTGTTTATTTTTTGAAAGGCAGTTACAGAGAGACACAGAGACAGAGAGAAACATCCATCCACTGGTTTACTTCCCAAATGACTGCAAAAGCCAGAGCTAAGGTGATCCAAAGCTGGGAGCCAGGAGCTCCGTATGGGTGCAGGGTCCTGAGTACTTAGATCATTTCCCATCGCTTTCCAAGGCTTTCAGCAGAGGGCTGGATTGGAAGTGTAGCACCCAGAACTCAAACCAATACGTAATTGGGGATACCAACACCACAGAGCAGTGGATGAGCTTGCTTGCCCATCATACCAGCCATTAGAGAATTTCTAACTGTAGTATGCTTGGGTATGCATTATGGGCAGCAGGTTAAACCACCAGTTAGAATGCTCATATCCACATTAGAGTATCTAGGATCAAGTGCTGACTCCTCTCTTTTATTGAAGTTCCTGCACTTCAGGAGGCATAGAGGATGACTCAAGTGCTTCAGTCTCTGTGATTCATAAGGGAAAACCAAGTAGAGAACTTCGCTCCAGGCTTTGCCTAGTCCAGCGCTGACTGTGTGGGTATTTGGGGAGTGAGCCAGTGAAAGGAAGACCCATTCTCTATTTATTACTCTGCGCTTCAACAAAATAACTAAGTAAATAAGAGCAATAATAATAATAATAATTAGTAATAATAATCATTGTCCTTACAATAATGAGTATGTTACAGAAGGGTATGTTGAGTCACAGTTGAATTTTTTCTTTACTTCTGAAATTTATGAGTCAATTGAAGAACTTGCTAATAATGCAGATTTCTGAATCCCACTTCCAGAGCTTTATAAATAGCAAAGGGCTTGGGTCAAAGAATTTACATTTTAGATCAGAAGCATTCTTTATTCTGTTCTGGATATTGGCCACTGACTGTGGAGGATACTGACAGGAAAAAAAAAAAAGGAAACAGATGAACAATTTCTTACCTGGTTTGCTGGGGAAGTTTATTGTTGTCTAAGCTAAAAACCAAACTAGCTATTAAGACTAATTTTTAAAAAAATACTCAAGGAAAGCCAAACAGACTTATTAGTCATAGAAGATTTGATTTTCAAATATAGCTGAATCCATTAGAACAAGGGCACAGTTCTAGACATTGGTCTGCCATTCAATTTCTAATCAGTATTCAGTGGCTATTTTGTTTTTTAACTCTCGTCTTCTACATTCATCCTTACTACTGAAAAAGGTATGAGTGGGCCAATAACATTACCTTAATAAAGTATGTTATTTTTGTGTCCATGCGGAAAGGTAGTGTGAACTTTATGAAAAATTTAATTGTGCACATGGAGGAATCATGGCACTTTTCAAGAGTGATTAGATGTGCATTTCCTGTTGAGTTGTATTATTGCCTTGAAATCCTAAGTGCCCATCCTCTGCCCTCTTCATCTGAAAGTTACTTAGTCACATACGTCACAGCTGTGGACCATACATTTCTTTTCTTGAAAATGTTTTCTTGAGTGTAAATGTTTATGGCTTTGATTACATAATTGTTTTTCTGATAATAAGGGTAAATTTTACTATTACGATTTAAGAAACCCACGTTTTATCTTGAAACCATGATGAATTATGATCTCAAAATATGGTACATCAAATATTAGTCTAAGGGTGAATTCTGAGATCTTTATGATTAGTTGAACCTGAAAGAATCCTTGAGGAAGCCCAAATTATTAGAATGGGAAATCAGCTGACAATATTTTCTAGCAAATGCAGGAAAGTAGGTCGTTGCTAAAATTCTAGGCAAGGAGCTTAAATAGACAAGGAGGCTACTTAAATTACTAACTTTTTTTTCTAGATAGCTGGGTTTAAAAAGTTTCTTTGGCATTTTTAAAAACATAATACTGAAAAGAATATAATCTTCCCACAAAAAGTCAGTGTTGCTGCTGTAGTCAATTATCATTTATATGCACTACAAGCGTAAAGTCATTACCTCCCATAGAATTGGGGCTGGATTACTTAGCATGTGAGTAACAGTGAAGTTACATCATCATTCTGTGATGGCGTCTGATCTGTTGGAGATAAATAAATAGATATACAGGAGGTTTATTTCACTGAGAATATATTAGCATCTAGCTACGATCTTGCTGGTTTTCCTCTCATTGAAGATGAAGACAAAAGTGCTTTCACAGTTTGTCATCCATCCTATTGCACGGCCCTCGGTGGGGCAAGATGGACCTGGGAGGGGTGACAACTGAGCCCGGTCCTTCCTGCTCAGATGGGCAGATGCTAGGGGAAAGTCGAATTGAGCAGGCAGAACCCAGAATTTAGCCAGCATGCCATCCTGCCTGTGGCAGGCATTCAGGAAAGCTGTCAAAAATCAGCAAAGGCCAACATGAAATTACACAGAGATCCTGAAGGCAGATGGAATGCAGTGATGGGAAATGCGGGAATTGGCAGCACTAGTTTGGTCTATTGATTGTTTCCCAAAGCCACCAATCACTTTCATAACTTCAGGCTTCTGTCATTCTGCTCGCGCTTCCTGGAGCATCTACAAGTTTCTGATGAATGCAATTCTTTTATGTTGAATAAGATAGTTGAGTGTGTCATATACTCTGAACGTTACAGATTTTACAATCATGATCTGGTTGCATGGAAGGGTTGGACACAAGTAGCAGCCTGAAGCTTGGTTTCAGTTGCTGTGCAGGATCCACGCAGCATGTCTGTCCGGCTACTTCTCTGTAGCCTTTTCTTGCAGATTATACATGAATGACCCACACAGAGCAGGTCAGCGTTTTGAGATGAAGGAAGAGTGAAAGGATGATAGGAATGTTGTTTCTCTCTTGAAGGCGAAAACCAAGGATTCTCTCAGACTCGTCCCAAGAGTGATTCTCTGTCTCTTGTCCAAAACCAAACAGCATGATAATCTCAGGAGGGAAAAGGATGCCAGGAGAGTGAGATGTAGTGTTTTATTCTCTGTGGTAAAGAAGACAAAAAGAAAAAAAGAAACAAAAAACTGGTGTTGAGAGTGATTTGAGATGAGGTAGTGTAGGCTTGTGGCAAGGAGGTGGTAGCAATGACATGGTCATTTCTATCCCAAGACCAGGTGTCTTGTTATAACCAGAACAAATGATTCACAAAATACTTCATAGTTGATGCAGATATTTCTTTACTGATTATGTAGCTTTTTCTCTGCTTGTTGAATTTATGCTTTATATGTGCTTAACACTCTATCATCCAAGTGCTTCCAATGAAGCACTTTGATCCCCAGGAGAATATGTGAGTGACTGTACTTCAAAAAGTTCATGGAAAATGGAATTGAAAGGGGTTTTTTTTTGGTACAAAAATGTTTGAAATCCATTCTGATTTGCAATTCTCATATTGTTTTTTATAAAATGTGTATGATGAAGAAACTATTCATGGATTCCAAAATTCTACACCGAAATAAATACATTTTTTTTCATCCAATTTTCCAGAAACATTTGGAAGTGGCCTGATATAAACATCATTCCAGGATTACACACACACACACACACAAAACAAAAAATAACAACAGAAAAATGAGACAAGGGGAGCTTGAATAAGTTGTATCACATGAAATAAGTGGTACAAACTGACAACTCAATTTAAATATTCCGTGCCAGGGTACATATAACTGCATTTGTTGGGGCAGTATGCTTTCACAGAAATGGCATGAGAAGATGAAATTCTGACAGGGTCTAAGATATTCTAATTCTACCTACTATAGATGTTGAATAAATGATTGATTTGGAGAAATGTAAGATGTATTCTGCTTGGGTGACAGCATGAAATCTTTTTTTTTTTCCCTTTTTCTCAGAGAACCTCAGCCAGCAAGGCCTCCGGTGCCTCCTACAGCAGATGGTCCAGTTCACAGCCACATCAGGTAATATGCTCTTTTTAAGAACTTTGCTGCTTGTTTTCCTTGAAGTGTGTTTATTTTTTTTCTGGAAAATTAATGAAAGCTGTTCAATTATTGTCTGTTCTCACCTCAAGCATAGCTCCTTTGGACAATAGGCTGTGTGCGCAGGTCATTATTGGATACAATTTGTTGCTTGTATTTGAG
Source organism: Ochotona princeps (assembly GCF_030435755.1). NCBI lineage: Eukaryota > Metazoa > Chordata > Mammalia > Lagomorpha > Ochotonidae > Ochotona > Ochotona princeps. Next base: position 13,829,634 of record NC_080861.1, read on the forward strand.
ACTAGCATTTATGAAGATGATGGTGATAGGAAGGTAGGGAGCCTGGAAAATGCTAAAGTTCTGTGTTCAAACCTCTTCTTAATGAATAGCATGGAAGTGTTATTAGAAGTGAAGTTTGCCTTGTTTTTCTTCAGCAAAAGATGGTCCCTTTTATCTCTTTCATCCTGGAAAACTGTGTATGCACCCAACTATATCTGGTGTAGAGTATATTTGTACATTGTCAACAGAATGTACATTTAGACAAAGTACTAATGTAACTCTTTTGCATAGTCGTTCAAATTATGTAACAACTAGTGCTCAATAAGCGCTAAATGTGCTTTTCTCTTTAGAGCAAGGTAAGTTCGCTGACTGATGTTATGTCTGATCCCTCTGTGTATATGGAGAAGGATGTTTTCTGTGAGTGAAGGGCAGCCGTGTGGGCTTCTGGGCGGATATGACTTCTGTGATAGTAGTACGTGTGAGAACACTGAGTCTGAACTCTTAAAACTAAGTAGGATATGCCTTCAAATCACCTTTCATGAGATCAAGAGGAGATAAATTCTCCTTTTGTCTTTTGTTTATTATGTAATAGATAAGAATTCTCCTTGACACTCTTCCAGCCACTTCAGCTTCCATGGTGATTGCAGAAGAAGCATTAAATAAATGGTTCATATATCCATTTCTCAGCCCTCCTTTTATTGACATGTGGTGTAAATCTAGAATTGGTGATGATTACTGCAGCATCAACATAATGAGCACTGTCTTGTAGATTTCATTTTAATCTTTCTGTTTAGAAGTCATGCGTTTACATTGATCAATAATTATATTGAAGAAAATGAATGAGAAGAGTGATTATATAGTGTTTTATCGTAGCACCTCTTTCAATTTAACATTGCTTGGTGAGAAGAAAATGAAAGTGATGACTTCGTCTGCATTTGTGTCAGTTTCTAGTCATTTTGGAAGGTTGTAATTGTTTTGTGAATTTGAGTAGAGAAAGAGGGTGGCATGAAAAGGAGCAGTAGATTTCTTTGAATGACCAGATTTTATTTAATGTCTCCCTGGCGGACACACATCCTGTAAAGATACACACTGTTTTGGAGTTGTGAAAAGTTAATTTTTAGCAGCATGCAGTTAACAAACATGCTGCAAAAATAAAAAATGCCTTGGCTGCTACTTCCCAAGAACTCTTGCTAGCTGACTCCCTTGCTTTAGGTTCTCTCACCAGGAGAAGCTGGGCGGAGGTAGCAAAGAGCCAGGAGGGAGAAACCAGGAAGCATGATGTGTTCTCTGGAAACAGCTCTGCTGTGAGGCAAGAGTTGCGTTCTTGTTGGCCTCCATTACAATTCCCTTTGTTCACTCAGCCCTGGTATTGGTTGAGGTGGCAATCTTCCTCACTCTTTCCTGTGTTCTGTTCAGCTCTTCCAACCTTTTAACTAGTTCCTGGTTTTAAGTCCCTTCTCTTGGACTGTCTGGGATGTGCTCTGTTTTCTGGTGGCTTTTTAAACGATTTTTCAAAGAATACATCTACTATGACATCATGCGCTCCATTCTTTGGTTTCTATAACAGTGCCTTTTCGTTTTAGAAATATTGTGAGGATATTTATAGGATCACCCACCTTGCAGCTGCTGAAAACTCAGAGTTGTATTCTCCTGAGCTGGCCTGGTGGGTGGTAATCCTTTTACGCCCATATCCCACACAGAATGATTCTTCTTCTTTGTTACTTATACTCTAATCCTTTCCTTTTGAATTTGTGTTTATTGAAAAAACATCTTTGTCTTTTGTGTTTGCAATGTAATAGGCTTATGGGCTCAGTTGCTGAAAACACATACACAAATTCTCAGCCTGAGGTTCTATGCATAGCTGCCAATTCATTCGCTGGGTTCTGCTTACTGTGTCTTCCAAGCTCTGGCATTAGAACACCTTTTTAAATTAAATCATAGATTTATATTCAGTAGAATCAAAATGAACCTTGCCCCATTTTTTTTTTCCTTTTGATGCATGTCAACCTTGGAGAATAACAAACAGAGGCAGTCAGGAGTAAAACAGTATGCAGATACCTGTGGTTGAGAGCAGTGCACACATATGATAATTAATATCATAGCCATTCCTTCATAATCATTAGCATCATTTCTAATACTTATTAGACATTTACTATCTGGCACCTGCTAATTTCTTTAGATGCACTATCTCATTTAATTCTCTCATTCTATGACAGATGCAGTATTTTACAGAAGAAAGATCTGAAAACCGGAATGTTTAATTATCTTGTTTGGTGACACAGGGTTGTTTTGTCAGATTCCAGTTGTCTGGTTTCGTGATCAATACCAATATTATCTCTGGAAGGGGTTTAGAATGATTTAAGTCCATTGGGAGGTATTTTAATCAATAATTAGGTTTTTAGATGAACGTAACCCCATGTTTTGACTTTTAGGCACTATTTCTACTCTGAAATTATTTTTCCAAGATTAATTTAGTTTCTTGGAAAGAAGCACTCTATTTTCAAAGCAAAGACAAAAATTAAAAAAAAAATCTTAAGGCATAGACTTTAACCATAATTATTAGTGTGTTTGATTTTAAAATGCCACATTTGGTGATTTATTTGGAATGATTTCAAAATATATTTATAAGAATATGGCATTTATTCCCATTGCTATGTAATTTGTCAATGATGAAAAAGGAACTGCTGCATGCTTACAAATATCTGCGCCAACTGAGCCAGTGTTTATGAATTGCAGTTACTTTGAATAAATCGACAAGTGACAGCGGTGACCAACTGACTGCATTTCCAAATCCCAAACAAAGTGGGAAGCTGAAATCCTGATGAGTTTTCTATGGATACTGTGCACTTTATTTCTGAAAAAAAAATAATCTCAGTTCTCATCACCTCTTTCCTCTCATATTCAGAAAATTCCTTATGAATATTAAACATTCTCCTGTGCTTCCAAAATAGAGAATTTTTGCTTTGAATAACTGGCCTCAATCCAAACACCATGTCTCTTAAAACCCTCAGTGTGAAATTTGAGTCAATGATGATTCATTCATTGACCGAAGATTCTTACGCCTGTCAAGAAACAGTGTGCTTAGATTAGACTTTAAAACATTAAACTTATCTAATTAAAAGGGTAAACTGATGAATTTTTTAAAAAAAAGTACATATTATGTTAAGGTCTATGAAATGACTGAAGAGAATTCAACCAGATCTTCCAGTGTCATTGTTTTTCTAAGAGTAGGAAACTGGTAGAATTCAAGGCTAACAGCACACGTTTCAAGTATTTAGAAGTGTTAATATTACACTAGGGAAGAAGAGTGTAGTTTTTCTTTGTTTTAGTAAGTTTGTGCAATAAGAAAAAGCATAAGATTGCAGCCCACGAGATGAAAAGGCTACTGTGAGTACTGAGTACTTTCCCGGAATTGCCATACATATGACAACATATATATGACATTATATATATATATAGAGAGAGAGCTATATATGTTTATATATAGTTGAAAGTGAGTTACTTATAAGAAATGTAGTGGTAATAGAATTGGGAATTTGGAAGGGAATAACTAAAATCTGTTTATTTTCCTCAAATAGTTTTCAATGCCTCCTTAACCGAAGTTCACACTGTAGCTTATCAATTGTGAACTTATTGAAGTAAATTGTGTTGTCGTATCTCTGGCCAGATCAGATCACCATCCTCAGCCTAAGCTTTGTGGTAGGAAAAATCAAGTCTACCAGTGTCCAGGACAGTCGGCACGGTGACTCACTGGGCAGTCCATGTTACTGATTTTGCACTGATGTGGTATCCAGGAAGCTCCCATGATGAGCCACTAGTGCTGAATATGTGATTAATTGGTGTTGTGCTCACAGAAACAGATGTGAATTGTGTTTATTCTAGCTCAGGTTAAAAAAAAGACCCCGTTTTATCTGCATCAGTTTTTGAATTGTATGCTTGTAATTTAAACACACAGTACAATTTTGTTGATCTTTTTTTCGTGTTTTTGGAAGAGTCGTACCCACCAGCCTAAGATCAATGGGGACACCCATGTGTTCAACCAAACTTGTGCTATGTTCTGCATAGGTCCTCCCAAAATTCATGATGAAGCTGCTAATGGGGTAGTATTGACAAGTGGGGACTTGAGTAAGTTGTGAGAGTCCAAACAGCACAGAATGTGATTAATTAGAAAAGAGCTAAGGTTGTGTGAATGAATCTGTGTTCATTGTCCCTTCCGTGATAAGAAGACAGGGCCTTCAACTCTTCTGAAGGATGCAGCAATAATGATGTCGTCTTAGAAGCAGAAACCACTCCCTCACCAGACACTGAACTTTCTGGCACATTGGTGATCTTGAACTTCTAGCTTCCAGATCTGTGAGAATATAAGTCTGTTCTTTATAAATCACTCAGTCTCTGGTATTTAGTTATAGCAGAAAAAAATAGACCTAGACCTTGGTTCAGAGATGTGGGATGTTGCTCTAAGTATATCAAATATCTAAACTGTAGAATTGGATTTGGAACCAGACAATAGGGAGAAGTAGAGAGAATTTGGAGGAACAGCCAGCAAAAGCTTTGGGTATTTTTTATAGAAACACAAGCAGAGTCCGATCTTTTTTTTTTTTTTTTTATTAACTGTTGCTTGCTAGCACAGCAAAGGAAGGAACACTGAATAAGAGGCTATTTTTAAGAAGGTTATGGTTTTTGGACTTTGCTTAGATGATATTGGGAACAGTTGGGGAAATGAAATTTAATTTGTTAGAAAGTAAGGAACTGGACTCTTTGATATCACAATACTTTTATTGAGGAGAGAATAGTATAATGGGGCTAAATATATAAGTGATAGAGAAGCCACAGTTCCCAGTGTTACCTTGACAGGAACAATGTTGAATGGTATGGGTGATGTGGACATGATTTTATTTTTATTTCTGTTTGAGTGTGACTGTGGAATTATCTTGTTTTTGTTATTTTTGCTTAGGGTTATAGAATAACTGCATCAGGTCTAATATGACATTTGTGAATGACTTGTTAAGGAGGTGACCCCGAGCCCTCGATTTCAGACAGCTGTTTTATGTTGTTCTCACATGATTTTTATGGTTGAATATAAAAAGGGAATGTCCTACAAAGCCCAGCCTGATATTTATCTTCAGCCTGATAACTTGCATTAATGTGTTAGAGACTCCAACCAGAATAGCAAAGTGGCAATGTTATTAGCTTTGGTTGACATGGAGTCAACATCTTAACAATATAATTATAGAGACCAGAGGAGTACTGAAACACTAGTTCTTACTTATTTGGCAACCATCACATCCCATTGATAGTTTATTTGATAGGATAAGGAAATATCTGTGGAAACATACACTTGTTTAGCATAAAGCCATATAGATCTAAACTTCTGTTTGAAAACGCAATGCATATGGTATATAGTGAATCAGGGCCTAATTTATTGAAATTCTTGTTTATCGATACCTGTCTCCCTAGTGAGCTATCCTTGTACTGTTCACACTCTTACGTATTTTCCTTTAATGTACTGTTCCTCATTTTTGACCAGTAGACCACAGCGGAAATGATGCTGTTGGACTTTGAAGGCCAAGTGCTAAGCAATCAGGTGCTACAGGCCTTAAGCTTTTGAAATTGCCACTCTAGGGAGATTTGTATCATGTTGAAGCTTATCTTTTCCTGTGAACTGTGCAATGTGGAAGTTCATGCCAGGCTGTGGAGGGGCCCTGTGCAACGACTTGTGCAAACCCCAATTAGTTCCAGTGAGACTAGCTGATAGTTTGTTGTGCAGGAACAGATCACCGAAACAATGGTTCTTCTCCAAATGAACATTACTATCCTCCATGTAATGGTCCCAGTAGATTTGCTGTTGCTCTAAGGAAGTATCTCAGACGAATCAATTTAGGAAGAAAAGAGGTTTATTTAGTTAATAGTTCTTTTGATCATAGAGCATCTTTTGTTGGGTCCTGGTGAGGGCCTCATGGCAGATTACACTGCAGAGTGGGACTGTGTGGGATTGCATGTTAGGTTCAGGTTAAGGACTAGCTCTTTTTTTTTCATTTTTAAAACAAAAATTTTATTTAAATTCAATTCACACATCAAAAATGCACATACGTGTACATGTCAATGCTATTTGTGTCCAAATAAAGAACAAAGTATTTCTAGCACTCCAAGAGTCCTCGTGATTCCCCTATTTTCATTTCTTTTTCTTTTTACTGTGGGAAAAAATAAGAATGTATAATCATTTATTTGATATAACTCAAAGAAACAATATTCATCACTAACTATGACATTCACAATACACAAATTCATACAAATTTGTACCCCCTGTATGTCAACTCTCAAACAAAAAAAAGTGCTAGTTGTCTTTCTATACTTAGCTTATTTCATGTAATATAATATTGTACAGTGACATCTATTATATTGCAAATGTCACAGTTTCATTCTTTTTGTGGCTAAATACTACCCCATGATATATGTGTACAACATTTTTTTAATTCCTTTATTGTTTGATGGACAGGGAGTCCATTCCATATATTTGTATTGTGAACTGGGCTCCTATAAATGTGGCAGTGTATGTATCTCTTTCATATTCTAACTTCATTTCCTCTGGATGTGTTCCCAGGAATGGAACATATTGTTCCTATATTAGATCTATTTTTAGCCTCTGAGAAATCTCCATATTATTTTCCATAAGTTTGTGGCAGTTTGCATCTTAACCAAGTATATTATGGCACCCCTGTCTGTACAACCCTGAGAGCATTTTTTACTTGTTGATTTTTGAGTAGCAGCCATTTTATCTGAGGTGATGTGACACCAATTGATTTGGTGTGTTCTTGTTTATTCTGGGTCCTGGAGATGAATTGTTTGATCATTCATTTGAGACCCTTTCAATTTTTTTTTAATGTAGGAATATGTTGTTGTAAACTTGTCTCTTAACCCTGCTTTTATGGTAGCCCATAAGTTTTGATATGTTGTCTTTTCATTTTTATCCCTTCTAAGGTATTTTTAAATTTTTTTTTTATTGACTTCTCACAGAAGCAAGTTGTTCAGTATCTGCTTATGTGTATATTTTTTAGGGTTACTTTTTGTTGTTGTTGCTGTTAATTTCCAGCTTCATCTTGTTGTGGTTATTAATGATATGCGGCACATTTTTAATTTGTTGAGATTTGTTTATAGTCTAGTATATGATACATCCTAAAGAACGTTTTATATACCGATTGTACTGTTGAATAGGATGTACTTAATCGAATGTTCTTTAGACATATATTACGTTCATTTGGTTTACAATGTTGTTGGTGATGAAATGAGATGAAACAGGCTGTTGGAGTTGTCTATTATTATTGTGCTACAGCTTGTCTCTCTCTTTAGGTTAACATTTGTCTTATAAAACTGGGTGCCCTATCATTGAGTGCATATTTATTTACAGTAGTCACATCTTCCAGTTGAATTCATTCCTTAGGCATTATGTAACGACCTTCTTCATGTCTACTAACAATTTTATTTTAAAGTCTATTTTGTCTGGTACGAATATAGCTAATCTGCTTGTTTTTGATTTCCACTCACAAGGAATGTATTTTTCGATCCATTTACTTTCACTCTCTGTGTATGTTTGTTAGCGAGGTGTGTTTCTTCCAGGTGGAATTTAAGATTAGTCTTGTTTTATATCTATTCTGCCAGTCTGAATTTTTTAATTGGAAAATTTAGTCTGCTTGTATTCACAATTATTATTGGTAAGTAATGACTCTGAACTGTCATTTCATTCATAGAAATTCTGGATGTTTGTGTTGACTCGTGTTTGTTCTCTTCCCAAATCTGTGTTCACTTTCTTTCATGATGCTGATTTTTTTTTTCTGATTGTATACAGAGTAATCCTTTAATACCATCTGTAAGACATGTCAGGAAGTGCTGAATACTTTCAGTTTTGTTTGTCTTCATTTTGTATTTTGAGTCAGTGGTGATTTTTCTTTTCTTTTAGTACATGGCTTATATCTCTTCTCTCATGGTCTATATGGCTTCTTTTGAAAATATGCTGTTGCACTGATAGCAGTTACTTTATAGCTGATGTGGCATTTTTTATCACAAGTTTTAAGGTATTTTGTATGTGTTATTTGATTTGTTTTATTTTTATTGGAAAGTCAGATATACAGAGAGGAGGAGAGACAGAAAGATTTTCCGTCCGATGATTCACTCTCCAAGTGACTTCCTCAATCTTTCCTGCTTCACAGTCTAATATTTTATTATTGTTTTCCTTTTGGCAAGTCATATTGCCTTCCTTCTTCACATTTGTTGTGTTTCTATGTTGATTTTTTGCATATGTGGGTATCGTTTGTTTCTTTATCTTCTTGAGTAATATTCTCAACTGAAGGTTTTGTTTCTATAAATATGCTTTTGTTCTCAGGGACATGCCTGTAGCTTATTCTTGAACTCCAAGTTTGGAGATAGGTAGCTCTGGTCACTATTTATGAGTTGAGCAACAGTCTATATTGGCAACCAAGACGGGCAAAGTGGCGTGCCTCTGGCTGCAGTCAATGGCAGAAGGCATGACTTAGCTAGCTCATGTGCTTGTGGTCCTGAATTTTATATGTCAGGGTTAATTGGTTGATTCACAGATAACAGTTAGATCCCAGCGCCAGCAAGCTACACCCATCCAGACCTGTGTACCATTCAGAGCACCAACTCACTGCATAATATGTCCCCTGACCCCACTGGGAGATCCATTGGTAGTGTGCTGGGGTCTCCTCAAGCATACCGGGCAGGTGCATGTGAACTCGGTGAGAAGCTTCAATCTTACAATCTCTGTGGGATATGCCAGAACTTCCACAGGAACCGGGTGTAGTGGTTCTACTGTTTTCCCTATAAATTGGCCCATCCCTGGCTTTGTTGGCTTGTGGTAGCAGCAGGCTTGTGTGTGCTCTCCTGAATCAGAACAGAGCATCAACTCTTCCACGGTAAACTGAGTCGGAAAGAGGGCAATGTGGCTTTACTTCACAGAGCAAAGCAGTTGCTCAGACTTCCTGTAAACTTCTCAGACTGGATTTGAATTCAGTCAGGACTGTGGTGTCCTCCCTCAGTTAAAGTTGCCAGTGGCAGGGGCCATGATCCCTTTTTTTTACACCCTGTGTTCCCAGCTAAGATCTGTTTGTATAAATGCAGAGGTGGATGGCCCATGGCCACCAGGGTCACATCTGTTCTCTTTGTTCACTGTCCCACAGAGTCTCTGTCCTCCATTGAAAATTTCTCTCAATCATTCCTCTGGAAACACGGTCCTTTCTTTGTGTTTCTGCTGTCTTTCTGTGGCTGAGGTCAGTGTGATTTCTCACTACTCCACCAACTTGGGTCTCCCCTAGATTTCTGTTTTTAGTTATTAATCTACTCTCAAGGAAACTACATTAATCCTTCAAGAAGGTGGATTATTTGTGACCCCATTATCAAGTTCAGTTCTCATTATATCTCAACATGGGGGATTTAATGTCAATGTGAGTTTTGGTGGGAATAAAACATATCTAAATACTTGCAAATGAATTACAAAATGTCACCCTAAGTGGTCATTGATTGTACTACTCATTTATAACTTATCATATCATGTTGCAAGCATTAAGTATGCAAAGCAAAATAATTTTTAAAATAAGATTGATAATGTTGGTTTCAATGAATTGTTAATATCTGTTTGTAGTGATCATGCCTCTTATATAAAGATGAATGCTATTTAGTGCTTGAAAAAGCTAGCCAAATTTCATTTTGCAATATTCTTTTCATTGTTCATTTACAGAACAAATATTTCTAGACACTTCAGTGACATTTTAAATCTCATTTCGTGTTCACTCCGATTCTAGAATTTAAGAGCCTGGAAATCGAGAGCAGCGTGCTCCCTGCAGTGTTGTCAAAGCGGTGGTTGGCAATCATGGAGAAGGAAATACCACACATCTCAGTTGTTCCCCTGTATTGTTTTGTTCCCTTGCATTCAGATGGAACCATGTGATTTTTGGCTTAGGAGGTAGAAAGAATATGTGGTTTCTCTTTCTCCTGTTTCTTGACATAGGAATAAAGTAAACCATGCATTCCAAATTCTACCATTACCAGATGGTGGAATCGATTGCAACCTGGCTCCCCAGGTGAGTGAGGGGAGCACAGTCCAGTGCTAATCTTTGACAGGCAGGATCGTAGGGCAGAAACAAACCTTTGCTGTTCATTAACCACTGAGACTTGGGATTAAGTTGTATCTGTTGGAAAACTTAATATATTTTTTTGGTCCAATGCAAAAGGCTTAATGAACATCACATGAGCTCCAGCATACTTACCTCAAATCATTCAAAATCAACTTGAAATTAAAAGAAATATAGTGAGTTCTATATAAATAGAACTTCTAAACAGAATTTATGGTTTGTCCTTCGAATTAGTTTCTCTCCATTAGTCTTCTGATACAAGAATCCTAACAGTAACATTCTTTATTTACGTGAGTAATTTGAAATGAATTGATATTCAAGTCATTTTCACATTAAGTTGTTTTCCTTGATATTTTTAATAGTATTTTGCATTTTATTTGCATAAGGTAAACACATTTCATGTAATACACATATTCAGCTTTGTGAGCATAATGGTATATCCAATCTTTTCCTCCCTCCTTTTTATATTCCCACTCATTCTGCTTCATTTTTCACATTCTTTATACTTTATACTTTCAATTTATAATCTCAACCATAACACTTCATTAAATAAAGAACTCAACAAATAGCAAGTGGAAAAATAACAGTTCTTGAAAAGTTTAATCAATGACTATAAACAATAATCAAAAGTCAGTTTCCCTCATGTATATTTTTTGTACTATATAATTAGTTACCACAAATCATAGAAGACATATTTGTCTTTTTTTCACTTGTTTATTTCACTTAGCAGAATGGTCTACAGTTACTTGCATTTTGTGAAGACAGAATTTGATTAATTTTTGTAGATGAATAGTATTCAATCATGTAGATTTATCATGATGTCTTTATCCAGTCATCAGTTGATGGACATTTGGGTTAATTCCACACCTTAGCTGTAAACATGGGGTACAGATAATTCTTTCTTATGGTGATAAATTACTAGGAGAGGAATGCCTGACATATGGTAGATCTGTTTTTAGATTTCTAAGGAGTCTGCAGACTGTCTTCAATGGTCGTAATCCTATCTTCCCTATTTGTTAACTTTTCCCTAGAGGAACAGCTTCAGCTTAGCTTCCTGAAAAGGTGTATTTATAAGTTGACAATTCCTTTCAGTTTGACCAGGAGAATATGAGTTTATGTTTCACTCTTTGGAGTAATTGTTAAAAGTAAACCCTCATACTCTCAAAAATATACTAAATAAATTAAAAAGTCATTTTCATTATTGAATCGGTGTGCCTATTCACTTGGCTAGTTCATACTCTGCTTTCTTCCTGTGTCTTGAAGAGCTGTATTCTGTCTTGCCTCTCAAGAACTAGCAGATTTAAACAAATCAAAATCAATGAAGCCTTGTCCCAATATCGATCTGTAGGAACTGGCAGTATCTTTAGTGTCTGAATGCCTTTGGTATCTGTCATAGTCTACACAGGACTAGCTGTATAGTTTGTGAGATCACATTCATTATATTAAAAAAAAAATTAAGATTTAAACTGGTCACTGCAAAGCACATTGCATGAAGGATGGAACCTTTCCAGATATAGGACCCCGGGGGGCAGCAGAGGTGGCACGCCTGTGAAGCTGGACCTAAGCTTGCCACTCCTCCCCCTTTCTTTCCATAGTCCCTGTAGTTCCTCATGTTGCCCATTTTTAAGACTTCATTCAGCACGGCACTACATGATCACCTTATTTGTCACTGGCCTGTTGTCACTACGTCATCAGTACTATTCCCAAGGAGTGGTAAATATAGAATTCTGTCCCAGATGTACTTGACTTTACATTCAATCACTACGACCTCTCTTTTATTTTGACACATAGTCCTTTTAACCCAGTAACTCCAGGCAGAGTCCTCTTCTTGGTCCAGGATTCCAAGGAGTGAGCTGTCAGCATGTAAAACATGTCTTCAGGGAACAGCATGCAGTTGTGTCACTCCCCATGGTCTCACCGGTCATGGGATTTTTCTCTGATGTGTGTCCTGAGTCAGTTGTGTCTTGTTCCTCCCAACATCTCCTCTCCCTACTTAAGACTGTGTTTGTAGATTGTGCAAATTGGAGGAAGTTAGGAATACCAGGGGTCTTACTTCACTATGAAGTATAAATGCCCTGTTAGAAAATGTGTGATGCTTAAGGTACAGAGTCCTCTATGCTAAAAATCAGGCAGGGAGAAAGTCAGAAATTAAAGGCAACAAAAACCAAGGGCTAAAGTTGTCTCGCAGAGGTAAAGCTGATGTTTGCAATACCAGCATCCCACAGGGGTATGGTGATTGCATCCCAGCTGCTCCAGTGCTATTCTACCTCCAAGTTCATGCACCTGGAAAGCATCAGAAGATGGCTTAAGTGGTTGGGTTCTTGTACCCTCCCAGGAACCCTGGATGAAGTCTCTGGGTTTGGGTTCAGCCTGACCCAAGTATGGCTATTATACTTATGTGGGTAATGAATCAGGCCATGGAAGATCCACATCAGCCTCTCATCTCCCTCTGTCACTCTACATTTCAAGTAATTAAATAATTTTTTAACAAAGGCAGCAAAAGCCAATTATGTGTTCTTGGCAATTTCTGGATCAATGGAAATGGAGTTGGAATCCTTCTCTGGCTGTTCACTGCTTCTTGGAGAAAGAATAGTCAATTAACTGGCCTTGTACTGGGATCCCTGTGCTTCTAGTGTGTCTTGGTTTAATTGCTGCAGGAAACAACTGTCAAAGATATGATAGATTTACATCAACATTCATTTGCCACCGTTTGAATTCAGATTGGAAACAGTTTTTTAATCCAAGTGAAGAGGACCTGTTTTGATTCTGGTCAAATTGATATTTAGTTTGAAGATCATCTTAGACCTGGTATTTTCCCATGTCTGCAGACAAGTGAATATCGAGATTAAATATAGAGAGATAGATATAGATATATATTTTACTGAGAAGGGAGTCAGAAAATTGAAAGCTGTTAAGGTAACTTAAGGAACTTGAGTTGATATTTGATGTTCGGAGGGGAAATCCCTCTGTCTATCTTAGAGCTCGTGTGAGAAGAATTGGCAACTCATCAAGTTTAAACTGATTACAACTATCATAAGCGTGACTTTAAAAGATTACATCTATTCCTCAAATTAAATATAGTAGTTTTTCTATAAACATTTGGAAGATTTTTCATTGCTTTGCTTTGATTACAAGAATAAATACAACTTATAAGGAGCTATCATTTTCCAGTAATTCTTATGTGCACATGAGCATTCTTTCAAAGTGAGAAAAATTGAATCTATAAATTGCTTTTAAAATCAATGACAGTTTGTGAACAACACTACATTTAACCCTGATGAACTAGCTGGTTTTAAGTTTTAAAATTTTCTTGTGATCTGTTTTGTAGATTTTCTTTTGTTTTTTATATGTTTTGTAAGCTCCAAAAAAATGTCATAAGCCCTAGATGCTATTTCTGTTTATTCTTAAAAAAAGGACTTTTTTTTTGAAAATATGGTTATGGGAGTATGGAGGAAAATTTAAAGCTGAAAATTAAGTAGTTTTAGAGCATAAAAATAAACCTAGGCATGTAGTTATTTTGTATATTATAATCTTTGTTTTATTTTATTTTTTAATTTTTTTGAGGGACAGGAGAGAAAGAAACCAAGCTCTCATGCATTGGTTCACTCCTGAAATGCCCTCAGCAGCTGAGGCTACATGCAGATCAGAACAAGGCAAGGAGCCAGGAACTCAGTCCAGATCTCCCAGGGCGAGGACAGAAAATGTGAGTCTTCATCTCTCTTGTCCAGTGTCTGTAAGCAGGAAGCTGGAGGGGGAAGCCAGCTGGGGAATGAGTCAGACGTGCTGATGTGGGTGGTGGGTGTCTTAGACAGGAGGTCCAAAGTCCTCCTTGGTCTTTGTTTTAATGCAAAGCCTGTAGTATCACTGACCAAACAGACTAAAACTTGAAACAATTTTCAATTTAAACAGCTTATATCCTTTATATTCTGTAACGTTCCATAGGGTGTCTTGATTGGCGTCATTATCCAAACTGACATCACTTATGAAGGGAAAATTATAAATTTCCACAAATGGAATTAATTAGATATAAAGCTTTTTTTAAAAAAAAAGATTATGACAGGTTTTACCTCTAAATGTGTTCCTGTCACTTAAAGATTTGCTGCTGAAATGATTTATGGGAAGATTTTAAGTTTTCACGGCAGTTTGGAAATTACAGACTTGTGATCAATATATTGTGATTCAAATTGGATATTTTTACTTCAGATGTGAGATAGGGTGTTTTCATCTTCATTTTGTGGTTGGAAAAACTGATAGAAAAGACTTGACTTTTTTCTTGGTTGCAGCAATTCAGTGGTTAAGTTGCCCTGACCCTCTATCCCAGGAGACTCCTTTTTTTTTCAGGGACCCCTTTCATCACTTGGTCCAGGCTATCCCTGGGTGTGTTGCTTGTAAATCTTGTATTAGAAACTCAATCTCTATGCTAATGGCATTGGGAAGTGGCGGCACAGGGAGCCAATTGGGTCACGAGAGAGCTTTGCCCTTATGAATGGATTATTCTGTGCATGGGCTAATGGACTAATATGTGATGGAGGGAGTGGCTCTCTTCTGTGTTGTGATGCATCATGGCGGTTTTTGCCGTATGCTGAGCAGATGCCAGCACCGTGCTTCTGGACTTCCCAGCCGCCAGAACTGTAAGCCAAATAGACTTTTTATAAATGATCTGCTCTCAGAAGTTTTGTTGTAGCATCAAAAAGATGGACGAAGACAGCCCATAATGGCAAGTACCCCTTGCTCCAGGCAGACCAGGATCTCAGCCCTTCTCAATGTGACAGTGTTGTGTGTTTTCATTAGCTTTTGATGCACTGAGGTACTTCATGTGTAACTAAAGAAAAGCCTTCCCACTTATGCTTCAAAATATATGAGAGTGGCATTTGTTGGGATGAGCCAAATGAGGTGTATCGGCTGCTTGCAAAGGCTTATTTTAGCTATTATTTTCCTTTGCTTCCTTTGCTTAAGAGAACTGGAGTTGGCTTCCTGCTCTGTCTCCTTCCAGCTCTTAGGATTTCCTGCTCTGTTATGCTGGCACCACACATGCCTGTACCCATGATGCCTTTTATTACTGCAGCTGTTTCACTCACCTATTTTTGTCAGCACAGAGGTTAGTCTCAGAAGTGACACCTTAAAGTAATTCACTTGCTCTAGTCCTTTTGGCCATGTGAATCCTGAATTATTTTCACAACACCTGAGGATGCTGAGATGTCTGTTTCACCGCGTGTGATGTCTTTAGAACAGTGTCAACATTAAAATTCAGGTTCCCTCTTTGAACACAGGTATGCACTCATTCCTGTATTTGTTTATTATCCAAAAAGCATTTATCCAAACCCTAGTAGTGAGCTAGCTACTAAGAAGGTCACATGAAGATCAGCGGACAGCTGTCTCTCTGGAAATGCTGTGGGGAAATGATGCTTTTCAGCACTGGTGTGACAAATTCATAAATTAGCCAAGGCATTCACCACTTTCCCATGGAATAGGCCAAGGCACAAATCATTTATTTTTACAGTCATACATATGAAACCAGACAGGGCAGTAAAATGTCATTAGCAACATCAGGCAGTGGGTGATGTATGCCTGGGGTTCAACACTTGGCACTTTACTAAGTTGGGTGGCTGATTTGGTGGAGTTATGTACATAAAGTAATTGCAAGTTCATGAAAAATGGAATCAAAAGGTGAGTTTGTTTTGGTGCAGAGTTTTTGAAATGTGTGCTTCATGATTTTTTTCATAATGTGCATTGGTCATCAACTTTTTGATGAGACTTCACGTGTGTGCTACAGTTCTGAATGCTTTTCGGATCCTCGAATTTTGGTTCTGGTGCCTGTTAAGTGAGGCTGCTAGTGTTAATTTTTGAGGTCATACATGATAGTGTCAGTTTTTGAGGTCATACATGTGTAACTGATTAGTTGAAACTGATGACAATACAAACAACTAAGTATTTTCCTTTTATTATTTTTATTCCTCTCATATTTCTTCCTTCTGTTTCACTTCTTTCAAGTAATAAGAACAATATTATTTTTGGTGTTACCATATTACAATCTAGTCTAAATTGAAATTTTACAAAAACAACCAAAAGAATGGATTTTTTTTCCAGGTTTCTTAATTTTATTTGAAAGAGTTACAGAGAGAGAGAAAGAGAAAGGGAGAGACAGAGAAAGAGATAGAGAGAGATTGACTTTCATCCTCTGGCTCACTCCCCAAATGGCTGCAACAGCCTGAGCTAGGTCCGTCTGAAGCCAGAAGCCTGGAACCTCCAAGAATTTGGAACATCCTCTGCTGCCATCCCATACACATTAGCATGGAGCTGGACTGAAGGTGAAGTTACCAGGACTCAAAACAGTACCTGTATGAGACGCTGGCACTGCAGGTGAAGACAGCGTCTTACACTATAGCATGGCTCTGGGAGAAGTTTAACACACATACACAATGGTTTCACAAAGTTTGTGACTCCAACTGCTGCTCATGCAGATCATAGAAATTAGTGGTGATGGCTCAAGTTTCTTCCACCCACCTGTAACATCTGGATTGAGGTTCTCAACTCCTATCTTTGGTCTGACCTCACACCGCTTGTTGTGATCATTTAGGGAGGGAACCAGCAGATGGGCTCCCTCTCCGTATCTGTTTCTCTCTGCTTACCGAATAAATGAGAAAAAAAGTTTTTGTTTTTTTAAGATTGGGAAAAAGATGAAGTAAGAGAAAAGCTTATTTTACTGGAAAATATTTTGAAATGTATACATAGTTTTTTCACAATATGCATTTTTATGAATTTTTGAAACCCTTCATATGGTTGAAATTGAAAATTATTTTGCTTCTCTTTTAGTATCGTTTTCTCGTCTTTTTGAACTTCCCTAGAATCTGAAATGACTCTTATCCGAAGTATCTTAAAAACTTACTACAAAACGGTAATAAGAAAACAACAATTCAATAGCAAAATTGGCCGAAACCTTGGATAGACAAAGATGATAGCCTAGTGCATAATAAATCCATGAAAAGATTCTATATTTCATTAGGCAACTGAAAAGTGCACATTAGAATTACAATGAAGTACCACTCAACAGTGCAGAGGAAGAAAATCCCTTTCCTTTATGTTTTAGGTTCAGTGACTAGGGCCTGCAAATTAAGCTGAAAAAGATTAAGAGCAGAGAAGTTTTTCTCGCACGCACATGAAAGCTTCACAGAAAAGAAATGGAAACCCAATGAAATCCTGAGTTGTGAGTTTATCTGTCATTTTCACAGTGGGTGATACATTATGAAGAAGTGAGTAGACCAAGGAAAAGGGAGATGTGGGCCTCTGGAAACTATACTAGTTTCCTACTAATATGTACCCAGGAAGGCAGCAGGTGATGGATCAAGTAGTGTGGTCAGATAGGGACCCTGCTGAAGGTTCCCTGTGACTTATAAAACTACTGGATCCATATACGCAGAAGGTGAGCCTTTGTAATTGTGATAGGCCTGTAGAAGAAGGAAGCAAGTTATATCATGGCCCAAGCCCATCTCCCTGTACAAGAAGATAAGAGATTTTTACAGAGTTGGGCTATTTGGGAAAGGACTGGGTGAAACAGGGGGACAGGTGCAGAGGGAAAAGGTGGGGAAAGTCCTTTGACCATAAATCTTGACAAAACAAGTCTTTATGTACGTTGTGTTCTCACGGATGGCTACCGAAATATCAAGATTAGTGTTCCACCTAACATTATAATGAACCCCTCAAGTCTAATCGGTCTGAGTTGATCTGTGCAAACTTCAGTAGTAAGGCTGGCTATGGTTGGTTCTAGGCAGTTCTATCAGAGATCTTGGAAAGACAGATCACGGTTTTCTGCAAAAGCATTGATTATAGGGTGTAAAGTCAATATGCAAGAGATAGGGAAGGAAGCTCTATAGTATGCATGGTATATATATGTTAGGCAGCAACCAGAAACTTGCTCTAAAATCAAGGAATGGGAAGTTCTTTTTTTTTGCTCATTTTTATTAATAGTTGAGTCTCTGCTACCCTTATGAAGTAAACTGAGTTGAATTCTTAGCTCCAGGCTGTGGCCCAGCCCAGCATTGGCTGTTGCTGGAATTTGGGAAGTGAACCCAAATCCTTATCTGTTAATAAATGTTCTTTTCAAGAAGATTTTAGTTAATTAATTATACAGGCAGGAAAGTTGTTTCAATGGATTCAAAGAAGAAATCAAAGATTTCAAAATCATTTACAAGCAGTGAAAGAATTTCGAAATCAACTGTATAAATCGCTCAAAAGTCTGGCTTTTTTTTTTTCCCACAGAAGAGGGAAATCAATTCATCCTCCACCAGACAGAATTTATTTGCCTGTTTATACAGCAGAACTATTTGCATTACTCTCAGCTTTCTACAATTAATCTTATCTACAGCACTGCAAAATAAACTAGCCAAGGACGAAGGTGCACATGTGTATGGGATCAGATATTACTGGGACCTTCAATATATTTCTTTTTATTTTTAGTGTTGTTTACATAGTTGAGAAGAATGTATGCCCATGTGGGTCTTTGATTGGTGTGGAGAGGATCAAGGTATAGAAGAAGGGATTGATGTTTCAACTCTTTCCCCCCACCCCCCTCCTATATTTATAGTGGAAGGGAAAGACAGGGGGAGCTCTCCTGGCTGTCAGACTATATCAGCACCTGGGAATTTGGTACTTGCCCTCCAGTTTCTCCTTTATAAACCATCTGGTCTCAGCTCCCTTGTTTATCTGTAAGTGCAGTAGCCTGGTTCGTGGAAGCCCCTCCAAATCACTTTTCACCTACAAGTGCAGTGGTCTGTCCTTGGAGTTCCTTAGAAGTCATCCCAGACCTGTGATGTACTCCCTTGGTGTGCCCCACTCCCACACATTTCCAACCTCCCTTGCCTGGCCTATCCTCAGCCCCTTCACTGCCACAGGCCCCAGGTTCATCTTCCAGTGGTGGCTGGCTGGTGCCAAACCTTTGATAAAGAAACAGTATGAAACAGTATTTTGCTTATTTGAGAAGCTTTAATTTTCCTTATATATACAAAGGTTTTAAAAATGAATGAAAATAAAATGCATTGCTCACAGCACTAACACATTTCAGCCTGCACCGCATCCTACCATGATTTTTGAGCTTTGATGATGCAAGAGTATGGCTGGACTGGTTGACTGTTGAGAAACTACAGAAATGAACATAGACCATTGTAAGATGGTAGCTTTTGTTGTGTTCTATAATCCAGTTGGGTTGCTTGACTAGTGCTCAGGCATAGCTACATACAAACAAAGAAAATACTTGGAATATTTGAAGAGATATGGGACATCTCAGATAACTGAAGGAGTTGGGTAAACTGGCTCTGGAAAGATCAGTCACCAACTCAGGAGTCTGTTGCTTAACATGATTCAACTAAAAAAAATTGAAATTCTCCCAGTTTTTTCCATTCTACACTCCAATGTCTTAGGAGTTACAATCTTCTCTGTCTACCTTTGACCAGAACTGAGATAACCCATGGCACATGACACAGAAGAAGGTCATTGGAGTTCCCTTCCATTTTTGTCTGTTCCCAATGGAAGATAAATCATTGTGGGATAAACAGCCACCTAAGAGAGGAGCCTCTGAGGCAACCTGGGCTTACACCCACTGATTCCAGGCTTTTCTGTTTCTTAATTCTGTTTATCACATACATATTCTGTTTTTAAAGAAAAATAAAAGCGATTTCTTGTTTCTTGAGTTGACTGATATTACTGAACATTGAAGTCATAAACATTTCCAGGTACGTAGGTGAGGCAAGTTTACCTTAACACTAAAATCAGAAGTCATTCTCATATAGTTCAGTATCTTTTATATTTAGTGTTCATAATTCTCTTAAAATTTCTCACTTATTTCCTCCCTTCTCCTCCCTCCCTCTTTCTACTTTTCTTTCATCAAAGATTTGATACCTGTTAAGAAGTTTGCAGTAGGCTATGACTGAATAAACAAAGATGAAAAAGCTACAAATTGAGCTTCTAATACCTTCCCTTTAAAGATGGATTGGATACAAAAGTCACTAGCTACAAATATACCTTCTTTGTCACCATTACCTAAAGGCAAAAACTCTTCGTTGAGAGCACCTGCTAAGAATAAAATTATTCTTCTTAGTCCCTTCTGGACAAATGGTCACCTAAAAACACATTCAAAGGTCAGTGTCTTTTCTGTACAAAACACATAAAATTGCTATCCTTAGGGAGAACAACATATATAGGATATTAAAAGTTAAGGCAAACAAAGCTCTAAGATCATCATTCTTGCTGGCATTTCCTGGTTCTTTAAAATGTGGAAACAATTGATTCTATTACCTGGAAGTTCAAAGATATTTCTAAATGCTCTCCATTATCTGTGCTCCAATTAGGTGAGAAAAATGAGGGTGTTTTCCATCCTGGGATGACCACAAATATGGAATTTCTCTCTGATAGTTTTTTTTTCCCCTAAAGAAACAGTAAGCTGATGTGGTGGTACTGGAGATGAAATTTTTGTTTACAACACTAGTATCCCATGTCAGAGTGCAAGTTTTGTCCCAGCTGCTCTGCTTCTACTCTGGCACCTTGGTGATGTAACTGCGAAGGCAGCAGACTATGGTTTAAGTACGCATGGAAGACCTGATGGACTTGTTAGCTTCTGACTTCAGTGTGGCCCAATCCTGACTCTTGTGGGTGTTTGAGGAGTGGAATGGTCCAGAGAGGATCTAGCTCTCTCCCATTCTCTCTGTCTTACCCTTTGATCTTCCCTTTGCAGCAAATAAATAAAATCTTTACAAAATAAAATCAAAACTCTCCCACTGCTACCACTATTATATAGTATCCAATACAATTTAATATCTTCTGTAAATCAAGCAAAAGCCTATGTTCTCTAATGAGAGCTCTGTTATTCATGTTTCATGGTCTTGATTCTGTTGACCTATATGCCCACAGATTTGTACCACTCCTAGCCTAGTGATATTATTTTCTGAAACAAAGATATTTTCTTCCATAGGTGAAGTCCTAGTAATCTCTCTACAATAAATTGTTGGTGCTCATTATCTTGGAATATCAGTCAACCCAGTTTGAGAGACAACTTTTGTTTTCCTTTTTAAAGATTTTTTAAAATCAGAAATTCAGATTTACCGAGAGAAGGAGAGACAGAGAGAAAGTCTTCCATCCACTGGTTTACTCCCCGAATGGTCACAATGGCTAGAGCTGCACCAATCCGAAGCCAGGAGCCAAGAATTTCTGCTGGGTCTCCCACACAGGTGCAGGGTCCTGAGGCTTTGGACAATCCTCAACTGGTTTCCCAGGCCACAATCAGAAAGGTGGATGGGAAATGGAGCAGCTAGGACACTGGCTAATGCAACGTGAGGACTTACCAACCAGGCTACTGTGCCAGGCCCTAGAGACAACTTTTTAGTTAGTACTATTTCATTCTCCAAAAGCAACACCCTCACAACACACCTCACAGAGGAATAAGAAAGCTGAAATTTATAAAATTAGTCCTGGCCCAAATATTTTCAATGATTATTACAACCATACATTTGAGGAAGAGAGCATCAAAAATTCATTGAGAGATGAAAGGCAAGAGTCTCTATGCAGCCTCTTCCTGCATGTTGTCACTAAAAATTCAAAAGGAAGAAAAACAGAGAACTTGAATAAAAGGAAAGATTTTATTTTGAAAAGAACTATGCAAATTGGAGAGACATGCCCTCTAGTTCAGAAAAAAGTATGTGCACCACAGGAATCGAGAGAGATTTTCTTCCAGAAAGTCCCTTGACCAGGTTCCCATACTAGTCTGCTGCGCAAATGGGGGCCTTAAGTTTACTTAGTCTCAACTGTTTGATTTTTCACAGTTGGCTTGTCAGATCTGAGTAGGTTACAATGCTTTGGTCAGATCCAAGAGGCAAATGGGATTTTTCTCAGAGGCTGGTTGTGTTGGCATTTGAGATAGGATTACCTAGTACTGAGTACTATATGTACAACCTATAGCCAGACAATGATCACTCAGATCTATTTTGCCACTCAGTACCTCTTAGGGGGTTTAGTTCTCTGCAAAGTTCAAAATATCCTCTGATCACTGAATTTGCATCTTTACATTCCCATTTCACTCTCCCTGTAATGTCCTTCCACGTGCCCTTCTCTGCCTGAAAATATCTTTCATCATCCTTTGGGGACTTTTTCTTTTTCTTGACTAATATTTTAAATGAGTAAGAAAAATTAGTCACCACTTATTTGGTAGTATCTACTACCCCTCTCTCTCTATTTTCAAAAGATTTTTAGTTTTTCATGATATAGTTCCATAAACTCAGATTTTCTCTTCTACCATCCCCA
Source organism: Ochotona princeps (assembly GCF_030435755.1). Taxonomy (NCBI): domain Eukaryota; kingdom Metazoa; phylum Chordata; class Mammalia; order Lagomorpha; family Ochotonidae; genus Ochotona; species Ochotona princeps. The sequence goes on from NC_080861.1 coordinate 13,852,040, forward strand.
TTCTCCTTTCTCCCAACTGTTTCCTCCTGCATTATTTAGTGTATCATGACATCACAGGTCTAGACAATGGTAGAAAGTCCAGCATCCTATTGTCAAGATACATTTAACGATTTCATTGTGAGTCCTTCTTTTATTTGGGAATAGAGATGCATACTGCAATGTTTGCTCACTTCCTGATATGCTATTCTGCTCTAGAGGAATATATTTATACACATGTTTATATATTAATCTTTTATTTTGCATGAAGGTTGCCTTTTATCAGAGAGAACATATGATATTTGGCCTTTTTGGATTGACTTATTTTCTTGGGCATAATGACCTCTGGCTTGGACCATTTTGTTGCAAATGGTGGAATTTAATTGTTTTTAACAGTGGGATAGATTTCATAGAGTAGATGCACCAAAGTTTCTGTATCCATTCCTTTTTCGACAGGAATGAGGGCTTTTTTTCTATATCTTCATCTACATTCTTAAATCTCTAACAGAGTAGCCTTTTACCATAGTACAATGATTTTGTGTGATCCTTTTTATACTGAATTGGGAGTTCTTTGAGCTATGGGGCATAGGGTTTGTTTTGAAGCAGCATGTGTTAATGTGGTTGGGAACCAGTCAGAATAATTGTAGGTTATATGTATACAGTCAGAATAACTGTAGGTTGTATGTAGATTTTCCTAACATGTTAGTACTTTGAAATGATAAGACATTCTTTTTTTTGAAATAATGTAAAAAAGTTTAACAATATATAAAGGCCTTAAGGAAAACATCCCCAGACATTGTCAATACATCTTCCTTAGTGAAATAAGTGATGGTTGGATTAATGGCTTGAAAAACTGCTAACTTCCCACTGCGTTACTAGGAGGAACTGTAAGTCCAAATGAAGTTATTTCAGAGACATTTCCCTTGTGCTTTTAAAAGAATGATGGATGTGCAAGGGCATTATTGGATTGCCAATTTAATGTTGATGAAACTGACTCCTCTTAACAGCAAGCAAAGACCTATATCTCTGAGAAACAGTACAAGCCCCCAGGTATAGGGCTTTAAGACGTGGTGGATTTCAATTGTGGTTGAAATTTAATTGTACTAACATTATTGTTATTATTAAGGTTCTAAGAATTATAATTCCAAGGTTTCATAAACTTTCATTATCCTATCCCAATCCTGTTTCCTCCATAAAACCTATTATTTCCCACATACAGAGTGCAAGGTTTTTACTGGAGTACATTTTATAACATAGTATAAATAGGTTATCTACCATTCCTAGCAAGAGTAAAGTTCCAGTAAATAATTGCTAAATAGAAATGGATTATAATTCTGTAATAGTATTCTTTCAACTCTATGTAAAAGAATCATTTATTTTTATTTGAAAGGTAGAGTTAGGCAGTAAGAAGGAGAGGCAGAGAGATATCTTCCATCTGCTGGCTCACTCCTCAAATGGCCACAATAACTGGAGCTGAACTTATCAGAAGTGAGGAGCCGGGCCCAGCGCAATGGCCTAACAGCTGAAGTCCTCACCTTGCATGCCCCAGGATCCAATACGGTTGCTGGCTCTAATCCCAGCAGCCCCATTTCCTATTCAACTCCATGCTTACAGCCTGGGAAGGCAGTCGAGGATGGCCCAAAGCTTTGGGACTCTGCACCCATGTGGGAGACTCAGATGAAGCTCCTGGCTTCTGGCTTCGGATTGGTGTGACTCCAGCCATTGTGGTCGCTTGGGGAGTAAATCAACAGATGGAAAATCTTCCTCTCTGTCTCTTCTCCTCTCTGTATAACTAACTTTACAATAAAAATAAAATAACTCTTTAATAATAATAAAAAGAAGTGAGGAGCCAGTAGCCTTCTCTGGATCTGTCACGTAGGTGCAGGGGTCCAAGGAATTGATCCATTCTTTGCTGTTTTCCCAGGCCAAGTGTGGGGAGATGAATTGAAAGTGGAGCAGCTGGACCACAAACCAGTGTCTGTAGAGGATGCCGAAAGAGGCATTGGCCCCATTAATTTTTTTTGTTTATTAGTTGCAGATAAGTTGAGAAGCTTAGCTGTCTCAGGTTCCTAGAGAATCATCTATCTCAATTCCCAATTCCTCTGCAAAATCAACCGTTTCTGTGTCTCCACTCAGGTTTTCAGTTGCCTGGGTTGTGTAGGTTTCCCTTTAGTGCTTTGTGCTTGCTGTCATTGTACCTGGTTGGCACTGCAGGAATGGGTGTGTTTGAATGAATTAAACAGTGTTAAATAAATGCTTGCTTCACTTCCTAAATTACTCTCTTAATTTCTCTTGGAGGAAATAGGTCTCCAAAGCAGTCTACTTCTAATCATGTCTAACATTTATTTATCAATAGATATGGGATAATGTATTAATTATTATGATCCTTCCCCAGCCATATCAAGGAAATATTTTTTTAAATTTCCATTTTGTATAAGAGGAAAGTACATCCGAGAGAGTATATTATCTATTCAACATCAGAGAACTAATAATTTGGGGGGGAAGTTGGATTCATGCCAGGCAGTCCTACTTTAGAGCCCAGTCTTCCTTGGCATGCCATCTGACCCCCAAATCACAACAATGTCATTCCATTGTCTGTGTTGTGTAAATGAACAGGTGTGTGAATGTTGTGTCATTCATTGTAACTGAAGATAGGAAAGGACTTACAGCACTGTCCTCCCTGAAGATTTTAACCAATAGTATGTGGAGTGCCAGACTCATTCTTTCCACAATTCATCCAGGATTATAGTCGGTTGAACTCAACGAGCTCAACCACCTGAACCAACCCTCCTCCCTACTATTTAAGACACCCTGACTCTGCCTCCCTCCTCGTAACCATTATGAGAATGGCTTCCTGATGCTCGAACTGCTACCTAATAAGGAGATAAACTGAAACTGCATCCTTGTTGCCCTCCCCCTTTCTTTTACCCTTTGATGGTTATATTCTTATTCCTTAATAGTGTCCAAAGCCATGGTAGAATATTCCAGAGCGTCATCCAGATTTAGAAACTTTGTGTTTCAGTTGACATTTAGGAATATATAAATGAGTGAGAAGAGGATATAAAATGATGCTTTAAATAATGCACTGTCCATGTGCTGGGTGGAAATATAAGGCTGGAGGAAGAAAATTGGTAAGATTCTGCCTACTGGAGGCTACTACTCTGAAGGGAAAAGAAGGATCCACAACTATTTTACCAATGAATTTTAACTTATTTTTACTTCACGGATGTGATGGTGCTGAAATACAGTTGATTTTTTCTCTTTTAAGTAAGCTAATATTTGCCTTCATGACAAATCATAACCTCAGGTTATTGCAGCAAATAGCCATAAGCTTTCTATTAATTACTTTTGAAATACTTGCAAATTCAATATTTGAGAGTCTGTTTTTCAGGTTTACTCTGTAAATTTGTGTGTAAGAAGTTTTGATGGAAAACAAGCATGTAGAGGCACAGGTTTGTGGATACTTGTGTGTCTGTGGTGTGGATTTCTTTGTTATAGATTGAAAATTTCTCTTTCTTATGATTGATTTATGTTTATTAGAAAGGCAGGTTTTTAAAAAGAGAAGGAGAGACAGAGATAGAAAGCTTTTCCTTCCCCTGATTCACTCCCCAAACGGTCTTAACAGCCAGAGCTGAGATGATCCAAAGCCAGGAGATGGGAGCCTCTTTGGAGTCTTCCACATAAGTGCTGGATCCCAAGGACTTGGGCCATCCTCCACTGCTTTTCCAGGCCATGAGCAGGAAGCTGGATTGGAAATGGAGCAGCTGGGACATGAACCAGCGCCCATATGGGATACTGGCAATCGCAAGGCAGGGAATTAACCAACTGGCCATCTGACCAACCCCAAGGTTCCCAGGAGGAACCTGGGAAAAGAACATACTAATATAACTCCCCTCTGTAGGTTTTTAGAGATGTCATTTTTTTTGGTAAATTTTTTTTTTGTATGCCTGGATTTTCTTGTGATAAGAATTCCAAATTGTTGAGCAATTCAAATAAATGAGAAAATAGGAATAAAGGCGAGAGACTATAATCTGTGATCTTGTGGAAAACTTTTAAGATTTTTTTCTCCAATTTGAGATGTAAATGGAGATAATGCCCTTTATAATTTACCATCTTTTGAAGTTCCTGTTTCAGGCTTATTTCTTCTCTTTTAAATTGGATAACATATTTAAATTGGATAACATCCTAAGTAAGTCATAAAAATGTAGTTGAAAATTGAATTGTCACCAGTACTTTAGCCTAAGTGTTTATTTTTATGTTTATATATTTACGCATGCATTTGTTTATGTAGCTGTGTGGCAGAAACAGAGAGAACTTTCATGACTTATTTCAGTTCATGCTTACCTGCAAGAACTGGGGCCCAGCAGCTCGGTCCAAGACTCTCGTGTGGGTGATAGGAGTTGAATTACTTGAATCAACACCAGCATCCCCCAGGGTATACTTTAGCAGTAAGCTAGAATCAGCAGTCGGAGACAGTATCCAATCCATGTGCACCGTTACGAGATGTGAGCATCCTAACTGGTCCTTAGCCACCAGGGCAAGCAAACTGGCCTTAACCTAAATTTATTTTTTCAGCTCTGATAGTTCATTGGCTCATAAAATTTTGCTTGTTGAAAGTCAGTAATATGCTAATAATGTCAAGCAGTTAAAGTGAGGGTCTGTCAGTAGTGTTTCAGCTACATTTCATGTGGCTATGAGTCGTTACTTCCAGGTGTACTAGTGTGTCTCAGTTTTACTATTGGGGTGAGTTAGGAAAGGACAAAAAAAGTCCTCACCTTGGTGGGATCATTTGGTTGTCAAGGGCATTGCCTGATGCTGTGCAGTTCAGATTTCATTCTCCGAGAAGCCCTGGGAGCAAGGTGCCTCCTGTCTGTGCAGATGGGGAATGAGAAACAAAGATTAAGGAACCCGAGACATTCACAGCAAGCTGAAAGGAACTTCAAATGTGAACACGCATTAGATTCATCCCTTGGAGGGCTTGTTAAATACAGGCTTTTGGGTTCTACTCTCAATAGATCTGTGTTGACCAAATTGATTCAGTAATGCCATGTTGAGGTTGAACAAGGGCATTTGCGGTGAGTCCCCAGGAAGTGCTGATGCAGCCAGTCCTCAGCCAGACCTTGAACACTGGTGAACTATACCACACTATAGGATGCACAGCCAGTTAGCTATGTTTTGTGACTAACAACTGCATGCTCAAAGGCTTTCAGACATTGTGAGCCAGTGTTCTGCAGTGCGCTTGGCTCCTCACATGCTGGAACACATACCCTTGGAAAACAAGGTGGTTTGCCTTGGGATGCTCAAAGCCACAGGGTAAACACTATGCATGTTCAAGAGTTGCCATTTTTTCCCCTGATGGTTCACAGATGGACAAGTGGATTCTATATTAAAACCAACAGACAGCTGTGTTATGGAATAGAATACAAATTCACCTGGATTTTTTTTTTAGATAAAGCTCTGGATTTCAAAGGAATTTTGTGCTGATGGTGGACTGCTTCAGGCTATGCTGCAAGTCTCGGAGAGAAGTGGTTTGCTCTCCTCCGGCAGTAAGAGGATTTAGCTGAGATATAAAAGAAGAAGGGTGTTACTTTGCATGGATATTAAATACTTCCTTGAGCTGACAGCTTCTGTCTCTGGATTGGGATTCCAGTCTCCTCCTTGACCTCCTAGCAAGCATTCCTCAAGTTTTAGCCTTCAGGAACAGGCACATCACCTTATGTTGAGGGCAGAGAACGCCATCAAAACCATGGCAGTTAGAGATGACACTTCTGTTTAACAGTGAATCCGCAAAATTTAAAATGCTTGATAATTTAGGGGTTGCATGTTGTGATTTTCCAAACTGTGTCTGCCACATTTGAGGAATGGCCAAGATGTTTTCCAAATACACTTTTTGCCTTCCATCTTCTCATGTAAGAGATCTCCAGCCTCTCAGCATCACCAGCAACAATTCCTCTCACTGTCTTTTTTATTCTGGCTATTCTTATTGGAGTGGTGGGTCGTGAATTTCATCATTCCCTGGTAACTAGTGGTGCTAAGCATAGTTTCATGTGCCTGTCGACCATTTGTGTATTTTTGGGGAATTGTCCATTCAGACTTTTTGCCCATTTTAAGTTGTGTTATCTACTCTTTGTTCGTTTATTCTCATTTACTTGGAAGTCAGAATGACAGAGACAAGCAGAAATATAGAGAGATTTTTGCCACTCACTGCTTCACTCCCCAGATGCCTCCAGCATCAGTGAAGGCATCAGGTTGAATGCAAATTGTAGAATTCCACCTGGGACTCCAAGTTAGGAACCCATGCATCTGAGCCACCCTCTGCGACTTCCAAGGATGCCACAGAATGAAGCTGGATTGGAAGTGGAAGAGCTGTATCTTGAATTACTTTCCTCTATTGGAAGCAGGTATTCCCAGTAGTGATTTCATTGGCTGCGCCACAAAACTCACCGAAGGTTATCTTTTTATGGTCAAATTATGTATACAGATACAAATACCTTGTTATATACTTGTGAATGGTTTCTCTCATTCTGGGTCCTGTCTTTTTGTCATCTCAGTTGCATACTCAAAACACAAATGTTTTAAAATTTTAGTGAAATCCAATTCGTTTCCTTAAATATCAGTTTTGGGGTTTGTGTCCTAGATCGTGGTCCACTTTCATGCAATGTTCGGATACAGTGTGTACGGGGAGAGGGTTTAGCTTTATTGTGTTGCACGGGTTTTACTTGTGGTGCCAGAATTATTTCTTGATATACTGTCCTTTCCCTCATCATAGTATCTTCACATCCCTTTCTTGAATCTAAGTATGTGAATTTTTTTCCCATATTTCAGGAACCTCAATGATATTCCATTGATCTATATGCATATCCTTATGCCAATTCCATATTGTCGTAATTGTTATAGCTTTGTAATGTGTTTTTGATCTGAGAAGTTTGTAATATCCAGCTATGTTAACTTTTTTTCCAGATTATTTTGAACATGTTGTGTCCCTTGGTTTCTGTGTGAGTTTTGGGAACATCTGGTCGATTGCTTCTGTATGGAAGCATCTGGGATTTTGACAGGAGTTGCGTTGATTCCAAGTATGATGTTGCTGAGTAACACCGTCTTAATGTTAAGGCTTTTGACATATCAATATGAATATCCCTCCATTGATTTGGAATTTCATTAATTTCTTTGAATAGTTTTGTCATTTTTCAGGCTATGAGTTTTGTATTTCTTTAATTGTTCCTTGCTGCTATATCAAAACACAGCTGTGCTTTGTGAACTGTGAACAATTGTGAAATGTGCAGTCGATCCAAGTTTGAAAAGAAGTACATTTTCCCACCTGCCCACTTACGTTACCCATTGTTGAGTGGTTTGATTAGAAAATATCGTCCAAGTGATAGTTTATAATAGGAAACTTGCTTATAACATTCCTTCATGTCATCAGGTAGGTTTCATAAAGACTACTTTATTAGCTCTATAAAATCCAAAGGCTGAGATATGCCAATTTTGGAGCTGTTCAAGTTAATATTTTATGTATAATTTTGTTGGCAAATGAAAAGCTTTCCTACCATTTGTATCGAAGAAAGCAGTGCCTCTCCTGAGGTGAATTATCAGAGTTTATAATTGTATTTTTTATTTTTAATTTGAAATTAATGTTGTGTTCAGATTCATTAAGCAATTATGTCCTTAATTTCTCAAAATACAGGTTTTTTTCTGCACTCTCTTGTTTGAGCTGTAAAGTAGTTTTATTTATGTGCTCGCCTTGGTCGAAGCAGAGATTTCTCATAGAATGTCTTGTGTTATGCAAGTCACATAGAGCCCTACCCTGAGGAGCTGGAGTCTGCAGGCCAGCCACCTCACAGGAGATGAGGACTAGAGAGCTAGAAGAGTGTGTAGGTTGGGGCGGTGAGTTCTGTGAAGATCAGCAGCAGCAAAGCTTTGTTTTCATCCTAGTGACACGCAATTGATGCAAGGGTCCAGTGATCTATCATGTAAAATGAGACATTTAACAACAGAACAGGCCGTTAGGAATCCACCAGTGAGTCATTACAGGAACCATTCCTGCTTTAAGAATGACTTCAACCTTGTTGCAGCGAGTGACAAAGAAATGGTTTCCCCTTTTGGAGTTCTCCGCATGGCTCAGGCTAAGCAATTTTTTTAATGCTTTTATGTGGTACCTGAAGGGAACAGAGGAGGACAGAGTAACAAATACAGTCAGCTTTCCATTGCACTAGTGACAATACCATCATCAATTATAGCCCTCCACAAGATCTCTGAAATTGTATTTCTGAAATGGCCATTTGTTAAAAGCTTAAGGCTCTTTTGATAAATAAACTGGAAGGTTCTGTTGCGCTGCTCATGGGAGCAAAAGAGGCTGCACGCATTCTTGGAATCACAGCACAGGAAATGCAGATAGTCTGGGAGGGTTGGTGCTGGGGAGGCGGGTGGGAGTGGTTGGAAATGCAAGGTGCAGGGACCCAGGGATGTGATACAGTTTTGTGAGAGGTGAAGTGACAGGCAGGAAGCCAACTTTGTTGTCTGCCTCATTTGCATCCATTTATCTTCAAGGATTGAAGCATGAGGCCTCTAATGGTAAAGGGAGCATGGCGTGTGAAAATAAATGGGTGTTCTTGGGAATTAGAGAAATGTGAGCTGGACTCTGGGTTTCAGTGACTGCTAATACGAAGATCTGGGACAGTTTACCTAATTTCTCTAGGCCTCAGTATTCCAATCAGTAAAACGGGAATAAGAATAATGATGTACATACGGACATACTGTATAAAACAACTAAGGTAAAATACTGAACACCATAAAGTCCATCAAAACAACCATCGTACTAACAACTGTGATAGTAACAGCATCCACTTCTGTGACAATAGCTTATATCTTGTAACCTAACACATATTAAACACACTTTGTAGGGAAGAAAATGGAGGGAAAATGAAGTTAATTGTCTTGCACAAGGGTGAGTCGAGATGTGGGCTAGTCTACATGTAAATCCAGTTTTCTTGACTTCAAAACTGACTTTCCTCATCCTATGCCACACCGAAGGCAGGCTGAAAGAATGCCGAAACCAGCCAGTTAGAAAGCAGTGTCGCAAGAGGGAGACGACCTTCCTTGCAATTCAGGGGGTCTGAGGAGTACAGGAAGACACTCCTCGTTGGCTTGGCCACATCTGCAATCTAGCAGATGGCTTAGAGGAGGTACTTAATACAGAGTACTTCAGTGTGTGAGGTGAGATGGCAGAAAGATTCAATATCCGCCTTGAGTATGCTGAGCAGATTGCTTGAATCAATATAGCATTCAACATCATTTTTAAAAAGATTTTTTTTGTCGGTTTGGCGGGGAAGGCAGGTATAGAGGAAGAAAAGGAGGGGACAGATCTTTCATCTGCAGGTTCAAATGGCAGCAGTGGCCAGAGCTCTGAAGCCAGGATCCAGGAGTCTCCTCTGGGTCTTCCACATGGGTACAGGACCCAAGGACTTGGGCTGTTCCCTGCTGCTTTCCCAGGCCATCAACAGGGAACTGGATTCTAATGGAGTTGCCAGGAACTGAGGGAGAACCCACATGGGATGCTGGCACTGCTGGCAGAGCCTTAGCCTGCTAATGCTTACAGACATTATTATGAACACCTTCATCTGCCAGGGTTTGTTTGCATCAGGTGACTAGAAAAAATATTTTATTTTTTGTTGAAAATTATTTATATGATGGGGAAAGAAGAGAGAAACAGAGAGAGAAAAAAAATTTTATCTGTTGGTCTGCTCCCCAAGTCTTACAACAGAGTTGAACCAGGACCAAAGCCAAGAACTAGTAGTTCCCATATATGTGACAGGGACTCAATTACTTGTGGCACCACCCTACTTCCCAGAGTGTATGTTAACAGGAAATTGGAGTGGATTTCAGAACTGGGTATTGAGCCCAGGTACTCTGATACAAAACCTGGGCTCCAAACTGATGTGTTTTAACAACTGGGCCAAATGCTTGTCTTTAGACACGGTGTCTTTTAGAAAGGTGGTTTACTTTCACCTGTTGAAAGACCCAGTGGTATGAATAAGCATGACTTGAGAGTTAGTGGACTCTGGTAGTAGTGTGGATCGTCAGGGAGCAGGGGTGAGCAGACATGGTTTCTGCTATTGCTTAGCTGTGGTCACATTTAAAGTCGATTCATTCATCTGCTACTGGATTCACACTTAATGAGGACCCTTACACCAAAGCTATCAGGAAAGACTGAAAAATGCATGAACAAATATCAAGAGCTCTCCAAGAATATACCTAAAAGATCATGTCCATTTCAACAAAAGAAAATGGTGAATTACCTATCTGGGAAGCAATAATTCAATTTAATTGGCTCTATTTGCTTTCTCACATACTTTGAAGTGTGGTGCAAGGGGTAGAGAGAATGTCCTAAATGTATTTTTGGCCAGAAATAATATGAATTAGCAAAGGCATTCAGGCACTTAATAGAAATACTGCTGATAAATGTATATGTTGAGATTTTTCTCTAATGTTTACTTAAAATCTCATCTACTTAGTGGAACGCGATGGCAGTTGCTCACCAGTTCCCTCAGTATCACCTGTCTACAAGAGAGGCTGTGACAAGCTGGTGTAAATGAAGTTTTCTGTGATTTATTTGAAATGTTTTGTGTATGAAACGTGATGTATATTACCTCGAGGTTGCTGAGGAAAACCACAATACGATGTAGCCTCGAATAAAGAGGGACAAAATAAACATGTGAAAATGTCATAAATGTAACACATTCACATTAAGGTTCATGGAGAAATAATCAACAACCAGTGAGATAAAAGCAATAACCAAAGACACAATTTAAAGTATTCGTCTGGATTTGAATAACAGTTGGGTTTGAACTTTTTTAAAAGGATCGTTATTTCATAATAAAATTTATTAGCAGATCTGTTGTATGATAGCTGAAGAATTCATGCCTTTCCACCCCTGGAAGAGCTACACAACATATTCTATCCTAGGATAATGGTTAATAACATGAATAATATAGTATCTCTTTCCAAAATGAATGTACTAGTATTAGGAAATAAATAAAATAATACTCATAACAGTATATGAGCAGTAAGCATTGTAGAATTTCTAGTTTGAATTATAGAACAATTTTAATTAGTCCATTTTTATAGAAAAATCAGTTTATAAGATGCCTGGTTATGTGTTGTCCAACACAAGATAGAAAATATGTTTTATTTGTTTTCCAAATGAGAAACATTTGTCTTATATTCCCAAAATTCCTAGAAATGTTTTCAGTCTAAAACACAATTTAGAATTACAGGAAACAGACCAGAGGAAAAGGGTGTTGAATATAAAGCTTCGTAAAATACTGTGGAGAAATGGAACTAAGAGAATTTATCGTGAACTTTCTGAAAGTGCTCATACTCAATAAGAAAAAGTCCTGTAATAATTACATGAAGAAAATCCTTAATGTACCAATGTTAGAAAAAATGCTGAATAACATCTGACAGTAATAGAACATGCTCCAGACCAATGCAACAATGTTGGACTGTGTGGAAGTGAGAGAATATGATCTAAGAATTTTATGCTAATCTGGCTCTTTTTAATCATGAAATGAAAAGAAATGCTGCATCATCCCATGAATAATTCAGAAATATACAATTTAAATACCTTTCTTTTGGGAGGATATTTTCTCTCCCTCAAAGCCCTAGTAATGTTTTAGTCTTCATGGGACAACTATTTTGAGAGCAGCACAATTTGAAATAAGCAAAATGATGCACATATATAGTTTAATTGTAGAGATATATATAATAGTAAATATATATATAATAGTAAATAGTAATCTATAGTTGGTAAAATTTTTATGTTCAACAGTAGAATAATTCCCATATGATACAATTGAAAGTGTGTTTGTGTGAATTATGAGAAGAAAAAGCTAGAAAGGTAAAAATGTGCCCAGTGTAATATTTGCATTTAAGTTATATGAGTACAGTTTTTTAAATTTTTTGTATATGTTTTGATTTGGGGAATTTTTGTAGTGAGAAATATATAAATATAAAATATATAAAGATATAAACTTTGAAGGAAAGATATTTAAGAATTTTTAAATATCAAGGGATGTTTGATGCGATAAAGATGCTAATGTAAGATATTAATAAGGGAACTGGGTGAAGGGATACATGGGAAATCTGTATTAATAGCTTACAGGTTTTCTTGGTATATTTAAAACCATTCTGAACCATTCAAGAATTTAGAATCATATAGGCATTTTATGTTTGGAGTAAGATTCTCTCTTAGCCCTCTTTTTTCTCCCTTTACAAACTGTGAGCGGCAGGAAGAGTATTTGGAAACCACAGATTAACATTAAGAAATGACATAAATAAGATAGAACTTTTAAATTTTTAATTCTTCATCTGACTTTTGTTTTCTGGTCACACCGGAGAGTGAAATTGAAGATAAGAATGTGTTGATGGCTTGGCAGCGAAAAGCTGCCTTAAGAAAACAAAGTGGTTTCCTAATATATATATATATTTTTAAGATTTATTTGTTTTGAAGGTAGAGTTTATGGAGAGAGGGAGGCTATGCCACAATGGCAGCTCCTCGTTTTATTCTTAAAACAAATGTTACCCTTGTTATTGCTGCTGCTGTTGTTACTGTTTTTAGAGAGCTCTTTCATCAACTGCTTCACTCCCCATATGCCTTGGACAGCCCAATTCTGGTCTCTCATGGCCACGGAGTCCTGAGTACTTGTGTGATCACCTACTGCCTTGCAGGAAATACATTAATGGGAAGCTGAAATCAGAAGCCGAGCTGGGACTCAAACCCAGTCACTCCAAGATGGGATGTAGACATTACCCTGTTACATCTTTACTGCTACGCCAAATACCTGCACCATTTAAAATAATTTTTAATATCACTACTGAATAAATTGCACTCTGTAGAATGACCCAACTTAAAGACAAGAGAACAACTAAGCAGCAGCTTTGGAAAAAATTTATATAGTGTAGTGCGCAAAAAGAGAAAGAGAAATGCATCGGTATTATGTCAGATCTGTAAATTTTTCATCCATTTCCAGACACAACTAGTATATTAATAATGTATGGGTTGTCATTCTATAAACTTCCAAATATAATCTAAAAGTATTGGCATACGCATTGCCATTGGTTCTCACTTTTTGACAAAATTCTGTACTTTTAGGCAATGTCATTTTTCAAAAATCATAATATTTTTCAATCGGAGCAAGACATTCAACAGTTTGTATCAATTCTGTGGTGACAAGCTGGACTGGCCTTAGTGCAGTCATGAGACATTACCCTGAAGGTGGCGCTGGAATGCTAAACTTCAGAGGTGGTTATCTGGTCCTTCCAACAAGCCTATCAACACCTTGGCTATGGACAGATAATCTGCCTAAAGCTTGAAAATCATGCCTCAGAGAGCGATTATGGAGTTCCAGATGATTTTGAGGCTGGATGGAGCAAAACAACCAAAACCTGAGTGACTTCATTTGGCAATGGAGAAATTTAAAAACGCAATGACTGAGGTTAAAAACCCAGAGGTAGGGAGATCAGTCTGGATTCCTATGGACACAAATGGATGCTTATACAAATCCAATCTCTTACCAGCAAATTGTGATTTAGCTATTAAGCATTTTGGAGTCCTTTTGGACTGCACTGGTAATGCATTAATATCAAGTTCAAATGAGCCAGCAGTACTGTTGTGAATTCTGCATCTTAGTCATATCAGCTTGTGTTGCAGGCAGTTTTTTCTTTGATTCCAGAGAAAAGTAAGTGATTGAAATTTACATAAGACTAAGAAATAAGCTATCTGATGAGACTGGGAATATGTGACTTATAGGAGAAAAATTTAGGGATGCTTTGATAGCAATCTGTATTTAGTTGAAACATCTTTTATCTAGAAGAATGAATAGATCATTTTTGTATTATTCTTGCAGGTGGTGGAAACTGTTACAATGAGGCAAAATGCAATTCAATAGAAGAACTTTTTTTGCTATTACAACTGTGTGAAATGAGTGCAGAAAGCCTGAGAAGGCAACCCCTGTGACTCTTTTTTCTTTTTCTTCTTCTTTTTTTTTTTTTTTTGCTATCAATGTGTAACTGTCATGCTCTACATAGAACTTTTCTACATGGATGAAAAATTGATTTGAGTTAGATTGTATAAAGCCTTTTTATATTTTAAAGACTTATGCTTTTTTTTATTTGAAAGGCAAATGTTACAGAGAGAGGAGCAAGAGGCATGTCCTCTCCTTTAATTAGTATTTATAGCTTTGCCTACATTCCTGTCTTTTTACTTGTTCAACTCTTTGTTTGGTGGAACATTAAGCATCGAACTGTAAAGTAAATTAAAAATACATTAACCTTGTAAAGGTAGAAAGGAAGAAAGGATAGAAGGAAAGAGAAAAATGAGAGAAAGAGATGAAGAAAACGAGAAAGGAAGGGAAAAGAAGCAAGGGAAGAGAGCAGATAAGAAGGTAGTTAGGAAGGTAGGCTCGAGGAGGTCAGTTCAGTGGTTCAGCTGGCTAATCCCCCGTCGAGCAGTGCATCCCTGCACCTGCATGGGAGACTCAGAAGCTCCTGGCTCCAGCTTCAGATTGGTTCAGCTCTGGCCGTTGCAGCCATTTGGGGAGTGAACCAGCAGATGGAAGATCTTTCTCTCCATCTTTCCTTCTCTCTCTAAATCTGTCTTTGCAATATAAATAATTAAATCTTTTTTTAAAAAGGTTGGTGAAGGGAAAAAGGGAGTGTCATTATATTCTGATTTTTACCTATGATGAATATGTAATCTGTTCTCTTTGTGTTAGTATCTCCATAATGTGAAAAGTGGCAATTAAACATTCTTAAATTTTAAAAATAAATACACATATAGTTGCTAAAAATGTTCACTTTGAATAGAATTCTAATTTTAGGTGGCATGTAGACTGTTATGCCAAGCTTCCAAAAACTTAGGTTTTGTAAATTCTTTTCAGCAAGTTTACATTTGGCGTTAAAGCCATAATCATGGCCATATTTACTGAATTTCAGACCTTTTGAATCATGCTTATAGTCACTTTAATTTTCATGAAAATCTTGTTAGATAACATCTGTGGCTTATCAAAGGTTTGGAATGTATCAACTGCAAGTTTGTGATTATTCCGGGCAAGAACTTTACTCATATCACCATAGAGTAGACGCGTATGTTTTGAATATGTAAGAATCTTCAATTCCATCCCTCACTTCTGCTCTTAGCACCTCACCCAGGTCAGACACGTTAGGAATTCATAGCTGCCCTTTTCCCCTATCTGCCACATATCAAGAAACATATCAAGCTTTTACATATATTTTTTTTATTCTTTCTGCTTATCCGATTTACAAGTGTAAGTCTAAACATTTTTGCCTGTTTCCAAAAGGCTAACTCATTAAAAATGTGTTCTCGGGTAGGAATACACTATGTCGGGTTTCTAATCCTTGTCGTTCCAGTGCTGCTGTAGGATCTCGGAGTCTCCTCTGTGACGTTCAGCTGGGATCATTCACTGACCTCCACTGTGGGTGGAGCTCTGGGCTAGTTCCCATGGAGAGTAGCCCAACAAAGGTTGCCAACCTGTGGAGATATAACATGATGTAACAGCTTATTCAGAAGGACATATGGATTGGAGAGGAATTAATGAAACACTAGGGGTCAACGAGCGCATCTATTGTATTTCTAAGGGATGTAGACTATACTGGGGTTGAACAAGCATTATCAAAGACAGGCTGCAGTTGGAGCAGATACTCTACAGCTTTTACTGGTTTACCATGCAGGATTAGTCATTGATCTCACCAACAAGGAGCACATACAATTTCTTGACCTGCTTCTGATCGCCTCATTGTATACCACACAGGCTGCAGCATGCAGTGAGCTTCCTTAGAGGAGTGTGTTAATTCAACCACACATCTAAATACACAGTCACTGTTTAATGGAATAAGGCTGTGACAGTTCTAACCATTTTCGAACCTATTAACTTTCCTCATGGAGTAATCCTTCAAAAGCTACTATCATTGAGTGCCCTCTTGGAAAGGGAGTAGAGATGACATCTAAATCGTTGGCTCTTTCTTACTTTGGAGAGCAAAGAAAAATTAAAAAAAAAAATAAAGAAAGTACAAATCATCCTCTCTCCTCCCACTGCCCTTGAAGCTGATGTAGACTCCTGTGCTGGTCTTCAGTTAAAATAATTTGGCCTGAATTACAGAAATTACAGAATGGGAGAGTTTCTATGCCACAGTTCCAGTGAGACTAATCCTGAACAAGTTATTTTAGTATACAGGAGCTCCTATGCTTTCTCAGAGAAACGATGATCCAATTGGATACATAGCTTGGCAGAAATCAGTTTTCAGCTCAGACGTGGGATGGCGACAGAGTCCTATTACGCTAATTTTATTTACAGGGCAGGCTGGTTTCCTGTGCTGCGAGCTGGGTGCTTATTCAGCTGCCTTGGCTTTGGTGGGTTTGCCGCACAGCGTATTTTTGTTTCCGAACTATTTTGGCCCTGGAAGGATGTTCTGGCCTGGCTTCACTTGCATAACTCTGATGAAAGCCACAGAAGTTTCCAGGGAGCCAGAATAGGCAACTTGTGGGGCCCTTTCTTACCCTATGTTAATGGCAACTGGAGAGAGGGTCTTACTCTGGGACAAGACCTGGACACCTGGAGGCTTTTTATCTATGCTATGCAAGGGGATCATTTCACTGAATGTGATATTAACCTCCTTGTGCTGAGCCTCCAAGGAAGGGCTTCCGGCCTACGCTGTCTTATCTCTGCCACTTTGCTCTAGTAGGGTAGATGTGGAGTCTTTTTATTATATACCTAGTTCTCCCCCAAGATGCTCTGTGTCTGCACTTACTTCAAAACTAATTGGAAAACCCAGACGAGAATCTGGATTTGGCTTCAAGGGTGTTGTTTTTGGCCCATGTGTTCAATAAGCACAAAAGTACATACAAAAGTCAGCAGGGTAACTACGATTACATTCTCTTGTATCACAGCATATGGATGAAGGAAGTAGAAACAGTGATGAAAGGCTTGGGATGTTGTAAACAGCTCACACTGCTGGGAAGTGTTAGAGCAAAAACTGATACTCAGGCCTCTGACAAGTCATCATGGAATATAGTCTTCCCAGTCAATAATAGTTTTCATCATCATTAATACTTACTTCTTATATTCATTTTCAGAAATTTTGAATTATTCCCAGCATTGCTTTATATTTGGAAAACAACTGTAGATTAAACTTGAATCATATGAATATAGTGGTGACTACAAATTAACCAAATTATAAGTAAGTTTTTAAAAGATTACATTTGACTAATAAAAATGAATAGTTTTTCCAAAATATTGTGGCAAGTGAATGCTTTTGAATAGGTGAGACTACATTGAATTTCCTGCTAATCAATGGTATTGAGGCCTCCTAATTAAAGATGATTAGAGCTGACACAGATTCTCAAATAGTACTGCAGAGTTGGCTAATACTGAAAGCTAACAGTAAAATAGATTAACTGATGCATCCATAGGCTGTTGAGGGCACCTAGAGTCCATCCAAAACTAACGCACTGATGACACCAGTGAGCAAATCCAGGCTCTTACCTAGTATTATGCCAAGTGTTTTGATTAGTGATTTTGAAACTTACTAGTTACTGGCAGATAGATGGTTAGAGTGACATGTGTCTGGTAAAGAAACAGAGGCTGAGAGAGTAGTGCGTTCTGTGAGAAACCTACATCCAGGGGTAAGGATTCAAGCTTAACTCAGATGCCCATTCTTGCCCCCTAAGTCTCACACGGTTGGGGCTGTTATACAGCAAGCAAGGTCTCTTGGTTCTAAAAGCTGCCTTCCTTTGTCTTCTCAGCACAGTGTCTTAAGTACTGGAGCAATGAGAAAAGGAGGGAAAGGAGAGCCTCCTGAGCTCATCACCTGTCCACAGTGGGGACAAACTCTGATCCCAACTGGAAAATGAAAATGTCATCATTCAAAAGTGAAGTGCAGGAGGCCCGAGGCTGTAGCCTAGTGGCTAGGGTCTTTGCCTTGCATGCACTGGGATACCATATGAATGCCGGTTCATATCCCAGCTGCTCCACTTCCCTTCTAGCTCCCTACTTGTAGCCTGGGAAAACAGTAGTGGATGGCCCAAAGCCTTGGGTCCCTGTGGGAGACCCAGAAGAAGGTCCTGGTTCCTGGTTTCGGATCACTCGGCTCCGGCCTTTGAGGTCAGTTGGAGAATAAACAAGCAGATGGAAGATCTTTCTATCTCTCCTTCTTTCTGTAAATCTGACTTTCCAATATAAATAAATGAATACACTTTTTTGTTTTTTGAAAAAAAAAGGTCTATAAATTTGTTGTAGGCAAAGTTTGGTAAAGGTGAAATCTTAAACAATCTTCAGATAGCCAGAAAAAAAGAAAAAAAATTCAGAGAAAAAGAACAGGAAAATTAAAAAATAAAGGAAGCATTTGCTACAGTGGTTAGATATTTAAAGGCTAATATGCTCCTGTCTTGAAAATCCAAGTGACTGCATCAAGTTTTCACTTGTTTTCTCGTGTGCAAGGATAGCCTGCTTTTTGTTCTACGCTCTTTGTCTTACCAGCATAGCTGCTACAGATTTGACATTTTCAAAAGCTGGAAGCAAAATATAATAAAATCTTTTTCTTATGGGCTTTTTAAAAATATATTGTAAAAGGGTCATTAAAATATCATAATTGACTAGGCTAGGTTAGCAACCACCCAACATACATTCCTTAGCAGTGGCTTTGTGGGATGTTATGAACTGTGTGGTGAGTTAGGGCCCAGAACACCATTAACGCTGAACAGCAGGTGTAAATATAGTTTTGCTGCCTCTCTTCCACCTCTCTGCAGCTTAAATACTCCCCAACTGCTATTTAAAATTCCTACACAATTTCAATTTTTCTTAGACACTCAAAATTGTTTTAATTTTTCTAGATTTTTAAAAAAATGCACACAAAATGGTATGTTTTAGAATTGATTTCCTTAGTAACAGAAACCAGTCTCTGTAATATTTTGCTCAAAACAATTTTCCAACTAGAATCATCAACCAGATAACCAGGACTGATATGGACACTGCTAGAGCCAGCTGGGAAACACAGTTGGGTGGCACAGTGTTTGGAATATAAAGAAGAAATAATCTATGGATTTCATAATGAGAGAATTGCATGAGCAGTTCAACTTTCTGACTTCATTACTGTGATTGAGTGAAAGGCAATTCTTGGCACTTGAGTTCTGGTCCTTCCTTGTTCAACTGCATCTCCTGACTTCAGGGAACCCAGCTGGTGGATTGGAAAGGTGATCATTGTAGTCACAGTTCAGTGTGCTACTGAATCCACCTAACTTCTCATCAATATGTTAATTTATTCCAGTGGGTGAAGTATTTAGAAACTTGCTTTTATTAGAGATTATCTTAATATCTGGAAAGCAGTGTAACGCTTTATTTTTGTCCTTCTATGCATAAAATAGTCAAAGATTTCATTAACATTCAATGCCAATGGATTTTAGTGTAGAGTTCCAAGGTTCAGAAAAGAAAATAAATGTTTTGCTTAGAGTGCCGGGGTAGTGACTGAACCTTTGTGGAACAGTTCAAAGTGTCCATGTGTCTCTTTATTGTTCCAATGTCACAGCAAAATTTGGAAATGTGAAGCTAAAGAATGTGCAGCAGCTGGAGTCCTGTCTTCAGAGGTTCCTTACACTCCATCTCTCAAAATGCAAAACTGAGTTCCAATACAGAGACACAGACAAGAAATGGTCTGTTACTTTGACATTCATTTTTTCATTCAGTCATTTAGAAGTTGAGTTCCCATTTTGTACTTCACACACTGTTATTTTCTGGAGGCAAAACAAAGGACAAGATCAAAACAATTCCATTGCTGCAGAATTAAATGAGATACAGATAAGTCAATGCACAGGTGTCATCACTGTATCCCTCCTACTATAAAATCATGTAATGTGATGGGGAGGTATACCCAGGACACCTAACTCAAACTGTGGGGTGGGGATAGAGCTGTGAGGCTCCCTGGAGCAAGTCATGTTTGTACTGAACTAAGAATATTTGCCTAGGCAAAGGGATATGTGCACACCTTGGTGAGATTTTTGTCTCCCCTCAAATGCTTTGAGTAAAAGAATGCTCTAGAGAGCTGTTTCTGTGAGGGTTAGCTTATTTCTGCCAGGAGACCATCCACCACTGGGGACATTTATTTTCATGATATTGCTATTGAGACATACCAATACAATTCACATTATCTTTATTACCATGTGTAGAGCTATCTTTTATTGTGGCTATTTCTACTTGAGGACAGTCAACTAGCTAATCCACTGTGTGTAGATTGACTGCATTAATTGAATTGAGAGTTTTGTAGAGCAGTTCTGACGTCACCCTGCCCTTTGGTGTTGATTTCAGACCAGTAAAAATTTATTTATTCTGACATATGCAACTGCTATATATTTTTGAGCAATCAAGGCATCTAAAAGTTTAATGGAATTCCTGGAGTAGAATGTCAGTTTCCTTGTGCTGGTCTCTGGCTGACAATTTTAAATATTTTAAAGTGTTTAGGCTCAGCTGAGTTGGGAACTTTAGATGGAAACATAAATTCTCAAAGTATCTATCATTTCCTATCTTTTGCATTGAAATTTTTGAATAGAAAAATAAGTACATAGCACAGAAATCAGTATGAAAAGCAGATTATCCTGTGGTTTTGAATTTGTCATTCTGTATTGCCCAATTGTGTGAGCTTTTATTATACATTTTGCATTCACTAATTCAGGCTTCCCTTGGTATTACATGAGGGCTTACATTCAGTACACTTCTCCTGCTCAAACAAGTCGGAAGACTCATAACAATTTTTCTTGAATTTTAAGCCCAACAAAAGGATGCATAAGTACTTATCAAAATCATCTTTAGTGAAAAAAAGCTAATTGACAGTCCTATAGAAAAATGCAGGAAGTATTGTTGAATATGTTGTACATAACGGCAAATATTAAAAGTAAGGCTAAAACACAACCTGCTCTTTAAATCAATTTGTGAAAGCGTGATTATGTGTTTTCATGGGAAATACGTTTGTGTTAGTCCAATTTAATGAGCATGCGTTAAGCTCCTACCGTGCAGAAACCATTGTGCCTTTCATGGCTGCTGCTTAGGGTCTGGACTGTAGAGAAGTTAAAAGATGCAGGTATAGGGTTCTCTTTATTTTTGGCTCTGGTACTGGAATTGTCGTATCAGAATTTGTGCCATGTACCCAGTTTTGTAACAGCTAATAAAAGGAATGCAAGGTCACTGCACAAGATTAGGAAAACATTTTATCTGCATTTCCGTTTTGGAGTTATAACCATAGCTAGCCGTCTCTAAACCGGAATTCTAAAGCGTCTGTTAATTTGTTACCTGTTTCTTTTCAGATCAGTAAGCGATTTCTATTTCGTAAGTGTCAGTGGTCACTTACTTTTCTTCAGCAATAGAATTTCGTTTTTGCAGTTGAATTTAGTTCCCTGGGTGGATGAGGCCCCCTAGGCAGTCCTATATTGTTGGGCGTTATACTAATTAGTGTAGAGAATAAACAGCTGTAACTGAAAGTTAATCTCTCGGTTATCATAAACATTTCTTTCTCTGTGGTAATGGCACAGACATAGGCTGCTGGTCTGGCTCTGCGAGGACACCTGCAAACCCAACTGTTGCCCTTACATTTCTGTTGGTGTTTCCACTTCTGTGCTGCCTTCTTTAGGTTGGTTCAGATCACTTCATAAACACTGTGCCCTCATTTTTTAGATGAAAGGAAAGTTGCCATGGAAGTACCTTATGATAGATTCTTGGTTTTGATATAATGAGGTGGTGTTATTACAAGACAAAACAGAATGGATAATGGGATCAATTAATCATATCTTGCATCTAGGTCACACACTCCAATTTTTCTCTGTGAATATTATTAATGATTTCCTTGTGTATCCATATTATTATGCATATTTGATAACTGATTAGATAAGATGGACTTGGAAGCTTAGGCAAGTCTTGAAGCCAAATACTCCAATATGAAATGTGTGAAAATTCCCAGTTGTGCCTTAACTGCTCTGCCAAATACTTGCCCACAGTTTTGTTTTATGTAGTTGGATCATTCATATATCTTTGATGCATGGTTTATCCTTTTTGCTTTTACTAGTAAACCTCACCAAACATTAATTGAGGTATGTAATTGCCATGCTTTATTTTCAATTTTTCTTGAGATTTTTTTTCTTACAGCAGTGGTTCAATAAAAACAAAACAAAACAAAAACGATGTTTTTCTTGATCGTTTCTTCATACTGAATCACTCAACACTTTTTAAAAAAGTGGCTATTGAACAAGTGCAATGCTCAATTGGCTAATCCTCCCCCTGCAACATTCAGGATATCATGTGGGTGCTGGTTTGTGCCCTGGCTGCACCACTTCTTATCCAGCTCCTTGCTTGTAGCCTGGGAAAACAGTGAAGGATGGGTAGTTCATAGACTTACGACCCTTACCCATGTGGGAGACCCAGAATAAGCTCATGCCTTCAAATTAGCTCATCTTGCGCCATTGCAGCTATTTGTGCAGTCAACCAGTGACTAGGTGTTTCTCTCTGTCTCTCCTTCTTTCTTTAAATCTGACTTTCCAACAAAACTGAATAAATCTAAAAAAAACCTGACTGTTGAGTGTTCATTAGG
This sequence comes from Ochotona princeps, assembly GCF_030435755.1. Classification (NCBI taxonomy): domain Eukaryota; kingdom Metazoa; phylum Chordata; class Mammalia; order Lagomorpha; family Ochotonidae; genus Ochotona; species Ochotona princeps. The sequence goes on from NC_080861.1 coordinate 13,874,657, forward strand.
CATTCTGCTAAGCCAGCACTGAAATTCAGATAGAACTTGTTCATTCAACTTAGTTTTAAATGAATTTCTTTTTTGAAATATAATTTTCATCATCCATAAATTTTTCTGTGGTTAATCTTTTTTAGGTTTTCTCTTCCATCATATTCTTTTTTTTTTGCTTTGGCATCTGTTTTAATTAGGATCGTGGGCGATGTGTTCTAATGAAAATGTAAATCAGAACTAAGTCTCAAAAATTCCTGCTTATTGTAGTGATAATGTAGTTTTGTTTATTACATAATGTAAAGAAAACTATTAGGAAGTAAAGGAAAATTATAACATATTATTAATTTTCATTAAGTAATCTTGATTATTCAAACATTTGTATAGTCATTGTTTATCTTGAAAATATCAGGATTGACAAAACATCAACCTTTGGCCAGTTGAATCTCTGATACACTCACTGTCGTGAGGTATAGCAGTGTGACAGGAAGGAATGTTGAAAACATGAGTTTTTAAACAAATTCCAGTGGGGAATGGAATACACCTCATTTGAGTGCCAGTGGGAAGTGGGAGAGGTACAGAGTAAGAGAGAAAAGGAGAGACATGTGAGATGAAGCCTTTCTTGATTGAGTTCAAAGTCTTGACCACAGTAGGATTGCATTGGTTGTTTTGAAGTGAGTCAGCGGCAGGAAACTAGACAGTTCTGCTGCTTGGGGTCACCAGGCATAAAGGAGAAAGTGAATTGATCAGTGGTTCAAATTGTGGAGTCTCGTCTGTTTAAGAAAACAATGTGTGCCCTTAAGTTTGTAGGGCAAGGATAACAAGCTGGAGATGATACAGCAATATGAATTCCAAGGCAGTGCTAATGTGGATGAGAATTATGATAAACAAGAAAGGTTTATCTGCAGTAGTAATTCCAGTAAATGGGAAAATGACAACATACACTATTTGACAACATACAGTATTTTAGGCTTTCGACTTTGTTTTGTGCTGCATAAAGTGACTACATAAATAAGTAAATTATGATGCATTATGCATAAATGTGATTAAATATTTGCCCTCATTAATTAATAACCATGTTTAGTTATACCCTAGTGCCTCATGCAGTTATTTTTCATTTATTGTAGGCTTTATATGCATTGTTACATAGAATGCCTTTTTATAATTGCATATTGGTCCTTAAAAATTAAGGTTTTGTATATAATTTAAATATAATCATATCTGTTGACTGAGGTCATTGAATGCATCTCTAGTACTTTTACATGCATTTCAATTTGCCAGCTTTATCTACTAATATAATTAAGTATATTTTGTGTTATTCTATATTTTGTGTTATTTTCAGAGTATAAACTCTCATGTCTCATCAAAATGAACTACAATGAATGACAATTTGAGTGACATGATCTTGTGTAAAGAAAAATTGTATAGCTCTTTTTGCTATTATATTTGCATCTGCATGTTAGCTGGTGGTGGATTTTCTGACAGTTCCTTCAACCCCAAGATATTTGTGGTTTAAGGCAATTTTTTTCATAATCTAAACTCTATTGAACCTAATTTCATAACCTAAATTAAACCTGAAATGTAGACTGATCAATGGAATCCAATTCATTTCTCTGTCTGATAAATAATGAGTAATGTAGCAGAATTATTTTTCTCTCGCTTTGTGCCTCTGTTGCAGCATTTGTTTGCCATCTTTGATGATATACAGATGTTTCTGTCCCTTCAATTTAAAACTACTTTCTATGTTTTTGAAACTGTGACCTGTCATTATTTATGACAGTTAACTATGAATCAGATCATAAATTTTAATGCAGGTAGTTTTTTACACAATTTTGCATGAAGTGCCAAAATAACTGTAGGTCATCACAGTAAACTGTGAATAAACAGGAATGTCTAGGAATGTTTTGTAGTTGAAAGCAATGGGAAGCATCGTGAAGTTAACTGGACAAAGTTGCATAATTGGAAAAATATCAGAAACTTTCTTGATTTCCTGCATGTGATTAGAGTTTAGAATTCTTTTAAATAAATGTGAAATTAATCAAAAGCATTTTATAGGGAGCATACATTTAACCCAGCTGTTAAGACTCCAGAGTGACTCACTTGTCCTGGCTCCACCTTCTCTCTCTCTTTCTTTCTCTGTCTCTCTTTAAATCTATTTGAATGGTAGATCAAATATATATAATATATATAATATATATAAAGGGGAAAGAGAGAAGAGTGATGAAGAGCGAGAGGAGAGAGAGAAAATCTTCCATTAGAAGGTTCCCAGCATCCATTGCTTTTCCCAGCCACATGAGTAGGGAGCTGGTTTGAAAGTGGGAGAGCTGAGAGTTGAACCAGTGTTTGAATGGGATGTGAGTTTCACTAATGGTGGCTTGGTATGCTGTACCGCAATGTTTGCCCCATGACTCCAACTTCCTGCTACTGCAGGAAGACTTTCAGGAAGACAGTAACGATGCCTTAAGTGTTTTTGATCCTGCCATCTGCATGAAAGACTTGAACTGAGTTCCCAGCTCCCGACTTTGGAACCAATTCAGTCCCAGCTGTTGTAAGCATGTGGTTGGTATGACCAACATGTCGGAACTTTGTGTCTTTCTGATACTCAAATAAATTAACTGAAGAGAGAAAAAAAACTAAATCATAAGATATTGACTTATTAAATTAATCATGGCGTCTGAATCAAAAACACTGAAGTTAAGAGTATTTAATAATTACAGTTATCTCTGTATCTGCAAGAAACCAGTTTCAGGGTTCCCTACACACATCAAAATCCACAGATACGAGTTTTCTGATGTCATGGAACTTGTAGATTGTCTACCCAGATTGTCATCTATCATCTCTTTATTTCCAGTAACGCCATAATCGTGTAGGTGCTTTCTAAATAGTTGCTATAGCATGTTGTATAGAGACCACGGACAAGGAAAAAAACAGTACAGGTTGAGTACAGATACATCAATTTCTTTTTTTTCTTGGTCTTTTGATCCATATTTACTTGAATCTGTGGATATGAATCTCACAGATACAGAGTTCCAATTGTGTATGAATTAATTAATGAAAGAACTAGGTTAAAATTAATTGTGAAGAGTCATTCATTCTTCACTGAGCACTGTTTTGCCTTTAGGTTCCATTTTACTCTGTTTTTGAATTTATAATTTTAATCTATTACAAGTAAAATATATTTGTCTAATTGTTTCTGTTGGCCATATTAAGTGTTTATTTAAAGTTATTACTTTAGTGATTATAAATTTCAAATGTATTCATTATGGAAAATTTGGAAATGCACTAAAGAAAACAAATTATAGATAATTCGAGCATCTTTAGATGATGAATTTCTAGAGGTAGTATATCGGGCATTCACGCATATGCTTAAACTGAAATATTAGCGAACAAAATTGTTTTTCAGCAAAAATACTTGTGTGTTTATTTTGTTTTTATCTTTGAAAGGGAGAGAGGGAGAGGAAAAAAAGCAAAAGAAAGCAAGGGTGTTTCTATTTTCCAATTCACATTCCACATGGCTTTCTCATGTCTGGGCTAGGTTGATGCCAGGAGACACGGGCTGCATCCCCATCTCATACCTGGGAGGTAATCGTCTTCCGGGAAGATGGATCTGAAGTGGCTCAATTGGCAGTTTGATATGGGAGGCTGCTGTCAGAAGAGGCCAGTTGACCAGCTGCCCCACAATGCTGGTTTGCATGTGTATTTACATATAGAACAGATTAAGATTATTGTGATGATTTACAGTCTTTGGAATCTTGATTTGAAAATTCGTATTATATCGATTTTAACAAACTACGTCGATTCCTCTGTCTTCTTTTTTCTGTTACTCTAGCAGTATTAAAATCACTACTCTGTTTTTATTCTTGTGACAGGACTCCTTAGTGTGTATTTGTGATTAGTTTCCATAAACACTTAAGAAACCTGCTCTTTAAAAACCATAATCCATAATTAACTGCTATGATAGGAGAGAAAAAATAGCAACCTTTAGTGTGATTTTTATGTGCTTTATTTTACTAAGCAAGATAAATTGATGATAACTATAATAATAGACCTTTAAAGCTATTCCAAGTCGGGGAGCCTTGGGAGAGTGGGACAACATTTGGAACTAGACGACTAAGAATGAGGCCCTGCTGAGGAATGAGAGCTGGGGAGGCCGCAGAAGGCTGGAGCGCAGGGCGTGCAGTGGAACATTTATCATTTTCCAACGGTGTTTTGAATTTAGCCTTCTCTTGTCAGTTTTCCAGAAATAAGCAAGCATTTTTGGATAGCCCAACATCACAGTCCAAAAATATTGCATCCAGCATCTACGTAGCCTCACAATTAAGAACTGGGTCATGAGAGCTTTTTCTGATTACTGACTGGAGAAGAGAAATTAGGTGGTACCGCTTTTTCTTCCCTTTTGGTCACGTACAATGCATAACACATTTTTTTTTGGAAGGATTTGGCTTTGAATGCTCAGCTTATCTGACTCGTGTGAATGAGTTAAGGAAGAGTTTGCTTTTAGAGATGAATTTTGTCGTGCTAATCACTTAAAACTGTGATTGTAGTTTTAACATTAAACAAAGTTTTAATTTGAAGCAGGAATAGAGAATAGAAGATTGAGGCATGCATTTTAAGATGGTAAATTGAGGAAGCTTTTATATCTTCCCAGAGGGTAAGTTTTACAAATCAGATAAGGCTGTAGTTTACAGGCCAGAATTTTTAAGCACATACAACAAGATCTAACACAAATGAATTTAAATACCTCTATTTATGACTATTTAGCTCAATGATTAAATCATCTTCTTGCAAGCAACAAGATCTCACATGGGCACAGGTTCATGTCCCAGCTGTTCCGCTTCCCATCCAGTTTCCTTCTTATGTCCTGGGAATGCAGTAGAGGATGGCCCAAAACCTTGGGACCCTGCACCCACGAGGGAGACCCAGAAGAAGCTCCTGGCTCCTGGCTTCATACTGGCTTAGCTCTGGGCATTGTGGATATTTGAGGAGTGAATTAGCAGATGGAAGATCTTTCTATGTCTCCTCTCCATAAATCTGATCTGTCACCTCAATAAAAATAAATAAATATTTGTAAAAGTATAGAAGGAAACAATAGAAAGACAAAATTCTACTTGAGCAAATGATGAAAGAATTCATTTTTCTTTAAAAAATTGTTCACAATATGACAATTTTGTGTATTAACATAATTCATGAAGTTGAGTAATAAATAGTGATAAGCTGTTCAAATGATCCAAACCTGAGATATTGTATTCCTGAATGTCTGGAGTTTTGATCATTTAAAAATTATGAATCAAAGCGTAATTTATGAAGGAACCTTAAAGTGAGTTAAATGCTACTGATGTTTGTGAAGAATTGGTTGCCATCAAGGTGATGGGGATGCAAGAACTGCAAAGCTTCGATCAGGTTCTTGCTTTTGGGGCCTTAAACATCTTTCTGGGCTTCATTTGGAAGCCAAGTCAGGCACGCTGGGGCTAAGTAAGTGCCAATATATGTTAATTAAGCAAAACAGTGGAGCCAGAGTTCAATGCATTGGTGATGTAGCTCAGTGTACGCTGCTCAGTTGATTCCTAGCACCATGTGCTTTCTATTGCTCAAGTGAAAAAAATGTAAATGAAATTTAAGCAATGCAGGTGTATTAGGTATGGTTTCTGTTCTTTCATTTCTCCTTCTAGAATTAACTGGTTTGTATGTGTTTCAAAACCATTTACATACATACGTGGATAGACAGGTAGTTCTGTTTTACATTTTTAAGTTTTTTAATTTTGTAAGTTAGCACTGTATGGATTGTTCTACTACAGTCTTATTTTTTCAACGTTTATTAATTTATCTTGAAAGTCTGAGTTGCAGAAAGAGAGGGATAAACACACAGGGAGATTTTTCATCCAATAGGTCACACCTCAGATGGCCACAATGACCAGCAAATACTAGACAGAATCCAGGAACCAAGAGCGTCTTCTGGGTCTTCCACATGGGTGCATCAAGTACCCAGATTCTTGGACCAACATCCGCTACTTTCCAGTGTCAATGGCAGAGAGCTGGATTGGAAGTGGAGCAGCAGGAATTCTGTCTGATACTTACATGGGATGCTGATGTCACGCAGTGGCTGACACTATACCATATACAGCCCCACCAATATCTTAGTTTGAAAACTCAACTGTAAATCCAGAGAGACTTTGACATCTATAACTGTAGACTTACTTCACTAATTTTAAGTTTTTACATGTTTTTATTACAAAGATGGAGCCACACAGACAAAAATATTGCTTCCACCAATTCACTTCCCAGATACTCAGAACAACTAAGAGCAGGGTAAGTCAAAGCCACAAACCCAACACTTAATCTGTATGTCCTAAATGGGTTTCAGGGACGCAGATCATAATCTGCTCCCTCCAAGAATGTGCATTGGCAGGAAGCTGGCAACAGAAGTGGAAGATGTTGGGCTTATATCATGACAGTCTTAAACAGAATGAAAGTATCATTCTGCATTGTCCTAACCATTGTGCCAAATGCCAGTCTCTAAGTTAATTTTAGCTGAAATTTGCAATTTTATGAACTGAACAGACAAATGTTGGGAAACTTTGGTAGTCAGCATCATACAAACATACCATGTACTAGGCATTGACAGTTTTGCATGGCTCTCAGCTTCAATTTGCCTTCTGGTTTGATCTCTTATGAATACACCTACGGACACACATACCTACACAATACATGTGTAACATATATATATGCCTTTATCCTGTTTGATAACATCTTTTATTTATTTTAAAGATGTATTTATTAATATTGGAAAGGCAGATCTTCAGAGAGAAGGAGGAGCAAGGAGAAAAGATCTTCCATTTGTTGGTTCTCTCCCCCAAAACCCACAAAGGCCAAATCTGAACCAATCTGAAGCCAGGAGCTGGGAACTTCCTCGCAGTCTCCCAAGTTAGTGCAGGTTCCCAAATGTTTGAATCATTCTCCACTGCTTTCCCAGGCCACATGCAGGGAACAGGACATGAAGTGGAGGAGCTGGAACATGAACCCAGGCTCACATGGGATCCTGGAACTTGCAAGGGGGGAATCAGCCAATTGAGTTATGGTGGCATTCCAATAGAATCTATTAAATAGCCAGACATTGCATAAATTGGCAGAGGTTAAGGCTGCAGGGAGAATAAATCAAGTCTATTCTGTTTGGTTCATTTTCCCAGACATATTGAAAGAAAATACAATAGGGGAGTTAAGGGTCCCTCAAACCATATTCTGGTTCATAATCCCTGCCATAAATAGTGTGCTTGTGAGATTCTGTTCATTCCTAAGAAAGGTCAAGACAGGAGTCTGTGTAAGATGTACAGCTGCGTTGTTATCAGAGGGTTGGGAAATAGTATACCCAGAAGTAGCTTTCTTGATTTCTCTTTCTGCTGCATAAGGAGAAGTTTTTGCTCTGCCTTCGTTCTTCCTGTATGAAGTTTCCTCACTTAAATCCCAGGATAACTTAATTCACAGCAGTCCCTGTCTACCTATTCCTGCCCCGAAAGGGAACAGATGAGCCTGACAAACAACTAAATTTTACCCTTGACTGCAGCATCACAACCCTTAGGGATATTTGTAATGAAATTTCTGTCATTTTTATGAGTTGGAACCTAGCTACTTGAAAAGAGACCCATAAAGGAACCAGACATGCTTGACCACCTGGGATGTACCCAAGGGTGTACTAATGATGGGAAGTCGTGGCTGGAATCAGGAAACAAAGGAGGATATCCTGCAAACTTCCAGCACACAGAGTTGCCATTAAAAGTTGGATATTTACTCTATAGAGAGGAAGTCGCAGCATCTCTTAGGGATAGCTAGTCTTCCTTCCCATATTCCCTTCTTCAGGGTGTACTAATCAGGATACTACCTTTCTATTCTCTTTTCTTCCTGAGCTTCACAGTCTGCTTTCCATAGGAAACAATGAACTTATGAGTTCTTGAACAAACAGTCCTAGGGCCGTGACTTGAAAAATTAGTTTTTTTAAAATTAATGAATATTCATCTAATTTATTTGAGATTTCTTGGAAGAGTGCAAGAAAAAAAATAACAAGACTGAGGACCTATGTGTATCACTGTGGGGACGTCCAGGTGCTGCATGTACGCTGGGAAGCAGTGTTCAGGAAAAGCCAGGAATCCAGTGAAATGATTTGGGATTTGGAATCAAAGGATACAAGTGTGCATTTTCCACGAATGTTTTGAAGTCTCTGTGTATATTTCTCAGGATCACAGTGAGAATAGTGGCTCTACCTGTTGTGATAGCAAACCTCCTTCCACCTGTCAATGCCTGTTGTTCTGCCCATCGTACTACAGTACTGTGCTATGTTTTACTGAGCAGGCATACTCTTTTGCTGCTTAGTATGTTTTGACATGCATATTGACTGAGGATTTAGCGCACACCATTCTTGCCATCTGGAAGCAACCCCCATATGGGCGGCCTTGAGACTCAAGGGCTGATGCTCATCTCTGTAGACCTGGCTTTTCCTGCACCCTCCTGATTTCGTTTGTAATGACTGTAATCCTGAGAGTCTTCTTAATACTTCACCCGTCTGTCTTTGACCTTCATGGAATCCCTGGATGAATACTGTTTGTATTAGGCCTCTTTCCATCACCTTGCCTATTGTCTGGTATCCTGAAGTTAACTTACATGCTCTATTTCCACACAGTAAGCCTGGATCAACTTCCAGCAACTGTTTGTAGCATCATTTAATATCAGAACTGCAAACTTAGGTGGAAACGTCCAACCAGTGAGGGGGCTGGGTAAAGACTGAAACAGACAGGAAGACCAAGCCTCATTAAGGGAGGTAGTCACATGTTATGGTCAGCTGATAGTTGCAAGAGAAGAAATACTCTGGGCTTTGGTGTGGAATGTCCTGATTTGAAAATGTTGGCAACTGGTTCATTTGTTTTGGAGTGGAATGTTGCCAAGGAAACTCCATCTGCAGCCGGACCTGTGACATAGCTAGGATGTGTGACTTTTATCTCCAACCATGTCCTTGAACCATGCCATAGCCAGTGTCTGCGCTTTGGTCTACATGGATAACACTGTAGCTTTGGGCCCTGAGCTGGGGATTTCCCTTACTATCTGTTCCAACCAAGCAGATGGGTTGTCCCTTAGACCATCCTGCATTCCCAGTATTTCTCATTTTTGTTCATGTTGAGAATCAACACATCCCAAGGTGTTATTCCTTGGGAAATAGTATTTTCCAATCCAGGAAATTACTATTAAGCAATGCTGCCTTGCTAAGAACTCTGATCATAATTAAGAACATAAACATCAACTATTAGTAAAACATACATATTTTTTCTCTGTTTGTTGAGGGGTTGTTTCCTACAGTCTCATTGCAATGCAAACCTTCCTTGTGTAATCCTCCTCACTTGAGGACAGGCAGATCTGTGACCTTCTAAGTAGTACAAAATGGCTAAGGTGGTAAGATGGCAGTTTGTTGATTAGATTAAGTTCTCTGGCAGAAATGGTGGGACTGTTGCAGCTGTGACTATATTGTGTTATCTAATACTCTCTTGTAGCAAACTGGAGCAAGAAACTGGCATTTAAGAAACAGTTACCCATGCTGAGACCTGCCAATAGCCAGTTCTAGGTGCTGGGGAACTGTGGGCAGCCCATGCAATGGGAAGCTTCTCTATAACTGTCAGTTTGAAGTTCTAGTCATACAGCTGCAAGGAAATGAATTCTTCCAATAACTGAGTAAGCTTGGCAATGGATTTTTCCCCAGGTAATCTTAAAGAGAAGACCACAACCCTGGCTGAGTCATTAAATGCAGCCTTTGAGATCCTGAGCAGAGGAACCACCTAAATTGTACCTGGATTCCTTGAAATCTGTGAGATAATGAATGTGTATTCTTTCAAGCTATCAAATATGTAGTTATGTTTATGCAGCGATCGGATGCTAATACAAGTCATTTATAGCCTAGCATGGGAATTACCACAGCTTGTGCAACATATAAACAAGGTGGTCAGACATTTTGTTACTTGAATCTCTTTTAGGAAATGTTGTGTAGTTGGTTGAAAACCAGTAGCAAACTTGGCTGATTGAATCCCAAGGTTATCCCCAAGGTTGTTATGCAATGTCAAAGAAAGTGGTATTATTGTTATTATTCAATAAGAAGTAAAGAATGTGCTTGTAGATATTCCAGATATCATCACGATTGTAAGTTCTCTCCTGGGCACGTGCTCTTTGAAGTCTACACCCCACCCCTATGGTGGTCTTCATTCCACAGTGAGGCTATTTTTTGAGTCTACTTATTCTAGACACCGCTGATGGAATATACCAGCAGCAATGTGGAGAGTGGGAGTGGTGACGAGGATCTCAGACGTTGGACTGTCTTTCTGACCTTCTCCACGTCTGGTGCCATGGTAGGCGGCAGCTGCATCTCCTGTAAGGTTCCAGCTCTCAAGGGAATGGCAACTACAGCTTCTAGAGTTTCACTGTACCATAAGCTAGTCAGTATTTTTAATGCATATATATATATATATAATTTAAAATAAAATGCAATGAAATTAGTCAATTCAGTCTCACTCGCAGCAAATCAAATGTTAAATAGCTACGTGTCTCTGGTGGTTACCATATTGACTGGTACAAATACAGATCATCTTAGAAGCTACCTATACACAAGACTGCTCTAGCTCCCTGTGACTTCAGTTGTGTAGGACAGAAGCTACATAGCAAAGGGAAAGGGGGCATTTGATGGAGGAAGATGAAGTGCTCCATGGTGTTCTGTCACCTTTGAATTGTATGTGCTCTGTACATGTCAGTATCTGGCCACCCTTGGTATCCAAATCAAAGAAATGATGTAAAGTTGTAATGATAGCATGTTGTTTGTTCTGAAAAAAAAATGATTTGCTATTATTGGTCAACTAAAAGTGCTTCTGACAGGTTGGTTCTAGTTTTGCCTTTTTGCTTGAGAATTTAGTGGCAGAGGTTCTACAAAACTCATTTGGCTCCTGGTGATGGAGGGGTTTTCTACAAAGAAGGATTTCAAAAGCACATGTCTTTATTAGTCAGCCAAAACATAATTAAGTCAGGGGCCAGTGTGGATGGATTCAGATAAAATAGACGTGTACATAGTAAGGTGATCTGGGAGAGGCAGTCAAGAATCCAGTTTGTGATTCCTTAGTATATGTGATCCAGAACAAGTAAATGGCACTGGCGCCCATGCGTTCAAGTGGAACACATGATGTCATTGTCACTTCGCAGATCAAAGATATCTCATCTTCTCCCACCCAGTTATTTTTATATTTGGCTGAGCACAATCTGCCCATGTAAAGGCCCAGTTCATGAACATCACTATTTCAGAGAGAAATTTAATATGGTGGTCCTACCTTATCTGTGGATTCAGTTAACCATGGTCAACTGTGATTATAAGACATGGTAGAGTGGGAGAGAGACTTCATTCACATAGTTTTTGAAATAATATATTGTTATAATGTCATATTATTATTGTTATGAATTTCCCAATGTGTCTGATACATTACACTTTATCATAGACATACATACATGCATATATACATATGTGTGTGTGTGTGTATACATCCTGGCATGCATATGGCATTCTTTGCCAGGGTTTCAAATTTCCATTGTGGCATGTATAGTGGGAATGAATGTATAAAAAACAGTACAAAAACCAAACAGAATAAAAAACAAATACAGGAATTGGTGCAAAGTAGCCTTAGCTTTCCTGAAAAGAAGTAGAAGGAAAAAAAGTAGTAAAAATGAGATAGAAAGGAATGGAGGAAACCCGGGGTATAAAGTAATATTTTTTTGCTAATGAACTTCGGTGAATAGCTTTTTTAAAAAATTTAAACTGAAAGGCATTTTCATGTTTGAAAGTTATAAGCTGTAAAAATAAACCCTGGAAGTAGATTGCCTGGGGTAAGATTTAATTAAACACTGTACAGTAAATTAGCATAATTTGATGAGGATCAGCTTTAGTTCCTAGAAACTGCAACAGGCAGAAATTTTAATTTTGTAATATCTTTCAAAATTCCACTGTCTCATCTCAAAAGTGTAGTTTTAGAAAATAAAAAAAAACTAAACAAGGTATTACCAAAGAGAAGGCAATTTATTACTGAGATCATGTATTGGTGTTGGGATTTAAGGAGAGTCTTAATGCACATACTAATAGTCTTAAGAAAAGTGGTTCGTTGTGAAGCAAAGTGTGTGGGGAAAATGAGTTGGAATCCTAAGCCTGCAGGGGTAGTGTTAGCTAAGTATTATCACAGGAATATTTTCCAAGCGAAGACTTAACCAGAATCTCAAGCACAATGCTTCCTCCCTTTTTTCTACCTCCCTACCTCCTTCATCCTACATCCTTTCTGCCTCTTTGTCTCTGTGCGCTTCTCTGCTTCCTTCCCTCTTCATGTAGGATCTACAGTTTGTGTTCTGTTTATAAAGAGATGAATAGATGAGGAAGGGAGCGGTGGAAGGATGCAAGGGAGGGAGAAACCATTCAAACATGTGTGTGAAAACCCTTGGTTTTGCCTCTGTCTGTATTTCACCCAGCACACAGCTTAGTCTTGCTAAACATACACTCTTCTGGCATAAGGATCTGTGAACTTGATTTGCCACTGACTGGGATACACACATTGCAAGAGGAAAAGGAAATGTTCTTACACAACCGGAATACCATCTCTGATGGAAGTTTATAAAAGTGAAATGAGAGACTCTTTTAAAGGCCTAACCCATTCTGCAGAGGGTGCAATGGCCTATGAATTCCGGAGAATTTCAGTGAATCTTTTGGGCAGGTGCAGGTTTCTGGGGAAGGATGCAAGAACCATAGCTGAGTTCTGTCAAATGTTTGTTGAATGGAATTATATTTTGTGTCATGTCCCGTGTGTATGTTTTACACAAGTAAATGAACGGGTCCTCATGTTTTTTGTCCTTACTATACTAAGTTTCAAAAATACCTATTTAGGGTCTGGCGTGGTGACCTAGCTGCTAAAGTCCTCCTCTTGAACACACTGGGATCCCATATGGGCGCCTGTTCTAACCCCAGCAGCCCTGCTTCCCATCCAGCTCCCTGTTTGTGGCCTGGGAAAGCAGTTGAGGACGGCGCAGAGCCTTGGAACCCTGCACCCACGTGGGAGACCTGCAAGAAGCTCCTGGCTCCTGACTTCGGATCAGCTCAGTTCCAGTCATTGTGGCCACTTGGGGAGTGAATCATCAGATAGAAGATCTTCCTCTGTCTCTCCTCCTCTCTGTATATCTGACTTTCCAATAAAAATAAGTAAATCTTTTTTAAAAAGGCACATATTTAGCTTAGAAACTTCCAATACACAAGTCATAAATTTCTGAAAATCTGAAATTATTGAGCAGGGACCTGGATTGGACGCAAGGCCGCTAGGACAAAAACTGGTGCCCGTATGGAACCGTGGCATTTGCAAGACGGGGACTTTGGCCACTAGGCTATCACACCGGACCCTACTGAGACTTTTAATTGAAAAGAAGATGTAATTTCTTTAGAAATGCATTTTATTTATTTCAAATGAGCCATTACAGATAACATTCTTATCATTTCCATTCAGTTGTTCTGATTTGCTAATAAACTTTCATGATTCCCTATTGTGTGGTCTCAACATTATGTTTTTGTGAGGTGGGCTGTCAGTAGTATCCTTGACCATCCAACGGTATTAACGCTTTAGGTGCTGTGTCCAGGTACAGCTTGCGATTCTTACAGCAGGAGATGATACACAGAGGAAGTCAATGGTATCAGCCACTTCACAATCACTATAGATGTGTTTTAATAACAAATGTGCTGTGGTTTCTACCTGCCAGGTGAATATATGCTCTACCTCTGTCTTGTTTTACTTCCTTTCTCAAAACGAGTACATCAAGATGCTTTCCCCCTGTTGTAGCTGGGACATTTCCTAATTATTTAAAGCCTTTGGGATTTTATTGGTTTTTTTTGTAGCACGGACATTGCAGGCTCCCTACACTTGTGTCCTACACCTCTTTGGCCTCCAAGACACAGAACCACATAGGTGTTCACAGCTGTCTCATATATGTTGAAATGAGAGTGCTTGCATGGGCATCAACAACATTGGCACACGCTACTGTTTCCCTTCCCTCAATAGACATAACAACTCAGCTCTGAGTTCCTGATTTCATCCCTTGGGCTTTGCATAGTTTTCAGCAAGCATCTCAGGGAGCTGGCTAAGCTGCAATGTTCTAAAGATGAATGGAGGCCAGCTGCATTGTGCAATTAAAAAAAAATAAAACAAAACAAAAAAACTGAAAGCAAACTAAAAGCAGGAAGAACATTCTCACATTTAATTTTCACACAGATTATCCTCATTTTAGGATATGAAACTTTTGCTTTGATTAACATGTAGCCTAAAGAGCCCTAAGACACACCTTTTCAGTAAATAATGGTTCCCCAATGGCCTCAAGCTCACACAAGCTCAACTACGTCTTTTCTCTCTTTACTCTCTCTAGGTTTTATTACAAAATCCTGACATCAATTCTGCTTCCTGAGTTAATTCCTATTTCTTCAGCAATTCCTGGCTTCTATTTTATTCTAAGTATCGCCCAACCAGAATGATTGGCAAATCACTTTGTACTAGAACCCAAATTCTTGTGGGTTTGTTGAGAAAAGGTTATTCAGATGTGAAACCACATGTACTTGAATTTTGCTGAAAGGGAACTCTTGGCAAGGGAAGGCTTGTGGTTTTGTACAAAGTTCACTCTCATCCTCAAAAACCAAGGGCATCTTTTCTTTAAAGGAGTCCTCCATTGTTTATGTTGGGAGATTGTCCAGGGCGTAATGTGTTCCTGGGAGTACCTTGCTAGCCTTTTGCCTGCTGACTAGCGGTTGACTAATAAAGACACGTGCAAAGCTCCAAAGTTTGGGGCCATTCTCTGCTGTCTTCTTAGGCCATAAACAGGGAGCTGGGCAAATCCTATCATTTTCTAAAGCAGAGAAGTACCTGGAGGATTTTATGCTAAGTAAAATAAGCCTTATACAGAGAGCAAGTATTGCATAATACTTCTTATATGGGTGAGTTCAAAAAAATTATGGAGAAAAATGTAACTGAAAGACAATTTTATTTTGTCCCAAAAATATTTTGAATCCATACAGAATTTTTTCATAAAAACATATTTTACTGAATTTCAGATGAATGAATGATAAATGATATAGATTTGCTGTGAACACTTTAAGGACACTTAATAGCTTTAAAATTTTATTGCACCAAAACAAACTTATTTTTAAATACATTTTCACATGAACTTTTTGAATGCTTGTACTGAGGTGTCTAACTTAGGACACAGAAATAACAGAAACAGAGGGTAAAACAGAGCATGGAGATGGGAGAGATTGTATAAGGTTTAAATAATGAAACTTGAAAATAAAAATTGATAGTAACTCTCGGGGTCTTCAGTTCAGTAGCCCTCCAAGTTCATCAAGGGATGAGGTGACAGTATTCTTCTATAGCAGAAACACTGGAGGTAAACTGGTGGTGAAGAATGTCCGTTTATTTGAGAGTGGTCACAAGCTTATATAGGAGAAGGGGACAAACAGAAGGGCGGACCCAACAACAACACTGTGACTGGCTAACAGATATGTCTATCTCTCTGGACCCACCAATGAAGATAAAGGTCAAGAAACACAGGAAGCACTGGAAATTGTATCCCAGGGCAGACTAGTTACCTGCAAAAGCAGGATGAATGTAACATTAACGGGGCAGAGAAGAGAGACTGGGATGCAGCCCGGCGCTCTTGCTGCATGCCCAGTGAACAAGTCATGCTGGGGTCTGCTAGCCAAGAGCGCAGTGTCCAGTGTGCTTAAGGCCTCCCATATGGGCTAGGCGGCGGAGATCCAGCAGGACATGCAAAAGCACCCATACGGAATGCTGGCATTGCAAGCAGCTGCTAACGCACTGCACCACGGTGCTGGCCTATGCCGTTGTTTAAATACACAATTTATTTTTTTAACAGTTTTACATGAAAGTTACAAAGAAAGAACTCTAGTCTCTCATTATTAATACCTTACATTAGTATGATACATCTCTGTCAATTAAGGAACCTTTATGTTTATATTATTACTAAATGCTCTATTCAAAATTTGCTCTGTTGAATATGTGGTTTTTTTCCTTCTTCTAGGATAACAGTTTAGCATCTCACATTCTATTTACTTGCCAAATTTCCTCAGACTTAGATTATAGTGGGTTTTCAGACTTGATTTTGGTAACCCTGGAGGTTTTGAAGAACAATAGGAGATATTGGGGTTCTGTGTTTTTTTTTTTAATAGCTGGATTAGGATTTGGTTCCTTGGAGAACCACCTCCTCGTCATACTTTATCAAGGATATGTGTCACCAATGTGATTTTTTTATGTGCTAGTGAAAGCCTTATCAACTTGCTGACATGTGTTTTTCCACCAAAAACCTCCTTCTCCTATCTCATCTTTTCTATATGTATTCTTTGGAAGTCATTATGTGCAGCTCCTATTTGAAAACAGGGGCAGAGAAGGGTGTTTTGCTTGATTGCCAGAGAGGGAATAAGTATGTGCGTACGCTATTTTTTATTTTTTATTTTTTTAGTTTTTAGTTTTTTCGTTTTTATGTTTTAGTTTGTGGGTGCCCATTTCCTTCCTCTCTTCTCCTTTTCTCTCCTCTGTGTCTGCCCATGTCTGTATTTCCCCTTTTTATAAGGATATCGTTATATGGGATAGTGCCTGCCTTCATGACTTCATCTAACATTGATTACCACTGTAAAGACTGTATTTTCAAATAAAGTCACATTTTGTAGATGACTGTTGGGGGCCATCACTAAGGCAACATATTAATTTTATGCCTGTTTATTGGATTTATAGCACTCCAATCAATAAGAAAATTAATGCAAAATAGAGAACTTTTTCACAAGTACGGTGTATTACCATGGTTGTTACTATCATTCGCTTGATGAATGAATCTTTAGTCTTTGAGTTAATATTTATTCTTTGCCTTCATTTTTCTGTTAGATAAAGCTTCTGCAAATCTGTTGCAATAAAAAATAAGCCATCCTAAAAATAGGATCCCCTTAGAGCTTAATGAAACCTAAATGGAATGAGCAAATTTTGCCATTGTAAGATCAGGGTTGTATCTACACATGATGACCCACTCTCCTCTGTGAAATCATTTTGTAATTCTGCCTGTATTTCTAAAGAGTTGGCCATTACCATGCACACTGCAGGAATCTGAAAAACCACAAAAGTGAATACCTTAAACAGGTTTTGTTATCTTGGCTTCAAATGGATTCCTGAAAGGCTCAAAGGGTGGAGTTTTTGATTCTCAGGCTGTGACATGGTGAATCAGTATTAAATCTACAAGTGTAGTTTTTTGCTAATCACATCCAAGAGGGTCAGAGTCAGGGCTCTGAACAGGAATGAGAGTTCCAGCAGGGCGACAGCTGTTGCTACAGCAGTGAGTGAATTACAATTTGAGAGAAAACTCAGATTTCAAAAGCAAAATGTAGGAGGTACTGGGGCCTACTTTTGACAATGCCCATTCTGGCTGTTTTCCAATTACGTAGTGGTCACTTAGGATGGGGGGTTAATGCATGGTGCAAAGACTTCAAAACTCCATTGAAATAGCTCCCACCTCCCCCAATATGTCATGCTGGAATAAACCTCTGGAGCTGATATCTTAGATTAGATAGCTCCTAAATATGGGTTACAGTTTATTTTTCACTGCTTTCCTTGTGTTTTATTGGTTAAGGAAACGATCTTGAAGCAGATCCATGCTAGTGCTCAATTTCAATCTTCCTGACACTGGAGCTGTTTATGAAATAGTAGTTGTATAGAACAAGGTAATAATAATGCTACTGTGACTCACATTTTGATAACATCCCTGTATACATTGTAGCAATTTTTTCATTACCTGGCAACTCTGCAATCACTGTCACTACCTTATTCCCCTCACATTGAGTGTAAAGTAGGTTCTCAGGTAGATATAAAAGCAACAATTCATTTTTGCCTCCTAACAGTCTCTAGAAAGTACCAAAAGTATGATGTTACAGTACTAATTTGGCCATGTTGGCTTCTGATGTAAACTCTTATGATTCTAATTTTTGGAAGCATGAGATAAGTAAGATGTGGAGAGTCCTCCTGCCTCTGTGTGTGACTTTTTGTGTGTGTAATTTTTTTTTTGCAAGCACTGAGGGATTTTAATGGATAATAAGTAATTAAATAGAAACATCATCTAATAAGAATGATGTATGCTGTCACTATTAATTCAAACATAATGAACACCAACTGAATACTAATGATTGCATACAGAGATCTGCCACATGTTCCATCTGGAAGACTGGTTTCACATACTTTCTTAAGTAGAGATGCCATGAGCTAGTCAGCAGCGCTTCGAATAATCAGATTTTGCTCTTTCAGACTCTCCTAAACTTTCTACCTTTTTCATTTTGTTGCATCATGATCATGAAGTCAGATCCTAAAGGGAGCTACATGGGAAGGCAGTCACAGGAAGGAAGGACGAAAGCAGGAAGAAGTGGGTAACAGGAGGGAAGCGCGTGCCCTGACACTCTCGTTCTCTAGACTAAGGAGATAGCTCCCGAATCAGAAACAGCCTCTTTGCCGTTCTTCCTCTTTCCTCAACTGAAGCTGTATTAATTTCTACTTTGTGGAGTGGTAGCATACCAATGCCATGCAGGACATTGAAGTAGACTCTTCCCACTGTGAAATACTCTGATATCTAAAATCTAAGTCACAGTGGCCTGTGTTATGTAAGAAATGCCAAAATGACCCTTCTATTGTATTCTGTAAAATAATTTATAGATTTAGCACATTCATTGACACGATGCAACATAGTCTGATGCTGTTGAAGGACTAGGCTATTCTAATAATACGGGGCAAACAAAGGGCTGGAAAAGGAATTCCATGCCTATGGAACATGAAAAAATAATTTAGAAAAGATTTTAGTGTGAACAAACTGAAGAATGTGAAAAGCTGTTCTAGCTTAATCCAAAAGTAAGTATCTTACCTGGTAAAGAATGTAAGAGAAAGGTTTTTTTTTTTTTTTTCATGAAAGAAAGTTATGTCTGATTGTGTTATTTACAGCCTTGCCTTTTTAATTTAAGATTTATTTATTTTTATTGCAAAGTCAGATACACAGAGAGTAGGAGAGACAGAGAGGAAGATCTTCCATCAAATGGTTCACTCCCCAAGTGATCTGGAACTGCGCCAATCCAAAAGCTAGGAGCCAGGGGCTCTTCTGTGTCTCCCACGCGGGTACAGGGTCCCAAAGCTTTGACCCGTCCTCAACTGCTTTCTCAGGCCACAAGCAGGGAGCCGGATGGGAAGTGAGGCTGCCGGGATTAGAACTGGCCCCCAAATGGGATCCTAGCGCAGTCAAGGCAAGGACTTCAGCCTTCAGCCGCTATGCCACCGCGCCGGGCCCTACAGCCTTACTTATTACTTCTCATCAATCCAGTGGGAGAATGATGAGATTTATCTGTGAATATATACATCAGAGCACATTGCAGACTCTCAGAAATGTCTCTTGCGCACAGTGTATGCCGAGGACCTTGCAGCATAGCTATCACCTACAAGCTTCTGAGAAGTGCATTGCTGTAAGTTCCACCCCAAATCTACTGAACTACAATCAGAATTTTAATATTCACATGATAATTTGGCAACCACTTTATCATGTGTGCATTAACCTTGCGTACTTTGTTGCATGTCATACTTCGGAAATACTAAACAAAAGATTATAACTAAATGAAGATCATCTTTAGGCAGATAGATTAATGCAAATAAACAAGCCAACCCCAAAAGGAAAGGAAAAAAATTCTGAATCATAGGCAAGCAAAATCAATCAATAAAAATAAATAATACTTGCAATATATCTCTAAAGTGTCTGCTTCAATTCGTGTTCAAGAAGTCCAAACACATCCAGTTTCCACGGTGATCTTTCTGTAACATGAACATTCTTGAGCAGTATGATGACTACTGATGTTCCCCATGAACTAAGCGTCTAGTAATGTTAGGATCATAATGTTAAAGAAAGAACAACATTTGTAGATTTATGCAAGATTTCCATGAACTCAACTATTGATATATACTTTGGAGGGCTGGAATGGTGCCTAATCGAACTAATCACCCACCCACCATGCTGGTATTGTATGCCTTTCCATCTACCTATGGTGTGGGAGGGCAGCAGAGGATGGCAGAAGTACTTGTACCCTGCACACGCATGGTGCTCCTGTCTTCAGATCAACTCAGCTGTCACCATTGCTGTGTATTTGGTGAGTGATCCAGCCGATGCAAGATATCTCTCGGTGTCTCTGCTTCTCTCTTAAATCTGCCTGATACTTTGCTTTTTTCAAAAATAAAGTCATTGGTTATATGATGAATATTTGTGTATAATCAGAAGTTTTCAAGTCTGATCCTTGAAAATTTTGGCAACTCATGCCTTGTATTGCACATCATTTTGGATGCAGCTGCAGCATTAGCAACACCATCTTATACCAGTAGCATATGATTGTAGGGTCGCAGAAAATTTCAATTTCAAATAGACACAGATGCCAAAATTTCCATTCTTTTTCCCCAAAGCAGACTTTGTTTATTTCAATGAAAAGAAAGCAAGTGGGAGGAAATACTGTTTGATTAAATATTTTTAATCATGAGATGTTAGTTCTTACATCTCTTTAATACCCATTCTTTATGAATTGAAATTCCATTTTGGCAGATTTCAGAAGACATGCTGAACGAAAAATAGCAGAACACAGTCTGAAGCAAATAACTTTTGAAATGTGATCTGATTCGTAAACAAGTAGTGATGCTTTCATTTTTAATCACTAACTTAGATAAGCTTCTTTTTAATCTGGAGTTAAATCCCAAGTGTGACTAATGTTATATCTAAATCCCAAGTGAAATACAAACTTTCTACCTACCAAGTTTATTTCATTAGGAGAGGAAAGGTGCACAGAACACAAACCTTTAGAGATCCAAAATAACTGGTTTAATGAAATGCAAGTAAAGGTTTACAAATTCTTGATTTTTGAATAATCTTTCTAGGAACTTTCTGTATGCAGACTAGTCAGTTTCTCTTCCTCTCCCTGTCTCTCGCCAATACTCCTCTCCCCAGTGTGCGTGTAGACTGATTTCAGAGGCAGATAGTGTATAATGATGACTCAGAGAAAAGGACATGGAATTATCTCACAATACTCCAAGTCCATGGGTGGGAAGAGTGTCCAGGTTCTCCGTAATGTCTTCAAGAACCCAGGCTCTTTTTGTAGCTCTCTGCTTAGATATAAACATTGCATTTATAATATGTTTTTTTCTTGTTAGTCCTAAAATGATTGTCCCAGGTCTAAACCACAAATCTTCTTAATAACACTACTAGAAGAAAAAAAAAAAACAGGATATACTCCTCCACCGCTATTTTATCAGGGACAGGAATCTTGCTCAGAAGCCACACTGTTGAGATTTCATGATGCCTCCTTGCCCCACCCCTAGGCATTGCTACATATTGCTGCAAGACAGGCAGAAATGTGTGCATCTGGATTTTCTGTCCTTGTTTGCAGAACGCAGGCAAGAGTGAAAGGCTTTGAGAACTGATAGACACTGTGCATTATCTAACAATACACGAGGGAACAATTAAATGATACCCTGTATCAGGGGTATTCTATGTATTTTCTACTTTGGATTATGCTGTATTTCATAGAATCACATTTTATTAAGGTAATGCTGAAAAACTGATTGAGACACAGGATGTCTAAGATGGGGCCTGAGAATTCACATTTTCAGCAAGCTCTCGGGTGATGTGAAAGTTAACGCATTACACACAATTGCTGAGTTCTACATTATCTCTGGTCTATTATGTCTTTTTTGAGATTTATTATTTATTTTTAAATTTTTATTGGGAAGGCAGACCATATTTATGGAAAAAATGGAGTGACACAGAAAGATCTTCCATCCACTGGTTCATTTTCCCCAAAAGCCACAATGGCCAGAGCTGAGCTAATCTGAAGCCAGGAGTCAGGAGATTCTTCCAGGTCTCACATGTGGGTGCGGGGTACGAAACTTGGAGCCATCCTCTACTGCTTTCCCAAGCCATAAAAAGGGACCTGGACAGGAAGTGGAGCAGCTGGGACGCAAATCAACACCCCTATGGGATCTCGGAGCTTCTAGAACCAGGAAGTTCACATTTTTCATCCTCAGAACAAGCAATAATGCCTCTCAGAACTAACCCTGCTTAGTTAATATTAAAGTCTGCTGTAATGAGAAGCTGTTATAAAACCAGACCTAAGGTGAGGATTTAGTCATTGAACCCTTTCATCAGGCCCTTTTATAAAAGTCTTTATAAAAGTTTCTGGATCCAGTATAAACATGCCTACCCATAATTTCATCTTTCGGCTTCCTCTCTTGTTTCTGTTTCTGTGGGGATTGTTATTGGTATTTTTACCTCCTCGTTTGTTCCCATTCACCTTTAGGGAAATAACGCTTGTGAAGGATTTTGCACAAGTATTAACTGCAGGTGCCTTTAGTCTTCTCACTCTTTTTTCCCTTCTATATTTGTTTAATTTGCAAAAGACTGTTTACTTCACCCTCTTTTTGTCTCCTCTTAAAAATTCCATTTATGAGGGAAACATAGTTCTCCAAATCGATGATAAATGTGTTGAGTAACAGTGATATTCTGGTGTCAAGGGAAGATCTATGTTATGAGGTAAAACTGTGTAGGAATAGCAACTGAGTAAAGTTGATGCATAAAGTTGATGGAAAAGATGAAGATGTGTTTAATAAACTGTCACAGAACTTTCTATCCAGACATACACTTCTTTTTCAAATTAAACTTGTTATTTTACTAAAGCAAGCACAGGAAACCAAGCATGATTTCTCAGGCAATGGTAGTATTGTTTTTCTGTTTATTTATGAGCACAGAATGGAATTATTTGTAACAATGTTATTTTAAATTATTTTAATCACACTTAGGATTAGACAGACTTCTGTGAACTATCATTTATATGTGCAGTTTTGCTGGAAAGCAAAATGTGACCCACAGTCAATATGCTTACGTAGGTATTTTAAGTTTACTATCTTCCTATTAGTCAAAGACAACTTTGACCTTGTGAGCAGCTGGCTGAAACAGAGCTTCTGAGCTTTGACACCATTCTGCATCTGTACTGTCCATTGTGGCAGCCACTACCACATGTGGCTTCTGAGTTGGGGCCCCATTGGGTCTCCACATGGGTGGTAGTGGCGCACACAGCTGTGCTTTCTCTGGTGCGTCAGCAGTGAGCTGTCAGACCCACTGCGACACAATGCCAGCTCCAAATTTTACTTAATTATTTTTTTTACAATTAAGCTTTGTAACTGTGTCATGTGTAACTAACTGATGACTACCATATCAGAAGACGTTCTTGAAGGCATGAAAAAGGTGTTGATTTTGTTTGATTGTTTTGATCATTGTTCTGGTTCAATTCTGCAGGTTTATATCTCCTGCCATATGCAAGAATCATTTGAGAACGATTTATAGAAATTGAGTTGTGTAATATAAAAGGGTCTAAACGACCTAGTTTTAGATGCATATGCAGTAAAAGAATGCATGGTAAAAGTATTGGCTATAGGAATATATAGACATTAAATGAGAATTATTGAGACAAGAAAGGCAATGAAATAGGAGATTATAATAGCATTGGAATAATTATTCTTTTTGAGCTGAAGACCTCATTAAACTTTAGTTTTGTATGTCCATCTGGGTAAAAATTATTCTCATTTTACTAATAGAGTCATCATCTAATTATTCATGTACATGTCATGGATTATCGACATGACTTTTCATTACTGTCATTAATTCACTCATTTATTATGCACAGTGCACCAACTTTCTAAAGAAATTGGAGCTGATTCATTCATGCCATCACTTTGCTTAATCAAGTATTTGTCAAGATATTCATAAAGTACCTTAGCTATGGCTTCTTACCCACTAACAAATGCTCAACAGTTAAGACTTCTGCAGCGTTTATGTGCCACTCCTGCCCTCACCTCCATTTTCTTACCAGTAGCTTCCATTTAATGACATTTTCACGTTTGTTAAATCTTTTTTTGCCTTATATACAGCTTAAAACAACCTTAAACTCTTTCACTAAAGTGCAGCAGAAATTCACCATTAAATGTAAATGAATATATTACTGTAAATAGTTATTAGGGTTTACTTAAAGGGCTAGAAATGTATGTACTTGCAATTTTCTGAAATTCTTTTTGGAAGCATTAATTCAAAGAATTTTAAACAATACATGACTTTGACATAACTATTTTGCTTTTTCATATTTTTTTTCTTAAAGGAATAATCAAACAATATAGAAGAAAAACCCTGTGCATTATGTTTTTATCTATAATAATTATTTGTAAAGCTTTAAAAATAGCATTTAATATATCCAGGGCCTGGTGCAGTAGCCTAGCAGCTAAACTCCTTGCCTTGCACGCACTGGGATCCCCTATGGATGCTGGTTCTAATCCCAGTGGCCCCACTTCCCATCCAGCTCCCTGCTTGTGGCCTGAGAAAGCAGTCGTGGATGGCCCAAAGCCTTGGGATCCAACACCCATGTGAAAAACCTGGAAGAAGCTCTGGCTCCTGGCTTCGGACTGGCTCAGCTCTGGCCGTTGTGGCTGCTTGAGGGGTGAATCATCAGACGGAAGATCCTGTTTGTCTCTCCTCCTCTCTATATATCTGACTTTCCAATAAAAATAAATCTTTAAAAAATACATCTACATGTACATACATGCATACATACAGGTTTGGGCACTTTGTGTCACTGAAGTGATCCCACACAGATAAGTTTGTTCACGCTTAAGAAATACTGAGGTTAGAGGCAGATCAAGATGGCAGCTAAGAAGCTCTGGGAAACATCTTGCCAGAGATGCCAGTTTGAACAATTATTTTATGCACCAAGCCGCTACCTGACAGCCAGATGAAAAATGACAGTGCTTTGTGTATAAAATTTTTTTGAAAATATTTATTTATTTTTATTGTAAAGTCAGATATACAGAGAGGATGATCTTCTGTCCGATGATTCACTCCCCAAGTGACCACAACAGCTGGTGCTGTGCCATTCCAAAGCCAGGAGCCCAGATCCTCTTCTGGGTCTCTTATGTGGGTGCAGGGTCCCAAGGCTTTAGGCCGTCCTTGACTGCTTTCCCAGGCCAAAAGCAAGGAGCCAGATGGAAAGTGAAGCTGCTGGAATTAGAACTGACACCCATATGGGATCCCAGCACTTTCAAGGTGAGGACTTTAGCCACTATGCCATTGCACCAGGCCCGTGTATAAAAATTTTTAAAAGGTGCATTGAAGAAGCCGAGAGGAGTTTTCCTTGCTATCCTTCCTGAAACTCCGAACAGCTCAGCATGGGAACATGTAGCTGGTTGAAGGTGGAGACAGTATAAAGTGCAGATCCTGCATTTGAAACCCAGTGGCAAACCTGCTATGGTGCCAGGTTGGCACCATGGCTTCTTCCTCCAAGCCTGTATCTGTAGACTGAGACTTTGGATTTTAATTCCCCAGATGGCAAAATAACCACATCGTTCATTCCTCCACTAAACTCCATTAGACAGTGGAACTAGATCCCAGCCACTGGGATATCAGGTGACAAAGAGATTTTACATCTCTTCTTTGAAACTCAGTGTCGTTATGAGGAAAAGATCTGTAATCTGGTGTGATGGAATAATTTTAGTCTGCATCACTCACACTCACAGGACACAGCAGTTGTGACTAATTCCCTGAGAGTGCTCAGAGCCTAGTGAACTGGGAGTCTTAGACACAATCTACCTTATTGTCTCCCCGAACTTCAGGAGGCAGCAAGGAAAGAATTTAACCAGGGGGTATTAGAGCAGGAAAATGATATTTACATAGAGAAGAAGAGACAGAGAGCAATTTCTTCCATCTGCCGGTTCACTTGCCAAGTGGTTGCAATGGTCAGGGCTGAGCTGATCTGAAGCTAGGAGCTTCTTCTGGGTCTCCCACATGGGTACAGGGTCCCAAGGCTTTGGAGCATCCTCCACTGCTTTCCCAGGCCATAAGAAGGGAGTTGGAAAGGAAGTGGAGCAACTGGAATATGAACCAGCACCCATATGGGATCCTGGTGCGTGCAAGACAAGGACTTTAGCTGTTAGGCTACTACACCGGGTCCCTGACTCAATTTTGAATGCAGTTACAAAGAGACAGATAGATAGATAGATAGAATGAAAGAAATGTTCTGTCCGATGGTTGATTCCCCTGATGGCCGCAATAACCAGGCCCGTGATAGATAGAATCCAGTAACCTGAGGGTGGCAGAAGCACATGTTCTCAGACCATCTGCTGCTCTCCCAGGCACATCAAGAGGGAGCTGGATCAGACTAGATCAAACTAGATCAAACTAGGCATGATGTGGAACACCGGTGATGCAGGTGGTGGCTTATTCTGTTGCACCACGACACTGGTCCTGCATGACAACAGTTGAAATGTCGTTACACCTCTTTGGTAAGAATTAATTCAAACTTCTTTTATTTTTCACCCTAAGTGTTGACAATGTTTATTTCCTGCTATGGCCTTCAGCTGGCATATATACATACAAGCATTTCAATGGATTTAATATAGATATACTTAAATAATGTGTGGAAAATATTCATTTTCGGAGCCCCCTCAGTAAGCATTGCCCTATACCAGCTGCCTGGACCGCATAGACTCTGTTCTAAAAGTCTTGTCATTATTTAGAAGCCAAAGTAACCTTTTGCATGAGAACATTCCAGATTCTTGTATTTAATCAATATCTGTTGAGTGCTTGGTACCCATGACACATTGGTTGATAACGGTTTGAAGATCTCCCTTGCTTGTGAAAATCTTCAAAGCACAGCAATAGCCCCAATTTTATTTTGAAATAAAGAAATACCAATTGCAGTGGGAGGATGTGTTTCAAATAAAGTGATTATTTTCCTGTCTCGGTAGACCTACCTTAAACAGCTAGGGAAGTTTAAAATGAAATCCTAGTTTCACTTTCATTCCCTCTCCTCAATTTCCAGTTAAAGACGAGGTGCTGGGGAGACAGCAAAAGTTGAAGAAGAGTCAGAGTTTGTCTTCCATGTCTAGTTGCCCTATGGAGATTTAATGTTCCTATTGCATTGAAGTGAAATTTTGAAAAATCAACACATTGATTAAATATAGGTACAATACTACTTCCCTTATGTAGGTCTTGTACCTTTTAATTTAATGTTGGGCAAATAATTTAGATGTCCTCTTTTCTAACTAGTTGTAATAACAGTTACTTGTTTTTGCTACTAGGAGCAAAAGGAGAAGCAAGCATGGTTGTATAAGCTGTACCAATCCCTTTCATTAAAAAAATACACTACCTTGTTTATTTGAGGAGAGAGAGAGAGAGAGAGAATATATCATCATTTGGTTTATTCCCAAATGTCTCTGACATCTGGGACTTGGTTGAAACTCCGAGCTGGGAACTCAGTCCAGGTCTTTGTGGGATATTGGTGGCGGACACCTAATCCCTTGGGCCATTGCTACAGCTTCTCAGCATAGGCATGATTAGAAAGTTGGATTCAGGATCCTGCACTGTGCAGTGACCTTGGTGAAACTGAATTATTTTGCCCTCTTTCCTTCACTTATAAGAAGAGTTGCAATATGCATCTCTACTGCTGAATTAAAGATTCACAAAGAACTATGTAAATATGATACTAGATTTTCTATCTTTTTCTATACCTAGAATGCCATGATGCACTTAAACATGTAACTGTTAAGAAATTACTATACAACTGTAATAATATGGGAAATAATTATGTGTGGGGTGAAACAGGGAAGTAGGGAAGGAGGGTGCAAGGATGAATCCCAATACCTACAAAACTGTATCGTAAAAATAGGAATAATAAATAAAATAGATGAAAAATTAAAGTGGTTTGACTAAGCCAATGGTTTTCAAATTATTCTTTGCATCAGAATCACCTCCTGGACTTACTCCAGCCCATCTGGAAGATGAAGAGCAGGCGAGGAACCCACCAGTATCTTGTCTTAATATCTCCTTGAATATCACAGAGGATCTGTGAGGAAGTTTTTTCTTTGTTTTCTTCCTCATTATTCACCCTTATAATGTCTAGGGAGTGATTTAGTGAACGGGTTGGGTTCTGAGTTTCAACTACTTATGTTTAAAGCTCAGTTTCTCCATGCCTTTATTTTTGTGTCAAGGAACACGTGCTGAAAATGACTTTCATGGGCCTGCGAGAACTGATTTTGCAGATCTCTGTCAAATTTACTCCCATTCATGTCAAGATGGTAGCTTGGGATAACTATGGAATCACTACTGCTAAATTCCAGATATAACAGGATATCACAATAAAAAATGTTCTCTCCTGCTCAAACTCATTGTCATACCAGATTATTACCATTTCTTCTTCTCTGAACATCAGTTAAATTTGACTTTTTCTGAAATTTGTGCCCGGGAGCATCAGCATATCTCTTTTGTATCTTTTTTATTAAAAATATGTCTGTAAGAGTCATGCATTTTTCAAAACGTTGCTGTAATTCTTTTCTTGTGTAGAAAGCTATATAGTGTTGCATTGCCGCTACTGTTGGAATGTAGTTTGAGTCTGTCCTCCCAGGTACATGTGTGAACCTTGAATCCCCATTGGGAGATATTAAGAGGATGGAAACTCAGTCCAACTATGACATTTAGAGGTGAAGTTTTTGTGAAGTGAGTAAGCTTACATGGGGTCATTGGAGTGCAGCCCATATGACAGCGCTGGGAGAACTCCTGGGCATTCACCTCGTGTTTGGTCCTGTGTCTTCCTGCTCTGCCTCAGGACTGCATCAGTGAAGCCGTCATTATATTTGTCCCCTTGCCCTTGGACCAGAAAGTGAGCTAGATAACCCCCACCCTTTTTTGTGAAGTTACCAAGTCTAAGTTATTTCATTGCGTTAATGAAAAATGTTCTATTATACTGTCCAAGAGTTACATGGTAGGCCATAATGACGTAGGGAAAATACATTTTACTTTACGTAAGGACCAACATGTTGAAGATGATCTTATTTTGAGATTCTTATCTTTGTGACATGTATTCATACATTGTTTTCTAACAAGTTGTGAATACATATGTTATTTGGGTACTATTCAGCCTACTACATTTCTGTGTCCTGT
This sequence comes from Ochotona princeps, assembly GCF_030435755.1. Taxonomy (NCBI): domain Eukaryota; kingdom Metazoa; phylum Chordata; class Mammalia; order Lagomorpha; family Ochotonidae; genus Ochotona; species Ochotona princeps. The sequence goes on from NC_080861.1 coordinate 13,903,757, forward strand.
TTTTTTAATTAAATGGGGTTATTAAATGCTTATTATTACATGTGTGGCTTACATGATAATTTTGTAAGCACTGAAAAGTGCTCTGTCACGTGAGTATACCTTTAATCTTCTGATTATACCATGTTTCAGGTAATTCATAGCTGCTTTCTCATCTAATACTACCTCCGCTAATACCTTATATGGCTTCACTCACATATGTTGAAATACTTTGCTATGTTCCACATATTTGCTTGAAATTTTTAACAAACATTTATTTTTATTGGAAAGTCAGATATACAGAGAGAGAGACAGAGAGGAAGATCTTCCGTCCCCAAGTGGCCACAATGACCAGCGCCAAAATAATACAAAGCCAGGAACCTGGAGCTCTTTTTAGGTCTCCCATGTGGGTGCAGGGTCCAAGGCTTTGGCCCATTCTCAACTGCTTTCCCAGATCATAAGCAAGGAGCTAGATGGGAAGCGGGGCTACCAGGACAGGAATCGGTGCCAGTATGGAATCCCGTTGCATGCAAGGCATGGACTTTAGCCGCGAGGCTATTGTCGTGGGCCCTCTTTGAATCTTAAATTTCCATTCTCTTTTCTGTTCTTCTGTGTGACTTTTCTGCTGATCTGTCACCCAGCTACATCAGATCCTCTCGTGTTGTTTCCCATCTCCAGTTAAACCCAAAGGTTGATGTCTTAGCAATTTTATTTTGTCTTTTTATCAGCATTTTTTAATTACCCAATAGTATGTACTCAACACTTAACATGCTTGTAGAATCTAAGGATTGTTCCTGCAAGAGTGCTTTGACAGAGCAACATAAACTCTGCACAGCCAAAGGCTGAGCTATCAGTTTAAGGCTGGGATGCTTTGATTCAAATACTATAGTCTTGTTGCCCGTTAAATATTCTGCCTAAGAACCAGAAGAGTTTACCATATATTTTGTGCTTTGGACATTTTTAACTTTCATTTTTTTTAACTTTTCTAATATCATCAATGCTTTTCAGTTCCTTTCTGCTTGGATATGTAGCATTTTGTCTATCTCCAAGCACTGTCAACCCTTTTCTTCAGATATTTGACACCTCAACTTCCAATTTCTGACAGTTCCTGCCAAATGTCGTTTTTGCGTCAGCAGCACCATGAGATTATCAGAGCTCTGTTAGCTACTGTGCTATTCAGTGACTCTTGTCTGGATTGCTAGCTTCTCATTCTGTACCAGATGTTGTCCAGTGATCCCAAGGAAAAGTAGTGTGCAGGATGGTCTCAGTTCAAGTGATCTTTCCATTGTCTCCTCTACTGTCCTGGCTGCCTTTTCAGTCTGTAGTATCTTCAAGCAGATGGTTTGTTGTGTCGTTTACAGTCCTCACTTGGAGCTTGGTTCCACTTCAATCTATTTCAATAGAAGTGGAAGTTGCAGGTTCACACTATAAGCAGAAGTAAGAGAGATAGAGTTTTATTAAAAATTAATTTCAATCATAGGCATCATATCCTATTCTTTTGTTCATTGGAACCTTTAAATTATATATTTTGAAGTATAAATAGAAGATGTTTCCCTTGCCATGGGCTATCAGCCCCATGATTATTATGGGAGCTCAGTGTAATATACAACAGGGGGAAATTGCCAATGCAAGCTTTACTACAAATGAAAGCTGTGTTCTGGGGTAAGTCATATTGCTTTCCTTAACTCTGATAACTTGTTTTATACAGTGTTTAATTTCTAGCTGGACCAATTATGTAGATTGTTCTTCCAAGTCCATATTTGGCTCATTCTATTGCTTTTAAACTTTGATTGGGTCTACTTCCTCGCCATTAATTTCAGCTGGATTTTCTGATGTCATCCTACCTTCCTTAAATATTTTCCACTTTCCTTGTGCTAACTGGTCAGGTTAGGATATGTATTATGTGCTTGTAACAGAATCCTTCCAACATTTTTTATTTGTTTGTTTTGCTTGTTAAGTGGCTAACTTAAAAATCAACTCCTGGTTTGGCAACAATGGTCTATTCTGCTATGGGTCGATGTGTGCATTTGTGTCAGTAGAAAAAGCTTTTGAGAACTGCATTGCATGCTCTGCTGTAAGTGGCAAATGAGCTTTAACCTATATGGTCATGCATATCTGTTGGAAGTGACTGCCTTGGTTGCTCAAATAGCAGATGGATCTTGTGTCTCGTATGTAGAAGGGACTCAACAAATGACACTCATAGGATTTTGGATAACAAAAATCCCTTCAAATTCTAAAGAAAAGAGCAAGTGAGGCTAGGTCATAGATCTCTTATATGCTAGGTGCTTCCTGTGTTTTACCCCACTGCTGATGAACTATCCAAGCATGTTTGATGTCTTAACAGCCAGAAGAATCTCATTAGCAAAATATTCTCTTTAGCATAGACCTGAAAAGAATTTCGTAGCTAACAAATATTTATAGTACTATGGTCAATTTACATAAAAGCCTGCTGAGTTTCATAGGGTCGTAGGAGTTCTTTCTGTACCCAAATGTGACGTTTATTGAGGTGTCATCTACACGAAGTGAATGCAATGATATTGCATTGATATATAGTCTGATTAATTTTGACGAGTGAATACATCCAGGCTACTCAGTCTCTGTGTCAAGACAGAGAATATTTTTTTTTATCACCCTGGAGTTCCTTTCTCCCCTCCCTGTCAGGTTCCCTTCATCCAAAATAAAGTCTGACCTATTTATATCACAATAGGCTAATTTTGCCTATTTTGGCATTCCATGTTAATAAAATAACAATAAATGTTCCATATTATTTCTACAGTCTCTCAGAATATCATTGAGACTCATTGATGTTGCATTTATCAGCAGTTTATTCCTTTTTGATTACTCAGCATTATTACAGTATAGGTATGTGTTTAATTGTCTGTTGTTCTGTTAATGGAGGCGCAAACATTTTCAGATTGGAACCATTATGAATACATCTCTTATAAAGATTTGCAAGCAGGCTCATATTGTGAATCAAAGTTCTCATTTCTTTTGAATAAGCACCTAGGAATAAAATTTCTGGATGATAAAACAGATGCATATTTGTATTTTATGTAAGTATACTTATTAAAACATTCTACATATGATAGCTTATTTTTTTGCTACTTAAATGGACTAGGATGCATAGATTTATTATACAGTGTATTTTTTCCCTTGATTTTATATTGAAACCTTGTGCTTTTTTATTTAAATGGTATTGTCAGAAACGTAGAGTAGGTCTTGATTTTTAATTCAGGCTGGCAGTCTCTTATTTTTAGTTAGGGTATCAAGTCTACTTCAATTCAATCGACTCTTTCATATGTTTGGGTTTAGGTCTCCTGTACTGGGGGTTGAATTATAGTTGTCTCATATGCTGTTTATTACTCTCCTGCTGTCCTCAGGTAAATCAAATAATTCTTAGCATTTCCTTTTATTTCCTTTCTTGAGCTTTTACTTATGGCTTTCCCATCGTTTTTACTTTTTATTTTTTTAGTGAATGCTGTAAAGAAGGGGTCAGAAAACCATATCGGTTTCTAGAAACGGTGTCACTGGAATATAGTTGTTGCTCGTTTACTTACACATTGTCTAAGGATGCTTCAGTGTCACACAGCTCCTACTGAATGGTTGTGTCACAGACCATAGGGCCTGCAAAACCCAAAGTACTTACCATGTGGCCCTTTGCAGAAAATGATTGCCAGCCTGTGCTGTAACGTTTAAAATGTGCACATCTTTACCTTTTGCAGTGTAACGCAGAAAGCATTCCACTTCTCCACAAATAAATCAAAGTATGTGCTTGTGCTTCGGAATGTGGTTATCTCTGCCACATGTTGTAACTTTGTGTTTGCTGTGAAACCCATGAAACATTTCTCATAATTTTTAAGTAGCCCAATTGATGTTAAAGGGTTCAAATTTTACTTCAAATTTTAATCCTGTAGTGCAAGTCTACTGGAAATGAGTTCCTTCAGTTTTTATCTTTCTAAAAGTTTATTTCCTCTTCACTTTTCAAAAACGTTTTTACTAGGTATAGATGCTTGGGTTGACAGTTTTTCTCTTGGTATTCAAAAGTATCTTTTCTTTAAACCTGTCCATAGATCCTAATGAGAAAACAGTAATTTGATGGGTTCCTGTGTGTAATATGTCTTTGCTTCTCTGGTTATGTTCTAGCTGTATCTTGGTTCTGAATATATGTGACTTTTCTGTTGTCTTCTTCCAGGGATTCACTGAGCTACTTGGATTTGTATGTTGATACCTTTAGTTAATTGTGGGAAATTTTCGATGATTAAATCTATCTTCTGTTCTACTGTCTGCACTTTCTGCTTCTGAGACTCTAGGTACACACATGTTAAATTACTTGATACTGTCTTCAGATTTCAGATACTCCATTTTTTTAAAAAAAATTTATTTATTTTTCCTTGAAAGGCTAATTTTATAGAGACAAATGGCTGTAATGGCTGAGGATAAACTTATCTGAAGCTGGGAGCCAGGACCATCTTCTGGGTCTCCAGTGAGGGTGCCAGAAACATCTTCTGGGTCTCAAATGAGGGGACAGGGTCCCAAGGACTTTGAGGCATCCTTCACTGCTTTCCCAAGTCATACCCAGGGAGCTAGATCAGAAGTGGAGCAACCACGATTTGAACCAGCACCCATAAAGGATGCACTATATGTGTCTCTCTCTCTCTCTCTCTCTCTCTCTCTCTCTCACACACACACACACACACACACTGTCTTATGAATCTCATGAAAATTTTTGTGTGTGTGTGTGTGTGACCATATAGGATGCTAATATACTTCAGGCAGAGGATTAGCTTATGGCACCATCACACAGGCCCCTGTAGTTTTTTTTTTTTTTTTGACACTTATTTCTATTCAAGTAATTGCTCGTTCGCACTCTAAAATTCAGACTCCTTATTCTGCCATGTCCTGTCTGCTGCTACTGTCATAGAAGTTGTTTCATGGCTTGTTTTTTGTATATATTTTATATTTTTGTATTTAATTTATATTTTTTGTATACGTTTAACTTGTAACTTTTCTAGTTGGCTCATTTTACTTCGTATTACCTTTTCACACCTGCTCCTGTATATTGCCTATGCATTTCCCCTATGTATTTTGTGGCATAGTCATTCTAAAAATTCTTATTTGAAATTCTAATATATGGATTACCTAGTGCCTGGTTCTGTGAGCTGTTTTTCCTCTTGATGATGTGCTTGCATGAGGGACATTGACACTCTATGGTGAGTCTGTTCAACATACAGCTTTGCTGTGTTGGAGCATCATTTCCCACACAGAGATCTCACTTTTTCAGTGGAAGCCTCAGACTTCAGGAGGCTATGTGAATCTACACTGGTATCAGAGAGTGGGATTCTGCTCTAGTAATGTATGTGCCTTACAGAAGTTGATGATTAAAGCTGGGCATGATGTAGGATTTCACTGGTCCTTGCTACCTCTCTCATCCTTGAGCAGGCTCAGATATATCTTGTGTTTAGTCTCCCCTGCAGCAGCAGGCAGTTATACCCTGGAATTCAGTACAACCTCCAATGTCCCATGAGACATAATTTTCTTCCTCCTGCATACATTTGCACACACTCCACCCACAAACAGTCTCAGGGAAGCTGGGTTCAGAAAAGGCCTCCCTAGGTCTTCTGCTATGGACTCAATGGTAGGAAGCTGGGAGACCCAACTTGACTGTCACTTTTCCCTTTCTGTCCTTATCATTCTTCATTAGTTCACCTGTCTCATCATCCCAACTGTCTTATGAATCTCATGAAAATCTATGAAAAACAATTGATGTTGGTAGTTGAATGGCGGGTTCTGAAAATCATCATTCAGTAGAAGATCTTGGGCTGTTATGCATGTCCATATGTGTCTTTAAAATCTGCCAACGAGTCGGCAGTTTCCTTGCACAATCATCTAAGGTAACTTTCTTTTTCCAGAACTTACCTGAAGAAGAAAGAAGCCATGGTTTCCTTCTGTTCTTGAGAAGACATATTCTTTTTTGGATTTTAGTTCAATTGATGTTTTGGGGATTTTTTATTTCATTTTTTTTTTTTTTTTTTTTGTAATAGCTGCAGTTTTCTCCTGGGTTTAAAAAAAACACACTTTTTTTTGTGTTTATTATCTGCCCTTGTTTTGCTAGAAGAGGAGCAAATTCATTCCGTGGTTTTCTATCCTCAGTGGAGCAGAAGTCCGTAACTGCCTTTTTATGTCTCTGTCTCAGAGGCTCAGACTAATGGATTGAGCAAGTGAAGTGGAGCTGCTGGTAGCACCTCTTGGCGACGAAGTGAAATCAGTTCTTCAGGGCAGGAATGTTTCAGACCCGTGTCCTTTTAGCTATGTCCTCTCTTGTTTAACTGCTTGTGCTCTATGTAGCTCGTCTGAAACCTGCAACTTTGCAGCACTGGCCTGGTCCCGTGATGCTCAATAAATTTGCATGGTGTCAGGAAGACAACATGTGGGAACCAAGGTCTCTGATAGGAAAAGTTTATGTTCATGATTCTGTCGTTCGATATGCTTGCAACTTCTGTTCTGGAAGTCCCCTTCTAAACACTCCTTGTCGCGTTATTGTAGCATTAATTTGGGACCACTTTAAAAAACGGAATTCCTTAGTAAGATAGAGCTTCCTTAGAAGTTGAACAGATAGTTCTGGGATTGCCAAGGCCAGTTCTTGAAATCACTAAATTGTGTTATTTTTAGAATAAGAGCATGAATTCACTGCTCTTGAAAGGAATCGTGTATTTTCATTAAAAAGCAACTTAAATTATTTATTGACACAAAATAATATAGCTACTTCATATCAGACTGTAAGTGTAGGGAATAATTGCATATACTTGTAAAATTTGTATCTAAATTTAGAATGACATTACCATAGCAAATTCTTTGAAATACTGTTACATTTATCTTCCTGTTATTTGTTGCACTCATGATATATTTGTGTAATCAATCACAAACATAGCTGTAAGAAATTATCTGTGCCTTTAGACTTAACTTGAAAAGGCTTGGACAGAACTAACCGAAAAATTTGGTATGTATCTTGACTAGTATTGTCCACAAATGATTTTCATTCCAATGACTAGGAATGTAACTTTTTCATATACTCAGTAGAATTTTATTGGCCCAATTGTGTTCATCCAAGGAAGTGTGCTCATAGCCATGTTAAGGCAATTAGACTAATATCCATACTGTGACTTGAGCTCTTTCTAGAAGTTCAAGTTACAAATAATCCTTAAGGAAACTGGCACTGTGGCACCAATTCAAGTCCCACACACTCTGCTTTTCATCTACCTCCCTGAAGTGTGTCTGAGAAAGCAGAGAAAGGTGGGTCAAGCCCCTGGGCCACTGCACCCACATGGTAGACCTGGGTGAAGTTAGTTCCTGACTCCTGGCTTTAGTCTGGCTCAGGCTTAGCCATTGGAGTTCCCATTCCCCCCACCCCCTGTCTCTCTATGTCTCTCCAACTCTCTCCTTGTGTCACTTTGCCTGTCAAGTAAATAAAATACATAGTTTCAAAAGTAATATTTATGGAGCTGAGCATAGGTCTGTGTGGATGGATCATTGCTGAGGCTGATCTGGACTATCTTTTTGGATAAGCTTTTGTTCCTTATCCAGCTACTCCGTATGTGGTTGTGCAGGGAACATGAAAACATAAATGAGCAATTCTGCAGTTTGAGGGTTCCCCTAGCACTGCACAGGGGTACAGACCCTTCCCCTAAAGAGTGGGTTTCTGCTCACTCAAGTGGAACTGATTTTAGGAGAAACCAGAGTGTGAGTCACGAAACATGACAGAAAATTTCTTTTAAAGAGATTTTACAGAAAAGGAAATAATTTATTCATTAGAAACAATCCGTAAAATAACTCATTCTGTGTTAGTTTTCCAAGGCTACGGTGAAAAAAACTGAGGCTGGATATTTTATAAAGGTGAGAGATTTATCGGGTTTGCAGTTTTGGTAGATGAACATTCAATATCTGGCAACCCCATGGACTCTTCTTAGTTGCTTTCAGTCTTGTTAGAGTAAGAATCTTCAAGGTAGCTCTGAAAAAACCTGTGATCTCAGCATCATCACAATTTCTTGGTAAACTCTGCTTTTTAACAGTCATCAGGTGATGTCCATCTCTGGTCCCCAGTGAACACTGTTGCTTTATCTCTCATCTCTACATAGTGAGCTGAATATGTGACTCTTAGACAAGCAGCATTAGCTCAGCCAGGGAAGGTGAGGGGAGTGCAAATCAGCCTAAAATAAGCCCTACTTATGCGTGTATTTTCCATTAGAAATCATGATCAAATTAAAAATAATGAACACATATACTACTCTCAAGGATTTTTGGGGTGTGTGTGCATTTGATGCTCTCTTCCTCTTTTCCTACTCAATGGAGAATCACTAATCTTTCTTCAGTATACACTACCTGTCATTTTCTGTAATTCTGTGTAAATGAAATCATATATTATGAAGGTTTGAAATTAGTAATGACAGCTGACCAATATTAGGTTTGTAGAAAAAAATGAACAAAAATTAGAGTTTGTTACACTGCTCTTTTGTCTGTCTTTTCTGTTTTTATTATCTTGCTTTCATTGCAATAGATATGCCCAAATTAAAAAAAAATATTGCAAACTAACATCTGTAGCTTAGGGTAGGACCCATTCCATGTAATTTTGTGTTGGTCTATGAATTTTAACCAATGTTTGATGAGATTTCTCTATCATTAGAGTATATGATACACAGTAATGGGTTTACTGCCCAAAGAATCTTCTTGACTTTATCTAAAATGGTTGTAAACATGCATACGTAGGTTTTTTGTATAGCTACATGTTTTCCTGTGGCTAAGCAAGGAGTAAATTATTCAATCAAATAAACGCTAGTTTTTTTTTTTTTTTTTTTCAGAAACTGCCACACTCTTTTAAACTGGTTGTACTAGCATCTCATCCCATCAGTAACGTGTAAGAGTTACATTTGACTTGTGTAAACCAACACTTTGTGTTGTAAATGTTTTGGATCTGGGGTTTTCTGATGGATATGTGGTGGTATCCTAGTGTTATTAATTTTCCAATCCCTTACAACATATAATGTGGAGCCTTTTCTATTCAACTAATTATCATCTGTGCATCTTCTTTGGTGATGTATCTATTTAGATCTCCTACTCCTATATTTTCATATTGTTGAATATTAGGAATTCCTCACACATTTTCAATTATAGTTTATTATTTAATGTGGATTTTGCAGATCTTTTTTTTTCCATTGTGACTTGTATTTTCACTTTTTTATCGTATGATTTTTTTTATCGGATTTAGTTCATTAAGCAAAGTTATTTTTAAAAATCATTCCTGTGATTGCATGGGACCAAGTTCACTTTTGTTTATTGTAGTATTTAATTGTATTGATAAGCATTAATTGACTTTTCAACTTACCTATTGAGGGATGGTTCACTCTTTCCCTTTTTTGTGAGTAATAGAAATGCATAAAGGTGCTGTAATATTCAACTACAGTTTCTGCGTCGCATTTGTTTTTATTTTGCTGGTGTAAATATTTAGGAGTGGGATAGCTACATCACATGATGAATGTATGTTCTGTTTTCAGACAACCTACCAGCTACTTTTCCAAAGTGCTTGAATCACTCAATAGTTTGTTCCAATCAGTTTCCTATTACTTTAACTAAAATACCTAGGAAGACCGTCTAAGGAGTGAGTATTTATTTTTAGTTTATAGCTGGAGGTATTCATTACAAGATTTGGTAGCCCCCTTTGTTTGGTATCTGCTAAAGGCTGGCAATCATGCAGACACATGCAGAGGAACATTTTCGTTTTCATGAGCCAGGAAACATAGACACAGAAAGCATGCTTTTTCTCTATTCATTCTGTGGCCTGTCCTGATAATACCATACGATTGAGTCGTGGAGATTCAGTGTAGCCACTTAATTCAATTCAATAATTCTTAATGGCTTCATTTTCATACTTAGATCAAGCAACAACTCTATTCTTATCAGTAACCCAGTTGCCATTAAAATAAGATTTTTGCCTTTAAATGTCCGCGCCAACTTGGTTAGCCAAGTCCATCTCATATTTACATCAATCGTGTGTTAGAATTCCAGTTCCTCCACTTCTTTGCTAGCACTTGGCACCCCCAGTCCTCTTAGTTTTAGCCATCATAACAGAAATACATAATATGAAATAATCTTGAATGCAATATCTTTCCAATAATTCATAAAACAGAGAAATTCTGATTTTAGATTTTTCCACATTTAGAGGAAGAGCAGCTATGACTAGAAAAAGATAATAAGCAGTTTGAATTTTATCCCTTCTCTTATTTTAGCTGGAATTGTAGCTGCCATTCAGACTATGCACAAGGTGAAAACTCTTTGTAACATTCAACTATTTGTTTTGTTTCATTTGTTTAGTTTCATTTGCTAGCAAGTGTGCAGTACAACTTTCCAGATGATGCGTGGTGATGGCATAGCTGTGACAGCTGGTGGGGTCTGTGCTTGTACATTCTTACGTAGTTTAATATTTTCAGCATTCAGTTTGAATGTGGTAGTGGTACACAGAACTACAAAAGAGAAACTTTTTGAAATCCTTAATGATTTCAAAACTGTGTAGTACTTCTGTGATAAAATGTCAAGACAAAGTTAAGGTAATGAAAATAATATAAAACGAGAGGAGGCTATGAGACCACAGAAGCTCATATTTTAAAACACAAGAAAAAGATGCCTAAGCCTCTTATATTTACAACATATTCTCTTTCGTATTTGGAAGTAAAAAGGATATAAACATGTCTCTACATGCTGTGCGTGTCCCTGGAAATCTGGCCTTTATTCTGATGTTGGCAAAAACCTGATTTCTAAAGCTGGACATGCTGTCTCACTGCTTTATCCCAGAGTCATCTTTAACCCACAGTACCTTTTTACTATGCCTGGTAAAATGCAGCATTTTTCAGAGTTCATGAAAAGTTGCCACTGGTTAACTTCTTTCTACTATGAATATATCGCAGCAGGAACTGAGAGAAGCTAGGGTTTGATGCTGAAAATGCCTGTTCTTTCTCTGAGAGTTTCAAAGGGTCCTAGGAGTCTCCCATCTTTGGAAAAGCAATGTTAATGAAATATAGAAATCAAGCAGGAGTGAACGTCAAAGAGAATATACTAAATATTGACATATTCCTTATCTGTTAATATGTTTGATATTGAGAAGACGGTTTCTGGGGCAAGTAATCAAAGCTTTTGAATCTAATATTAGGTAGACGGGATAATTGGTGATATAATTGATCGATAATGTTGCTAACTCCTTCTTTATTATTCTTTGATTCTAACATGTTCCCTGGACAGCAGTGACACAAAACAAATTTAAAAGCCAGGGTAAGAGAAAGTAGTTTAAACATTATCCTAACGCAAATAATAGCAATTAATTTATTGTTAAATGATAGTGTTTCTTTTTTTCAAGTACTATATAACTTTCTTTGACCATTCATAAAATTACGTTTTTAATGTTAAAAATATTTGCAGGGCACAGATCTGAAATAAAAATACGTATGCAAATAAAATTGGCACTCTTTTGAGAGTATAATTAAAAGTTTCCTGTACTTTTCTTACAGATCTACATTTTTAATTACACCAGTTACAATACTCATTATTCTTTATATGTATAAATAAAATATATTCTTTCCTCATGAGTTTAATTTTAGACATTCAGACTAAAATAACTGAATAAGGACTTTAAAAGTTCCTTCCAAATGCATTAACCACAGTAAAACTGCAGCCTTCCTGTTTTATATGTGTTTTTAGATATGTGGTTGGCTTTAATCCAGTAATTATAGTATTAAATCTCCATACTTAGAATGAAAACACATCACTTGATTCTAAGGATTATTGTAAGCATTCAAATTACAAGTGTCTACCTGAAACTTTCCCAAGTATTCTTCAAAGCAAATCAAATCAACCAAATAATTGAAAGTACTATTGAGGTTATTTGAATAGTGTCACTACATAATTAAAGAGCTAACAGCAAAGAAACCCGATAAAAATATTAGTATTTTATAAGAATATTTAAGATCATAAAAGCTAAGATACAATAAGGAAATGTAAGCAAGGTTTGTCATCTTTTATTTTCACCAAGATAAATGAAATTTCTAATAGGGAATAAATAGCATAGTGGGCATGGCATTATGTAGTGTTTATTGTAGAGATTACCAGCACTAAGAGTAGTACTTTCCAGCAAAGCATGGGTAATTCTTTATTATATTGCAACAGTCACTTTTTTATCAGCATACGTTTTGAGCCTCCCATACATATATCGCTGTGTCAATAAGATGATTATTTTGAAATATCAGCATAGATCCCAACTAAAATTATTCAATTGTAGTTCCATGGAAATTCTGAATTTGAGAGATACGCTTGAAACTTACATTCTCAAGTTACTGTCTGAATACCGGTACCTAAGTATAGGTGGTTTCTGTTTCCTTCATGAAGATAGACAATTAGGATATGGGAGTTGAAAGAATATTTTTATTCAAATATGCTTGGTGATTGTTTTTAGTTTAGCAAAATGATCTTATTGAGGTTTCAAGACTGGCATAAAATTTTTTCTATTTGTCTTAGCCTGATGTAAACTGGAGACAGTGTTGATAATAAAACAGGACAACATCTTGGCAGTTGCTGTTATTATTGTTGTTACAATTCTGTATGGAATAGGCTTATTCTCATAAAGGTTATTGAGTAGTATATAAAACAAAAACTGAACCGTTAAACTAACATGTCATGAGACACAGAACATTAAAATTGAGGATGATGTGATCAGTCTTGTAGTGGGTTTCCCTGTCTTATATCCAATTCAGTCTTTCTCCCGTCACCAACAGCAGTTCCGTCCTTGTGTCTTCAGCGCATATAAATATATCTCCACAGCTTTGATGTGAGACTGTGTATCTCTCTTTTTTTTTAAGATTTATTTTATTTTATTGGTAAATCAGATAGACCGAGAGAAGGAGAGACAGAGAGAAAGATCTGTCTGATGATTCACTCCCCAAGCGACTGCAGTGGCCAGAGCTGAGCTGATCTGAAGCCAGCAACCTGGAGCCTTTTCAGCCTCTCCCACGTGGGTGCAGGGTCTCAAGGCTTTGGCCAGGAGGAAATCAAGGCAGAGAATTCCAAGAAGCCAGAGCCGACAAGCAGGACAGGAGTTGGTGCTTGATCACAGTGATTTTACTCCTATTGTAATTTTTTGCCAGGGGAATTCTGAAGTCTTAAAGATCTAGAGAGAGCTAGCGTCCAACCTGTGTGTGTGTGTGTACACATGTGCACATGCCAAATTCTTTTTCTCTATATCTGCTATATATTAGCATGCCATGAGATAAAGTTTCAGTCATCATATCAGTAAAATATTACGTTGAACCACAAACATTGACATAGGAACCATGATTCCTCACGTAGTTTTACTTTATTATGGTAGTTTTTGTAAACATTTAAAAACAGTAAATATGCCTGTAGTAACTTTGTTCTCAAGTAATGAATAATTCTCAGAGAAAGAGTAAAGCAAGCGAACTACCTTCTAAGAAATTATAAACTTAATAAACTTAAGTTTCATGCTGATCACTCAAAAATAAATACATTTTTTTTTTTTTGCTTTACAAATTTTTGTTTAGCTCAGTGCTCCTGGGATGTGTGATCACATCGATGAAATCTCATGAATCAAGAGCCTGATTCTGTGGGGTCAAAATGGGTTCAAACTTCTGCATTTCTCTCTAAATCCCTGGTGATGCTGATACTTTTGATTTCTGAAATACATTTCAACTAGCAAAGCTTTGCCTTTTCTGACAACTTAGAGGAAAAACACCCTATCGCATTAGAAAAAAAAATCCTAACAATGTGAATAAAGAGAAAAATTTTATGTTTTATCTTTGCATCAAGGGCCTGTGATTCTAGGTGGTTTCACTTTTTTTTTTCCTTTTTAGCAGATGTTTGTGGAGTTCACACAATACAGTAAAAGACTAAATGAGCTGGAAACATTAGTGATCCCAATTATACAACTCACTGACTGCCCACAAGCTTGAACAATGAACAGCATTCTGCATGGTTTACTCATTTAACTTCACTTAAACCCTTCTCGGCGTCCAAGTCGCATTAATGTGATAATTCTTGTGTTGCAATTAACAAACTGTGGCAATTGTGGGCATTTCTGCAGTTTGCCATATTGAATGGTAGCAGGCTCTGAGTATCAGATTTTTCTGCTGATTTTTTGGAGTGGATCTGACTTTGAAGATGATTCAGATATACATTTCCATTTCTTTGCTCAAAGAGTCAAAACTTAAGTGAATTATGATTGAATAGTTCCACCATACATTTTGTTATGCACATTATTTGTAACGGATGACTTTCGAGTAGCGATTCACAGTTTACAGTGTGACTGGTAGAAAACTTGGGGAAGAGGACAAAATATTTTTCCTTAACTTGGAAGGTAGAGGGAGTATGACCCAGAGGAATAGCGCATGGTTTTCCAGCACTGAAGTGCAGTGTTGGTTTTCTGACAACTGTACTTAGTGTTTGCATGTCTATTCCGAAGGAATGAACTTGCCATCTTTGGGCTCTGGAAAATGCTCATAGATTCATTCCCCATTGCTGGGAAGGCAAAGAATTCACTTTTCCCCTTCACACACAAGTATCTTGCAGTGTTTTGCCCAAATTAAGGCCATACTGTTACAGAGAAGTAACTGTTTTCAGTTCATCCTGATGTTCTTGCTGTATAGGTAGGTGGGCTTCTATCGCAGAAGCAACAATAATTTCCCCATGAAATAACCTGACCTTACAAGGCAAATGGATGGGCTCTGATTTATTCTCAAGTCAAGAATCCTTTAATTCTAGAAATGAAAAGTTTCTTTTCTGTGATCTGTTTAATCAGCCATGGTTGGAAGATTTCTGCTTATCTTGTGAAAATAATTCATTGTGCTCTTATTTTTTTTTAGAAAATGTATTTTGTCAGGATGAAGTATTGGCTGATATGCTGAATCAGAGGAATTTGTAATAAAATGCAGTTTTTGAAACATCTATAAGGAAGCCACAAACTATTACTTAGGAGAAACAGAAGGAAATGGGTAGAAAAAGAAGAGGAACGGGAGATGAAATGAAAAAGGGAATATGTGAAAATGGAGTATGTTTTACATATAGCATTAAGCAAACCCTTCAAGAATGAAGTCTGGATCCACAAAACTAATTGTTGTAGTGTATACATTTTCACTTCTTTGTATTAAGTCCAACGTTATTATTTAATGAGTGAACAGATGTGTCTATCAAGACAATCACTATTGTACATTAATGATGTATGCTTACACCTCAGGTTATAAACCTTGCAGAAACACAGGGCAATCAGATAAATCCTGAGAAGTCTTTTGTGTTAGTCCAGGTTTCAGCTCAGCAACTTCTTCTACAATACCATTCATTATTAAGGATGAATATTGTCACATTGATAGGAAGAAAAAAAACCTAAGTGGCTGCTGCTAAAGTAAACACAGATGTAAACACAGATGCACATATCATTGTCATGATATTTGACAGTGACTCCTAGGTCACTTACTTTTTTTTTAAAGATTTATTTATTTTATTACAAAGTCAGATGTACAGAGAGGAGGAGAGACAGAGAGGAAGATCTTCCATCCGATGATTCACTCCCCAAGTGAACTGCAACGGCCGGTGCGCGCAGATCCGAAGCTGGGAACCTGGAACCTCTTCCGGGTCTCCCACGCGGGTGCAGTGTCCCAATGCATTGGGCCATCCTCAACTGCTTTCCCAGGCCACAAGTAGGGAGCTGGACGGGAAGTGGAGCTGCCGGGATTAGAACCGGCGCCCATATGGGATCCCGGGGCGTTCAAGGTGAGGACTTTAGCCGCTAGGCCACGCCGCCGGCCCACTTACTGGTTTTAGACAAACCGGAACAATCAATATTACAATTAGAATATTGGCTCTTGAGAAGGTATTTGATTGTGGATTGTGTCTTAAGTGCTTGGTGGTTCTTCCTGCATCAGTGGCAATGGAATGATGCAGGAGAAATTTGTTTACCAGTGTGGGTGGCTGGATATGGCATAACTTGTAAGCCCAGCATGCATATATCTATCTTTGTACAGAGGACAAGAGCAAATATTGAGTCCTTGTAGTCCATTGCTAATAATTATCTTAATAATTTTCACCTAATTACCATTAAAGTATGCTTTTTTAGCCTCCTCAGTAATTTTTACATAATCATTTTCTTACGTGTTAGGCAATGGTGATGAAATTCTTTTGGCAAGATGAAAACTTTTTTCTTTAATCTTCCCTTTAAATCGGAATTCACAGTGTACATTGTTTTAGGCTGTATCCTGGAACCTGTGTTATAAGAATGTATTGAGGCCACAATAAATTCTTTTTTTAAAAAAGTATCTTTTTGTTTTTCACAATTAACTCTTTAAAATTATGAAATTTTCCTATGGTTTACTTCTGTTTACCTAGTGGTTTTTAAAAAAAAGCCAATTGATCCTTCTTAATTCATACTTTCAAAAGAACACAAACTGGAGTAAATGCCATTATTTACTTAACCAATAAAAGTCAACCTTGAGTTTTTCTCAGTTGTGATGATTAAGCTTGAGTCCTTTTATTGACTCAGACCTAGAGAACAGATTATTGCTGGTTCCCAAAACTAATTAGGACCATCATATAATCAAAGAGACATTTTAAAAAATATTTTAAAGCATTTTAAATTATAGAAACATTTTGTATACACTTGTGCAGTAATACAGAGAATTCTCAAATGTTCCACATTCATATTCCCAGAATCAATTAAAGAGTGTTGATATTTTATTATTACAAAAATCTCATTGGCTATTCAAATTTCCTTTTTTTTTAAATCCAATGTCCTATTTCTGTCCCAGTATCCTATCCTGATACCACATCAGTAGATTTTGTCATAAATCCATGGGATCCTCTTATTTCTGTGGTGACTCCTCAGACTTCTCTTGGTTTTCCTGGCAGCTTAGGAAAGCATGGGTAAGACAGCTCAAAAATGTGTAGAATTTCCAACAGTTGAGTGAATGTTTTCTCTTTTGTTATTTTTCTCATGGTTAAATGTGGATTCAGGCTTTCAGCAAAGAAGAGCTCAGAGTTCAGGAGCCATTCTGTGACATGCCATGAGGGATACAAATGATCAGCTTGACTTTCTTCATAGTAATGTTAACACCAGTCACCTACTTAAGCAGTATTGGGTTATTCCCTTCCATTGCTGTTCTTTGGGAGGGAGCTGGTGTAGACATCTGTTGAGGAGTACTGCTCAGCTCCCCATGGGTAGAATATTTTCACAATTTATTTGCGATTGCTGTGCATGAGAGACTTGTCTTTTCTCGGCCGCTTACTTACTTATCAATTGATCATTTATGTCAATATGTATTAATGTATATTTATGGCATATTTTGGATTATAACTTATTGCTATAATACTCATTTTTTGCTGGTCAAATTGTTTCAGCTTTGACCACTTGAAGTCATTCAGTTGATATGTCTTATCATTTGCTAATTATTCTTAGGAATTTCTTCATTTCATACACTACATGTTTATCTCAGATATTCTTTGACTCATCCCTGTACTCAATCAAAGGCACATTTTAAAAGAGTCTAAGGGAAGTTGATCATTTACTTATTGAAACAAAAATCTCAATAATGGACTTTATTTCTAAATTACTTGGTGACTTGACACTCCCAAGGATATTTTATGCCATAATTTTACTAATATGATGATGGAGGTTCAAACCATCTGTATCTTTTTCCTTACCTATATATTTTAGATTAAAAAATTTATTTTTGTTTATTTGAAAGGTAGGGAAATATAGAGAGGGAGAGACAGAGAGTAAAAGAGCTCTTCCATCCACTGGTTCACTCCTCTTATGCCAATAATGGCTGGGCTGGGACTGGGCCAGGCTGAAGATGGTAGGAACATGGGATTTCATTCTGGTAGCCTATGTGGGTGGCAGGTGCACAAATACGACATATTGTATTGCTGCTTTTTCTAAGGTGCATTCTTAGCAAAATGGATCAGAAAGAGAGCAGTTTGGATTCAAACTGGCACTGTAATATGGGGTGTCAATGTTGCAGCTATTGACTGTGCCACAATGTTGGCTCCTACGGATAACGTTCATTTAAGTTGGGTAAACACTAAGAAGCACAGGTGCGGCATCACATGAGAAGTCTATGTTTGCTTCCTAAGAAACTGAAAAGCTACTTTCCTGGCAGTGAAGGAAATTACTCTTTCCCCACATTCTCATTAACGTTTCTTCATCAGTGTTTTGGATTTTAGCCATTGTTATTTATTTATTCACGGTTGTGTAGGAATTTTTTTTTGTATTTATCCTTTTTTTTTTTAGTGAGGCAAAAATGTGCAGTATCTGTAGACACTGTATATTTTATATCATTGCATAGTCTTAGCACATCCTGGGTACACATGAAGTCAGAATTTGAAACAAAGTATTTGTATTACTGATTATGACTGTTAGAAGAATTTATATGTATCTGAAATTAAATAGGGGTTTTTTTAGGGTTGGGCTAATCAAACCCAACTTTGGAGCAAAATGTTTAATATAAAATCTAATCCTTTAAATACTGCCATTATATTATAATAATGTGCTATATTCTGACAGTATTCTAGCTTTTTGCAAGAAAAAGCAAGTTGTAGCTAAAATATAAACATTTAGATACTTTTTATATACTGTCTAACCAAAAAAATCATGTTGTTTTTAGTAAGAGATAAGCAATGGAAGTATAGGAATATGCGAGAGAATCAAACACACCATTTTTGATACTGTATCACACCTTTAAAATGGTTAATAAATTAGTTTAAGAGACAGAGAGACAAAGTAGGGGTAAGGGAGTCCCATCTGCTGGTTGACCCTTCAAACAATTGCAATGGCAGGGACAGGATCAAGTTGAACCCAAGAGCCAGAACTGTATCCAGCTCTCCCATGATGGTGGAAGGAATTCAATTACTTGAGCTGTTATTGCTGCCTAGGGTCCAATTTCCTAGTGCTTCATTAGCAAGAAACTGGGTCAGAGGCCATAACAAGAAATTGAACCCAGACACTACGACATGGGATGTAGACAGCTTTCACTGGAATAAATCACCAGGCTAAATGCCTGCCCCAGATTTATTACCTACTTTGATTTTCAATATTTTTAAGTGTAAAAAATAGCTTTATTTATTTGATTGAATGTCAGAGTCGTAGAGGAAAGAGAGAGAGAGAACCACAGAGAGAGAGAGAAAGAGAGAGAGAGACAGAGAAAGAGAGAAAGAGAGAGAGAGAGAGAGAGAGAGATTCTATTTACTGGCTAACTTTTCCAAATGCCCTTAGAAGTCAGGGCTGGACCCAGCCATAAATGGGAGCCTAAAATTCTATGTGCATCTTCCTGGTTGGTGGCAGGAGCCCAGGTATGTGGGCCATGATCCACTGCTTCCCAGCTCTGCAGCAGGGAGCTCGATGAGAACATGGAATAACTGTGACTGTACCTGGGCACCCTGGTATGCACTGTAGGCATACCCAGTGTCAGTGTAGCCCCCTGACCATAGTAGGTACCTTGGAACCGCCCTTTAAGGCAGAAGGGACAAAGTAACTTACGTTTGCATCTGTAACTGCTTCTTCACAAAAAATTAAGCTCAATCAATAATAGAATAATGTTTGTTAATTCTCATACATGGTTCTTATATAAGTTTTTCCTTATTTAGAAATATTTTTATATTAAAAAGGCTTTCAATAGACACAAATGAATGAATCTGAGAAATTACATATTATTGTAACCTAGTCTAGCCAATCTACATAATTGAATCTTTTTGGGTTTTTAGAAGTTTTTTTTTTTTTTAAGATTTTATTCATTTTATTACAGCCAGATATACACAGAGGAGGAGAGACAGAGAGGAAGATCTTCCGTCCGATGATTCACTCCCCAACTGAGCCACAACGGGCCGGTGCGCGCAGATCCGATGCCGGGAACCTGGAACCTCTTCCGGGTCTCCCACGCGGGTGCAGTGTCCCAATGCATTGGGCCGTCCTCGACTGCTTTCCCAGGCCACAAGCAGGGAGCTGGATGGGAAGTGGAGCTGTCGGGATTAGAACCGGCGCCCATATGGGATCCCGGGGCTTTCAAGGCGAGGACTTTAGCCGCTAGGAGTTGCTGTAGTTTATAGAGAAATTTTCGTTTTTACTACATAAAATAATTACAGTAGAAAAGTATTTTAACTAGAGCACCATGAAGCACCTTGGTGCATCATATTTTTCTATATATTATGATGACACTAGATTAGTTAAAAAGAAAATTAATTCTAAAGGATGTGAAACTAAGGAATTTATCAATCCCTTATTTATTGTACACATTCAGCTTTCCAGCAGGATTTGAGACAAATTCTAAGTTAAGCAAAGCAACACAGACACAACTAAACACTAGAATTCAGGGCAAAAAGTAAACAAATGCAAAAAGGGAAACAAAAAGATTAAGTATAAGAAGCACCACAAATCTTAGAAAAAAGTAATTACTTTTATCGAATACTGTATTTGGATCTACGCTCCTAGAAGGCTAAGCTAAAATCGATTAGATTGCATAGTTTTTAGCTGTGGCCAAATGAGATTAGGTTATTGCATTGTTGGTACAATTTAATCCTAGAAATTTAACTCATTTGGGGTTCAAAACATATGAAGTAGAAGTTTTAACCCAGATGATTCTTTTTGGTTGTTGTTCCTCCCATAGCACACTCAACCAACCTGGTAGAAAATTTGTTCTCAGCTATTTTAAAGATTCCTTCCTAGGTTACATAGGATTGTACGAATCATCTGTTCAGTTTGGTGGTATGAAAGTAGAGAAAGGACTAGTTCTTTGCAGGCGTCTTTTGCAGGGCAGGCCCTCTCTGGAGGCACCTGCTGCTTCAGTAATCCCTTCAGAGAGGCCACTCAGTGCTTCACACAGCCTCTTGCTCTGAGCCTCAGGTGTGGCTGCCAGTCCATCCCTTGTGCCATGGACAAACCTTCCTCCCATGTTCCCATGGCTTGTGCTAAAACTGCCACCTACTGAGAAGCGCTCCCTCACAACCCATTAGCACATCTCCCTCCACATCCAGTTCCTCACAAACACAGCCTCAAGCGCTGGACTTTTCTGACATGAGAATAAAAGGGAACTTCCACATCCCTAACTTTTTCTTAATGTAGTGAAAACAGTGGTTTTCGGCTCAGGCATGTTGAACAGTGTGGAAGACCCTGCTTTGGATGTGTGCATACCATACGTGAGAGCCTTGGTTGCACGACTGGCTCCCTGCCTGGCTCCATTCCCCAACCCAGCTTCCTGCTTATGTGCACTTGGCCTGCAGCAGAGGAAGGCTGGAGCAGCTCACTGCTCATACCCGTGCGGAGATGGAGTGGCGGGGTTCCAGCTTCAGCCTGCAACAGCCCTGGCTGTTGCGTTTAATTTCAGAATAAGTCAACAGATCTCTGGCTCTCTAACTCTCCACCTTTCAAGTGAATTAAAGAAATAAATAACAAGGAGACAACCAGTTTTTCCAAGATCGCTGGACAAACAAATCACAAAGTTAGGTATGTAGTTTAAAATTAAAGATTAATTGAAGGTAAAGGAGTGAAGTGATTTTCATTTTGCAGTGTTGAAAAACATTTAAAAAAAGCATTTCTATGTGGAGGAAGACAGTCTAGCAGAAAGCACATCCATTTGTAAAGGAATGAGACACTAAATTAATTTCAATTCTGAAGTGGATATATGAGAGTACTTTGTAAGAAAAATGAGGACATTCAGTATTGACAGCTGGAAGGTGATAAAGCAAAAGCCCGAAATGGAAGGAAAATGAAAGGGCATTGGCACAGGACTACAACTCTCCTTTTCCTCTTAGGGTGGGGTGAAAATAAACCCACTATAATTTGCTTTTCTTGAATATTGTTATTTCTGTTTTTAATGGGAACACAGACATACTTCTAAGAGGAATGCTCTGCCTTGGAATTGGAGTATTCTAACAAAGCTTCGCTCTTGCCTTGCTGCAAACTTCTCCCTTTTCCCAGAAATGAAAATATGAGTACAATTTCTGTGATCATACGTGATATTATTTTATATGCAAGTTTTAGTTATTTGGATGGGAGCAAAGAGACTGATTTATCGTTAACTCACTCCTGAAATGTAAAGAAATAGTCACAACTAGGTCAGGCTAAAATCAGGGTGTGAGAATTGAATATTATCTCCCACACAAGTGACAGAAACGTAACTCCTTGAACGATCACCTGGTGCCTCCCATGCTATGTGTTAGTGGGAAGCTGAATTAAGAGTACAGACAGGACTTAAGTTCACCTAATCCTGCCAGTATGGAATTTAGGTAACCCAATAAACATCTTAACCGCTGCTCTAAATATCCAAGCCTGTTGGTTTGATTTTAAGTGTAGAAAACCCTAGAGCCACATAGAAACTTTTAATAGAATGCTATTTAACCATAATGAATAATGGAATTCTATCATTGCAGCAGAATGGATAGATCTGGAGGGCATTGTGTTAATTGAAATAACCCAGGTACAAAACTACAACTATCATGTGATCGCTTTCATACAAAGACATTTATAAAGGTTGATCTGACTGTAATAGTACATCTTGAAATCTGTAGTTGTGAGTCCTCCACATTTGTATTTGTTATTTAAGATGACTTTGTCTATTCAGAGCCTCTTATGCTTCCGTATGCATTTTTGCATCATCTTTCTAACTCTATGAAGAATGTTGTTGGGATCTTGATTGGGATCTCATCAGATCTGTAGGGAACCAGCTTAGGTTCATTCTTCTGTGTGTCATTCTTTCCACTTCAATTTTGTTGATTTCTTCCCCATTTTTCACTATATCTTTCTTTTTGCTACTTTGGAGTGTGATTTGCTATTTCTTTTTATCCTCTTAAGGTGTGCAGTTAATTTATTTACCTGGTGTCTTTCAAGCGTCTGGATACCAGGCACATTGTAATGAACTTCCCTCGTAGAACTGCTTTTGCTGTGTCCCATTAATTTTGATATGTTCCTTTGAAGCCTCCATTGATTTCAAGGAATTTTTTATTTCTTTTTTGATTTCATCTTTAATTCTGTGTTCATTCAGCAGCATGATGTTTAGTTTCCAGATGTTTGCAAGTTTCTTGTAACTTTTATTTTTTTATTTGCTGTTATCCAGTTTCACTCCCTGATTATCTGTCATTTTGGCTACGTGTTTCTGTTTAGTTTTCTTCTGTGATGTTTCTGAGATGTCCATGACTCTTGTCTTCCTTGGTATTGATAGGTGTCATTCTGATGCAAGTGTTGAAGCATCATTTGCAGGACTGGTCCAGTAGAGGTGAAATCTTTATGTTTTTGTTTTGGAAGGTTTTTGTTTCATTCTCAAATATAAATGAAGTGAAATGTAAATAAATGAAAGCTTTGCTGTGTATATTATTCTGTTCTGACAGGCTTCTTCTTCTTCTTCTTCTTCTTCTTTTTAGGATCTGCATTATGTCTCCCCATTCTCTTCTAGTCTTGTATGATTCCTGGTCAGAAATAACAGTGAGACTTATTAATGCTCCTCTGCAGCTTGTCTGACGTTTCTGGCTTATGCATTTGACTATGTTTTCTGTGTGTTCAACCAAAGAGACTTTGAATATGATGTACCATGGTGAGGCTCATTTCTGTTTGTGTTTATTTTGGATTCTCTGAGCTTCCTGTATTTGGAATCCCCTTTCCTTCTCCATAATCATGGAAGCTTTTATTATTTATTTCAGTAAATACTCCTTTCAACTCACTCTTTTTGCATGTCTTCAGGAATTTCTATGTCCTGTATGTTAGGTAGTTTGATTGTATCATTTAATTCTCAGATTGTGTTTTTAGCGTCACTCAATTCCTCTTCTACATTGTTGACAGTCTGAACCTTTTCACGTGAGCTTCCTTCTGTCTCAGAAATCCATCTTCCATCTCGTTCATTTTATTATTGTGGTTCTCCATTGCATTTTTAAATTTGCTCTATTGATTTGTTCATTTCAAGTATTTCCAAGGGATTCTCTTTTAAGATTTGTATCTCTTTAGTGACATGTATCATAAATACTTGCCTTAGATTCTTCCTCTTCCTGAAGAGTTTTATTATTAGTAGTAGTAGTAGTAGTAGCAGTAGTAGTAGTATTTCCTTGTCTGGGATATCCTCAATGTCTACCCTCCTTTTAGTCCAGCAATTTTGGGCATTTCCTGCAACTTTTCACTGTCCACACTGTTCCATATTTCCACTTGAAAGTTTTCAAAGTAAAAGACAAAACAGGGTGTCATAATGGCTCAACTGACTTATCCTCTGTCTGTATGTGCTAGCATTCTTTATGGGTGCTAGTTAATATTCTGTCTACTCCACTTCAGATCCAGCTCTCTACTATGGTCTAGGATATAAGTGAAAGATGGCTCATGGCCTTTGTTACGCTGTATCCCCGTGGGAGATCCAGAGTGAACCCGTGGCTCTGGCTCAACTCTGGCTGTGTGGTCATTTGAGCAGTGAGGCTACAGATGGAAAATCTTTCACTATTTTTCTTTCCTTGTCCCTGTAAATTTGCCTTTCTAATAAAAATATAAAAAATTACAAATAAAACAATAAAATATAAATAAATATTTTGACAATATGATCATATTATATATATTTATATATAACATTTGAGTAGTAAAAAAAAAATAGTAGCTGAATGGCAGTTTCCAGGGCCTGGTTAGAGGGGTAAATAGAGTTATTTTTCAGTAGTTGCTGAGTTTCAACGATACAAGACGAAAAGTATCCTGGAGATGGATGGTGGTGATAATTGCACAATTTAGTGGATATATGTAATGCCAGTGAGCTGTAATACTAAAAATCATTGATACTGTAAGATTTATGTTTATGTATTCTGTTACAAAAAATGAACAAGACATTTTGCCATCAATAATACGCAGAGTAAATAAATACGAGAAAAATCTTCATTGATCATTAGCTTTTAAAGACACAAATAAATAAACACCTTTCAGAACATATAAAATAACAAATAGTGACAACATCTCTGGTAATATTAAGAACTGGATTTCTCATATATTGCTGCTGGCAATGTGAAATGATTTTAAAAAAATCCCTCTAGAGAATTATATGACAGTTCCTTTTAAAATTAAAACATGACTTACCATCTGACCCAATAACTGAAGTAATAAACATTTTTCAAACAGAAAGGAAAGCTTATTTTCAACCCCAAACTTGTAAGTGCTCAAATAGTTTGATTAGTTTGATTAGTAGTACTCCCAAGGTGGAAATTACTTAAATGTCTGCTAATGGATAACCTGTTAGTAAGATGTATATGTGGCATACTCAGCAATTAAATCGATGTATCAATAATAAACTCAAGGAAGTGACTCTGTAAGAAAAAAATCATTTTCAAAGAGATGCATGTGTATAATCTGTAAACTAAATTATTGTGGAGTCAGAGAGCGTTTAGTGGTTGCCTAGATTATACGTGCTTAGAAAAAGTACAGTAAAGGAGTCTTGTGTTAAAAGTATAGTCAGAAATTTATTTTGTTCGTTTTTTAGCAAGTGAGGTAGGAGAGTTTAATGAGATGACAAAATGCTTCTGACAGGTGCGGAGGACCTGGAAGCTCAGTCTGTAATCAGGTTCAAGTTTCTCCAGCCATTGGACATGGCTTACTGCTTCTCTAGCCATTGGACGTGGCTTACTGCTTCTCCAGCCATTGGACTTGGCTTACTGCTTCTCCAGCCATTGGACATGGCTTACTGCTTCTCCCTTCACCGCCCCTGTCTTGGGTCTTGTTGGTGGAATGCTTTCTTGGGAGTGAAATTCCTGAAATTGTTCCCAGAGCTGCTTCAGCACAGTGTCAGAAGATCTTCTTCATCTGTTGTGTAATGGGAAAGATTACTCTAAGCTCCCTCTATAACCATGCAAGATATTACCATTGGAAAATCTTGACTGAAGTGTATGTTGGAAATTCCCTGTACATGAATTTATAATTATTTCAAAATGAAAACTTAAAATGAGAATTTTTAGGAAGTTATTTTTTAATCATTTCTACTTTTTCATGGACTTCAACATTTCTTATTTTTCTCTATGACCCTTGTATTTTTCAAATTTGTTTACTCTCTTGTCCTCTCTTTTCTGTTCTCTATCATCTGTATTTGCATCTATCTGTGTAGTTTTTGAAACTATCTCACATGCTTTTGCCTTGTTCTGCCTGAGTCACGATATTTTTTAGTTAACCATTATTGGTTTCCAGACTGCTAATGCCTGCTGTTTTCACACAGTAGCTATCTGAAAACTCTAACCCGTGGTCTATAAAATTGGAATAGAAACACATTCAGGTAACACTGATTTTTTTTTTACTTTTTTTTTATACTTCTGAAAAACTTAAACATTTCTAATAGCACACTATTTTTAAGAAAACTCTTAAGTTCTACTAGGCAATCATGTAGCTAGTTGTTTAGAGAATATTGGGGAAAATGTTAAACTTTTTAACATTTTTAACCAATTTTGTAATTATGAAATTCCAAATAAAAAATAGATTTTTAGTTATCTGTTATGGAGAGCATGCCCGCTGAGGCATCAGTGGAATGCATTGACCAGATGAGATTTCAAGATCAGCCTCTGTGTCTCTGACTTTACCTCTGTTCCCTTCATCCTCCTTCTTTCCCCTGCTTTGTTCTTCACTCCTCATTTCTTCCTTCCCCTTTGTGATATGAACAGCCTGTGTACTCGCCGCGTTCACATTATAGGATCAGTATGAAATTCAATGAGACGTACTTGGTACATGCTTCTAGGATGTCAGAAGGATTATCTTCTGTTAACAGAGACGTTGTCAGTGGTGCTCAGTCTTTGTTCTGTGACTTATTCCGCTTGTAAATGCGGATGAGAGTAGCGAGAAGTTTTTCATTCATATTTTCACCTCTGGATGGAATGCGCAATATTCACAACCCACATTGTTCAGAGACTGAGAGCTACTAAATCCACTGATGGTTACATGGAAGCTTTGAAAACAGGAGTGCTTTAATTCAGATGACAAACAATGGCTACTTTGGGATACATAAAAATCAGAAATGACTTAATCATCACAATAATGACCAAAATTTAATCTAAACTTGTTATGCATTTGTAACTTCTTATAATTAAAATAGCATCAATTCCTAAGACAATGAAATAAAGTGAATGAGAAATAGAAAAACTGGCTTACCAGATGTGTCCTAGTTATCATTTTAGACCTTAAGTTTTACAATAATTAAAGCCCTGTTTAATCCCACTCCACCTCCTGTAAAATGTACTCATCCATTTATCTGTCAGTCTTTATTTGAGTAACTGTGGCCCTCTTTTCACTTATGAAGACTTTCATGTGTTCAACTACTGCATGAGTATATGTGGGCAGATATAATTAATTTTGGTGCTGAGAAAAACTCGAGTCATAAACAAGTTTTAATCGTTTGGTCACCACGTAAGTATTTACATAATTTAATAACACAAGCTAATCTAATGTCAGGCAATTTGTAATACAGGAATCAAGCTATGACCATAGGTCGTCAGTTGTAGTAATTAGATATGCATATATAATCATGTTAGAATCATATTAAGAGAAAAGCACCATCAACTTAGGGCATTTTTTTGTTCCTAATTACTTTTTTATAGTTTTGAGTTGATTTATTGGTACTATTAGGAGTTGTACAAATGAATAACTATGTGACTATGTATCTGTATGCATATTTCAGTTGAGTTTATTACTTATCATATTCTGGTTTCCAAATGAATCCTTTCGATTTTGTGGGAGTGATGAAATTAATGAAAAAGGGTTTGGTGCGCAGTGCAGTGGTGAAGCGACTGCTGGGGGTACCTGCATGGTACATCAGAATTCTGCTTCAAGTCCTAGGTGTTCTGCTTCTGGCTATTGCAACCCCTTCAGAGCAGCTGCTTACATGTGTCCCTGAAACTCATGTGGGAAAATTAAATTATCTTCTGGGCTCCTGGCTTCTGTTTAATTCAACCCTGGCTATTGTGGCATTTTGTAAGTTAACCAGCAGCTAAATCTCTCTCACACACACTGGCTTTCCGTTTGGAATAAAGTTCAAATAAATGACTTTTTAAAAAGAAATAAGTGATAATATTGAAAAACTTTAACCCTGTACTGAGGGTATTCTCTTTTTGATTGTGTTATGGTTTGAAAGAATCTGGAAGTTTAATTTTCAGTATTTTCTACAAATGTGTTTCTACAGATATCAAAAATAAGAATGCTTTCTTTTTTAAAGATCTAATCATTTATTTGAACGCAGATATTCAGAGACAGAAGGGGAAATACAGAGAGATTTTCCATCCACTGGTTCACTACCTCAGTGGCTGCACTGCCAGGAATGGGCCCAGAGCTTCTGGGTTTCCTATGTGGAACAAAGCCCCAACCATTTATACCTTCCGTTGCTTTTCCAGGCTCATAAGCAGGGAGCTGGATCAAAAGTGGAGCAGCTAGGAATCAAACTGGAACCCACTAGGCCACATTACCAGGACCAAGAAAGCTTTTTCAATCAATAATAGTACAGAAGTTTTTCCTTTGTTTCATTAATTCTTTAGCTTTTTAAAAAAAAAGAAATCCTTGATAAAAAACACTTTTGTGTCAAATTATTTTTTAGTCGAGATTGTGTCAAAATGTAATAAATAATAGATAAGCCAAAATATTTGTGTTGTATCAGACCAAAGCATTAGAATAGTTGATACACATTGATCATTTGATTTAATCAAACCTAAGATAAAATGGTGAAATTGTAGTCTGATGTTCTTTATATAATATGAAGAGAAATAATGCTTTTTATTTTTAGAACATTCGCCATCTCTGAGGCTTGCATGAATGTTTGCTTTGGTTGAATTCAGGGGCATTTTCTGCTTACTTATTGTTTAATAATCTGTGTGAATGAAAATAGCTGAAGGTAATGAAATGTGCAGAGAGCTGGTTGACTTCAATAAGCCAGTGGAACTTTGTAACAGCAAGAGACGATTATCAAACTTATTTTGGGGGAAGGCAAAGATGGCACCTTCATCTTAAGATTTACCCACTGAATGAGTGGGTGAATCTATCTCACCTTTTCCAACTTGAGATAAATTTGATTGCTAACCAAAAAGTGCATGGCAACAAATTTTATTATAAAGATTTGCAAGCAATTTAGACAAATGGCATTTTAAAGTCTGAGAGAATACTAAGAGATTGGGAGTATATTTTAAAATCCAATGTTTGATTTGTCTTTTTTTTTGCTTCTTTATCATTATTATCATTTTATGATACAGTTCCATAGGCCCTAGGATTTGCCTTTCCTCTTCCCCAAATTTCCTCCCCACATGGAGTTCCCCTATGTTATTATTATAGTATAGTTCTTCATACACAATCATATGTCCATCATTGCGGGCATGGACAATGGCAGAGAGTTCAATATTCTATTGTCAAGATATAGTTAGCAGTTTCATTGGGAGTCCATCTTTGATCTGCAAGTAGAGATGCATACTGCATTGTATCCTCACATCTGGATATGATAGTCTCCTTCACACAGTTATTATACATCCCCTTAAATGAAAAGCCACAATACAAAATCAACAACAGGAAGAAAAGAAGAAATTAAAATGTCATGGAATCAAATAACACACTACTGAATGACTGATGTGTCTCTGAAGAAATGAAAAAGGAAATCAAGAATCCTCTTGAAGAAAGTGATGCTACTGTATGATCTATGACTCATTGAAGAATTTAATGAGAAAGTATTTTGAGGAGATGAAATTTTTAAAAAATGTCAAAACCCAAAAGATACATATTTTCTGCTGATCTTTGTTGATGAGCTATGTCTTCTGTAGGCAACAAATTGAGAAATATATATCATTTAAGATGATTCTGTAAAATTTTAACATGTATAATATAAATTGCTATAAATAGAAGCATAAAATAAAAATGTACACACTAAAAACATTTATGAATAATACAGATTATCAAGGTAATTACTGTATCAAATAAGAAAAGATACTTCCAAACTCTTGTACTCAAACTAGCAGGTGCAGAGTGATAAGTGGAATAGAGTTTCTAGAAGCAGAAATATTTATGAAAATTTAGCGTTATTAATGTGAAATTTTATTGTAATTTTTTGGTAAATTTAGAGAGTTCACGTTTCCAATAGTTGATTATCTCTCCAAATGTCTAAAACAATTTGGGGAGTGGCAGGCTAAAGCCAAACTGTGAGCTAGAAACTTCAACTGGTTCTCCCAGATAGGTGGCAGGAATGCAATTACTTGTCCATCACCACTGCCTTGCAGGATCAGATCAGTTAGGAAAAAGCTGGTTTCCAGCAACATGAATCCTGCTAATATTAGTAGGATGGGTTTGGACTATAGGTACTCCAATGAGGTCATTTCTGTTCTGACTGGCACCTTAATGATGAGACTAAATGTCCATACCCTATTTTAAATTATTGAGAAATGAATTTGCAAATATGTTTTGGATGCCATGTATGCCCAGGTGGTTGCACTAGGTGGCTCATTATAGATGTCTGCAAGAGAAGAAGAACAATTGTAATCATGCCTATCTTGATGATGTGGAAGAAAAGAGTTAGACGACTTGGAGAATTCTGAAGAAGGTCAGAACAAGATCCTCCTGTCTGGGGAAGCAATTGAGAGCCAACCAAAGGAGAACCACCAGCACCTAAAGTGACCAAGTATGAGCGAGTCCTGCTCCACACCCTTCCCTTCAAATTCTACTGAACTCTTGTGATGGTCAAGTTGGACCTTGTGCTCAGGCCCATGAAACAGCTTATTTCTCTCTATATGCCAGATGGGAGCTACGAGAACTGTGGAGTAGATGAGCTTATCACCCCAGACAGCCAGTCTTCATTCTGACATTACCCCTGGTTCATTTTGTTTTCCCTTTCTATGTGTAAATAGAAAGCCATTCAAACATTCAAAAAATAAAACAGTGTGTAAATGTATTTTCTCTAGGTATGCTTTTCCTAGACGTCTAGAGAAAGAATAAAGCTGGCATAGCTATTTAAAACCTATGCTAAAATAATACTGAAACCACACCAAGCATTTTATATGTAAATTGAAACATAAAATACTAGAATAAATATTAATCATGTGTAAAATCTACTTAGGAGGATATAATACCAGGAGGCATAAACGATAGAATAAATTTACTTCTGTTAACTTAAAAATATACAAGAGGTCCTGAAAGGTCCCCAGAAAAAGACTGTATTAAGAAAGAACTGTGCATGGCTTTCAAAAACTTGTTTCACCAAATGAATTCATACTAACTTGTTATATAATACACAGGATCTGATTTGAGGTGCTAAGAAGAATAAATGATCAGTTAGAAAAGAGTTTGTTTCAAGCAACATGAACTGAGTTAACATTGAAGCAAGATAAAATCCTGAAGTTATGGCGAGACTTGGAGAAAGGAATGATGAAACCATCGGTCCAATGCAATAACATGATTGGGGCTATTTCCCACTCCTGGAATCATGAGTTTTCAAATTGTTAATTCTTATTGAGAGGAGATGAGGAGATTTTGAACATGATAGCAATAGAAATCCACATACATTTGTGAAGATAAAAACAGTCTTATCCGTGGCCCATATAGGGGGCCAATAACAAAGAGAAACACCAAACAATATTTTATATATACATATGTCTTACATTGTTCAGCTTGCACAGTTCTGCCTGAAAATTTCAATTTTATTGCCTTTTGTTTAATTGGTATTAAAAAAAATTCTTGAATCCATATCAGCTGGACATGTGGATAAGAATTTTGATGAAAGTTTCAAACAACTAGAACCAAGATCCTGAAGTGTTTAATCAAAGAATTGTAACTGGAGCTGAAATGCTTTCCTAGTATTGTCCTGAAGATAAACTGCAGTCTACAAAGAGCTATCAAGAAGTGGAAGGGATACAGCCATAGCAAGTCATCACAATAGAGAATAATATTTGTGATAATAGTTTTAAGGGTGCTCGAGCCATTTTGTTTGTTGACTTGCTGCAGAACTCAATAGTGGTAACATCTTATCATGAGAGTGTTTTTGAGAAAGTTAGCCAATCTTTAGTAGAAAGACAGCTCTTCCACCAGACAGTCCTTCGCG
The DNA here is from genome assembly GCF_030435755.1 of Ochotona princeps. Lineage (NCBI taxonomy): Eukaryota > Metazoa > Chordata > Mammalia > Lagomorpha > Ochotonidae > Ochotona > Ochotona princeps. The sequence goes on from NC_080861.1 coordinate 13,935,808, forward strand.
ATCATGACACCGCTCTTGCTTTCCTCTCTTACGAAGCAAGTGCAGTTCTGTGAATTTGATGACAAACCGTGAGGCGTTCATGTGACTGTATTCGTGTTTTCTAATCTCAAAAACATCTTTGAAGGGCATTTATTTTTTTTTTTCTATTAATGACATAAAAAATAAAATACATTCCTAGGGCTGGCTGAGCTGATTTTAGAAATGGAGTAAATAGTTGAAATCATCATTTTATGTATTTATTTATTTGTTTGTTTATTATTTATTTATTTATTTATTTTACAGGGCTTTCACAAAAGATTTCTTTATTTTTATTGGGAAAACAATGTACAGAGGGAATGAGAGATAGAAAGGAAGATCATCTGTTTGCTGCTTCACTCCCCAAGTGGCTGAAACAATCGGAGCTGAGCTGATCCAAAGCCAGGAGCTCTGAGTTTCTTCTAGGTTTCCCACATAGTGCAGGGTCCCAAGGCTTTGGGCCATCCTCGAATGCTGTCCCAGGCCACAAGCAGGGAGCTGGACGGGAGTGGAGCAGCTAGGACAGGAACTGGTGCCCATATGGGATACTGGTGCATACAAGGCAAGTACTTTAGCCACTAGGCTACCATGCTGGACCCTAAAAGACGTTTTTTGTTGTTGCTTATGTTATCTGAAAGGCACAGTTACAGAGAGGATGATGGATAGAAATTGATCTTCCATCTCTTTGGCCAAAGGATTGGAAGTGGAGCATCTAGGATTGAAACCCAATGCCCATCTGAGACTGGTGCCATAAGTGAAATTAATTGTGAGAAACAAAGTTTATACATTTTTAAGCTTTTCAAGTAATTTTTCCAGGAATGTTTCAAAATATGCATGAAATCACATATATATATACCTATCTATGCATATGTATTATGTATAACACACATAACATTTTATTATATAATGTTATATATGCCATGTAACACATTATATGTATGTAACACATTATATGTGTGTGTATATAAATATTAAATTGTAGTTGCTTGATGGCTTTTCACTGTATTCCTCTTTGATTTAATCTTGCCACTAATGGTAAGAATAATCTAAACTCACTTAAAAACCAATTTATAGAGGCAAAATTTACCTCTTTTCCAAACAATGCTCACTGTTGGTTTCATGTCCCATTAGTTTGCTGGTTCCAGAAGTAGCTGGGTTTGGGATTTTTTTTATCAGCAACTTGTTTTTCAAAGCACTGTTGTTCTCTAAGACCAAATCCTGGAAGAAGTGCTTTGCCAGAGTTGGGGTACTCTATTCATTCCAGAGATGTTGTGTAGCCTGAGATTTCTCCTGCAAATAACCAGGGGCCCATTCTTAGGTATCAGTAGTTCCTGAAAGGTAAGAAAGCCTGGAAGCCAGGCAGAGAATGAGGATTACACTGGTCCTTTCGACATAATAGATAGAGACAGAAAAAGAATTTTTGCTGCAGAGGGAACATCTTGATAAAATTAAACCTATGCCTTGCTAAATTCCCACGCTGAAATGGATCTAGATTTTGCGGGTAATGAAATTTATTTCACTTAAAGATCCTTCTTTTGAGAAGTTTATAAAGTTATATATACAAAACTAGCCAACAGGAGTGAATATTTATTTAGAGGGTCATGTCCCAGAGAGGACCCTGAAGTTTAAATTTTATTTGTTTCATGATAGACCCATCTCTGGGTCTGTAATCACAATGATCTAAGTTGTTTAGTGTACTTTCAGTACTTAAACTTACACTTCCTGTAGCTGCCATTTTTATTTTCTGTATATATACAGTAAATTAAGCGAAACTGTTTTTTAAACCTTACTCCCTTCCACTGTATCTTGACCTTTATGAGTGTGTAGCCTGTTTCATTTATCTGCTTGTCAGAGTGAGTACTCAACAGGTTTTCATTGGATGGTTTGGATTAGTCAGTGACTTAATAATCACTTTCTCTGAGCTGGACATTTATCTTTTTGAAACAGGTGAAAAATGAAAAAGAAGTTCTGATAATTAATGTTTAAAATGTAATCAACAAATCACCAATGATTCAATCACTGGAGCTTGATGACATCAGCCCAAAATGTTACCAACGTAAGACATCATTTCTTTTGATGGATTGGTTATTTCTTAATACAATTAACCAATAATGAAGTTCTCCAAGTGGGTTATTGAATTAATTTAAAAACACTGATAACCCTACCTTCCAAACACTGATCATCTTCAGTCCTAAAAAATTCCATGCTTGTGTCATTTACCGTTTCTGCCATGAAGTGAATAATCATTACGGACAAATTTCAGATGTGATTGTAGATGTGGGCACATTTCTCCAGTTTTTTTTTTTTTATTATTTGTCCTCGACTTCTTCCGCATTAAAAAATTACCGATGTGGAAAATTAAAAAGAAAGCAAAACTAAATGTAAAATCACAACCCAAAAGCACTCCAATGATTTGTAATTTTCATAACTATTAGCAGTGTGCTCCCTATGGACTGCAGCATAGATGCGATAGGCTAATGGTTATACAAGCATTTCAACTCCATCATCGCCTTCCATTCAAGGTTAGATAACAAAAGTGAGTATGCAAAATAACTTTGGAATAACCTTGGACTAATCTTAATTTATTATTTTATTAAGGAAAATTATTTAACACGTTTTTTTCTGGTAGTAAAATGAATTCTGATTCTGTTAAGGAGTGCATCTCCTTAACAAAATTCAGAATAACTTTGGAATTGTTAATGTCTTTGCTGTGAACGTCTCGACTTAACAAAACTTTGTTAGTATTTGAAACAACACAAGTGTAGGAAACAAGAGTTTATACAAAAATATGACAAGAGTGAGCAGTGAGCTGATGTTGATGCATGCTTAACCTGCAGCAGTGAAGCCTAAGAAACGTTACCAAATGTTTTATGGGATACTATCCAGGGCCTCAACTTCCACTGCAACCATATAGAGAATGCCGTAACTGATCTGAAACAGTGTGGTCTGAATCAATCTAGCACCAGTCCCAAGGAATCACTTTCCTCATTCCTGATTAGAAACACAAGGAATAAATGTTGAATGATATAAACATAAATATTGACCCATTGAAAAATTGAAAGTTGGCTGATTTTCTATTGCAAATCGTTTTCTGTTTTATGACTGGAATCATCATGTATGTTTTGGGATCATGTAAATGCCTGAGCATAGTTTGAATGAAGAAAAAATTAGAGGCATAGCTGCAATGTATCCAGAGGAAGGTCCACTCATGGGTGAGACTGTGGGCAGTAGTGAGCATATTCGGAGCATGGACTGTGGGGTATATCTTTATAGCACCGATATCTTGCTTTGTGATCTGGAGACAACTTTCTCCATCTCCACCTCCTTCAGTCTAACATGTCTAGGTTTAACGTGAGCATTATTTTCCCTTATATATATATATATATACATATATATATTATTATATATTAAATATATTAAATATATAATAGGGTTAAATGAGTGAATGGTAGTCAGATAGAATAATTTCTAAGTGTGGTGGATTGCTACATAAGCTCTAAACACTTTACTTGCAGGCAAAATACAGTAGAGGAGAATTTAGGATAGCTCTAAAGTCGACAGCAAAAGTTCACAGGAAATTAAAGGACACGTTTATTTTGAGATCTGTGCTTGGGAGATGTTTTCAGGAAGTGCATGGGGTTAGTGCTGTTTCACAGCGTGTTGACCTTTATGAGGTTAATGCTCTATGAGCATACTTTATGAGCACTTGATCTAGTCCTGCCTGTTCTTCCTCCAAACCAGCTCCCAGGTGATATGCCTGAGGAAGCAGTACATTAGGGTCCAAGTTCAGGGACCCCTGCCATCCATGTGGGAGACTCAGTTCCTGGTTCCTGGCTTCATCCTAGTCCATTCCAACCCATTATAGCCATTTGGAGAGTGAACTAGCAGATGGAAAACTGAATTCTTTGTCTCTGCCCCCTGCCAGTCCTCTTTTAAATAAATAAAAAAAAAAAACTACATACACATATTTGAAAAGAGAGTAATTCAAGGAAAAGTATATTATAAAAACCCAGTGCAAGCAGTTCAAATTTTTTTGTGCCAAAGAAACATTTACATTCTAATTTTGCATGGGCTTTTTGAAGTATCTTGGTAGGCTCCCATATGTGAACTCCAAAATTTTAGAAAAGCTGCTGGCTTGGAAAGTGGAAGAGATAAATTTTAATATATCCGCAGAACAAGGGTATGTGTTAAGCTTTAGGTCTAACTAGATATAAATATCAGTCTCATTGTGGAATTCATCAAAGTGCATTTCTGTGTTTAATAAGCTGATTGGTTGATGCTACAAAGCTTCAAAATTGCCTCTCTAATCGGCAGAAACACAACGTGCAGTGTGGGGAAATGAGAAACTCAGAGACTCGATTCCCTGGGAGGTGCCTTATTAGGGTTAGCCTTTCATTACTGCAACATAATATTCAAGGCAGGCTATTCATAAAGATTTATTTGTTTTTATCGGAAAGTCAGATATACAAAGAGGAGGAGAGACAAAGATCTTTTTATCTGCTGATTTACTCCCCTGGTAGCCAAAACAGCCTGAGCTGAACTGATCCAAAGCCAGAAGCTAGTAGCTTCTTCCAGGTCTCCAATGTGGGTGCAGGGTCCCAAGGCCATCCTCAACAGCTTTCCCAGGCCACAAACTGGATGGGAAGTGAGTTTGCCCAGAATTATGACCGGTGCCTATATGGGATCTTGGCATGTGCAAGGCGAGGACTTTAACCACTAGGCTACCACGCTGGGCCCAAGGCGGGCTATTCTAAAAGAAGAAATGTATTTGTGCTCATTATTCCAGAGGTACAGGGTGGGAGTCTCATCAGCAGGTTTTGAGGCAGTGCAGCGTGTCAGTGGCAGAGGAGGACTGCAGATGTGTATCTCCCTTCTCTTCCATCAAGAGGCATCAAGGATGAGGGCTCCACCTTCACAGCTCAATCTAATCCAATCACCTTCTAAAGCCACTTGAACTCCACAGACTGGTCTGTTCACTTAATAAATCACAATGCAAAATTAAATTTAATGGTGCCAGCGCCATGGCTGACCCGTGAATTCCTCTGTGTGTAGCATTGGCATTGGCATTGCAAATGGGTTCTAGTCCCAGCTTTTCCACTTCTGATCCAGCTCCCTGCTTATGACCTGGGAAAATAGCAGAGCATGGTTCAAGTCCTTGGGCCCCTGCATCCATGTGAGATCTGGAAAAAGCTCCTGAGTTCTGGCTTTGCATTGGCTCAGCTTGGGCTATTGTAACCACTGGGGGACTGAACCAACAAGTGTGAGATCTCTCCCTCTCTCTCACTTGCTCCCTATAAAAATATCTTTCAAATACAAATAACTGTATTTTTGGTAAAGCTTTATAGAATTATCCATCAAAGCAACATAGGTTTGAAGATTTTGGAGTGGAATATATGATATACTGTATTCATTTCTCTTATTAAATATCAGATTATGCAAATACCTATTTCATATTTGGTGGGTTATGGAGTTCGATTTTTAGGAGGTAGAGTGCTTTATATAAAATCTTAAATATCTATGTATGGAGTTTTTTTACATAGAATATTTTCTCTTTTTTTTTTTTTTTTTACCATTCCTATTGCCTTTGTAGTTCAGTGAATCTTGTTAGTGTATTATCTGCGTTTTCAGGCTTGCTAGAAATTCATCAATGTTATTTAACAATTTCAAAGAATCAATTATTTTATCTTGAATTTTCTCTGACATTTTCCTTCTTATTGTTATTTTAAAATCTTTGTCTTGTATTTATTATTTGCCATACTTTGCATTCTTGAAGTAAGTCTGAGATTACGTGAGAATTTCTCTTTTGCAATTTAAGAATTCTGTGCTGTTATTTTCCTTTCTACCTCTGTGTTAATCTGTGGTGTATTTCCGTTCAAGTCAATGTGTTTTTTGTTTTGTTTGTTTGTTTGTTTTAGATTTCCCTTGATGTTTTTTCTATCCATAGAGTATTTAGAAGTAAATTGTTAGGCTCCCTGGTGCACAGAGATTTCCCTTTTCCTTCGTGTTACTAATCTGTGGTTTGATTCCATTGGGATCAGAGGCTTTACTCTCTATTACTCCATTTCTTCTAAAGATGTTAAAGTTGATTTTATGTTCTCGGATATAGTTGTCTTGGTGTATGGTTCACAGAATCCTGGGAAGCTTCTGAGGAAGTGTAACTATGTTCTAGTTTCTGATGATGTTGAATTTTTGTATATTTGCCAGTTTTCCTTCTAGTTGTAACAATTTCTGAGTGAGCAAATTGAAGTCCCAAATATATCAGTGAATTTGTTTATTTTTAGTATTATTCAATTTGGCATTTTATATTTTGCAAGTCTGGGTTTTATTTTTTTTGATGAATACAAATATGAATCTACCGTTTTATAATTATACTGTGTCCTTCTTTGTCCCTGATGAATTTCTTTGCTTTGATGTCTAACTCATTTGACATGGAAATAATCTCTACTCCTTTAGTTGTGTTCCTTCCTTAATCACTGTGAAGTCATTTTCTGTTAACAGAAAAATGCTAAGCCATGATTTAGAGTCTACTTTTCCAAAATTTTAATTGATATGTGTAGATAACACTAACCTTAATTATTAATAAATTAGGATTTGGTCTACTATTTTTTTCTGTTTTTTTTTTCTGTTTTCTTTTTCTTGAATTCTTTAGACTACATTAACATGGTTTCAAATGAATTTTTAAGTTTGATGTTTGGAGTTAAAAATGAAAAAACTGCCTAATGTACTTGTTTATGCATTTGGGGAAGAATTTAAGAAAATTTTTATTTTTTTATTCTAATATTTACATACGGTTCTTCTATGTATTCTATTTGTAGTTGAGGTGTTTTGTTATTGTTGTGTCCCTTTTATATTTGTAATTTCTCATTAAGCTGTTTGTATGATGACAACTTTGTCATATTATCAGATAATTCTAACATTTCTATCAGCCTATATTATGGTCCAGTGTTTCTGTTGTTATTCCCCTACCCCACCCCCTTCTCGTTTAGGTTGAGTTTTCTAAAAATGTTAGTATTGTTGTCCCGGGCCCTTTCTATGCCTGGTCTAGGTCTTTGTTGTTTGGTTGGGTGGTTTTGGTTTTTGGAATTTTTTTTTTATGTGAGAAATAGGAATTCAAAGAGGAGATATAGCTGAATGTGAGCAGAGAAGGGAGACCTATGTACAATAAAAGTAAACACTCAGAGACAAGTTGTGGGAAAGCTGGAGTGAGAATGAGCTGCAATTAGCAAGTCTGGGGTTGTTCTTTTATACTATCTAGAGGTATAAGGGGCATTACCTTGCAATGCAGAGGGACTTCTTTTAATATTCATAGGGACTAATGTTCAATTGAACACCATCAATTTCTGTTCAATTTTGGGATTCTTGGAAATGTCATGGCATCAGATATTTTGACCACGGTAATTTTATTATAATGACCTTGTCGTGGGCTTATGGCCATTGTTAAGCAGGAGTCTGTGTTGGGTGTTTCTAGCTGGCACTGGTTCTAGTTTGTAACATTGGTAAGTTGTGATTTCTGTTCCATAGAAAGGTTGAAATTTGGATGAATCCTGGAAGGAGGCCTGCAAGTGCTGAAGGGCTGTCATGAGGGCAGCCCCAGCTGCTAGCAGTCAGGGCTTGGAAATTATAAAAGTATAGATTTTTTTTTTTGCCTCACTTCCAGAAATGTTGTAAGTAAGCCTCAGTTAGTCTTTAATAATTTGAATTCTAGCATGTTCTTTGGTAATGTTACTTTTGTGGTCTGTGGACCCCAATTTATAGATTATCATCCAACTCTTTTTAAAAAAATTGTACACTCTGATTCTAGTTAACCACTTCCCCAGAAATCTAAATAGTATATTTCAATATTTTCTTTCTACCAGAATTTGTAGTATACTTGAACAAGAGGATAGTAAACCCATGGAACACATCAAAAACCAAATGCTTACGAATGTAAATTTAAAATTTTGGACACTTTTTTAGGGGTTTTGAATTTTCTGCCTCTGATTTCTGAAATCTCATCACAGTGATCTACAATATAAGCTGCTTTTGCAGCGTATTGGAGGAGAAGGAGAAAAAGATAGGCATGAGAAAAGCAAGAATAAACTAAGTTCCATTCAGAGGTTGTGTATCTGTGACTTCTGCTATAACATCCAATTTTTTTGTATGTTTTCAGATTGAAAAATAAACACATTTGTATTACTGACCAATGTTTAATTCTTAATTTTTATCTGAAAAGGTTTTGTAACAGATTTTCCCCTTTCTTACACAGAGAAATAATAAACAAACAACCACAAAATCAAAGATTTATGCTGGTGGTCCGAGCAATTACCAACCACTAAATCTAGCTTCAAGTTATATGTACATAGGAGGACAAAAACTAGTACAAAATATCTCTGTGTATACAGGGAGTAATTGTACATTAGCAGTAATCCACTTGTTTTGTAAAGAACAGATTGGACTAGACAAATTTCATCACACTTTTCTAACTGAGTCACTCAGTAAACAAACAGCACGAAGCTGTAATCTATTTGCCCTGGAAGTAGAACCACGCAACTGCTTATGCACATGAAATAAAACCCAAGAAGAAGAAAGTTGGAGGAAAAGCAGCCTAATCAGCTAAGAAAATATTGATTCCTTATTTGAGCCACGTGCAGCAATCAGAACGCAATAAATCGGAACCTTTGTCATTGGAATGGTACAAGAAAATGATGTGGCGTACTATAGCTGTAGTCTACAGACGCATTTGTCATCTACGTAGCCCACATCTGCTCTGTCACTGGTCTGTGGTAAAAGTTCAAAGGCAGGTGTCTTAATCTGCTATCACTCTTCTGTATCCCAAGTGATCAAGCTGTTGTCATCCAATCTAGATGCTTTTTATCTGCATACAGACTGATGTATTTGGGAAGCATTCAGTATGGTCACTCTAATTTGTGCTCTCTGGAATCTGGGACTGGTTTTTCAGGTGAATGTAATTTCCTTTGACAGGTACTAAATTTTGATTCCTGGGGATATCTCAGTGTTATCCTAATTTTTCAAGAATTTTTCGGTTGCCCTTTCTTATTGCATGCAATTGATATCTCAAAGTGTTGAACTTTAAGTTTGTGGGGATTTCTTTGTTTCAGTTCATTCTTTTATAGTCTTCAGGGATAGAGAAGACTTGGCTTAGCACTGGCCTATGTAACATCACAGAAAAAAAACAATATCTAGCGTTAATAGTAGGCTCAGCTAGCTAGGAGTCAGTTGAACAGTCAACTCAACTCTTTTAAAAGAAATTGCACACTCTGATTCTAGCTAGCCACTTTCCCAGAAAACTAAATAGTGTATTTCAACATTTTCTTTCTACCAGAACTTGTAGTATACTTGAACAAGAGAATAGTGAGGAGAGCCAAGGACATCACAGCAAGGTGGTATAGTAATGGATTTCAAAATGAGATCCACTTGAAGTCACAGATTATATTGCTTGAGGAACCAGAGGCGTCTCTTAAAAAGGATGTGTTTGTTGTTTCATGGAAAGGCAGAGTGAGAGAGCAAGCAAGAGAGAGTGCTATAATTTACTGATTGGTTCCCCAAATAGTCACCATTGCTGTAGCTAGACCATATTGAAGCTGGGAACTCGAAGCTTCATCCAGACTTCCACATGGGAAACAGGGTCCCAAGCACAATGACTCTCCTCTGCTGTTTTCCAACATGTATTGTCAAGGATTTGGATTTAAAGCAGAACAGCCAGGACTTTAACACATGCTTGTTTTCAGACGTGATGATTTAAACCCTGCACCACAGCAGGGGCCCTAGCTAAATTCTTTTCCAAAATGACACCAGCATGATAACCTTTCTTTTTATTTTAGTTTATGTACATCTGGATATAGTATAGTTGAGCACAATCAGAATTGTAATATTATAGAATTGAAAGTTCACATTTTATTCTGGACTAAATACTAAGACTGCAACTCACTTTAATGAGAAGGTGTGTCTTTCGTCTTAAAGTAAAAATAAAGTTAATTTCATTTCATTTTCTCTCAGTTTACTGGGTTACCATTAACATTGGTAGAATTTCATGTTATTAACTGTCATTTTCTGTGGCAGGAGGGAGTATGGTATCTTTTTCTGTGGGTTATAAAAATGTCACAATTTGGATAAGTTTGTTCTGTCTAGACAGTCCCACGCTTTTCATTGTGTCATTCATCAGGCAATGAGAAGGAGCTATCAAATCAATATGATCTGAATGCCGCGTAACTGCCACATTGACCTCAAGCTGATTTGAATAGCATTAACATGGAGCATATCAACTCCAATCACTCTGTGGTTTCCTTTAAAACTCAGCAAGTTCTATTTATGTACGGATAAAAGGACTATGTAAAATCTATGCACAGTCAGTCATCAGAACTATAAAACACTAGGATTTGGCATACATGTTGTGATTACGATGTGAGACTATGGCGTTTCTAAGCCTCAAAAATGAACCTTCAACCTAAACCCTGAGTGAACTGTGTTGTGTCAGCTTATCAGGGGCAAACAGGAGCCCACTTAACTCTATTTCCAAAGCCATTTATCCTTTCGGGAGAGGGAGAGAAAGAGACCAAAAAGTTCCCAGCAGTCAGTGATGGCTGATTGAGTTAGTTAATTACGACGTTATAGAGGAAGTGATTCTTTGGATGGTCAATTGTAACTTCACCACAAGAAGAAAAATTTTGTTTTTCAAACTTTTCCTTCCATAGTGTCTTTCTGTTTGGAGGCCCATGTGCACGGCTTCCCTCTGATAATCTGAATTGCAGAGACGCTTTCCTGTGTATCATCCATAATGGATAAAAGTACACAGAAAGCTTTCATTTTAGTAAAGGTATACTGCTAACAGAAAAGTGTTTTCCAAATAAATGTTACATGATGTATGTGCTGATAGCATACACATTTCTGATGCCACTTGTAGGCATCCCCCAGGATTTATGACTTTCTGGAATTTACCTCTCACTAATTTAGACATATGTTACAATTCTATCTCTTTTGATCCAATAACTTTTATATATATTATTATGTATCTATTTCTTATACTTATTTGTTTCTAAGGCAGAGAAACATAAACACACATAGAGAGAAAGAGAGAGAGAAAGGGAGAGGAGGGGGAGAGAGAGAGGGAGAGAGGGAGAGAGGAAGAGAGCAAGAGGATGAGAGAAAGAGAATGAGAAGAGGTGTTCACTCCCTAAATGTCCACAATGGCAGGTCTTCGTCAGACTAAAGCAAGGAGAACCTGGAGCTCAGACCAGGTCTCCCACATGTGTGGCAGGTGCCTAATGCTTTCAGCCATCACCTGCTGCCTCCCAGGGTGTGCGTTCACAGGAAGTTACAAATCCCTGCATTCAGGAGTGCAGCCAGGACTCGAACCAAAGACACCATCATGGGATGTTGGTATTTCTAAGCAGTATCTTAACCACTGGATGTAACTTCTGCCCCCAAATACATCAATTTCAAAGTTTATTGTAGAATACAGTCTAAACAGAAATCATTAAGTAAAAATGTGAGGGTTTTTTTCAAAATACTGTAAATACCCCTCCCAATTAAACTGTCCTTATGAAATTTAAAAACAAATACGCAAGGCTTTATGCTAGTTTTACATTTTATATGTGCCAATCCAATGTTGATCATTTTTCTTAACATCTAATACAACCAAATCACATTTGTTTTCACTAGAATGCTTCATTGACCCTATCCGTTTTGTTTCTCATGACCCTTTTTTTTTCTCAATAAACAGATTTTGCATTTAGATGCCTGTTAGCTGGGTGTACAATAATCCAAACATGGTTTATTTTTTATAGGTACCATTTTCCTCTTTTATTAACTGCTTTTTCTCAGGTACTATTTCTTTTGGACAATTTAGGAAAGAAGCAATGGTTTACCCATTTACTCAATTAGGCAAGGGCACTGAGTGTGTTTCTTAGAAGTTGAAGACGCGCACACAGGAATGTGTTTATTTGGGAAGCATGTGCAAGCATATGAGTGTGTGTGAGTATGTGTGCCTCTTTCAACTCCAAACTCTGTCTGGCCCTCTGCCATATCCATGCCAGTCTCCATGGCAACTTCCTTAAGAATAAAGTAACAGAAATGTGAGGAGGCTGCGGGCCCAGGAACGAAGCGACCCTTGCCCTGCCAAAAGGTTGATTACTCCGAATCTCAGAACATTCCACATTCCAAGAGTTCTGCAGGTCATTGAAGCTGGCTCTGTTGAAAGCTGCAGCAGCTCCAATCTGGGCAGGAGAATTGAGGAATGTCTCCTGACCAGTAATCACACATACTGACATGTAGAGGCCCAGCCCACGCATCTCATTGCTCGCTTTGGCTTCTTTCTTTTCATTGTCTAACTTAAATGCTATATACATTTCGTATTTATTTTTTGAGTGATAAGTGAAACTTAGCTTGACAGATGCCATTGTCTGGCATGTGGAAACTGCATAATGACATGGTTTAAGTGCCTTTAAAATATGAGAGTGCTCCAATGATTCATGGAAAATGAAACCAAAAGGTAAAGTTTATTTTTTTGTGCAAAAGAAGTTGAACTATGTGATAGAAGGGATCCTCAAAAGTTCGGGAAAATTTTTACCATGAAAAAATATATGCACTGGTTTTAACTTTTGTGCCAAAATAAAATTTAGTTCCCTTTTTGGTGTTTTGAAGTGCCTCAATACTTGCTCAAAATATTGATAAAGTGAAATTTTTAATATCATTTTCCACCCTGCTTGTATTTAAAGAAAAGTATTTGCTGTTTAAGGAAACAGTTAATTAGGGTTTTGTTAAGAAATTATTATTTATTTACAGGTGAGCATTTGATAAGTTAATGATACATGGATGTTATTTTTATTTACTTATTTATTTATGAGAAAGATGTGTGTGTTGAGGGGGATAGAGTATACAGAGAAAATGAGAGTTAAAAAAAAAAAAGAAAGAAAGAAAGGGACTGATACCTTACCTGCTGGTCTGCTCTCCAAGTATCCACTACAACCAGGACTTGGCCAGGCCGAAGCAGGCAGTCAGGAACTCAGGTTAGGTCTCCTAACCGGTGACTGGGAGGCAGGTGATGGCTGCCTTCCCAAGAAGTCATTAGCAGAAAACTGGACTTGGGAATATCGATGGCTGGAGTCAAGCACCTCAATATGGCACACAGGTGTCTGGAGCAGCATTTTTTCTGCAAGGCCAAAGACATCATTACATTTAAATTCCAGTTTCCATGAGTTTTTTGGTTGTGTGTATGTGTGTTTGATACTTCTAGACAAAGATCATCACAATTAGTGTGTTGGTATTGCCACCTAGTAAGTAGAATCTAGGAATACTTATAAATATACCTAATCTATAGGACATCCCTAACAAATGTTGACTGTCACAAAATGTCAGTCATACCACAATTGAGAAATTCTGTTAAGCATACATACTGATAGATTTAATACATGTCTTATGAATCTGTGTCTTTACACGTACATCAGTTTTAAAGTAGCAAGCATCAGATGTTGCAGACTCGGCAATATGTTATGCTAAGTATTTTTCCGACTAAGTTGTTTTTGCTCTGTTTAGACTGGGCGAAAGTATCTGCGAAAGTATCTCTTTTCACGTAGGCAGAATTCCAAACCTATAACTAAGTTATGCTAGAAACACAAAGGAGTTATTGAAACACCTTGAAATGAAGCAGTAATGTGTTCAATACTTCATGTGTTGCACTGTAGTTAGAACAGGAGATTTCATTCAGGTACATTATTATCCCTTGTTAAATGCAAACAAGTAAAAGTGTTTATTGTAATAGTTTCTGATAGATCTACAAAAATGATGCTTTTGCTCAAATCATGTTGAAATTAGTGTTACTTGAGGTGGAACTCAACTACTGATTCATGACATACTGTTTTTTTTTAAGATGCTTGTTTGAAAGGCAAAGTTATGAGATAAAGGGACAGAGAGGGAGAGAATGGCAGAGGCTTGACCAGGTCAAAGACCTGGAACTCCATCTGGGACTCCCGTGTGGGTAGCAGGCATCCAAGTATTTGGGTCATATTCCATCACCTTCTCTGGCACGTTAGCAGAGCCTTGAGTTGGAACTGGAGCGGCTGGGACCTGAACTGGTATTAACAAGAATGTCAGTGCCCCGAGGCAGATTCCTAAGCATCTTGAAAACTCTTCTGGTTTTTTTTTTTTTGCTGTTGTTGTTGTTGTATATGTATTTAACACATTTTGAAATATTTTTTATTAAAAGATTCTTGGGGTAGGACTGCAAAAACATTGTTTTTTTTCTTCTGCTCTGTCAGTCATTTGTCTATCTCTATGTCACTCCTGCCTCTCTGGGGACCCTTGTGATTCTATAAAGTACAGTAAAAAAAAATCTGGGAAAAGGTGTTCACATGTTTATTTCATTTACCTCAAAGGCTCACACACCTGCACACATACACGCACAAACACACACATACTGAGAGAGAGGGAGAGAGCGAGGATGAGATAGAATGAGATTCGTCAGAGACGAATCTTCCCTCTGCTGGTTCGTTTCCGTAATAGTCACAGCAGCGAGGGCTGTGCCAGGAGCCAGGAAACTCCATCCTGATCTGTACATGAGTGCCAACGGTAAAAAAAAAAAAAAAAAAAAAAAAAAAAACACCTGGGCCATCACCTGCTGCCTGCTACAGTGTGCGTGATCAGGAGGCGAGTAGCAGAAGCCGGGTCATGACTTCAAACTGGGAAGTCTGCAGTGGGCTGTGTGCATTCCCGTGACTGCACTGAGTGCTTCTGCACCTCTTCTTTAGGAGCTTATTGACATCGTGGCTGTCTTTGAGAGCATAACTCCACCTACTATTAACTTTATACGTAATTTTTATCAGAACATAGGCGTAAAGCAAATTAGACTCTTGCAGCTGTTGAGCAGAGGGATGCATGTTGCAAAAATAGGATTTCTAAAGGAAGAAAAAAAAAATTTACCTCACCAGAAAATGATACTCAGTGAAAAGCAAGATAAGCCCCAGAGAGTTGCTGGAATGAGTCTCTGAATTCTAACCTGCTCCTGAGAAGCTTACATCTTCCACAATGTTAACTCTTGCTGACTTTTCACTCGTCACAAAGACTGGTTTCTTAAGTAAGTCTGTCAACAGTGAGGGACGTCTTTGAACTGGTAGGAAAATGGAAATGTCCCAAGATCAGCCATTTCTCTGCTGCTTAAATGGATGTTGTTAAAGCTGATAATGACGGCAAACAATACCATCTTGGCTTCTACAACACACAGCTCAGTTGCATTTTCAGTTCAGGGCTAATGATGCCTGAGCCAAAACTTGGAAGACCACTAAGGCTGTTTGGTTACTTCTTGGCCATCTGTTTGTTCGCTCTTCTCTTAGCTACTGCATTGTCCTTGTTACTATCGATCTTGTAACCTTCTAGCATCTTTTTAATTCCAGCCACACTGTTTGACACTCTGATAGTCTGACATTGAATTCTACCCGTTGATTAAAAACTATAGAGAAGAATTTCCTCATGTCTATTTTGTAGACTTGCATTACCTCTTTGTGACCCAGTTCTTGCTTTGTATAATTATGTAAACAAAAGGCATTTGCAGTGCCTCTCACCCTTTGGCTTATGGTAATATTGAAACAGTACTTCCCAGTGTCTTCTATTTGCAAAAATAGAAATATTATTTATTTTTGTCACTGCACATAATCTGAATGTATGACCAAACCTCATGCAGTATTTCTCTGAAGCCCTTGGATTCTGTTCCAAATATTTCTACTTATATAGGAAAAGATATTTCCTTTTACTCTGGTTCCACTTCTGGTTCTAAGGCACAAGCAGTGAAATCAAATGTAATTCTTCAACATGCTGTCAGCTTCTCCCCCTTTTCACATTCAGCCAAACATCCTGTTTGCTTTAAAATTGGTTTTTCACGGTGAAGAACACCATCAAAGTAACTCCAAAAAAAAGAAATCTCCCAAATATTTTATCCATAGAACATTTGGTCAGTTTAGAGTCCAGCTGTTGACAGATGCAAGTTACAAGGAAAAAGTTAGCCTTCTGTGATAGTGACTCTCTCCTATTCACACTACGATCCCGTAACCGTGAATGACGAAGAACTGACTTTATTCCAAAGTTAAAAGAAAAATCCGGAATGCTGAGCCTGAGAGTTCATTTGAGCTCTGCCCACACACAGTTTTTCTCCGTTTCTATAGTTAAATTTCATCTGCTGCTAGACTGCCTCCTCAACCACTACACTGGAGTCCATCTGGAATTCTCTTAGATCATTTGCCTGTGGGTTTTCTGTGCCATCAAGTCAACATGTGTTAGGATTATTAGAATCCTTTCCTATTCCCATAGGCCACCTTTCTTAATGTTTTGGGATGCCTGCAGAATTCACAAGTCCTGGAACTAGTCAGAATAGCCTCAAAGACTTTTGTGCCAAAATTACATGGTGGAAGACTGTTAGTCACAATTATTATTATCATCATGATTATCAGTCATAGCATTATGGTTATGTATTAGTTTATTATCTAGAAATTGACTTGTGTTTTAGAAGGGGTGTGTGTGTGTGTGTATGTGTGTGTGTGTGTGTGTGTGTGTGTGTGTGTGTGCATATTATTATTGACCTTAAATAAGATTTGATTCAAAAACTGGAAAGTTTCATAGATGTGCAATATAGGACTTTGGGGGTTAGAACATGTAGATAAAAGTATGATTTCACCATTCACTAATTTTGTACTTCTTGATTGTTAATTTTTCTCTACAAGCATCAATTTTTTTCCTTTTTTAACATAGTAACCCTGGACTTAGTGTGATAGTCCAGTGGCTAAAACATTAGCATGCATTCGCTGGGATTTTATATGGGGGCCAGTTTGTATCTCCGCTGCTCCATTTCCCATCCAGCTCTTTACTTGTAGTTTGGGAAAGTAGTAGAGCATGGCCCAAAGTCTTGGGAGACTCACATGGGAGACCCAGAAGAAGCTCCTGGCTCCTGGCTGCAGATTGGCTCAGTTTCAGCTGTTGCAGCCCCTTGGGGAGTGAATCAATATATAGAACATATTTCCCTTTGTCTCTCCTCTCTGTATATCTGCCTTTCCAATAAAAAATAAGATATATCTGTAAGAAAGTAGTGATCATGATAGACTTGTCTCTGCAAACATTTTTGAGAGGCCTAAGTGAGATCCTACAAGTCAAGCATTATGTTTGGCAGTTATTAAAGTTTCAGTAATTTTTTTGTTGAAAAAATGTTGGAAAATTTTAATTCAGCCATAAATACCATTATGATTATTAAAATGAATGGTACAGAGACATTAATTAGGCCTGAAAAATAAACAGTAACCTCAGTGGGTTCACATATCTTTTTCTGACTCATGTGTAGTGCTATGCAGATCTGGTAGAGTCCCCTAGGAAGTTCT
This sequence comes from Ochotona princeps, assembly GCF_030435755.1. Classification (NCBI taxonomy): domain Eukaryota; kingdom Metazoa; phylum Chordata; class Mammalia; order Lagomorpha; family Ochotonidae; genus Ochotona; species Ochotona princeps. The sequence continues at coordinate 13,953,174 of NC_080861.1, forward strand.
CTTCCATTCTGTGACAGACTACCAGGCAATTTCCATCTTATACAACAACAGTAAGCCTATGGCCTCATGGTCACAAATAAATAGGTGATCAGGGATATAAAATTTGTACAGTTGTTGTGGTCTTAGCATGGAATTGATATTTGCTATCATATCAATATACCATCTACCTCCATAGAATAGTGCTTTTCCTTCCTAAGAAACCTAAATTTTCTGGGTTGGATCTTAAGAGAAGTATGATTTGTTGACATAAATTCAACCTGATCCCAACCTGCATAGTAAGAATGTTTTGATTCCTTTGCCAGCTTTTATTCCTTTGCCAAGTTTTGTGGAACATGTTTTTGGTCTTGGCAATCTCTTGTATATAAGGTATCCTATTCCTTCTAATTTCCAGGGAGAGACATGAATTATTTTTCTTTGCACTCTAGGGAGTCTTACATATGAAATCAATAGACGGCTCCAGTAGATTGTTTCTCTGAGGCATTCTAAGTCAGGGTGGTACTGAGGATTCCTGAGTGTTGTAGACTGGGTGGGCCTAACCGGTTCACCAGCAGCTGGTGTCTGTCAAAACTTTGTTCCTTCACTCAGTTACAGCAAACATAAGTTGACTGAACTGCAAAGTGGTCGATAAAGTTGTGAAAATGCTTTTCCATTTCTGTTCGCAAGGAGTGCTTTTCTGATGGGAGCACTACATGGATGTGGAAGCCTGTAATGTTTGGCTTTAGAAGAAAGAAAGATTTGAATCACTGAGAACAAGAACTGAAAAAAAAAAAAGGGGGAATTTAAGCCCATGTGCTGATGCCATATTCTGGCCAGCAATCTGGTGAATGAAGGAATGATGAGTTATGTAACATAGAGACTTCAACTTGGCTGAAAAAAAAGTGGATTGCCAAACTTGAGATCCATCTTTTTGTTGATTTATTCAGTAATGAATGAATATGTGTGTGTGATCTATTGTTTTACATGCTGTGCAGTCAGCATTGATTAAAATTATAGAACAAATCAAAATAAGGAAAAACCATATTGCCCTTGAAGAGAGTACAAGGGAATTACCCAAAGTCACTCAGTTTCTGAATGCCAGACAGAGTAGGCATTTGAACAGAAACAGCCGAGGTCTGCAGCTCATACATCATACATCTAAATTGGGGGTACTTTCCTGCTTTTGATTAATAAGCTTTATTTTTAGAGAAAAGTTGGATTTACAAAAACATTGAAATGAAAGAATCAAGAGTCCCTACATATCCCAACCCCTGACCCCGAGCAAATAATGTTTGGTGATTTTTGAGGTAGACAATAATAAGGAAATTAATAAAATATTTATTAACATACCTAAGAGATGTCCCTTCCTTTCTCCATGTTCTTGCTTTACAGCAGTGGTATCTTCAAATTCCCTGTTCCTAAGTTATTCATTCATTCTTTCCACAAGTACTTAGAACCTCTTCCATGTGCTTAGCTGCTCAAATAAAGTTATGGTTCCCACCTTTATAGACATTATGGTAGAATATGAAACCTTGTATAAATAATGCAAAAAATAAAGACATAATTACGAACGTCAAAGACTTTGAAAGATGATGTGGCACTTAATTTTGCATTGAGTGTTTATACAAGGAATGTCTGAGGCAGTGCTATGTAAGTCATGCTTGGAGGTTGAATAACAGTTAACCTTGCAAAGAGGAAAGAATTTCAGGAAGATCAACATGTAAAAAGTTACTGAGAAAGCAAAGGATTTGGAGTTTTTTAAATATAAAGAGCCGCACTGGTGAAGGAAATGGTGAAAAGACTGGTCTGAGAGATAGGAGGAAAGCCAGGGGAATTTGTTGTGTAATGGTCAAAAAGAAACATGATCGCATAAGGTCAAGTGAGTTTAGAATTTATAAAAGGTTTATTGGCTGGAGGATGCTGTTTTTTTCTTCTTTTTGATATCAGCATTAACACAGCAGTTGTTTCAAATTTTTTTTTAACTTTCATGCACAAGTTTTCTTATCAAGAGTAATGTACTCAAAGGTTTAAGAAATGATTTTGAAATGCATTGACTAATGAATGAAAGTTGAGAAAGTCATAATAGTGGATGATCCATGGCAGAGCTCATCTGTTCAGAGGAAGAGAAGGAGACAGTAATTAGAAATAGAGGTGGTATTTGGGGTGGTATTCTTGGATAATTTAAGAGTTGAGAAAAATTAGAGCAAGTTAAAAATGCTGACCTCAGACAACTGGTAGAAAGGGAAGGGAGGGGGGAGTATAAGGAGGAGAACATTGAAGAAGTGGCAGAAATGTTAGCGTGTGACCACCCATAGAACGATTGCCTTCTGTGAGAAAATCCTGTTTGAGGTTGTTGGAAGGAAAACAGAAAAGGTGGACAATTTTGTTTGGAATTTGGTAAATTAGATAGTGATGCTTCTGATATATTTTAAGAAAGTGTGAGGCAAGTAACTAGGTCACAGCTGAAGATAAATGGTAGGACCTGGAGAAAAAGAGAGTTCAAAATTCAAAGGCAGTAAAGAGGGGGTGTACTGAGTGGGAAGTGAATTTACACAAGAGGAAAGGTAAGAGTGCCGAGTAATATTGGTTAATTATTTCAATTGATGACCAAAAATGTAGAGTGAGATCAGCCCATTAGAATCCAGTTTCAGTGGGCCTAGAAGTGAAATTAAAGGACCCTATGTAAAATGTCTCTCTTAAATTTCTTTTTTTTTTAAAAAAGGATTTACTTAGTTATTTGAAAACTAGGAGAAGAGAGGGATAGAGGAATCTTCAATCCACTGGCTCCTTTCCCAAATGCCTGGACTTGGCCCAGCCAAAGCCAGAAGCCAGGAATTGTAGTTAAGTCTCCTATGTGGGTGGTAGATATCCAAGCATTCTAGGCTGGCCTCCACTTTTCTCCTAGAGGCGTTAGCAAAAACCTGGATCAGAAGTCCAGAGTAGGGGCTGCCGCTGTGGCATGTCAGGCTAAACCACTGCCTATGGTGCCAGCAGTCCAAGTAGACTCCAGTTCATGTCCTAGCTCCACTTTGATTGAGCTCCCTGCTTATGACCTGGGAAAGCAGCAGAGGATGGCCCAAAATCTTGGACCACTGTGCCCACATGGAAAAACTGGAAGAAGCTCCTGGCTCCCAGCTTTGAATGAGTTCAACTCTGGCCATTGCAGCCTTTTGGGGATTGAACCAGTGGTCAGAAGTCTCTTTGTTTTTCCTTTGCGCTCTCTCTCTCTCTCTCTCTCTTCCAAATGAAAATAAATAAATCTGAAGGGGAATAAAGGAGAAAAAGAAATGAAGAGTGGCAAAGACTCCAAACAGGCAGTCTGACATGGGTTGTGAGTATTCAAAGTAGAGGCTTCACCTTGTGCTTAACAACCACCGTACTCACAAATTCCTTGATATTGTACCCAGGGCTGGTTCTGTTATGGCGTTTCACATTCTCTATTGTTTGTCTTATTTTATAAGTGAAAGATATCGTTCCACTTAGCAGGACAGAGAGAGGGACAGAAGAGCACATTCATACCCATTTTACATTTGTTGTTCAGGAGTGAAATGATTGAATTACTGGCTTTAGCAAATGTCTGCTCTCGTTGGATTAAGTCTAGTTTCTTGAGGAAGGTCTTTGCACAATCCTCCCACTTCTGATCTAAGTTTCAAGGCCTGCTTTTAAGGCTTATGACTTGATTGACATGATTAATGCTTCCTTCATTGATGTCACTCTGGGTGACATGATGTTTTGCAATCATTTATTAATTTTCATGAATTCACATGTTATTAATAGTGATTCTTTTTCTTCACTGCTTGTCTTATTGTAGATGACTGTTTCTTCAAATTCTGAGGAAAATAAACATCTTTTGCCCCAAAGCTTCTGTGAATTTTACACAGTGTATTTAGCACCTCGTGGCCCAGCACTTCTATTATCTACTTTATAAAATTCCAACAAAACCTTGGTTAAGTATTCTTATTTAAGATGTAGAGCTACCTTGTTGATGTAGGTAAATGGTCAGCGATTCTTTTATACTTGAAAGCAAACCATGTCCCCAATCCTACTGCTCTGAGTTGGAATGATTCTGCATAATTGTCTGGGCTCTGCTTTGGGGCAGGTTTCCCATTAGACCATTTGGACAGGGAGTGTTTAGGCAGGCCCAGGACCACCATTATGATGAAGTTAAAGATCACTTTAGTTTGAGGCTTCCATGGTAGTATTCTTAAGTATGGAAGAAAATGATCTATTCCAGGTAGTTTAAATAGGATGGAATTCATTAAGAGAGAAAACTGTCTCACCTAATTATTGAAAGAACTAGAGAGTTGATCTCTGAAATAAAGTATCTGAGGAAAAAAAAAAACGGGTGACAGAACCGCATTGAAAAACTAGCGTGATTAGGGCACTCGCAAAAGGCTGTTCGAAGCCCAGTGCAACCCTTGCTGTCTGCCAGCAGACATGGCATTACGAATGCTCTTTGACCCTCCTGCTTCTTTCTGTGGGTGCAACTGACAGGAGCAGAGCACATCACCTATCTGCATTCTAGAAGCAACTCCAAAAATTCTACCTCAGGAATTAGTATTCATAGCAGGGAGAACTACCAATAACACAGTGCACTCCCAAGAGTCAGAGCAGTGGCCACTGTCGGAGACGCCAGCTTGGGAAACACTTGAGCCTATTTCCATCTCCTGATGCAGCCGCTCTTCCTTTAGCACCCTGGTCCAGTGAGCTTATGTGTTACACCTCTCCCAGGTCCTAAAAAGACTCAATAAACCGCCTTTTACTGATAAGTCTTTTTCATTAGAAGGCCCTACCTAAAGCTTGAGATGGGATTCACTGTGGCAGCCACCTGGACAGAATATGAAATTGAAATGTTTGATCAGCCACAGCTGTGCACAGTAACTCCTTTAGCCTTATCCCCACCACTGTCTATTTTTGCTCTCTGGGGCTGCTAATTCCAATGTTGGGCTTTGGTTGACGGGATCTACTAGGAAGTCATGTGTTCGCCTACTGCAACTTTTATGTTGCCTGACCTGAAGGGTGTTTACAAGAGCTCCATTTAGTTACTGTTTCCAGAAAGGAGTCCCCCCAGTTGTTGGGTTGTTGATTGTATTCTTCCTTCTCCTGTGCCCCCATTCATGATTTTTGCATGTCTCTAGAGTGGTTTAATTGGCATGCAAGAAAGTCAGAGGAAAACGAGCGTGTGGGATCAACCATTGTGTTACAACATTTGTCAAATATTTTAGAAAAAGAAAAAACGAACACAGTCTTGCAGCCATTGCCCTTCATGTCCTCTACCCCATATTTATCTTTGTCTTAACCAGGTGGTGGTAAGCATTTTCAATAAAGGGTCAGATGATAAATATTTCAGGCTTTATTGGCCCTATCGCCTCTGTCAGAACGCTAATCTGGTGCTGTAGTGCCAAGTCAGCCACAGACAATTTATAAAGACACAGGTGTGGCTGCGTTCCAATAAAAGTTTATTCACAAAAACGAGTAGATTAGGCATTCAGAGCAGAATTATCCCATCGTTGGGCTACATGCAATGTATCAAGGGAAATGAAACTGACAGTTTAAACACTAGATGAAAAATAAAGTATTCAGGAATGCATCTAAGTTATTCATATTGTACAGCTTTCTTAAACTCTCAATCTCCTGTGGTCTGTAGCTAGCAGAGACATTTTACTTGGAGAGATGCATGTTGAAAAACACAGAATTCTACCTACAAATACTTTGGTTTATTTCCACGTGCTTGTGAGTGAAATAATTTCTATAAAGTTTCTTTACGTTATTTTGTTCTTTCTGATATGAAAGCGGCAGTTAAAATTTTTATGCTGTATTACACCCTCATAATAAAAGCATTTTCTTTAGAAATCAGCATGTTTACATGCAAAGCAAAAGGGAGATTTTTTTTTAGAAGTCTCCAGAATTCACTTTTGAAAAACAAATTGGAATGCAGAACACAGACGACACAAGTTAGCATCAACAAGGAAGGCACAACAATAGAAGGTCATTCACAATCATCCTCCTCTTGGTTTTCATTAAGTGGGAAACATATTAAAATTTAGAGGCAGGAAAAGGGCAGAAATGTGGAGAGCAGCTATAGAATAAAGTAGTTTGAAGTTTAAATGGATAAGAAATTTGCTGAAAACATATTTTCTCCACATATTTATTAAGGTGGATTTGTGACAGAAGTGTATTGTATTTCTTTTTCATTGTATCTGTGCAGTACTTCAACACCAATAAAAATCCCTTTAATTCAGTTGTTCAGCTTGACATTCCGATATGCAAACCAGACAGAAGAGATGCAGCTCTGAGGTTCTCTTGAAGAGTGGGGCATAGCGTACTAAGCATCTAAGTTAAGACAATTGTTCAGCTTGGGCCTTGTTATCCATGCTTTGTCTGTTGCCTCTATCACTATTTCTCATTTCTTCCCCAAATCTTTGCTTATTCTATTATTTAGGATCTCTCCCTGTGATTTAAATCTTTATCAACTTAAGGTTTTTGACAAGCTTAACACTCAATACGGGAAAGTATTTTTTAATTCTGAGTGCAGATGTTTGGGTCAGATGGAGTAATTTCAAATTCCAGTTTGGCTATTTCCTCACTGAATGTCCTTGGGAATGAACCATCATTTTCCTAAGCCTGAGTTTCTCCAACTTCAGTATCACCTAAAGTTTCAGAAAGAGTACAACATAAAACCAAGCTTGACACCATGAAGTAGTAGTGTCTTGGTCGTCGTTGTCGTCATCATGAACATCACAGTTCTTTTCTCAAAAACACTCTGTGCTTTCACTGACCTCATCATTTTTTTAGTATCATTTCATAAGAATCAACACATTGAGAATTCTGTGATCTTCGTGGCCTTGCTATATCTAAGTATTACTAAATAAGAGGGACTAAATAATAAGGTTCGTGAGAGACACATATTATGAAAAAGCTACCCATGGATTTCAAAGTTTGTCTGCACCAAAATAAATTGATCTTTTAAGAAAAATCCTTGAGAGACATACAGAGAGAGAGAGAGATCCAAAAGACAGAGATAGAATGGCTTGTTCATTTCCCAAATGCTAGCCCTGGCTGAAGCTGAGCAGGTTGAGGCCCAGAGCCAGGGACTCAGTGAAGGTTACCTGCTATACTGCTATACTCAGTCTGAGGTTCCAACTACTTGACCTGCTGCCTCCTGGGCAGATTTTTAGAGGAAAATTGGTGCCAAGCCAGAGATAGAAATCAAACCCATTGCTCTCTTATGGGATGTGGGTTTTTAAGCTGCTAGACTAACCACCCACTCCCCAATTTATCTTATAATTCCACTTTTCCAGGAACTGTTTGAAGTCCTTGTAACTGAAAGACAAGGAAGAAAAGAGGAAAGGAAGGCAAGTAAAATAATCCTTTGTGAGAAGAAGTCCTAGCGCTCAACAGCAGGTCAGATTTGTCTCCAGGATTTCACTGCCATGTCTCCATCTGGAATTTTCTCAGCCGATTCGTACTTAACCCTTACTTCATTTCCACTCTGTTTACTCCTCCACCCTCCTTCTTTGCTCTTAATTTGTGGCTGTCTTCTGTAGTCTCTATTTCCCTTCATGATATGCCCAACATTTTTTGTTCTTTCTTCATTTGTGGCTCTTTTTCCGTGAAAAATGTCAGGCTTAGCCTTTGCGACAGTATGCACTCTGATTCCACATGCCCTTTCCCCTAATGAGCCTTGGTATGGAGCCATAATCGATATATGGAAGGATTTCCAAAAGCTCATGGGAAATGAAATGAAAAGATGAGTTTATTTGGGTGAGAAAACTTTTCAAGTTTCATGCACAATTTTTAAAATGAATACACACTTTCATGAACTTTTTAAAGACCCTTTGTTTGCATAGCTTTCCAAGTTTTCTGCATCAAAATCAACTGATTAACTTTATGCTTTCACAAACTTTTAAAGGTAGTCTCATATATTCTCAACATGGTGACAATATTGAAGACAGGTATATGGTGCACCAGGTAAGCCCTGGTTTAAAATGTCAACACACACTCCAGATTGTGGTCATGGCTGCATGCTCCATTCAAGCTTCTTGCTAATATGTACTCTGAGAGGCAGCAGTGATAACTCAGGTAGTTCCTGTCACCCCTAGGAGAGACCTAGATTGAGTTATGGATGCCTGACTTGGACCTGGCCCAGTTCTGGCTATTGTGGGCATTTGGGAAATAAACTGGTGGGTGGAAAATTCTTCTGTCTCCCTGTCCCTGTCTCTCTGCTTTTCAAAAACTAAAGTAAATAAATAGGTAAAATGTAAGAGCATGCATCACAGATGATACCTATCTCGAGGACACGCCTATATGATTGTTTAATAGGTACAGCAATGTTATCCAACTAGAGTTGTACATGCGGACTTGGATTTTGACATGTCTAGTACCAAGTCTATTATTATTGTCACTTTTATCGAAAACAATGTACATGGTTTAAAAAGTTCTGCAAAACTGAAAACAAGAAGCAGCAATGGGAAAAAGGGAATTCGTTTCTAGAACACACATGTGTGTTTCCTGTTTCTCAAGAGCAACCACTTGAAATACTTCCAATGGATCCTTTTGTCTTTACCTGTAAATAGCCTGTTTATATTCTCTTTTCTTCATTCCTTATTTTATTAGTGTTAGACGTAAACTCTCTATCTGAAAAGTGAAGAAGTATTCCCTTTTCCCAAAACATACCACACAGGGCTGCCTTTCCATTTCTGCAGTACAGAGGTTTCATGAATTAGAATCCATGCATATTTTATATTTTTGGTAATCTAAATAAGGATTAATGTAAATATTTGGAACCTAGAGCAAGAGACAGAATGAGAGACAGAATAAGAGAGAGAGTTACTTACCTACTAATATTTTTCCCAAATGGCCACAACAGCCAAGTCTAGACAAGACAAAACCAGAGGCCAAGATTGTCGTTCAAGTGAGTAGCAAAGGCCCATGCACTTAGGCCATCACCCAGTGCCTTCCCAGGCACATTAGCAGGAAGCTCGACTGGGAGTAAAGCAGCTGGGACTTCAACCAACACTCTTACAGAAAATGTAGATGTTGAAAATGTTGGTGTAATATATTGCCACTAAACTGGCCCATTCGTATTATTTTGATAGTCAAGATAATAATACACTCTTTGTTTATGTCCAAGTATTTGTATATTCTTTAATGTATAGCTGTTTTTTGCCCATTAGCGTACTTCTTTTAGTGTCCATAATTCAACTCCCCTAAATCAGCAATTTAGGAATCCTTTCCTCACTATGTCTACTCTGATGGAACTCATTCAACCTTATTGTTAAAGATATTGCTTTCTGCTTTCTCCTATGCCGTTACTCTTTACCAAGGATTATACCTCAGATTTCCTACTCTTATTATGCTAATGATTGTCTTTATTCTATATATATCTCTCCAAAGTTTTGTCACCTATTTCTAGAACATTGACTTTCAGCCTGTTGGGGAGAGAAAATTTCATTTAGTGCCCATTTTGGCAAGCATACTCCTACTCTTCTCTCTGCCACAGTTATCAAAAACCCATTTATTTTTACTCATTTTGAACATAAATCCTGCAAATCTTTTCTTGGGGTTGGATAGTGGCAGTGCCTGCCTATGTGAAAAAGAAGAATAAATTGAAAGTTTTGTAAGGGGAGAGGCAACTGAGATAGTAGTTAAGACAGTGCTTACAGCACCATATTCCATATAACAATTCCTGCTTTAGTTTCCCTTTTGCTCCCAGTTCTGACTAACTGCTGATGCACTTACTGAGAGGCAGCAGGTGATAGCTGAAGTAGTTGGGTTTCTGCCACTCATATGAGAGACTCACTTTGAGTTTTGAGTTCCTGATTTCATCCTGGTCCAGCCCTGGCTGTTGTGGATATATGGGCAGTGAACCAGTGGATGAAAGATTACTCTTGATCCCGGCGTGGTAGCTCAGCGGCTAAAGTCCTCGCCTTGCATGTGCCAGGATCCCACACGGGCACCAGTTCTAATCCCAGTGGCCCTGTTTCCCATCCAGCAACCTGCCTGTAGCCTGGGAAAGTAGTCAAGGATGGCCCAAAGCCTTGGGATCCTGCACACATGTGGGAGACCTGGAAGAGGCTCCGGGTTCCCTGGCTTCGGTGCAGCTCTGGCCTTTGCGGCCACCTTGGAGAGTGAATCATCTCATGGAAGATCTTCCTCTCTGTCTCTCCTCCTCTCTGTGTATCTGGCTTTGCAATAGAAATAGACATAAATCTTTACCAAAAAAAAGAAAGATTACTCTTTCTGCCTTTCCTTATCTCTGTGCCTTTCAAATAAAGAAGAATAAGTACTTCAAGCCCTTTAAAATGTCCTTGAAGAAAATCATAGTGTACTCTAAATTTTCTCTGTCAGCCCCTTTTCTGAAAGATCTCATCCTACCCATGTAGGACTTAGAGAAAAAGTGGGTTGTTGTTTAGCCCTCACGGTGCAGGTTCAGTGTTCAGCTTTCCCGGGACTGGACATGCAAGCTTCCTTTCTAGTCTTTTTCATGTCACACTATCAAAGTTGCTACTGTTTTCTCATCATTTCATTTTGTCCCCATAACTTAAAAAAAAATTATGTGGAAGGAGTACAACAAACTGAAACTAACTCTCTCCTGAGTCTTTTTTACCACTTGAATAATTTTTACTTTGTCTTTGCCCCAAATCAGTCATTGACTGTGACTGCTTTATTTGAGCAGTATATTGTATTCAAAGTTGCCTAGTTTCTGGGGAAGGATGCACTATGAATTGAGAGAGGAGCACAAAAAAGGCTTCATATTCTAAAATATCAACTATAACCACAGATAGGCCTGAGGCTGAGGCTGCTATATGGGTGATGCTTAGAGTACAAGCAGTTGAGGGTCAGTTGTAGGGTCTATAAACCTGAAGAGGTTTATAGGAGAGAATCTGCATCATGAATAAGATTTTATCCCACCTCATGAGTTTTGTCAGAATGGATGATGAAAGAAAATGAGTAGCTGCTCATAGAGGTATAGATTCAGAGTTGTTGAAGGAGTATATTGTTGTAATACAGGGGAAATCAGTGAGGTTGGGGGAGGAAGGAGGAGGGTGAGAGGAGAAATTCCTGAGCCTATGGAATTGTAGCATAAAATACTAAAAACGCTGCATAAAAATAAAAGAGATGTGCTCATACGCCTTACATGACGTAAATAGAATTACGACTAACAGGACCTGCATTTCTGCTTTTATCTATTTTCTCTGTAATTTATGTAACTTCGTCTATACCTTTGAAAATATTTTGAAGTGTGGTAGTGTTCTTTGAAAAAAAGTTATGCAAAATCCCTATCAGTTCAGAAAATACCCAAATGAATTTCTAATGAGGATTGGGGCTATTAATTTTCCACGTTCACTAACATTTATTAAGGAGAACTGATAATAGGACTTCCAATGTAAATTCATCCTTTTGACCTCATCCTTCATTTATTCCACTGCATACCCCATTATGATCCTGCAAAATTAATATGATGGACTATATCATTAAGTGTTAATTAGGTGACACATATTATCAGATGTAGGAAGTGAAAGTGGTAGGGCTATTGCCTTTCAGAGAGTTTAGAGGTTTTAAATGTGTGAGAAGTTTGTGGTTTATGATCTGCTTATTGTATACATCCGAATTTTTGACAAGGAGCCAAATGATTTATTATGAAACTTGTTGTCTCAGCTCAAGTATGTGCGTAGGAATCTAAATGCATAACAAGTCCCTGATAAGTCCATTATGGACAAGTTACCAAACTGGGTTTCATTTAAATGATCTGTTGTTCCAGATGGGTATCTTCCTTCTGTAAATGCTGTTGCTTAGGGACTGTCCTTTCATTGAAAAGTGTCAAAAGGAAGGAAATGACCCTTTCATATGAATTAAAAAAAAGCAGCTAAATTATTTTCCAAGCCTTAAGTCTTTATTTAATCTACTTTCATTGTTTCTTTGCAATTTCTTGATGTTGCAGTAATGATTTTAAAGATTATGGAGGGTACAGAGAGAGTATTCTTTAATAATAAAAACACAATACAATACAATACAAATAATAGAAAAAAGGTTTTTTTACTCAAGTCAAATATTCTTAAAATGATTATTTATTTATTAGTGGTTTGATCCTATAGAGAAGATACCACTGTTGCTGTTCTGCGTCCATAAAAATATAGTTTAGAATTCACAGTTTGGTAACATATAAACCATGCGGTGATACAATTTTAGGTCATAATTGACATATAACTTATTGTATAAATGGCATTACTATACAAATAACTGTTAATGTGTATGTAAAATCATAGAACAGTGCTAGTCTGAATGTTTAAGTTCGCAGGTGCTTGCCTGTGTTTGATTCTAAGATGTATGTTAGCATATGTCAGTATCTTGAAATTGTGCTATGCCTTAAAATCGGCAGGGCTTTAACTGTCTTCTTTGCTCAGACAACACCTTCAACAAAGTAATTACTGAAGACTTCATTGTGATCCATGGCATTGTGTCTGAATGGCATCAGCTTTCAGTGCTTCTGTCCGTGCAGCCATTGAAGGGATTATAAATCCTGTTTGCAAAACCTGCTGGTAATATCTTCTGTTGAGATTGAAGAAAGGTAGATGTTGAGATTAGCAGGATGGGTGCCACAAGCTTGCAGGAGAAGCTCTTTTTTTTTTAAGATTTATTTTTTATTGCAAAATCAGATATACAAAGAGGAGAAGATACAGAAAGATCTTCCGTTTGCTGATTCACTCCCCAAGCAGCCAAAACAGTCAGAACTGAGCCGATCAGAAGCCAAAAGTCAGGAGCTCTTCCAGGTCTCCCACACAGGTACAAGAACCCAAGGCTTTAGGTTGTTCTTGACTGCTTTTCCAGGCCACAAGCAGTGAGCTGGATGAGAAGTGGCGCTGCCAGGATTAGAACCGGCAACCATATGGGATCCCAGTGTGTGTAAGGTGAGGACTTTAGCCCCTAGGCTACTTTGCCAAGCCCGTGTAACATTCTCTTAAAGAAGCATCATATCACTAACATGTTTCAGAAAATGCTGTTTTTTACAAAAAAAAGTGTAGTGGTGTTACAAAAATATTTATTTTGTGTATATTTTTGTAGGATCTTATGTCAAAGTAAGTTTAATAGTTCTTTCAGTGAGTAAGTTCTAAGTGATAACAAGTATCTGAAAAATTTTAATTTGAAGATTTCAAATTCTTTCGTAAAATACATAACATACTAGTAGATGATACAATTGATAACACCATAGAAGTGATGGCAAGTCAGAATAGTTATCTTCCTGAGAAATGGATATTATGAAAATTTTGCTTCTTTCCCTTTGGCTTTTATAGGGTTATTATAAATTTGCGCAAATTGTCTATTAAAGAATCAATATTACTGAAAGTAGGGATGAATAAGAAATAATAGAAATTATTGTTTTCTCTCTTTTTAAAAAGGTTTATTTATTTTTATTGGAAAATCTGATACACAGAGAGAATAAGAGACAGAGGGAAAGATCTTTCATCCGCTGGTTTATTCCTCAAGTGGCCGCAATGGCCAGAGCTGAGCCAATCTGAAACCAGGAGCCAGGGGCTTCTTCCAGGTCTCCCATGCGGGTGAAGGGTCCCTAACTTTGGGCTGTCCTCGACTGCTTTCCCAGGCCACAAGCAGGGATCTGGATGGGAAGCTCTGCTGTCAGGATTAGAACCGGTACCCATATGGGATCCCAGAGGTTGTAAGGCAAGGATTTAGCCACTAGACTGTTACAATGGGCTCAGAGATTATTGCCTTCCAAATCAGATATTCAACTCTTTAACTTTTTGTTTGTGTTTTTATTTGTTTGGGGGGAGGGGTTGTGCCTGATATTTAGTTACAGGGAAAAAGGCAATCCAACCAAACCAAAGCTTTCATTGATTTGCTCTTTGATTTAATCAGATTTTACTATTTCAGATTTTCTAAATAATGTTTCATGAAATATGTTGGAAACAGAATTCAGCCACTATTTGGCTATTTATAATCTGTTTTAATAATTTTCAAGAAACATGTAAGCTTCAAGTCAAGCAGCTTAGCACAAATCAAGAGGGGACTCTCTGCCACTCATTCCTTCTTTATTACTTTAGCATTTCATTCTCATAAACCTTGTTCTTTATTTAAATCAGCATAAGCACTTGTAATAAGAAATAACACTTTTAAATAACAGCCTTGGTATGATCATGTATTATATGCCTTTCTAAATGTATTTCATCAGAATAAAAGTGGAGGTGTTAAGTCCTAATACAGTGCCATCTTAGGCTTTCTCAAAATGACTGATTTATACCAGAATATCAGTTTCCATTGCTTATACATTCTACAACTGACTGAAAACCAGAAGTGAAATTTTCCTTCGATAGATTAGAAATGAGAAGGATAAAGGTACTCTTTCCATCCATCTCATTACAGGCACTGCATGCAAAGAGCTGCTAACATCGCTCTCACTGTGGAGTTCTTTACATTCAACATCAGTTGACTGAACCCAACTACAAACTTGTTAAGCAGGAAGAATCTTTTCTTCTGTACCTAGAACTTTGACCAGCTCATTACCTACTGCTCAGTGTTCAATCCAGAGTGAATGGGATGTGAAGGACCAGAGCTTAAGGACCTTGTTAGCCCAGTTCTTTTCACACAAAAGAGACACAGTAAATATGTTAAGTGAACAAATTAAGGAGTCATTATGTTGTTGAACTTTCTCCAAAAGTGAGCATTTGGGAAGCAAATGCCAATATGCAAGGGGCCCGACTTGAGCTGTGTTGGAGCGCCTGACCTTTGAGGAGCTGCCAAGTGGCTCTACTCACTGCACATCTTCCTTCAAAGCCCTCCTTTCTCGCTCAGCGGCAGATGGAGCTGGCTGACAGGAAGCAAGGCATGCCCCCCTGACCTTGCTTGCCACACACGCCAGGCCAGCCGCTGGACTGGGACAGGCAGAATTTCAAATGTCTGCCTCTATGTTCATTTGTGTTTAATCGAATATTCACATATTTATCAGTTTAGCAGCTTTCATTCAGGTTTTATCCTTGTATCACGGACTAGATTATGGAAAGAAGTAAAATGAAATGAAGAAGACTTTTTTCCTTATATTTTTAAGGCTGACTACAGAGCGTAGTGATGGACAATCCTTGTTTAGACCCACATTCCTAACTACAGAGGGATATGGTTAAAATTCTACCCAAAATTATGAATTCAGGAGCTGAATATGTATATATATACATATATCAGAGACATGGACTAGAGAAAAGGTCTTGAATCTTTTAATTTGGAGCAGGTTGTTATTTTATAGAGGGTGAAATTTATTTTTAACCCCATGGCCCCTGACTTTATTCTCCTGTGCTTCTATAATCTTGTTTCTTTTGCATCAGTCTCCATGACTGGCCTCCTGCCTTTTCTATGTGTTTTTCTCTTTCTTCAGACCCTACTATCTTTCTTGCATGTCTGCAACTGAACAGAACGAATTTGAAAATGATTTCTGTTCTGGAAGTATGAGGAGCTAATTATTTTAAGAAAAAGGATAACTTAGAAAATATAGCCATTTGCATGGAGTACAGTTCTGTAAAATTATCTTAGTCTTCTAAAAAATATCTTAGTCTTCTAAAAAATACTGTCATGGTAGCACGGTCTTTGGGTAGTAATCTCATATTAACTCCTGTCAATAGAATAATAGGATCAGTTTCCTAACATGTTTCTGTCAATTATTGACAGTGAAAAAACCATTTGCAAATCAAGATATTTTGGATAGCAACATGCACCATGGGACCATGATAGACATGCTCCATCAGTAAACATTGAATGAGACAGAAATGAAACAAAAGGAAAAATAATAGGGGGAAAATCACTGAGAGCTAAATTACTTTTTTCTCTCTCTTTCTCTCTCTCTTTCCCTCCTTTTCTTTTTTCATGACCCAGAGAGTTGTGCAAGAAACACTAAGAGACTATGTTTAGTAAGTCAAGACTGAAGGCACAAAAGGGGATTTTCTGAGGCAACAAAAAGGACAAGTAGGTAAATTTAGACCTTAACAAAATTATGACAAAGAAATTAAACATTCGGGCCTAGTAGGCAACAGAAAGCCACTCCTATTTTTTCCTAATGTTTGTTCTAAGGAATGAAGTAGATATTGTATCTATGTTCCATTTTTGCAACAATGCTATGAACTGGACTTTGCTATATCCACTGTTACTCATAACAATACTTAGACTCAGAATGTCAAGTACCTCATTGAAATTTTGCAACTGCTAAGTAGCATGAATGAGCTCAGAACCTGAATTTGCTACTCCAAAGAGATGAGTCCTAGGAGAGTTGTAGAATACATGAAACAATTAGAGAGGTCGGACCAAGCAAGAAATGTTTATTTTATAACAATGGTGTGATGACGATAAAACTTCCATAATTGAGAGATGAAAAGTACATGAGCTATAGATTTTACTCCAAAAGTAACAAACCAGATAAATATATTCTTCTATATTATCCACATGGCAAATTCTTCCCGCTGCTGTTCTATAGTTGAAAAATTGCATACAGAATAGATGTACTTACTGACTTAAGTCCTGACACATTGATTGAAATGAAGAGTCCAAGTATGTTCAAGTTGAGTAATAATGTGGGATGCTGCATTATTCAGTGAGTTCAGGGTTCCTCCCAACCAGTTGTCACTTTTCGAGGCCTTGGTTTCCCCTTTTATAGAAAAGGCAATTGGATGAGATACATCCTAGAATATTTTTTCCATTAGTTCTTCGTAGTTCCGTGCTACTTGACCAAGGGTGTGCAATTAAGAACTTGGTTGATTTTCCCAGTTGTGTGATTGTGTTTCTTTTTGTTTATAGTTTTTGTTTAGTCAGACTTTGTATTTAGTCTTTAGCTTGTCCACAGGCTGTGGATTAATAATTTGTGGTCTTGAACTATGTATACTTTATGCTGTAATTTACTCATCTTTCAGAGCGGACAATACAGTCATTGACATAATTATCCGCAGTGATTCATGAAGTGCTTAATAAGAGATTACTTCTAACTTCTTAATAAATGGGTTGTCGTTCTTATCTTTCCATACTACAAGTTGATTACTTGTTTTTCTGAGCCTGGAGGCTTAATGCACTCAACTTTAATACAGCTTTACCTGTTTTATCTTCCAGAAAAGATGTAATTCTCGCTAGGCTTCAAAATCCAGCTAGAACCACATTTCTAGACAAACTGTACTCTACTGTATTTCTCATTCTCTGCATACTCACTTAAATAAACATATACTTTAGCTGTATTTTGATTGTGCCATCAGTTTGTAAAACTCTAATACCAGTATAAAAATGGATTCATGATTCATGACTTTTCTGACTGAATATAGGTAGCACTTTGTGATCATCAATTAAAAAAACACAAGAAGTATCAATGTAGATAAGTGTAAAAGTTAATGTCAGTGTTCTGATATTGCCACCTGCTATGCTTTTGCCAACAAAGGCATATCCCTTTGATATTTTTACGAAACTAAAACTTTACATTGCTACTAAGTATGCTTCAAATATAAATCTACTCTGTCCTATGAAAATTAAATGTATTGGTTTTAGTGGCAAATATTTATGTTTATTGGAAAGGCAGATATACAGAGAGAAGAAGATACAGAGAGAAAAATTTTCTGTCTGCTGACTCACTCCCTAAGTGGTCAGGACTACTGGAGTTGAGCCGATCTGAAGCCAGGAGCTTACTCCGGGTCTCCCAACCACATGCAGAGGCCCAAGGCTTTGGGCCTTCCCCTGCTGCTGCTTTCCCAGGCAACAAGCAGGGAGCTGGATCAGAAGTGGAGCAAGTGCGACACAAACTGGTGTCCATATTGGATCCCAATGCATGCAAGGCAAGGATACAACCACTGAGCTATCGAGCCGGGTTATGAATTTATTGTTTTTAAAAATAATGAGCTTAAGAATCACCCAGGAAACTTCATGAATGTTCAACACCTATAGAATTCAAATAGAGTAAATACTAAACAAATGAGTTAATCAAATTCAGTGAGCAAAATATCTAGATAGCACCTTTTCTGTGTAGATAATATCTAATATCTAGATAAGGTGCTATCTAGATATTTGCTCACTGAACTTAACTGGCATTATGTTTTATCCTTGCAAATGTGACAGTAGAAACATTTTGGTACATAAGGAGTCACAACTGGGTTTATGGCATCTATCCAAAATCCTTGGTAAATCCTGACATTTAACACCTTCTTCCTTTGGGGATAGTATGCCATGGTGCTTAACTGTCACATCTATATGCAATAAAGACAATATGAAACAATTTTATTGTCAAATAACAAAAATTTTTCACTGTCACACTCTAATAATTATTCCAGATAACTTAGCCATCTCAGTGCATGTTACAAGAAGGAATTTGTAACAGGAAGGAGTCAAACTCACATTCGCTGACTTGATGAAGCTCAAATGCATAGACTTGGCTTCCAGTGGTTAAATTACAATGTGTTGATTTCATGTACCATGAAATTACCAATGAGTGGATGAGTCATTGTGGCTCCACGGAACCTGAAATTAAGTTTTATGAATATAGTGTGACATGTAAAAAACTTGATTTATGATAGCCAGAAGTTGATTGAAGATTAAAAGTAGCCTAGTATATAAAGTCAAAATTCCTGGTCTGAGTATTATTTTGGAAGCTGATTTTCTTCTGACTCAAAGAAATTCTTATTTCATATAAAATTTGCATTGAAAAAATTTTTAAATATGTAGCAAAATAAGGCACATTTGCATAATTTAATGCTTAGCTGTAAGCTAATACCTTTTGGTATAATTTCTTTTTGAAGCCTTAAGTAATTATTTGAAGCATAATTTTTATGTCATTTTTACTTACTGTTCTATTGCTGACTATATTTCATTTTATGTAGAATTATTAGGAAAATCCAAAATAATGTATACTACTCTTACATAAATTTTCCAGACTTCATTTGCTGTCTGCCATTATTTGAATTTGTTTTCCCTAACCCTGCTCTTTTCTTTCATAACAAATACAGATGTTTCATACATGAATGGTCAGGCAAGCTTCTGATTATCTAATAAAACAAATTCTGAAATGAAAATCCTGGACGATATCATATGATTGCTCTTTGGAAAAATTTTCTCAATATATATCTTTGTTAACCCTCAGTTTCCCTTATAATTGTCTGTTTAGGGCAGGTGCAAAATAATAGCTTGTTGGTCCTGTTTATATTCCCTGACTCCTGACAATTTTTATCAAGTACAAACTTTACATTTTCTTGCAGTATGTTTTTCCAAGAGTTCAGAAGACTGGGGAATTGGATTGCATCTTGAGCAGAAAGTCTATTCCAGTTGTGCGTTTGGTAGATTATAAACATCACTAGAACAGAAATGGGGTGACTGAAGAACATGAGCAGTTCAAACAGTATCGATTACTTGACCCTTGTGATAGTAATCAAAGAAACCAAAAGGAAAACTTACACAGAATTGTGAAGATAATCATGAATCTCTCCAATAAATATCTTAAAACTTCAATATATTTTGAGATTACACACATGAAAAAATCAGAGCATAATGCTTAGAATCACTGGTTTTAAATTTGGAATTCTTGAATTAGGATCACAGCTCTTCTATTTATGGACTGGGTTGTTTTGATCAGATCTCCTTAATGTCAAGTGAGAATAACAAGAAAATTTCGTACAATTGTTGTGACTATGAAGTGAATTTAAAAATTCGTGTCACAACTCTGAGTAAAACAGGCTTTTGATGAAGTGTAGTATGATAAATAGCAATAAAGGTTATTGATACATTGTGATGATTTTTATCTCAAAGGCTGACTGAGCCTGACCAGAAAATAAGCTCATCACTTATCAATCTTCTGGTCAGTGGTAGAAAAAATTCCAGTAAGTAATGTGTTCCCTTAAAAATACCACCACTCTCTACCACCAACTCACCACCTACTTTTATTACTGAAGGTCTGCCTTAAAATATTTATTGATGCTATCATACGCATTTTGTATTTAATAATGGAAAAATCTGGAAAGATGTGCTTAACTTTTTGAAATTAACCCATAATTCAATTTTAAATTGTTTATAAGGTTCTGAGTATAGGGCCCATTTGGCTTCCTGCCTGTGGCCCAGGAAAGCAGTAGAGGACTACCAAAGCTGTGGACCCCTGCACCTGTCTGGGAGACGCGGAAGCAGCTCCTGGCTTCAGGCTTCAACTTGGCACAGCTCTAGCCATTGCAGCCACTTGGGAAGTGAACCAGAAGAAGGAAGATGTTTCTCTTTGTATCTCATTCTCTCTGTATATTACCTTTGCAATAAAAATATATAAAAAGGAACTGAAAGGGAATTGGAGCAGCCAGGACACTAATCAGTGCCCAGTTGGGATCCCGGCGCATGCAAGGCAAGGATTTTAGCCACTAAGCTACCACTCCAGGCCCATAAAGAAGTCTTTTCTTAAAAAAAAAAGATTCAGAGTATGAAGAAATAATAATAGATTTAGTAAGAAGAAGGAGAGGAAGAAACTTGAGGATTCTGTCTGCCTAAATAATAATATTATCTTGAATATTGCTGATTTGAGAAAGTGGTATAACAATGATAGCAATGGATGAGAATGACTGATTGGAAGGGGAACGTTGTGTTAGAATGTGGTATTTGTCAGCTAAGTGCCAAGTGCAGTGGATTTACAGAGGAAACCATTTGCGCAGTGTGCCATGTGGTCACTGGATGAGAAAAAGATGCATCAGTTGAAGCACTGGGTTTGGAGAACAGGTGTTACTGGGAAGCAAACATGGTGCTGAGATTTCATTGGACTCCAGTTGGGCTTAAGAAAGTGAATTAGATGCTTAGTTTCTTCTGGACACATTTAATTTTCATCACTAATCCTGAGCTTCCTCCTTAATAATGTCATTACGATCACGACAGTCACCCAGAAGCATGTCTTAGTGTCTGAATAATGTGTAATATGGGAAACACTGAAAGGTAATTATGTTATAGGCAACAGATAAGACCAGGAGTGCATGAATTTTGACTGGAAAATAATCATGAGGCAGCCAAGATCCAGCTCTTCTTGGAGTATTGCTGACAAGCTCAAGTTTCCTTTCTCAGTGTCTGCATCAATTGCTCCATGTGTCTCCATCCTCTTGGTTCTCCTGCTCTGCTGGAGCTACTGCTCAGAATCCTTGAGTGAAAGACATACAGCTCCTTCTCCCAGTGGTAGATGCATTCAGAAATGGGGACCACAGCAAGAGTCTCTCATGAATGATGGGAGGGATGTGAGGGACTTTTTTGTTGTTTGTAGTTAGATGGACACTTCCATCAGTTCTAGAGATGTCAGGAGTATGTCTCCAGAGTACACTGTTCAACACTCACCGACAGATTGAATTTAGTGAATATTCAAATATCTATTGAATTCACTGCCTAATATTTGTATTGGGAGATAGCAGAAAGTGGAGTAATTAAAGAACTGTTCTTTGAGAAATCAGGTCAGAATTTGGTCTTCCTCAAGGCCAATCCTGAATCCACTGCTTCCTTCTTCAGAAGATAATTTTGATTTGATTAATTGAGACAATGTTGTTCCGATTTCTTTTTCCAGTGACACATTTGAAGCTTGAAACTGAAACATACAGATTTAATATCAGTGAGAAAGCCCAGTCTTTAAACCATCTGCCTCTTACTGCTCTAAGAATGCGTCACTGTGTTTTCACAGTGGCTTTTACAGCCCTCAGTTTTCCCCTCCGTTCTCAAAACAGTTGCCTTGAGGTACCTTGTTCCTGATTTGCACTTTCATTGGAAGATGGGTCTCTAGAGAAATTGAATTCAAATGATTCTCTTTCTTTGCTTATAGAGGAGAGTTGATAGAAAGTCAAAATGACAGAAATGAAATTTTAAATCTCTTCTGTATATTTCATTTATCTCATGCATGTTGATCAATTGTCTACTGTGTAATAGGGATTGTAGAAGATACCTAAGCAGAAAGTATGATCCCTGCCTTCCAAAATATTTTTATCTCAAAGAGCAGAAGTTCTATACACAAATTATTCTCCTTTAAGTTTCATATTGATAAGATTTGATACAAATAAAGATAAACACATTAAAAGATGACTTCAGTACCAGGAAAGTATGTATTATATGTATTTTGTAGGCAGAATACAGAATAAATAGTGAAAGAATTCAGTTAAGAAAGTGGTAAGTTCAGAGAGTGAGTGATCAGAACAAGATTTATCAAGAGTTAACATTTGCCACCAGTTGAGTCTGTATGAACATAATGCCTGCAAGTATTTTACATCTTGAAACCATCTCATATTTACTATACAAAATCGTAAAGCACAGAAAGGCGTAAGAAAAAAATTAGAATTATTCACAATCCCACTCCCAAATGAGATACCCATTGATGATTTTTTATAGTGTATTTTTACGTTTTTTTCTTTCCTTTAATCCCTAAGTGTGGTTTTATATTGTGTTCTTCAGTCTTGAAACAAAACAGATGAATAAGGTCCAATTATACAGATAGGTGGATAAGACATAGGTGGACTAGGGAAGTATTGGAATAACCCAGGGCTAGAAATAGTCAAGGAGTCGTTAGCAACCCTAAGCCTGTGGATGAAGGCATATTGTGAGGGTGTGGTTAGTTACTGAAGTCCAATGGTAAGCAATATGGGAGAAAGAAAACATGAGAAAAATAGTGATCTTCATTCAAGATATTTAGTCAGCCCAAAAAAAACCCCAAGGAGAGGATCCATTCTGATGACTTTCTCACTAGCTTGACTAAGAACTCATTCATAGAATTTCCATTGGTCTGATGGAGAGCCCTTTTAGTAGTGAATATAGATTAGTGTCCTGGGACAAAGAGCAAGACAGAGAAAGGTCAGGAATAAATCTGGAAATACCAGTCAACATATACTCAAAAATTGGATTCATTGATATATACATTATGTCTTATAACTTGTACACCATAATTCTTACATGTTTTATTATGTATTCTCCTATGTTGTATTTAAATATTATGCTTTCTCTCATAAAACCATTGACTATAAATTTTTTAGTAAATACTCTTTTCATGTAATAGCAGATTTTATCTTTCCACATGATTAATATTATATGTGTGTATTTTTCTTTGTTTAATTATGTATTTGTCTCAGTGCATAAATTTTCATTTTTTAACATTTTTCACTTTCTTAAGCTCAATTCAAAAATGAGGTGGTTATATGAAATAATTCAGGCTTTTTATGTATATTGCCAAACTGCTGTCCTAGATACTGTACCAGAGGGTTTAAAGTAAACTTTGAGCCCAGCACTGTAGCCTGGTGCTGAAATCCTCGCCTTGGACATGCCCAGATCCCATATGGGTGTTGGTTCATATCCAGGCTGCTCCACTTCCCATCCAGCTCCCTGCTGGTGTCCCAGGAAAGCAGTATAGAGGATGGCCCAAAGCCTTGGGACCCCGCACCCATGAGTGAGTTCCAGAAGAAACTCCAGGCTCCTGGATCTGGATTGGCTCAGCTTCAACCATTGAGGCTACTTGGAAAATGAACCAGTAGTAGTAATTTCTTTCTCTCTATCTCTCCTTCTCTCTCTGTAAAGCTGTCTTTCTAATCATAATAATAGTGAAATCATACAGAATTATTTTTCATAATACCAACATGTGTGAAATTTTAAGGACCATTACATATTTATAAAGAAAGAACACTGAAGTAGCTCAAACCTGTGAAAAATAGGTGACAAAAATTCACGTTGGAATGTGCCAGTCAGAATCTTAAATGACATATCCCATTAGCTCATTTATGCCACACAATGAATCTCTGATGTAATCACCACTGACATCCCATTGAAAACAAATATACCTTGATTTTCATCAAGGCGTCTCCATGTTTTTTAAACCCATTACCTCACTGATTGCAACAATACTACTGCAGACTATTAAGTATTTTACTTTGTATTTTTTAATCAATGCCTATATTAGACCCATTTTGACATTGGACTCTCTGTTTTTTATTTGTTTGCTGGCTTGATTGCTTGCTTTTCCCTCTATTTTATTTTTAATTTTATGATACAATTTCATGGGCTCTGGGGTTTCCTTTGCCCCATCCCCAATTTCTCCACAATTGATTTCCCCCATATTTTAAAACAGTAGAATTCTTCATAAACAGTCATAAGTCCATCAATCTGCTATTCAAGTGTGTCCTGACATTGCCTGTACAACAAGGCAGACAGAGCAACATCCTATTGTCAAGACACATCCGGCAGTTTCATTGGGAGTCCGTGTTTGATTTGGAAGCAGAGGTGCACACTGCACCGTATCTTCACATCTGGATATACAAGTCTCTCTTATGCTATTAGTATACATTGCCTTAAATGAAAAACCATAAAACAAAATCTACAACAGGAATAACAACTTGAAAAATGTACAACAAAATTAAGTTAAATAACATGTGACAGAATGACCAATGTGTCGATGAAGAAATAAAACAGAAAGCAAAAAACCTTCTTGGAAAACATAATGATACTCTATGATCAATGATTCAATGAACAATTTAATAAAAGAAACTATTTTGAAGAAATGAAAGTAAGAACAAAAACATCAAAACCCATGGATTGCAGCTGAAACAGTATTGAAAGGGCTATTGATCTTGTGTTTTGCATGAAGGTTGCCTTATTTCAAAGAGAACATATGTATTTGTCCTTTTGGAATTGACCTTTTTGGGATTTGCCTTTTTGGGAAGGGCTTCTAAGTAGGCAGAAAGAGAGAGTGGACTGGAAAAGGCACATGACATGTTTTACAAGCATAGAATATGTAGGTTTACTTAGCCTAATCAATCACGGGGCCTGATATTTCAGTTCCACTAACAACATTGGAAGACCTCAGCATTATGATGGGTAGACTGCTGTAGAAGGCAGGGTTACACAGAAATATCACCTTGGCTACCTATAAGTAATTTCAAATTGGTGCTTTGAAGATGATGACAGGTCCAGCATGAAAGTACAAACATAAAGGTTCTTGGTTGAACTGAGTCTAATGAGTACAAGGCAATCAGTTTAGAACAGGTGAAAAGGTTTAGGGGCTGCTTGACAAATTCTGGCTTAGACAATAGCTTTACCAGTTACTAGATGTGATTTTGAACAAGTGACAACATTTCTTGGCATGAGATGAGAGATTTTGTGTTTAAAAAATGTTTAGTGTGGCACCCCCTGAGTGGCAGGGACTCATTCACTAATGGTCAATATTAAGGAGACTAAATGGAGACTGTATCTTTCACCATGGTTTATTGGCCCGGTTGGTGGAGGGGAACAAACCAATATTACAACTGTCCAAGAGTTGATCTCTATTTATGTTTTACATTCAGCAAACTGGATAGAGGTGTTTAGCTAAGAAAATTTAAAGAAATAAGATTCTCTGATGCAAATATAAAGGGAAAAATAGTAAGTTTCATCGCTTGGAAGTTAATTCTGTAACTTTAGAAACATTTTGGATCTTGCTACCTTGCATTTGCCTTTGAACATTAGAAAAGGGATGGAATTCAACTGTTCGCAACACATCTTAATATAAATATAATCTATTCTATCTTAGGATGTGCTAGCATATATCTCTCATTTCAGTTGTCCAGATCCCACATTGGGTAACATTTAGTACAATTTCTCTCTGTAAAAAATGAAAGTTTTCTGTTCATGAAGCTTGTGTAACTTTCAAAAAAGAAATTTGCTTGGCTGGCTGTTCCAAGCCTAGGATCTTTCAAACATCAGTGATGGATTCCAGGGTGACGAAATGATGTTGACTATAACTCCAGTGTAACTGGGATTTTACAAAACTTTCAGTAAGGTTCAGTTCTTTTTCCTACCGCACTTAGGCTTGTACGGGTGAAAACCTGAAGTGATAGGTAGTTCCTGTGCCACAATGAGGTTGTTAAAAAGAGAAGCTACATGGAGATGGACTGGAGTGAACTGGGTTGAGAGACAGAAGGATAAAAGCCAGATCCCAAGATTCATTGATAGAGTAGGTTAGATGATTTCTGAAGTTCGATCTCACTTTGACCTTCACAGTTACAGATCATTTTCATTTCTAAGCTTCAGTTAGTTTGATTTGGAGGTTTCTGCCATTTGCATGTGAAATTCAGCTGACTAATACATATACTTGGTTCAACAGTTTATTTTTCATGGAACGTGAAGTCATAGTTCACTTAATTCTACCCAGCTCCCATGATGGGACTAAAAATTAAATTTCATGCTATTCAACAGATTTTGAGAATCAATACGCTAGACTATGCTGAAGATCAACACAACATGTCTTTGGACTTGAGGGCTCAATTCTGTGTTTTTATGTAATGGAAATATCAGAAGAAAGCCCTTTTAACTCTGAAACGCTTCACTTTAAATACAATAAATGTGAGAGGAAACTAGTGAAATCGCTCCATTTCATTAAAGTAGAATGTTCTGGGAAGAAGGAAATATGCATTTCTCGGGCATTTTCAAAGTCAGGATTGCCTGGCTCACTGTACAAAACAAGCAAAAACAAAACAAACAGCTGTATGTTGCTCTGTAGCGTTCGCATTCAGGACAGAAACCACATATAGGACTGCCAGCTTCCATCCACTCGCTGCAGACTAAATTTCCTGCTTTCATCTCAGCAGTTGTCAATGTCACAAATAGGCAGGTTTTGAAGTCCCAGGGAGGGGACCAGAGCAGCACAATTCCTTAACTCCGCAGCAACCAGGAATCCTACTTGGAAACCACAGTCTCAGCATCAGGTTCCATCGGTGTGTTCTTGCCTGAAGGAGTGGTGGGGAGATCACTGCCAATTGATACGCAAAACTATTTTCCTCTTTGTCTTTGCACCCATGTGAACAGAAACCTTGCCTTGTGTGTATCCTTGGAGTGGAGCTAGGGAGAAGGAAGGATGGAAAATCGGGGACCTCCGGGAGGGCCTGGCCTCTGTGACTGATGTTGTTAGTCCCTTCCTAGAGCATGACTTGGTAGCTTCTCACAAAGCGGTTAGCCAAATGGTGCTTGGAAGGAAGCAAACAGGAAGAATTGCTTTCTGCTTTCTTACCCTGTGCACTTGCTGTTCCGTTCACTCCCTTCTCTTGCCATGGAGACATTAACAGATGCCCGTGCCAGTCAGTTGAGTGACTCGTAGATTACTTTTCTTGGTTATGTTTTGTGCATTTTTTAGTGATTACTTCTGAACCGATCTTAAGCATAATGAGGTGGAGAGGATTGCGGCGGTTCCACCAACTGAGTTATCTTGGGCTTTCTGACTCTCCTCTTTCCTGTTTTATATCACTTCTCAGCTTGGAGCAGAAGTAGGTGTGGAGAATTTCTTCTGAAAAGTGCCATTGTTCACACACTCGGAGGACTCCATTGCGTGAAATCTAATTCCATAGTTCGTTATTTCCCTCCTTGGCCTTTCCTGTCTCCTGGCTGTGTGTCTAAGTTTTCCATCTGTCTCTGGCTTCTCTCTGTTTCTGTCATTTTTTCTTTTTTTCTTCCTTTTGCATCGCCGCTTCAAGCTTACCCCCAAACGACTTAATACACTTGCCTTCCTCTCATCTCTCACTATATATTTACCTCTACATTTTCTCTTCAGATATCTTCTGTTTCTGATTTTTGTGTTTTTCTGAGTGAGAAGTCTCCAGACAAGATCTGACCAGGGTGCCTATAAAAGTCTTAGAGGAAAGAGTTTTGAAGCTTTAATGCGACAGTAACATTCCAAGCGCGGCATGAATGGCTTGGAATCTGCAACTCTCCTTGGTGTGGGATTTTTCCCAGAGCCATTGTTCATGATGCTTATGTGCCAGAATGTGGAATTTCCAAATGTGATACCAGTGTTTTAGACAGTGTTTCCTGCAAAAGCAAATCTGATCATTCATTTATTGGAAAAAAGTCATTTTCATGAAATTTTTGGCGTGTATGTGTGCTTTTATGTTGAGGTAAGACTAGGAGTTACATTTTTTTAAATTTATTTATTATCTTTAATTCATTAATTACATTGTATTATGTAACACAATTTCATAGGTACTTGGATTCTCCCACCCCCCAATCCCTCCCACCATGGTGGATTCCTCCACCTTGTTGCATAACCACAGTTCAAGTTCAGTTGAGATTCCCCCATTGCAAGCATATACCAAACATAGAGTCCAGCATCTTATTGTCCAGTCAAGTTATGTAGGTGATAGAGGGCTAATCTCCAGAATATACAAAGAACTACGAAACAGCCAAAACACCAAAACAAACAAGTCACTCAAGAAATGGGCACGGGAAATGGGCAGACACTTCACAAAGGAACAATCCCAAATGGCAAATAAACATGAAAAAATGCTCAAGTTCCCTGGCAATAAGGGAAATCCAAATTAAAACATCAATGAGGTACCACCTAACACCAGTAAGACTGGCCCACATGAATAAAAGCACCAACAACACTTGTTGGCGAGGCTGCGGGGAAAAGGGAACCCTACTCCACTGCTGGTGGGGCTGCAGGCTGGTACAGCCTCTATGGAAATCAGTATGGAGAACATTCAAACAACTCAAATTCAACATACCGTATGATCCAGCAATAGCACTCCTAGGAATATATCCAGAACACTTGTTTTAAGAGAAACCAACATGCACTCCTATGTTCATAGCAGCACAATCAGTAATTGCAAAAACATGGAAGCAACCAAAATGCCCATCAGCAGAGGATTGGATAAGAAAGCTATGGTTCATCTACTCCATGGAATACTACTCAGCTATTAAAAAAAACAAAATGTAGGAGTTATATTTTTAGGCAAGAAACCTCAGTGTACTGACAGTATATATCTCCCAATAATTAAGAAGGTAGATTCCACAAAAACCCAGTATCCATTCCTTCCTTACAGAGGCTCATCTTCCTTGATTGCATGGGTGCAGGGTCCCAAGGCTTTGGGCCATCCTTGACTGCTTTCCCAGGCCACAAGCATGGAGCTGGATGGGAAGTGGGGCCACCGGGACTTGAACTGGCATGTATGAGATGAGGACTTTAGCTGCCAGGCTATAGTGCCGGGCTCTCTACTTGCACTTTTATAGCCACCCACATGCCTTTCTAACAACCTTCCTTCCAGCAACTTTCCATCCTCTCAGGTTAACACAGTTTTATATGTTGCAGTTTACCTTGAAAAGTCCCTTTCTTGCATTTAAGAGCTCTGTGTTAGTATTCAGTATACTTGCAGAGAATAAATCGTAGCCCACAAAACTCAGGAAAATTTGTATTGTAAAAATCTTAGTTGCTAGACCTACAGCCTCAGTAGCTGAGTGAACAACCTGATGTACTGTTCTGGCTTCCTTTGCTTGACTGTCAAGGCAGGCTATCCTCTCCCAGCAGGCTCCTGCCAAGCAACATTCTTTCTGTCTGTTTCTCTTACCCTGATTTCTATGTCTTGGGACACAAATGGTAGGCAAATTTAGTTGCCAGAATGTCATGACAGATAGATTCTATTTTATATACTGTGATAAAAATTATTTTATTTTTAAGATTCATTTATTTTTTTATTGGAAAGTCAGATTTATACAGAGAAGGAGAGACAGAAAGATCTTCTGTCCACTGGTTCATTCCACAGATGTCAGCAGTAGCTACAACTTGGCCAAGCAGAAGCCAGGAGCCAGGAGCTTTCTCCAGGTCTCCCACTTGGCTGCATGGTCCCAAGGTTTTGGGCCATCCTTAACTGTCTTCCCAGGCCACAAATAGAGATATAGATGGGAAATGGCACAGCCAGGACATGAACCGATGCCCATATGGAATCTTGGCAATGCAACATGAGGACTTCAGCCACTAACCTACCGTGCCAGACCAAAAACTTTTACTTTCAGTAATGCTTGTATATATTATATATTTATGGAGTACAAGGCAGAAATATTCTATAGAATAAAATGAGATTCTCTCTATGGGTCTTTCCCTCAGACCCTAGATCTTTACCTTCGTGTTACTAGCCTGTCTTTGCAAGTATTTGAGCTTGAAATATATATTATAGCCTTAGATTTTGAGATACCCAAAGGTAATACAACTTTATTCATACTTGGTGACCCCTGCCTTGCTTTTACTCTGCTTCCAGCTTGTGTTAACTTTACTGTCAATCCAGTCTTGCGTTCAAATTAATTCTAGTTTCACAGCACTTTCTGTGTCATTCTTAGTGGTCTTTGCTGTTCTGTCACCACTGACTCCTGGCTCTTTGCTGGTCTTCCTTGAGTCCAGCGCTTCTGGGACATGACTGCCTTGTGATCGACAAGCCTTTCATGGGAGGTACTGTGTCTGCTGTTCCTTCAGACTACGTGATGTCTTGGGTATTTCTGATCTACTCCAAGGCTGTACTATCAGCACCTAAGGGACTGTTTCTCCCTTTTCTTCGGGACCTTCGAGTCAGTTTAGCAGAACTACACACACACACACACACACACACACACACACACACACGAACTGGAGTCGTCTACCCAATGTTGTTCTCACCTTCCTTTGGCTTTACAACGGGTCATGTACCATCACTCTCTTATCAAACCTAAAGTGAAACCCAGTTATTCCCAGAAACCTGTTTAAGAGGTTGGAGTAGAATCATGGTTTCTTTTTTCTTATTTTGTTTACTTTGTTTTGGGCTTTTGGCTTAGCCCTAGCAAATGTAATTCATATATACAAAATAAGCTTCAATTGCAACCTGACATTGTCATCCCCTCCTGGGAACAGTATGTAAATTTGATCCACACTAAAACTTTGACTTGCCTTCCTATTGCTATGATTCTGACTATTAATGCTGGAAAAGAGTGGCCTGTATGCCTTGTTAGTTCTCTGGTGTGTAACCTGACATAAGCCGCACAATCTCAGCACAATCCCCAGTAACTGCTGGATGTTCTTAGTTGACCGTACATAGTACTTAGCAGAGATGTTTTGCACCAGTGCCCCAAAGACAGATCTGTAATGGCCACCACTTGCATCTCAAGCTGCTGACTGAAGGGGTAGATGGAAGTGCACACTTAAAAGGCTTCTCTCCTGGAAACGGGCCAGATCGAAGATGTCTGGATTCTTTGCAAGCCTGCTCTGAATGAACGTATTTATTATCCAGGAAGAGAGCTTGCCTGCTCGATCACTGATGTTTGCCTTGCAGTGTTTTCTTGAAGAAAATTGTGAAAAAAAAAAAGTGATTGAAATGAAATTGGCAAGGGAACTGCAGAGAATTCTATCACTTTCAAGGGCAAAGTCCTAAAAATCTCCTTGTGGATTGGGAAAACCAAATCTTGCCTTTCTATTCTGCTTTTTTTATAAGGTAAATGATGCATCTGAAAGTAGAAGTAGTGACGACAGATAAAAAGCCAATGATGTTCTGCGAGAAGTTGGAGCGTTCTCTCTGCGAGTTTAAATTATCATTGGTTGTTAAGATGGGAACTCATTTTTAAACACTTATTTGCCCCAATGATGATAAAATATGTGCATTCTGTTGATACAACACACAAGTCTTTTGTGGTGGTTTTGAGAAAACCCCAGGCTTTTTTGAGTCTGAGGACAGATGGAGCTCCACACTCAACTGCGTTTCCCAGCAGGGAAATGTGTTACTATCCGCCTGTGTGTTTTCACTTGATGTAATACATTCTATTCCTTCTCAGCAGAGCTAGTAAACTTCTAGAGAATAGCATGCTTTGAAATGAAAATACTGCACAGTTGTAGAAATCAGAGAACCTTGGACCCTGACATGGTTTTTACCAGTTCCTAATGTCTAAGAATGTGCAGCTTTGTAGGATTTGGGGCATAGGTAGTAATTTACATATGTGTTTAAGAATTTGAGGTTTAACTTTTTATTTCATCAGGATAAAAACACTCATTTAAATCCTAAATTTTCTCATTCCTATGTAGATGACTAAAATCCACCAGATAAGATAGGATAGGAGCTGTTTGGTAATACATGTGGGGCACTATAAATGTTATATTTTTGTTTTCAGCTTTAGCTGGTATTCAGGGATTTCCCGGTATTTGATTTTGAAGTTATTTATTATAAGTCTTCACAGATTAATCTCAGAGTTTAAAGTTATTTTTCATTTGAAGACAGAAACAAATATTCTGCCTTTATGCCTTCTTTCGACTTCCTTCCTTCCTTGTTTCTTCAAGGAAGATTTGACTTCTAAGAAACCAAAATTGCTACGTCTCCATTTCTCATACCGATTTTGTTACATCAAAGCTAAGATTTATTATTATTAAATAGCGTTAAATTACTTAACAAAGAAAGAGTGCACGAGTAAGTGTTTGCCCTAACGATTAAGAAATTCACATGCCACAGCAGAGTAATTTTGTTAGAATTCCAGCTCTACTCCCAGTTCTAGCATTCTGCATGTGCTTACCCTAGGTCATGACTTAACTCGCTGGGTCCTGTGAGCCCACGTGAGAGATCTGGATTGGGTTTCCAACTCCCAGCATCAGCCTGTGTTGTGGGCATCTGGTGGAAGAACAAACAGATGACAGCTCTTTTTCTCACTCTCTCTGTCCTTAAAGTTAAAAAACAAAAGAAAGAGAGAGAAAGAGAGAAGAGAGAGACCAATAATGTAATCATATCAAGTGATGCATGAGTATATGCACACATACACACACACACACACACACACACACACACAAACACACAATTTATTCAGAGTGGTTTTAGAATGTATGTTTTCTGTGAACGGATGCTTCTCTGCTAGTCATGAAGCATAGAATTGAAAAGAAACCTTAAAGGTTTTGTGCGCTCGGCTTGGTAGCCAAGTGGCTAAAGTCCTCGCCTTGCACACATGCCGGGATCCAATATGGGCACCAGTTCTGGTCCCGGCAGCCCCACTTCCCATCCAGCTCCCTGCTTGTGGCCTGGGAAAACAATTGAGGATGGTCCAAAACCTTGGGACCCTGCACCTGCATGGGAGACCTGGAAGAAGCTACTGGTTCTGGGTTTTGGATCAGCTCAGCTCCGGCCGTTGTAACCACTTGGAGAGTGAACCAGCAGTCGGAAGACCTTCCTCTGTGTCTCTCCCCCTCTCTGTACATCTGTGTTTCTAATAAAAATAAATAATAAATCTTTTTTTAAAAGATAGCTTTTTAAAATCGCTATTAAGGTAGTGTGAACAAAGCCGTTTTAAATTGGGATTATGGAACCCCTGGGAAAGAGCATTTGCAGTATTTATTTTTTAACATCTGTATATTTGGTATCTTCATGGTCTTCATGATGCTCTTGTATTTCATATTCCTGAGACTGTTAGTCTTAGGTCAGGTTTCCTGCTCATTTTTGTCACGACTTGTCTAGTTTTCTTTGCATTGCCTGTGAAAAGCTGCATGAACTCAGGTGGGGTCTAAAATGGTATCGTTTCATTGTGTCATGGAATGTGTGATACTAGAAGATGAGGAGGAGCCTGGTAGAGTCTTAACTTTGGGCGGGTAGCCAAAGGAATGCTCTTCACAGTCATAATTTTCAGAACTTGGACAAATCGGCTTGTTTGTGATTCTTCTGAATGAACTTTGTTGTCACTTAGTTAACAACTAATTTGATATGTCTTCGTGAAGGTGCAGCTTAAATAGCGTACAAATGTTCCCATTCAGGAGTGATGGGTCTGCGGCTGTTCAGTGAGTTAGGTCTTGTTGATTTTCTACTAGGGTGTGTGGCAAAGGATACGGCTTCAGGCCTTTGGGTTTTGTAGATGATCTCTGAGACAGCAAGGAGTTAGAACATAACCTGGGAATGCGGTTAGAAAAAAAAATTGAGGGATCCTTCCCTGGTTGATTAAATGGTAGGTGGATAGGGGTTTGATGATGTTTTCATGCATTTATATCTTTGGATAGCTTTGAAGTTGTACAGAAAATGAAATCATCTGGTTGACCTACTCACCGGTTGTTTGAGATTGGAAGAAATATAATCGGATTCTGTCCTGCCTTAAATCAAGGGAGACTATATTCTCACACAGATATGCTAGATGAAAATAACCCAATTTTAAATGAACTCGCAGCTTTCAATATAACTTACCAAATCTTTAACACCCCTCTTTGTTTGTAATTTTGTATGATGATTTAATTAACAGATTGTTCTCTTGTTTCTATGAGGTCAAAATAATGGAAAATGACCACTAAATGACTTCTTACCTTAAGGCTTACAAAGATCTTACCTTTTATGCTCTATTCTTCTTGACATAATTCTTGTTTCCCTTCCTAAGTTTGTCTTTTCAGGATTTACTTCCCAACCTGCATCACTTCATGAGAGTAGTCCTCATTCTCTGGCTGAAAAGCATGTTGAAACAAAGTCCTCCTTTTGCATGAGAATAGAAAATGACAGTTTTGGGGTACAAAATGTGTTCCTCCTAATCCTTCCCCAAGGTGTACCACTTTGTGCTCCAACTTGTTTGGCCTATAAACCTTTAGGAATTTTATTGTCTTTGAACATTATCCAGCAAATCTCCTCTAATTAATTTAATCCCTGCAGACATATGATTGTTGATCCGTATAAATCAAGGCCAAAAATATCAGTCTTGCTTGGAAAGCTCTGCTTTTGGCATGGAGAAACCTTAATCTGCCTTGTTTGGAGTTCATGCAACAGGCATACTTATAGGTCTTTCACCCTATTCCACCCAAAGCCAGCCAGCCTGTCATTTCCATAGAGTTTACTTACTTGAATCACTGTTTGCTTGGACATATAGCACAGATGAAGGTTGCTGCTTTGTTGCCATTTTGTCTCTCATTGTTTCTCTAGAGTTCTAGGCTTGAAAAACAAATTCTCTGTATAAATATTATAGTTTCACGATTAACAGCATGGTTTGTTAGAAACATTTTCCTAATGTGTCTGCTCAATACCTTCAGCTTTACCTCAAGCTGTGGTCTCTGTCTTTTCTTCATGTCTGTAAGTCCAGCAGTAAATCACCTCTTGGCTTTCTTTTCCCTGCACTAAATTATCCCAATTTCTTTAGGTTTTTTTCCTTCTGCCTCTGTTGACAGCATTCTAGGTTGCCCTTACTTTTCTCAATATTCTTCATACAAATCAGATTTATTATTCTTGTCAGATTCAGACAGTGCTGACCTGAGTATGTAAATGATTGTCTGATGATGCTTGGATTACTTTTATTTATAAAACCCAGAGTCACACTACAATGCCGTTGAGTACTGCTGTGTACCCCCTTTGTCTATGCTTCACAAATTTGCATGTGCATTAAGATATTTTGTCTTTTTCTAGCCTATTTTTTATGGTTGGTGGACAACCATGTTGGTAGACAGCTCTCACTGTTTATTTTGAAGCGTAAGAATTTGACGATACAGAGTTGTACATAACACGTTTCTCAGAGCTGTTAGAGTAGAGCTTGTCAAGACTTATCTGTGATGGCCCAGGTAGTAAATATTTTAGGCTTTGTGGCCTGCAAGCAATATGCTTCCATTGCTGAACTTCACTGTTACAGCATGAAAGTAGCCACAGGCAACACATTAATGAGTGGGTGTAGCTATATCATGATAAAACATTTTTGCATTAGTGACAATATGAACTTTGAATTCACATATTTTCCACCCTGTGAAATATTATGATTTTAATTTTTCAATCATTATGCAATGTAAAAATTATTCTTAGGTTACAGGCAATACACTGGGTATGGCCCTAAGAGAATAAACTATATTTATCCTTGAAGTATGTGAAAGGAAGGTGTGAATGTCTCACAGAAAGCATTGATTAAACTCCTGTATTTCTCTTCCTTCCAAAATGATTGTTTTACTTCTTCTCACCTGTGTTTACTGCCACAATATTACAAATCAGAACCACTCTTTTCTGCTGCTTGTTCCGTGTCACTGTACTCTTCCTGGTATAATGAATGGCAGGGATTCAAATAAATGCTGAGTCAATGGGTGGTGAGGGTTTGTAGAAAAAATAAAGAACAAGCAGGGCACTCCAACTGGAGACAGTTTTACAATTGGCAAAGTAAAAAAGAAAAAAAAATATCCAAGTCAGGGTTCTTAAAAGGGGCTTCCTCTGTTAGCTTGTTATCTCAATTCTTTTGAATTTAACCAAAGAGAAAAATGCATAAACTAAATAGAAATCATTGCTACTTCTGAGTCTCCCTTGGCAGTTTCTCAAATGTGTAGACGTATTTGAATTTTTGTGTCCATATTAAGATAGAAACTTTTGTGACATGATCAACGTGGGGCTCGGGGCACCTTCTCCTCAGAGTGCCTGGGTTTGAACCTTGGATCTGCTTCTGATTCCAGCTTCATGGTAATTCTCGTCCAGGAGGAGGCTGCTGATGGCCCAGGGACTTGGTCCCTGCCCTGTATGTAGGAGACATCCATAGAATTCCAGACTTTTGGCTTTGGCTGCTGTAGGCAGTTGGGGCATGAACCAGCAGAACGATTGTTCTCCGCCTGTCTTTCAAAGCAGAAAGTTGCTATCCAGTACTGCGGTTCACTCAATACGAACCTTATATTAAATAAAAAGGGGTTGTTAATTCAAATCTAATATACACCAACAACATCCTTAGCAAAAGCCCTAACATTGAAATTTGACATCACATTGAATGCTTACTCTTTATTAAGATACTCAGGGAAGAGAATATGGATGAATCAAAATGATTCCCTCTCTGTAACTGCAGAAGTGCTCAATAAAGCACAAATGATGCACTAAAAAAACACATCTCAAACAATGCGTTAATCCTTTTGAATACTGAAGCTCTTTATATTATTTTACCTATATTTGTGTTTCTCTATTATGGACGTAAGTTTATACATGTGTTAGGTCTTGAAACTGGGGAATAATGCAGTGATGAAAGATTCGATAATTCTGTATCTGTGTCTTTGCTTCCTCCGGCTTCAGCTGCTTTAAGTCAATTTTGAGCAATATATTGGAAATGTTTCTTTTAATAACAAAGGAAATAGAAAATCACCAGCTTTTAGATGCCCAGGGTACGTTGCATTCCCGGAAATGTGAACAGCTGACTTTCTGGAAAAGTTTTAGGCTCTTGGAGAATGACAGAATGATCCGTATCTGTCAGAACAAGCAGATGAGCTTGTTTTTCAAGGCCTGGCTGGATGCAGTTAAAGCAGAGACAAGCTGGTTAGGAGATCTATCAGATAAGCCGGTGAAGCTCCCTGCTTTCATTTCACGTGGAGAGAGATTCCACTGATGTGTCCGTACACTCTATGTTATTACAGTGAAATATCTGAGGCTGAGTAACTTTATAAAGAAAAGAGATTGCTTTTGTGTTACAGTTCACATCCAAGGCTGAGGGCCAACAATTGGTGATGCCATTCCGATCTATAGCCTAAACAGAGGAGTTGGGAAGAGATTTGGTTTAGCATTCTAATGCTTTCCAGATGGGCCTTAAGGAACTTCATTCCTCTACAATGTCTAGAGAAGCACATAGGCAAATCACCTTAGGGAACCCTATGGGAAACAGATCTTGCACTGTGGAGCCAGGGTGCACGTGAGCATCGTGCAGAGCTCTGAGCAGAAATAGCCCATATCAGGAATATGTTCACCCGTCCTATGTCGTCCTCTATACTCCTGAGACCAATGTTAAGCTGCGTATAACTACCTAATATGCAATTTCAACCCCAGATTTTAGGATGTGGAAAATTCCTTATGAAGATAAAATCAAAAGTCCAAGAACATTCTTCCTCCATAAAATGATTTGCCTGCTCAAAGATGAAAGCTGTTTTTGTTTCTTAAAATTTTAAGTGATTATAATCCACTTGTCTACTCAAATACTTGTCTTTTTTTTTTTTTAAAAAAGGCTTTTGAGGAACTAGCAGTGGAATGAGAAATACTACCCTTCCAAATCCTTTGAGCAGTTCCCAGGTATCTCCATTTAACCGGATCAACTCCAAATTATGATCATTAGACCAAACTCTTATGCAACATTCAACAGTTCCTCTGATAAATATTAGAGGGTGCTTCAGAAATACCAAGAAGAAAAGTAATGTGTATTCGCTTCCATGCCATACAACATGTCATGTATGCCATGTGACATACTCAGAAGTATGTTGAAGTTTTAGGATGTGACAAGCCCCAATCTGACACAAACAATGGCCAGTTGCGGAGAACTGTCCAGTACATGGCAGGATCCTGTCAGCATTCCTGGATTCCACCCACTAGAGGCCAGTAGCATCCTCCTCTTCAGGAGTGACAGTCACAACAGTCTCCAGGGATATTATCAATATCTTCAGGCTGGACCAGTCTCCTCCAGCTGGGAACCACTGGACTGTAGTTCCTTTGTTGGTTGCTTGTCTAATTGCTTTTTTCATTCGTTCATTTGTGAATTGAGCCTTAACTACCTTCATAGCACCTTATTCATTCAGCTGGAAATAAGCTTCTAAATCAGACTTTCTAATCATGAGGCTTCTGCTCATATTATTGCTATATTCTTTGAAAATAAAGTCACATTTTTTAGAGGTCTGTTTCATGGCTGTAGCATCCAAATTGTGTCAAAGATTCAGTTGCCATTACTGAGACATAACTTGAAGCAAGAACAGTGTCATCACCTTTGAGGATAACATATTCCTCAGTTTTAGATGAAATATGAAAAAAAAACATTTTGAGGATTACAAATTGTATATTTGTATGAGAAAAATGTGATGTAATTCTCTTTTAATGAAGGTAATTCTTTATCAGAGTGAAGAAAGTCAGTTGGTAAGAATACTCACAGCAGTGACAAAGACGATATTTTCAGACCTGAACTTTTCACCCTAGAATCTAGAGTTCACATCTTTTCTACAGAAAGGATTTAGATGACTAAAACAAAAATGCGGAACAGCAATAGCGTTTATCGAGTCAATGCTGTCAGTCTGAGAATTTGCAGGGATCATGTCTGTGTGCCCAAATTCCTTACAGGATACTATAGTGGCACATTTTCTTAACAATTTCTAATTCAAATTGTATTCTTTTCAACCTGTATAATTTTAATTTCATTTGCTCATATTTTCATATTTCACTCTTACCTTCTTCTACGATTCCATTCTATCTCTTATTATTCAGATTAGAAGACCAAAAGAATGAAATTGTCACCTCAGAAACTGACCCCTGGGCAAGAAAGGAGTTTGTTTTGTTTTCACACAAATGTGTGTGTACCAACAACCCATAAAAAGAAAAGCTAAGAACTGATGAAAAGTACTTATAACTGGAAGTATATCTTGTAGCATGTTTTATATTTTTTGAAAACAAGAATTTTTAAAAAAGACAAAAATAGGAGTATAGAGAGGAAAGCTGTAAGACACTCAAGTCTGAAGCACTATTGGGCCAGACACTGGCATATCCTGTTGGTGTGGAACTCCTGGTTTTTGAGGCTTTTGGCAGGCTTAATGAAGGCAGATCATTCCTCATCTAGGGAGAAGTTGAACAAAACCATGCTGAGGTGCTCTGTGATGAGAACTACCAGAACTGGCCTAAAGAAACTTTCTTCTGGAATATGGCTAGTCTCTTGATTCAATAGGCTTGACTCTGATACAAAATTCTTACAGTGTGGACTCACATATTGTCCATCCCTTACTGTGGGGCCCTGATGTCTTTTTGGGTTTGGCTGGTGGTATATACGGTATGGGAACTGCAAGGGCACCCTTCATGTCATCTGTGTTTCTGAGGGTAAAACATCCAAAGAGAGCCATCTTTTTCTTGAAAACTGTGTTCCTGAGGCATCAGTGAAAATACACTTTTTCTTGTTACTGAAGAATGACTTATAACACTGTTACTTTAATGTAACTCAAACTCATTTTGCATACCTGATTTCTAATTAGTGAGCATAAGTATTTTTTTATAAAGATTTATTTTATTTTTATTACAAAGTCAGATATACTGAGAGGAGGAGAGACAGAGAGGAAGTGGAGCTGCCGGGATTAGAACCAGCGGCCATATGGGATCAAGGCAAGGACCTTAGCCACTAGGCCACACTGCCGAGCCCAAGCATAAGTATTAAAGATAGCACTGTAGGAACCGGCATTGTGGCTCAGTGGGCTAAGCCACAGCCCAATACTCTGATATTCTGTGTTGACTCCTGCTTGCTGTGCTTCCAATCCAACTCTCTACTAATGCACTTGGAGAAGTAGTGAACAATGGCCGAGCACCCGTGCCCCTTCCAGCCACCTGGGAGACCCAAGTAAGTGGACTCTTAGGCTCCTAGCTTCTTCCACTGTTGTGGCCCTTTGAGGGTTGACAGCAGATGGAAGATCTCTCTGTGTGTCTCTTCCTCTCTCTTTGTCACACTTTCAAATAAACAAAATCTTGTAAATTGTTTTCATGATTCATGATATATTACTCAGAAATGAAATGAGACGCACATTTCATACATCAAAGTTATCTTTGGAACACATTAAATATATTATAGCTCCCTGATAAGGTACTAACTTAGCAAGGACAAGATTGTGTTTTATTGTTTGGAAACACAGTTTCTAGCACACCAGTAGGAGCTCATTAAACACCAATCTAAAGCAACTTTAGGTATGTGATGCGGGATATTAAGATATTAATATTAATAATAAGATATTAAGATAATGTATGATGCCTGTTTAGGGTTAAAGAAAATCGTTTTTCAAAGGCACATTCCCATTGTTTTAAGAGATGACTCTTCTTGTTTTTTCTGATATTAGTTCTCTAGACTTGCATAGGAGCAAATATTTTCTGTTCTTTTGAGTACTTATTTTTTTCATGGACAGAATATACTAGGCTTACCTGTTCATTTTTATTACCTTTCATTCTGCCATGCAAGATAAGATTCCTATATACAGTAAATGTTAGTATAAGCATTTGTTTATTTCTTTTTTTAAGATTTATTTAGTTTTATTGGAAAGTCAGATTTACAAAGAAAAGGAGAGACAGAGAGAAAGATCTGCTGTCAATTCACTCCCCATTGGCTCGAACAGCCAAAGCTAAGCTGATCAGAAACCAGGAGCCAGGAGCTTCTTCCAGGTCTCCCATGTGGGTGCAAGGTCCCAAGGCTTTGGGCCATCTTCAACTGCTTTCCCAGGCCACAAGCAGCGAGCTGGATGGGAAGTGGAGGAACCAGGACACAAGCCTCTGCCCTTATGTGATCCAGGCATGTGCAAGGCTAGAATTTAGCCATTAAATTATCCTGCCAGACCTGTGTTTGTTCATTTCTAATTCACCTTCTTCCCAAAAGGATCTTGTTGCCAACAAAAGTTGGGTGGGTGCTTTCCTCAGCCCATTGTAGAAATTAAATAGCAGGACAACAGTTGCAGAGAAAGAAGTTTTATTTGCAAAATTAATGTGAACAGAAGAAAGGGGGAATGCAGCTACCTACAGGAGAGATCTGGGAGATAGGGTGTGTTTTGGAAAGAGTGAAAGATAGACACCAGGATTTCAGGAAGTATCCTGGGATAGTTAAGCGTTCCCTGAATTGTCTTTTATGGGCAGGGAACCTGCAGAAGACCTCCCCCATTGGTTGTCTCTCAACAAATTAGGAAATGGCTGGGCAATTCCTGTGCTGCTCACTTTAAAGCATGTTTTTCCTGGCCACCTCTTGAGGGATAAATAGCATTCTTCGTAACAAATGGCAAGTTTCCTTTCCTGACAAATGGCAAGTGTCAAGCTTCTCAGGGTTTAAAGACTCCCGTTTGCCAATACTTGCAATGGTTGCAAACATGGGGTCATATAGAATGGCTTCATGAGGCTTGCCCTGGGATCTGCCACATGGTTTTGGTGGGCTAAAATGGTCTTGTTTTGAAGTGTGAGGGAGATCACGCCAAACATGTCTAACTAAGGTTTATTAAGGAGTCTTTGTTAACCAAGCTTGGTGATAACAGAGCCCATTAGAAATAGCAAATCACAAGTTCACACGGCAAGCCAATCAATCATAATCCAATCAATAGTAACCCCAAGAGGAACAAATGATCATCACCCTGAAGTCCATCTATTAAACTGAAGGCGTATGTCTCAGCTTTCCCAACAATATATAAGTTGTCCTAACAGATATGCAACGAATAACCTGGACACACAAACAAAGCTGCAGAAATTCATCTTTCCCTGGCTTCTCCGCCCACATTTTACTACTGCTAGGCCTCACCTCTCCTGGAACTCCAGAAACACAAACCAGAAATACAAAGCATATTAACATTGCTGTCTTCATTGTCCCACCTAAGCAGTAAACAGAGGGTGAGCACTACAGACACACAGGAGCCATGCTCAGGGGATACCTGTCCTGGCATTGCCAAGAATCAAGTGCCAGAGCAACGAGGGAGCACATGACCACGAGCTATCCGGACATCTTATCTGTTAGTGGAATGCATCGTTTGCCACAATTACTATATAGTCCGGAACACTGGCAGGGTCCTGGAGGTTAAATTCCCAATATCCCAGAGCTCCCATTCATAAAAAATGAAAGCATCATGACAGAACGACAGAATCTTATCTTCAAGGGTACTTCAGTGTATTGAACAGTCTTTTTTCCAGGTTAGATGTGGCATTCTTTTGCAGGGAATGATGAATCCAGGGGTTGATTCCAGCTACCTTCACAGCCATGTGGGTGCTCAGGATCACCAGTCCTTTGCAGCTAGGTTCTAAGGTTTGTGGGGGACATCTCTTAACCCACACGATGTCTCCAGGCTGCTACACAGGGATAGGGGTCCCGTCAGTATCCACTGCAGGCTGGGGGAGTGAGTTCCAACCTCATGACCATGAGGTAGCTGACTACCTCACTACATTCTCAGAACTTTGTTGAAAATTTGAGTGAGAATTATGCAGCTAGCAACTGGCATTGTGGTTTGAATCTCCATCTGGTTCTGCTTCATTTTGTATAGGTGCCGGTTTGACTTTTGGCTACTTTGGTTTTGATGCAGCTTCCTGCTGATTTACCCGGGAAAGCAGCAAGGGATGGCCCAGGTAATTGTGTCCTCACCACCACTGTGAGCAACCCAGAGGAAGCTCTTGTCTCCTGGCTTCAGCCTGGTCCACCCCTAGCTATTGTGGCCTTCTGAGTGATGAGCCAGCTGATGGAAGAACTCTCTCTCTCTCTCTCTCTCTCTCTCTCTCTCTCTCTCTCTCTCTCCCTTCCCCTTCTTCTCTGTCTGCCTTTCCAACAAATAAGTCTCAAATTAAATTAAAATAGAAAAAAGAGAATTATATACCAAGTGATGCTGTCATTAATCTTCAAGTTTTTGGTCCTCTTGTTTGGTCCTAAGAACGTGTGATCTGAGTTGGTTTGCATCTCTGCTTGCTAACAAAATCTCAAGTAAATAACAAGCGAAGCAACGTATGCATTTCTTATGTG
The DNA here is from genome assembly GCF_030435755.1 of Ochotona princeps. NCBI lineage: Eukaryota > Metazoa > Chordata > Mammalia > Lagomorpha > Ochotonidae > Ochotona > Ochotona princeps. Next base: position 13,996,278 of record NC_080861.1, read on the forward strand.
CCATGAAGACATACTTGAATGAATGTGAGGCATGCAAAGGTTAGTGAGAGACGTTATGAGGGATGGTTTCCATTAAGCTTTCCAACCCGTCTGATAGATAATGGATTTCATCCAATCAACTCCTGTTGTCTTGTCCTAACCCTGTCGGGTAGTAGAAATCATGACAATAAAATACGGCTTCTACTAGTAAATCAGAAGGAAAAATTGTAAATCGTAGGAGATTCAATGAGACAGTATCAAAACTGTTACTTGGTGATGGTTTGCATGATGATATTCCAAGGTCTTCTTTCTTTTGTGCTTTGCAAGACAACACAGGTTGTAAGAAATGTCTTTGCTGAATGTTGTATTCTCTTAAAACTTGAATTACCGGGTTTACCTTCCTAATAACATATCTAATGGAACCTTTAAAACGTTCATGAGGGATGTATATAAAGACAACACTATTTGTGGATTGTAAGGTTATTTTGACACTAAAATTATGGTTAAATTCGATTTTTCCTGAGTTTTTGAAGTACCTTTTTATGTTCATATGTGTGACACTGTGTGATTAATTAATGTACATAAGTGCTGTGAGACCACATGGCTGAGTTCCTACAAGGATTTAGAAGCTTGTGCGTGATATTCCTTATTTTTCTAATTTTCTGTAATGTATCAGATCAATACATTTATCTGTGCAGGCCATGCCATCTTTCTTCTAAGTTTTTTTAAATAAAATTGAAGTGCATTCTTAAAATTTTTTCATAGCAAAAATCATTAATTTTTGAATGTTATTTACAGAGGTGAGGGGATGCGGATTGCAGACCCATGTGGTCGTCTGGAAGGGATAAGGTGGGTCAGGGACAGGAGGAATGGTGAGAAATGAGTCTGTGACTGGGGCGTGGGGGAGAGGAGAATGCGTGGCTTGTATCGTCACAGTACGTTTGTGCATGCTATCTGTTTTTGAAACCATTTGATGCCGTACAACCGATGGGCATGGCTGTGCTTTGGAATACTTTAATTTGTAAAAAAACAAGTGGCAGTCTGCATGTGTCGAAGAAGCCTGCAAGTTACACATCCCTCTTCTAACAAAATGCAAAAGGAACATTATGGGAAAAAAGCCGCCTGTCTGCAGCGGAAGTCATCTGTGTGTACACACATCTGTAAGGACGTTAGACTCGAGGAGTGTCTAAATTCCTGCTATCCCACATCGTCCTTTTCACCAGTCCACATTTGAGTCAGGTGTCATTAGCAAGTAAGGAAATAACGCCTTGGTCACCATGAATCAGTATCCTCCCCCTCTGCATGATTCCTCCTAAACATATTCCTCTCTGCTCTTTAGCTGCTTGGTGATAAACCTCCCTGGTGAGAAGGGCCAGAGATTTCCTGCCAGAATGACTTAGCATCCTCAAGTCCCTGCTTGCAGCGCTAGAAAAAGCTCCCTAGCTCAGCTGGCCGCCTGGGCTGGTGCTCTGTTATTGCGGGTTAGAGTGGGTATCACATTTCTAATGGATTAGCTGACTATTGGGAATGCAAAAGGGTTTTTAAAGTCTCTTAGCTTCTAAATGCAGCACATAAATGGAGTCCTATGAATATTTAATTTAAGTGCAAGGCCCAAAGTTCTCTGCAATTAGTTTAACTGTTGCTTTCAGGAGACAGGATGTATTTCCTATGAGCCTTAGAGGATTCATAGTGCACTCTTTGTTTCCCTCATCTGGGAAATTTCCATGAGCTGGGTCATGACCATCTTTATAAAACGTTCAGAATCTGCAGAACCTATTGCTTTTTTGGTATCTAGTGTGTGTCTCCTCCCAGTCAGTAGTAAAGAGATGGCGTTTTCAGGTGCAATACATCGTACATTTTTAGGCAGCAATTCACTGGAGAGTCAGAGAGTCTTTCCATTCACTGACTCATTCTGTAACTTTTGAGGCTGGGCCAGGCTGAATCCAGAAGTCAAAAATTCCATGCCAGTTTCCCTTGTGAGTGGCAGAGACCCAATGATTTGAGCCATCACCACTGCCTCCCGTGCCATGTTTTACTAGGAAGCTAGAATCAGCAGGATGAGACAGTACTTGAACACACATACTCCATTTTTGAAACACGAGTATCTTAACCACTTGGCTTAACACTCACCTCCAGTTCCAGTGTCTTTAGTTAGACTTAAAGTAAAACTTTGATGTTTCGGTTTGCAGGAACGGATGACCCATCAGTGTGGCAGAATCCATCTACATATGTTTTCCGTAAAATGGCAGGCTTCTTAGTGGCACCATCTAGCTAGCAAATCTACATGATCCTATGATCTTATGTATGGGTTTCTTTTCAATTTCTGATACAAAATTCTAGAATGGTGCTCCTTTACATATACACCTTCCAGAAAACGCTTAACTGAAAAAAAGTCCAAGGTTCTAATCCTAGGACTTCTTCCAACTCTGTATGACCTTTAAGTGAGATCCTCAGTATTTCTGATTGAGAGTTTTTTAATTTTTATAAAATGATTTTACTTCCCTGGTAGTTCCTATGCTAAGATAGTTGCTAAGCCTCTATGTTTAACAGGTCTAGGTATTGAAATCCCTACCTTTTATTAGAGATTCTGGAAATTAAGAAATTCAACTTTAATTTAGGAAGGCAATAGAAGCACTCATAGCTGGGGAAAAAATTGTCTTGTAACCGGATGACTAATGGTTGTTTTCAAAACAGACAAGACATTATGAATGTGAAAGAATTGAAGGAAGAAAAGAATTTGAAAATCACTAGCTTTGGAGAAAAAGCGGAAGGGGCAATTTTCAAGGACAGTTATTAAGGGGGAAAAAGATGTAAAAGAGCATAGGAAAACGGGACACACCTAGCCAAGACGGAGAGCTGGCAATCTTGAATTTGCAGGCTTTGTTCTTACTGGATGTGTTATTCCACTGCCAGGCTCTTTTTGCTATCTTGTGTGTCTGCCCTCCTTCTCTGCTTCATTCTTTTACTGCTTTTTTTTTTTCCACTCTACTTTTATACGAGTACTATAACGATTTCATTCTGTTCATGTTTTTCCCCAAATATTTTTGAGCACTTGCTGTAGGCCTGAATTCATTCTCTCATCCAGCACTGCTTGCTTGGTCTTCTGGTCTCTGGTTTGTCAGTCCATAGATCCCGATTTGTCTCTGTTTGTGAGACATATGGGTTTGCGTCTCACACTATCTAGCAGGTCCTCGGTCCTATAACACCACATCCGTTATTTCTATCTCTGCTTGACACATGAATTATGGCTAATCTGGGCTTCCTTTACCTTGCTTGTTGAGCAAAATCCTTTTTACCACATTCCAGTTGCTTGCTTGTAACAACTTGATGGTAGTTCCACAGGAGGAAGGTTTGTACCTTTTCTTTTGTGAATTCTGTGTACACAGCACAATCTGGAATGGGGAACATCCAGTCCTCAGCACTGAGGTCCAAAGTTTACAGAAAAAGCTCACATTCAATCCTGTATAAAGAGAAGTTCTCTTAAATTAAGGCAAACATGTGGTATTTAACCTTTTGGGATTGGCTCATTTCCCTTAGCATTATGGTTTCCAGTTTGGCCCATTTGGCCACAAAGAACTGCATTTTGTTTTTTTTAATAGCTGAGTAGTATTCCATGGAGTAGATGAACCATAGCTTTCTTATCCAATCCTCTGTTGATGGGCATTTTGGTTGCTTCCATGTTTTTGCAATTACTGATTGTGGAGCTTTCAATTGACTGGGATAATACTCTGCTGGCTCTGTCTTCAGACCAGAGAGGGTATACCTAAGAAGCCGTTGAACTTGACTGGACAATAAGATGCTGGACTCTATGTTTGGTATACGCTTGCAATGGGGGAATCTCAACTGAACTTGAGCTGTGGTTATGCAACAAGGTGGAGGAATCCACCATGGTGGGAGGGTTTGGGGAGGGGTGGGGAGAACCCAAGTACCTATGTAACTGTGTCACATAATACAATGTAATTAATGAAGTAAAAATAATAAATAATTTTAAAAAAAGGAGAAGTTCTCTATGTTTTCAGGAAGCCTGTGTCTGCTTTTACTGAGCTGTCACATTAGTTGGCTCTCTGTCTCATTGAAATTTCATTTTTAAATATTTCTTTTGTCTGTCTGCTAATTTCTGTGTAATACTATTATTAACCATATGAATAAATGTTCCAATGTATTCCATATACAATGCTGTAGCAATTCTGTATTTTGTTTTGCTGCCATTTGCTATCTTGTGGTAATGGATTGGCAAAAGTATTGTGGATTTCCCTTTGTGGGACAGTCTTGTGAGTTAAGGCAATATTGTACTTCTGTTTCCAAACGTACTTACTCTAACAACAGGACAATGTAAGACCCTCCATGGCAACATCTGTGGAGGAATAAATCCTTTTGTGTGTGGAAACATCTGTTTCTTATATATCTCCAAATGGCTAGGACATACATCTCCCAGTACATTTGTTTATTTAGTGCAAACTGATCTATTTTCTACAGGATGGCTGAAAATGTATGAATATACTTACTGTACATAAACATCATTCACTACATGCTGCCATTATGAATGGAGGTGAAAATGCTGATTTAATCTGAGGTATGGCTATTTGATGCACTTTGGTGGAACTTTAAAGTCAATACAGTCCATATTCCAGTTCTTTATTATATTTATTCTATTTTATTTCACTTAACTTTCAGTCATCCAAAAGCATATGTTTAAGTGCCTGTATCCCCATCTGCACCTCCAAAACCAATTTGTCACCCTTACAACTGTACACTACTATTGTTAGTGATGTGTTTGGCATATACACTTTCAGATCCTTTTCTAACCTTTGATGTAATTATGAAATAGAAATACACTTGAAGTGCTTCAAGATGCTTGTGGAAAATTGATTTAAGAAGATAATTCACTGTTTGATCAATATTTAAAAGACCCCTTATTTATAGCCATAAATATATACCCTCATAAATATTTTCATAATGCAGGCACCTCAGTCTGTTTGTTCCGTTTTCCATTTACTTTCAATAGTCAGCAACATATGAACAATATTTTAGTGTATATTATTCTACCATACCTATAATGGAAACATAGAGCTGAAAGGAACCCAAAACCTCCAAACTATGGGGACTTTTGTTATTTTACTTCAAGGGAACAGAAAGCAGGTATTTCCAAAGTGGGTCCTGTGGCTGCACAGTGTGACCCAGGGCCCCAGAATCTTGGTCATCTTCGCTTCCTGGCTTTTTCCCTCATGCTCTCTCGTGACACTAACACTAGGCATCTATTCTTACAGTGTTTCAAAGCAAGAGCAGAGGAGGCCAAGCAATGGAGCTCTCCTTTGAACAGAAAGCTCAGTAGTGTTCAGCTTAGTTTCCATTCCATGTTACTGAGCACAACTGGGTCAGTTCTGCAGCAGCAGAGAGCAAGGGCAGAGACTGGAGTGACCAGTGAAAGCGAAACCAAGTGGTCGCTGACCTAGACCGGTAATGACATGTCACTAAGAGGTCACGTACTGCTACAAATAAAGCTTGTTTTCTATGAGGAAAAACAACGATGTGATGACAGATGGAGGGATGGAAGTTCTACTGAGGAGTGCAACTTGATGTTTCTTCTTCATAACATTCATATTGTGTTCTAATCTTTGACATCAAAATAGGTACTGCAGTAAAAAGGATTGCATGTGCGGTCTTGCTCACGTGTGGGCTTGCTTCTCTTGTAGAAATACGGGGACAATGAATCCATATGCTTTAGGATATGAAATACTTTTAATATAAACTACAAGCCCACATTGCAACACGGTTCTATGATTTTATGTTCACAAAACAGTGTATGGCAATACTCTTCTCCATGTGTTTTCCAACATTTTAACTTCCAAGGTGCAGCTACAATGAACATGTTGTGACTTTTTTTTCATTAAATTACTTTCCTCATTTTTGTGTATTTAGATTGAATAATTTAATCCATCCATTGTTAGTTTTGAATTTTCAATATTCTATGAACAATTCTATTTACAGTGTATACTTTTTAGACTGTTGCAATTTTTAGACTGTTAGTCACTCCTACATTTTTTTTTTCTTTTGAAGTTTATTTGAGAGGCAGAGCATCAGAGAGGTAGAAGTAGAGAGACAGAGACATTAAAAGTGAATTTGAACTCTCCTTTGCTCACCAAATGTCTGCAAAGCGAGGGTTGGGCCAGGCCAAAGCCAGAATCCCAGAACTCCAGCCTAACCAGAGGAGGTTAGGGATCCAAGAGCTTGGATTATTTCCACTGCCATCTCACGCTCATTACCAGGAAGATGAATCAGAAATAGAGCGGCCAGGGTTTGACCTGGCTCTCTGATACGGAATGCTAGCGTTGCAAGCAGGACCTTAAGGCACTACGCCCCAGTGCTGGTCCCCGCTGCATTACATCACATTTTGAACTTCCGTTTTTTGTCATAATGTCAGTTTTCATGTGTACTTTGAATCTTCAAACTCTTGTGTCACTATAACTTGTGCACTTTTATGTCTTTATAGTTTTTTTTTAAATCAGTTGTCCTTTCATTATTGTTTACTTTTGGTTTCATTTGCATCTTTTCCATATGACTACCAAATTATTTTATTAAAGTCTATAAAAATAAAGTGTTTAAATGCTATATGTTATACAATACATATTTGAGTTTGGATTCATTTTTGGAATTATCTACTTTTTGAAGGTATTTTGAAAGGGTTCTTTCTCCCATTAAATTTTCAAACTGAAAATGACAAATACATATCAAAGGAATTAATTTATGTGATTTGTCATCTAAGTATCCCATCTTTCTGAAAAATTTGAATGTTTATTACTTCTAAGTTAATTTTTATGGGGAACAGTTGTATTCTCTTGACATAAAGACATTTTTATTGTTATAATTCTCCTTAATTTAGAAGCTTGTTTGCTGTTTTTCATTCAGTGATGCGGCAGTAATGGAATCCTTAGGTAGATCTTGGGTATAATAGATTTGTTTCTAAGACTGACTCATATAGATTTTCTTTTGATTTTCTAGTTGAGATTATTCATTAAAGAAAACATGCTTCCCACTAATGTCAGTTTTCTTCTCATAGATAAAAATGCCACATATACTTATTCTTTATGTATACAGTGTTATAACACAATAGCAAAGAAGTCTTTATGTTACTTACTGTTCTAATTGCCCTACATGCATTATGCCACTCAAGTCTCAAATAAAAATTTCACTTGTCAAGAAATAAGGGTACAAATTGACCATACAACTGTCCGAGGCACTCATGGTGAGTGTCCACAGATAGATTGTAATCAATAATTCATCATTTTTGAAGCCATATTTCATCTTGAAAGTATCTTTTTATGATATAGCTGGATTTATTGTCTAATGTTTCTGTCTTTATGGTTTAGACTGTCTATATCCGTGGAGTCATAGAGTACTGATATTATTGAGATTGACCTGTTTTGCATAGCATAATGTCCTCACGTTTTACTTACACTGTGCATATCAGAGTTTTCTTTTGGTTTAAATGTAATATTTTATTTATCCTAGATTTATTTGAGAAGGACAGACATATAGAACTTCTATCCACTTATTAATTCCCCAGATATCCTCAGCAATGAGGGCTGGGCCAAGCCAAACTTGAACTCAGTTGGGATTTTCCATGTGGCTAGCGGAGACCCAAGTAAAGCCATCACATGCTACCTCACAGGGTGAACATTTGGAGTGGATTAGAATCAAGAGTAGATGTAACGTGAACTTAGGTATTCCTGTCTAGCATTGGGGCATCCTAGGGGACGTTTGGACCATTGCACAGATGTACACCCTAAGAATTTCCTTTTCAGCCAGAGTAATATGGCATTCTATGGATATCCTACATTTTGCTCTTAACTTAATCTGTCCATGAACAGTTGGGGTGCTTCCTGCATTTTAGCTGGTATTAGTAAAGGCACTATCAACATGAATAGGCAGAGCCATTTGGAGGTCTTTGCTTCAATTCTTGGACATACACCCAGTAGTGAAACTCTGAATCATGTAGTAATTCAATTTTTTTGAGGGTATGGACTACATACTATATTCCATAGTATCTATAATATGTTAGATTCCCATTATAGTGCACAAAAGTTGTAATTTCACAACTTTCCTACCAACAGGTGTGATATATTGTCTTTTATCATAACTATTCTAATTTGTGTGAGGTATTATCTCATTATAGTTTTGATTGTGTACTTTTGGGTTCAACTTTAGTTCTTTTTAAAAATTACTTATTTATTTGATAGACTGAGTTATAGGATAAAAAGAAGAGAGCAAAAGCAAGAGAGAAAGAATATCTTCTGTCATTGGTTCATTTTCCAAATGGCCTCAATGGCTGGAGCCAGGAACCCCAATCTTTTTCTGTATTTTCCACATGGGTGCTGGAGCCCACACTCTTGGGCAATCACTTCTCTTTCCTAGTATGTTAGCAGGGAGCTAATCTGAAGTGAAGCAGCCAGGACTCAAGCCAGCACTGGCGGCTTTACCTGCTATGCCATCACACCTACCCTCAGGTTTGTTTGTGAGACTTGCTTTGAGTCCTTCAGGGAATGCTGCATTTGCTTCCCAGTTTGCTCTAGAGGTGCAGATGAGACTCATGCCTGAGCAATAGGGGATTAATTCTGAATAGTTAAGAGCAGACATGCTGAAATTCAGAGTGTTAAGGAACACTGTTGTGGAACAATAGCCAGTCTCCAGGGAAACATCCCATGGTTTCCATGTGTCTCACATATCCAGGATTCGCCTTCTGTTTTCTGAAGCAAGCATCCACCCTCCTCAGTACAGGTTCCTCTCCCTGTTACATTGTAAACACAGTTTTTGAAGTTAAAGATTTCTTCACAAACAAACAAACAAAAAATAGAGCACATGCTTTTATGGATGTTTTAGTCCAGAGAAGGGAGACAGAGAATTAACAAAGAAGTCAACAGAGAGTATGCCAAATAGAGATAAGGATTTAAAATAAAGTAAAAGGCTGTCTTTGTTTTCAATGGCTGTATATACAAAAATTACCACCAACCTAAAAAAAGCTTATAGTAATGGAAATGTATTATTTCATGCTTTCCACTGCTTGGAACTCCAGCCTGCCTTTGCTGAATTGTCTGCTCAGAATAGGACAAATCTCACATGGCTGAAATCAGGGTTTTAGCCAGGGCTGCTTTCTCTTCTAAGGTTAAGTTCATCCTCTAATTTGCTCAGTTTCTTGGCTGAGTTTAGTCTTTTGCATATATGGAAATCAGATCCCTGGTTCCTTGCCAGGGATCTGTTCTCAAAATCTAGTGGTCACCATTTCCTGCCATGTGTTTTCCTTCATACTTCAGCCATTGCTTCTTCAAGACCAGCAGGAGAATCTCTGTGCTGATGTGAAGCTCCAATTTCCTCTGTCTTTGTCTAGTAGAACAAGGCGCAAAGAATCCCCTTGCTAGACCAGGCTTCTCCCAGAACAGTGCTTATCTTAGAAGTAAACTGTATCCTGTCCACAGTCGTGGGAATGTGCAGGGCGTGTACACCATGGTGCGGGGATACTGACGACTGCCTTAGAATTCTGCCTGCCAACAGGATGAAGGGGCAGATGAGTGAGTACAATGCGAATTTACAAAGGATGATGCAGGGTAGCCTCTCTGGCCAGCGTCATTGAACTGCATCTAGATTTCTGGAGGAAGATTTTTCCAGGCTGAAGGGATAACAGGAAGTATGTCTAAAGGTAACACTCTTAATATATCACAGGGGTAGAGATGGGGAGAGGTGGCTCTGTCAGGGTGAGTTGTACATGCTTGGCTTAGATTCAGGTTGAGCCATGAAGGCCATTTGGAAAAGTTTGATTTTTGCGCTAAATTGTAGTTATTTTGTTTGGAAATTCACAACTCAGAATCCCAATGCTGTAAAAAAATGTTCTGGAGTTGAATTGAGATGCTTTAAAAAAACATGTATGAACACTCAACATATTTTACTTACGGACTCACAGACAGGCATGGCTGAATTTCCCAATGTTGCTGAAAGCAATGATAAGATAAGCAAGTTGATCAGCATCATGTTTGCAAGCAATACTAATTGTATGTTTTCCCATGGAGAAGCTTCTGGAGGAAATAAAAATGCCAGGCACATGTACACATGTGTATGTAATAGTCATATCACTTGGTTGTGCTCTCTGTTAGACTAAATATATGCCACATTTTAACCTAAACACGTGCAAGTTCAACGTGTAAAAAAAAAAAAGTTCCATGCACAGCCTTATCTTAACTGTGAATTACAGTTCTTTGATGTGTTTTTAAACTCTGTGGATTGGATCCTACAAAGTGGAACTTCTTAAGTGACAGGAAGTGTGAGATGAGCTACTTTAATTGGGCCACATGTTTTCCTTTATGACTGCAAAACCCACTTTGCTGAATCTACTTAGATATTCCAAAGAAGAAGATAAAATAAAAATCTCCAGAAATCAATTTAACAAATCGAAGCATCTGCCTGCAAGGGTTACTGATGTGTGGCCGGCAAACCGTTTTGCAAAACTGGCAGTTTTCTGACCATGGAGATACAGATAATCCCCATCCATCTTCCCCAAGTCACACAGCAACTTGAAAGTAATGTGCTGAATTTCTAGACATTTCTCAGACACTTTACCTGGATGTCTCCATGCTGCTCCAAGATCTGACAATTCCTCTTTTTCTTAGAATTTCTTTTAGATAAAATTCCCTGAGCACTGATAGAGATACCATCTGCTACATGTTCAGCGACTGAGGCAGCATTGAACCTCGGCTGTCAGTTTTATTCCAACGGCTGAACAATTACTAGCTTAATTTTGAGATGGATCCTCAACAAAAGGTCTCTGTTTAAGCTGTAGTCATTCCATCGCAAGTATCAATCATACTAATCTTTGCAACTGCAAAGCAGATGTTCTCGAAGCCACCTTTCACTGACTTCTCTTCCAGTTGTGTGGAAGCGCTAGTGTGCTTGCATTGGAGGAATGCAACTGGGGCTGGCACTGGGGCAAAGGGAGTAAAATCACCGCCTATAATGCCAGGATCCCATACGGGCACAGATTCCCATCAGGCAGCTCCACTTGCAACCCAGCTTTTCCCTAGGAAAAGCCATGTGCGATTATCCAAGTACTTCAGCCCCCGACACCCACTGCAGAGTCCCAGGATCAACTGGCTTCTGGTTTGGGCCAGTCCTGGTTGTTGTGGCCACTCGGGGAGTAAACTAGCAAATGGAAGAAATTCCGTCTCCCCACCCACTTCTCTCTGTAACTCTGACTGAAAATAAAGTAGTGAATCTGAAAAGAATATGCAGATATATCCTTTATCACATCAGTAGAAAGAAAGAATAAAGGATGGTAGTGAGACTGTTTGGTTAGAAGGGCAAAAGAATTAGAAAGCAGTAGCTACTCGACCAGTTAGCATAGAATAGAGCCAAGACAGAACCACTACAGGCCTCTCAGTGTCATCTCTGCCAAGGACAGACCTCAACATTTTCCCCGATAGAATACCTTCCAAAAGCAAGTACAAGTGTGGCCCTTGATGTTCTTTTCCCATATTAGAAAAAAAAAATTATTCTCCTTATGTGTTTTAGGTATTTTCTGTATTTTTCTGATCACTGCTAAGATGTATCATTTGATAGAGGCTAATTTAGCAAAGGTACTACAGAGTGAGTGTTCCGGAGTTAGAAATATTTATTTATTTGGAAATTTAGCTTTATAGTCCCCCCCCAAGTGTTTTCAGTCTCAATGTTGTGTGTGATTATCTGTAGGAATTATGTTCATGCGATGTCCACAAACTGAGGCAATGATGAAAACTTTCTCACATACACACACTTTCTTCTACTTTTCTTGTGTTCACTCTGTGTGGGTTTATGCCTGTGTATGTGTGCATGACGTGTATAATGTGAGGAGAAAAACACATAGCACAATGTAAACAGTATCAGACAATGAATTCTACTTCTGTTGCATTTTTTTTCACTGACTGTTCTTCTGAGTGCCTTCTCTAATCTCTTTCATTGCCCAAAAACGATCTAGACTTGTGAGCACACTCTAAATAAGTCACCCATCCCGAACGAGAAGAGACCAACCAGCCTGCCGTCATACATGGCTTTGTATGACGTGACTCATACTATTTTATCATCAGAAAACTATAAATGTCTATTCACACATAATATAGTATTTCATGTATTGACATATGTAGAAGAATTTACATTTACTCACCTAAACGCAATATTTTTCATATTTGCAAACATTATCTCTACTCTGAATTACATTGGTTATAGCACTAGAGAAAAAAGAAGTTAGTAGCTCTTATTCTTTGTTTAAGCCTATGCAATGAGATCTTTCTGGGGAACAAGCTGAACATGGGTAAAATGATAATTAGTTACTGAGATTCCCTTAAAGCCAAATTTATCAGTTAGTGTTAACCAACCAGTTTATTTCTATATCGTATGCGTGGAAACTTACTTTATCCCTGTAGAGGGCCCAAGATTTTTCTGACTCTTTTCTTTCTTTTTCCGTAAACTTGGTTCCTTAGGAAGGTGTTCTTTTAAATAGTGCCAACTTTCTGTGTTTGATTTGGTACATGATCAGAAATACACTTTTCTAGCTTGTAATTCTCTAACTTTATATTTAGACCTATTCATCTGTGTTTTTATAATGTATTTCCAACTGAATATACTAAGGATATATGAGGCAAACTACTGGTGTATCCAGGATGAATAATAAGTTTCCTTTATTTGGAAGGTGGAGAGAGAATCTTCCATCTTGTGGTTCTCTCCCCGCATAGCCGTGGCAGCTGGAGCTCTGCCAAGCAGAACATCATCTGGGTCTCCTGCATTGTGTCCAAGCACATGGTCCATCTTCTGATGCTTTCCTAGGTGCATGAGCATGGAACTGGTTTGGAAATGGAGTAGCAGGACTTGATCCCTGTTCTATGGAATGCCAGCATCACAGATGGTGGCTTAACTTGCTGTAGCACGATTCTGGTCTCCACAGTTTCCATTTTTCCTATCAATCTCACCCATATCACAATTTATCCATTTATTCTGTTTTACAGACCTATTGTTCTGGTGACCTTTTCCTCTGACTTTCTTCTTTTTTCTTTCTTTTTTCTTTTTGCATGAGAGGTGCAGACATGTATGAATTCAATCAAAACCTCTTCTTTCAATGGCTTCTACTTTCATAGCTGTATACTAGTTTTAGAAACTAGAATGCATAAAGAAATGGACAGTTTAGATAGGAATTAGCAAACTACAACAACCTAAAACAACCACTACTTGCTTTGGGGAATAAAAAAAAAATTTTGGCACTAAGCAACCCCCAACCAGTACCAGGCTGTCTATGTCCGCTTTCATTCCACAATGGGAGATTTGAATAGTTGCCACTGAGATAGACAGTTCAAAACTCCTAAAATATTCACCATTTTATCTTTTATAGAAAGCTTTTGTCTATAGTGTACATTTGGGGAATGTATACATTTATGTGTAAATTCATATTTTAATGCTCACGAATTTAGATATTCCTGCCCCAACATATTGGTCACTCATTACTATGTCAATTAATTCCATAATGATGTAAATTTTTGCTGATGGTATGTTGGAGCTTTCAATTGACTGGGATGATACTCTGCTGGCTCTGTCTTCAGACCAGAGAGGGTATACCTAAGAAGCCGTTGAACTTGACTGGACAATAAGATGCTGGACTCTATGTTTGGTATACGCTTGCAATGGGGGAATCTCAACTGAACTTGAGCTGTGGTTATGCAACAAGGTGGAGGAATCCACCATGGTGGGAGGGTTTGGGGAGGGGTGGGGAGAATCCAAGTACCTATGAAACTGTGTCACATAATACAATGTAATTACTGAAGTTAAATAATAAATTAAAAAAATAAATAAATAAAATTGTATAAATTGCAAGTGATGTGACAGAAAGATAAAGTAACAATGAATACTGCTGAATGGGATAGAAGCTGGGAAATGGTGTGGAGACTAGACCACTTTTAGTAAAGCATTTGACACTTGCAACAGTTTTGTATCAAGAGGGGAGAACAGGTAGTTTGTTCGAGAGACGTCTACTGAGTGTCTAGCAATATAACCGGAAAGATATAAAGTGTAGTCCGGCCAATGCTGCGTCCTTTCTTTGTGCTTCCAGAAGACTATGACACAGTGCCTTACACATAAGAAGTTGACAATAAACACCTGCTGTTTAGCTAACTGATGACGTAGTATATATCAAATGCAGGATAATCTCCTACAGCATAAACAACAATAATGTTGGAGAGGTGTAACTTCTGACATCACTTTCTTGGAGAGGAGATGTGGGTCATTGCTGCTGCAGGCTTGTAGGCAACAGAACTCTTGCCAGGTGATGATTTTGCCTCTTGGCGCTAAGGTTCATCTGTTAGTCTAACCTTTACCCTCTGACGACCAGCATACTTTTGCATTCTGGGATGAGTTTCATGGCTGGTAGACAGCATATTATTTCCTTTAGAATAAGAATTTCCACTCATCTGTGCCCTTTGAAGTGGGAATTCAATAAGTGATTCTAATATTAGAATAAGCTAAAGGCAAACTACTCATGGTACTTTGCCTGTTTTGCAACATGGAAACTAATTTTATAGAATTTTCCACTAATAAGCCACTCCTATGTCTTTGGCCGATGGGAATTAATATTTTTGGATACTGGACCTAATTGAATTAGTTCATCACCTTAAACTTGTTCTAATAGCTTTGGTGAGAGCCTGTTTACCGCCTTCTCAGCTCAGTCCATTTACATGATTTTAGTTATTGATGACTTCTGAAACTCCTGCACAGAGCTTTTACAGAACTTCAGACCATAGTAATATCCAAAAACATCATGATTTGTGTTTGTGTTCAGCTGTCTGCCTCCCTTGCTAATTTATCTTTCTGAAGCAGGCTGTGTCTTTCTTTCTCATTGTTGTAGGCCCATCGTCTACACAATACTCACTTCATTGTAGGTCCTCATTAGACAGGTACTTAATGGGTAATTGGATATATGTGTGATGCATGCGACTTGCCATGTACCAGACAGGATGCTAGGTGCACAGACATGATTATTAACTCTTGCCTTAGCATCATTCATGTTCTGGCATTGAACTTCCTCTTAAAACAGATAAACTAGCTTACCTCTTGATGTTAAGCTATTAAAAGACTTATAGGAATAGTTTTCCATTAATCTTAATGTCATTTTTATAGGCTCATTTCATTGTGAGGAATCCGTCTATTCCAGTCTCAGTTACTCTGGGCCTATGAGACTGTCCTCTGGAGACATTCTAAGTGACTTTAACTTCCAACACACTCATGCGAGGACAATAGTGCGCTTGGGCTCATTGAATGTGCTCTGAGCCAGGAATTAGCTGTAAAGTGACTTGTAGTGTGGAAAAGAAAAATATGTGTTAGAATCAATTACTCAAATGGAAAGAAATTAGCCTTACCCGGCCGATGTTATTATTATTGCATTTTATTTTTTAATTAGGAAGGGAAAGAAAGGAGAAGAGAAAAGAGGAGAGAGGGGGAGACTGCAAGAAGGAAAAGGGAAGGGAGAAAAAGAAGAGGAAGAAAGTGCTTTTCAAAAATTCCAGTCCCCATGAGAGGTTCAGTGTTTCTATTAAAAACAATTAAAATTACTTTTCAATTCAATATTATGAGTTTAATGAACATAAGAACCCGTAGTATTATATAGTATTATATATATTCATCCTAATGGCAATCTCATGAAGTAGGCTGTATCATTAATTCAGCTTTACAGATAAGGAAACTGAGGCACAGAATGAGTAAAAGGCTTTATCCATATTGTAAAGCCTGGGATGAAAGAGAACCCACTTTGATTCCACCCTAGGTCACTATTCATTTCTCAGCTAAACATGTGAATGCAACAGAGAGCATTTGAAATGATCTGTTCTTTGCCACGGATGCCAGAAACCCAAACCTCTACTGACTCCAATAGAGGTCTTTGAATCACCGAGTAGCAGCTCCCTCTTTCCAGCAGAGTGCTGTGGGGACAGAGAGGTAAGGATTTAACCTGATTGGCCCAGGGCTGGTCTTCAGTGAGAAATACGATGGCACTCTGTGTTGGCAAGGCCCCCGCATAGGGAGAGTGTGTGTGTTTGGCGGGGAGTGCGGGGGACACATATAGCCTGGTATGGGCAATGTCCAATCTCAGGCTCCTTTTTGAAGTCCTGCAGCTCGAATATAACAAAACTAAGTGACAGAAAGCAGAGTGTGTTACAAAAAAATGAGCCTCTGATAAGTAAAGCTCATTCAGAGCCTTTATGCTTAAAACTCATACAACAAGCCATGCTGGGAATGTAAAGACAGTCACTGTGTCAGGATGACAAGCCTAACAACAACAAGATGGTGAAGAAGCAGATCTGCCGAGACCAAGCAAGAAACTCATCTTTGAGGAATGTCACAAAGATAAGACAGCGAATAAGAGGGCGTCTTTTTCTTTTGTGTTCCCCAGGGGCTCTGGGGTGGGAGAAGAACTTAAAACTTTCTGAGCATTTTCTTGTGCAGCCTCTTTCCTTTGAGTGTCATGATTTAGATCCCTTTAAAAAGGGTTTATTTGAAAGAAGTTTCTTATACCATAGGGGCAGTTTGTCTCTCTCTGTCTCAGGCCTTTGTAAAGGAACAAAGTAACCACTTGTCCCACACAGGGTGCAAAGATGGATGTGGTATGGGTTTTACTGTCCATTCAGGCTCTGTATTCAACTAGTTGTGAGTGAAGTCTTTAGAAGCCACACAGCAGGATTCCTTTGCTTGGGGCAGAGGGTGGGGAGGAATCTTTGAGAACTCTATTGAAACTGTAAGAGCTGTAGGGTAGAAACTGTTCCTTTTACACTTCCTCAGGAGCAGGAAGGGCAGTAAACATGCGCAGGAAGTCACTTAGCCTCTCTGTGAACTTCGAGTTGACATTTGCTGACCAGAACCTCCATTGTCAGTAGTTCAAAAGTGTATTACATGTGTAACCTCATGTTCTCACATGTGCACACATGTGTATGTATATTCTCATCCTCTCATGTTACCATGTTCATAACGAGTGCCTAAAAAATAAGCCATGGAGGAAAGGAAGAATAGCATAAAAATTACAGATTTGAGTCCCCTTTGCCATAATGTTTTTAATAGCAGAAACTATATATTTTATAGCTGTCTAAGCAAATATTGAACGATATGCTTGTTGGCTTTTTTGACACGTAGTGTTTTAGGCTAAGTGCTTAATCCGCAATTTCCTTGTTGATGCGCCATGTGTGGTTTAAGCCTTTAATGTTTACTTACATGATTTTGCTTTACATTTGAAAGAACTTAAAAATCACTGGATTCCTAACTGAAATTGCTAATTTTAAAAAGCCCGAAGGAAAGGCCAATGAACGTTTTAATAGTAGAAGATGATGGTGTAAGGCAAAAATGTAAGCATTCAGACATACCCATTCAGGAGAGGGTTAAGCTCCCACTTGACACACATATGGATCAGACTGCCTCATTCACATCTGGGTTGCTCTGATTCCAATCTAGCTTTCTGCTAAAGTTTGCATTGGCAATCAGGGGTTATGTGGTAAGCAGGGGCGATGACTTGAGTCCCTACCCACCTGCATGGGAGACCCACAAAGAGTTACAGGCTTCTGGCTTCAGCCCAGCAGAACTCCAGACATTGCAGGTGGGTATTTGAGCACTGAACTAGTAAATGCACAATTCTCTCTCTCTCTCTCTCTCTCTCTCTGATAAATGAAAATAGATACACTTAAAAATTAGCCACGTGATTGTTCAGAATAGAAAGCCACTGAGATTAGCGAAGAAAGTGAGCATCACCGGAATGGCAAGCACGATTTCTGTGAGATGTGTTTCAGACTTCAGAGGTGTGGGAAAGTCCTTGATTTCTCCCTCCATCTGGGCTACATGGTCTCTCAGCTCTGGTTCTTTCTGTACATCTGCTTCTTTCATTTTGCCCACTAAGTGGCCATTTAATTCTAATTTCTATTCAAAATCACCTAGACATAAAAGAAAAACTTAATAACTGGATACAGGGATAGATTATGGAAGGCAGGATCAGTGGTGCAGACAGGTGTGCATGAAACTGGAGCCAGAAGCCAGGAAACCATCCAGAAATGAAACATTCCCTCCCTCTCCTGTGAGCAGGATCAACTCTTGTCTGTTGCTGTCTGCTTTTTTTCTTTCCCTCCTTGCCTCCCCTGTGCTAACGCTATCCAGATGAATTTGATTTGTTGTTCCATTTGCACAACCAAATTCCAGTTGTTCTTATACACCATTTCTTAGTTCAAGTGTCCAATAGAGATTTATAATTTAGTGCACAACGATTCTGTATTTCCAAGAGAAGACATCTGATTGGCACACGTTGATCTGGGTGACTGTCTGGTTCAGTCAGACTCAAGTTGGGAAATCAATGGAAGAATCATGTCTCTATAAAGCTATGCTTCGGCAGAAGCTGCCGGAACACAAGGCAGCCTGCTTAGCCTGGGGAAACACTTCTACTGCAGTAATTATTATAGGACTATCTGCTCCTGTAACATTTTCTATATGATTTCATATCATTTATCAGAAAGGTTACAAATTCCCCTTAAGACTAACTTCATTATTAGAAGTCAGTGGAATATACTTAAAATAATTTTTGATGATTTTTCAAATCATGTTTTATTTTCTTCCTACAATATATATGCAATGGTAGAAACTGTGCAACTTCTTTTTCAAGAAAGACTTATTAATTTTTCTTCATTTAAAAGAGTAACAGATGCAGTTGAAAGGGGAGTAAAAAGACAGAGAGAAAGCAAAATGGATCTTTTGTCTGTTAGTTCATTGTCCAAATTGCCACAGCTGGCAGAGCTGGTCCAGGACCAAGGCAGGAGAGCAGAAATTCAACTGTCCTAAGGAGATGAACCATCTTCCACTGATTTCCCAGGTGCATGAGCCCAAAGCTTGATCAAAACTGAGCTACTGGCACTCTGATAGCAATGCTGGTAGCGCAAGCAGCCAGTTCATCTTGTGTGTCACAACACTGACCCATGAACAACTTTGAAGACACAAGGGTAGGGAGTTTATGGAATAACTGGTCTTGAGTTAACTGTAGTGCATTACAACGTGACACTTGTATTACCACCAGAAAAGATGGTTCTATTATGAAATGGTGAGTGGCTCACAACTACTGTGGTTTTGGATCACTGACTTTTTGTCTGTATTGATAGTAATACATACTTACAACGGCTTTTCTCCTAATCTCCCTTTCACAATGGGATATATGGCTCATTCCTGGGCTTTACTCTTAGAAAATAATCAGTGTTAGACCCATGATCAACTCTAGGTGTTTAATTCTCAGCTCTGTATTCTTACTAAATGTGTGTATCCTTGGGCAGGCTGTCTGAACTCTGTGTGTGCTAGTTTCATTGTCAATACAATGTGGATGCAACAGCCACATTACTAGAGCCAATGCATAGAAGACACACACCCGCAACTGTTCAGTTACTCTTGTTATTATGAGGTCTTCCATTGCACGGACTCCCTTTAGATAGTTGGTTTTAGTAACTGCATCACTTCTCCCATCATCATTCCTGACTCGTCTCTGATTTCAATGAAAACTCTGAGTACCTTGCACCTGACAGCATCTTATTTGACTTTGTCTGGCTGCTTCCTTCTTCTGCCTCAGGATCTTCTCTGATGCCAGGATTTCCAAATACAGCCTTGAAGTCCCCGTCATGAGTGTGCTTTCTAAGGCAGCCCTTAACTGGTGACAAATGTTCTAGACTTCTGTGTCTTTTGGATGTAGCTAGATAGCATTTTCCAAACTTCTCAAAGAGCTAAACAGAGTACAATGAAGTTTACTTGATAGCTTAGATCTCAGAAACACATTTCTGTTGGATTTTTATTTCATTGCTCAGTCTCTCTGTTTCTTAGTCCTGTTTGCTTTCTAGCATTACTTGTTCCCCACAGCATCCAAAATAAACAAATAACAGCAAGAAGCCCCTTCTTGATGCCTGCAATAGTTAGAGCTCAATGCAAAACAGAACTGTAGTAAATTATGTGGCAAAAAAGTTCATAGTTCCTGCCTGGATTTGAATCCGAACTCAACTGTTTAGTAGTCACAGGGTCCTAACTTTTCAAGTTATTTCATTCCTTCCTGCCAGCTTTAACTCTCTTACGATAATTGTAACAATCTCTCAATATTATTGCGAGGAATTATGTTAAATGTTCTTATAGTAGTGGTTATATTTTCTTCCTCGTTGCATTTTTTTCCCTATGGTGTAGTTTCTTTCTCTTCCATCATTTGTTTGCAAGTGCTATCTGAATTGCTAAAACAGTGAGGATTCTCTAGAGCTTTGCAATTTGTAGAAGCATGAGGAAGACCCAGAGAAGGACCCATTTTTGTACTGTACTCTGTTTTTTTTTTTACTTCAATAGTCTGAACCCTGATCTGTTGGCACACTCAAAATGCTGCTACTAGCTGTTGGTTAATCAAGCCTCTTTATCTAGACTCTTTGCTCTTCTATTTGGCTGCCTGCCTTCTGGCTGTGAGGTACTCCCTGGCATTACTTTCAGAAGACAGGCCAAGGATGGAAAAGATAGAACTCAGATTAGCCAATTGTGGAATCTAGAAAATTAGGATTTTTGGATCATTAGGCTGAAGTTTCTAAGCAATCTCTACACTGTGCTACAATGAAAAACTCAGAGTCAATCTTTTGCAATAGCAGCATATTTGTCTTTGATTGAAGTACAATTATGACTTAATAAAAAGCATAGATCTCAAGTGTTACATTTGATGAGTTTTGGCAAGTGTATGCATTCATGTAATGACCACCATACAGTTCAATCACCCTAGAAAAATTACCTTACTCTCCTTCCTGATTAATTCTCCATAAATCCCACAGCAACCACTATGTGATACATGTTGCTACATATATTTTTCTAATTGTGAACATAATGTAAATGGAATCAGCTCTATCTGTTCTTCCATTCATGTGTTATTTTGTTTGAAATGGTATTGAGATTCATCCATTAGACAGAGCATCAGAAGTTTGTTCTTTTTAGTAACCTAATGGGATTCTATTATGTGAAATTTTCGTAATTTTAAAAGTTCATTGTTTTGTTGATAGACATACATGTAACTTCCAACTTGGGATTATATGAACAAAGCCACCTTTCACATACCTATAAAAGATTTTCTTGTATACATTTTTAATCTCTTGTGTTAAAAAGACACTAAAGTGCAATTATTGTGTAATCAGATAAAATAATATCTAATTTTATAAAAACCACCAGAGTTCTTTCAAGTATTTGAATCATTTTACCTCGCCAAGACAGTAGGTGAGAATTTCAAGTTTTTAAGACATACCAACATTTATTCCTGTTATTTCTTTTAATTTTAACCATTCTAACAGATGTAACATTTTTGCGTAACAGTTTCCTGATGATCAATGATATTGTACACCTGTCTTGTGTGTAGTGACCGTCCCAATGTCTTGTTTGGTTATTTGCCCTTTCATGCCTTTCCTGAGAGTATTCTGAAGACCATTGATCAAGTGTTCATTCTTCTCTCCATTATTCAAATAGGAATATGAGTATCTGCAGCTTATAACATAAAAAGAGTTTCAGGGAGCCTTCTTTCAACAGCAGTTGATCTCTGCAATAGCTTCCCAACTCTTCTTCACATATATTTTAGTAGGGCAGGTCAACAGTGTCATGTGACACTCTCTTTGTGAAAATTCATGTAGGCAAGATAAGTGTCAAGGAATTAATTCTCCCAGGAGCGTAACTCAGACACAACATATCATAATTGAAGGTAGAATTCTCTAGAAATCACATGCATTATATGAAGTAACTTTAGAGCATATTTACACCGTCTCCCAGAGACCTCAAGTAGAATGAGTTTTACTTCTTCACAGGAATAATTAATTCAATGGTACAACCTGACTGGATCATTCTTTATCCTCACTTTAATTGTATTAATTTCTCTGAAATCAAGTCCAAAATGAGCTATGTTTACTTAACTTTTAATATTTTTTTATACTTCTAAGGAAACACAACGAAGGAATCTTTTTCAAAATACATGTATTGGAACAAACAAAAAAAGTACAGATGAAATTTAGTGATTTTTTTGCTGATGAAGTTATAATACAAATTTCCTGAGTTACCAGACAGTAAGAAGAGCAGAGTAATGTAGCAGAAAATCATTAATACCAGTGCCTAGCAGAGGCCAAGTTCCTGTAGGATGGTGGTCAAGGATGTTACAATAGGTTTTCCAGAAGTTGCTGAGTCTGGCAATGTCATTGCAGTTTGAACTGAGAAGAGATAAAGACATTCTAGGTTGTAGGTGGCTTTGGCAATGGAATAACCATACTAAACATATTAAAAATCTATAATAAAAATCTCACAAGATATGGCTCTGGAGATTATATGGAAAGGAGCCAAAAGTAAGCCTCTTAAATAAGATGCTGAAAAGTCTTTGTTAGCTCTTGAAAATGGTAGAGAGGCCCTGAACATTTTCTAGGGAACGTTAAGAAAAATCAGAAGTTTTTAGAAAGTCATTCTGGGAGCTCAAGCCAATTTTAAGCAGAAGGTTCTTTGAATTTTAATGGCTTTGATAAAAACAGATAAATCCTATAAATGTGTGGAGGTAACAGGAATGGATGAAAGGGACTTGAATTCAGGACTATGAAAAACATTCAGTAGACTTTGGAGACGCTGATATTGGAAGTTGGGCAGTAGATAAATGAGTTAAAGTTGTTTCAAACCTTCAAGATCATGGCTTTCAAAAGATAGTCATTACATACACAAACAAATTACATGGTGGGAGTGAAAATTTTTAGAGCAAAACAATTTGCTTATTTTAATACATAGTATTTCCAATGTCATTACCCTCTGTGATGATTGGTAGTCACACACCTGTAGCAAACATTGATTTTCAGATTTGGGTGCAGAATTCAGGGGAGTTTAGACTGTTAAATTCTGGGTGTTATCTGGTTAACTGTAATATTTAAAGCTTTGTCCAGGAATGTAACCACAAAGCAACATTGTTTTGTGTGGGTAAGCACTGTCAGACTTCAAAGGCCAAGAAACATGAAACATCTCAGAGATGTGTGAAAAGAATCCTCTGTCTTGACCTCAGTGGACTCTATGGAATCTAATTGGAAATCTGAGGTCCTTATTTGTCTATCTCTCTCTATCTTTATGTGTACATCCATACATGTGTATACCTGTATTTGTGTATATGCCTGGTACTGTATAAAATAACATAAAAATAACATAATCGTATGTGCACAGTATTTGAGCAACATTGGGTGGATGCTGTTAGAGCTTGAAAGCCTGGAACACAAGCAGGAGGTAGTAGGAATGGAACCAAGTAGGAAGTACAATCTGAGTTGGAATTTTACAAAAGAAGTGCAGAAGGATTTTTGGATTTTGGAAGTAAGAGCACTAAGAGTAAGTCATTGAGGAAAAGCAGATGCCACTCATAAGCACAGTTAGACTAGCAAGACTACAAGCTAATCTAACTGCCTAAGGGAAGAGACTTAGCAATGGACTAGAACAAGGGGCGATGGACGGTGCCGGACCCTGTCCTGGCAAGCACACACAAGAATCAGGTCTGGGATCACCTCAAACCAAGTTTCTTTGGAGATCTCTCCAACTGAACTGCTGATCTCAGAACCCCAACCATGAAGAGACTATGTCAGTCAGTGGATTCTGAATAGATTTCATCACGGTTGGAAAGGCGTGTTTGGCAGCAATTCAGAACTGTTGAACTATAAAGGCTGCTTGAACAGGAGCCTCGGAGCATGCCTCACATCGGGGACCTGGGATGGGTGGGAGGCTGGGAGGAGCTGCTCCCTTTGTTTCTCCCCTTACTCCAGATACAAGGGGGAAAATGATATTAATGTGGGAATAATAGTATTACCCACTTATCTGTAGCTCTTGACTCTTTGTACCCTAATCAACTAAGTAAAATTATTAAAAATAATAATAAAATTAAATTAAATTAAAAAAATAGTGGACTAGAAAAAGACCTAATATGAAAGTGGCTTTTTACAGAAGCGGGTAAGTTAGGGAAATCCACTGATCTTAGTGATCTCACATGCAGAATCAAGGAACTTTTGGGGTGAAGGAGAACTTTTAGGGTGAAGGAGAACTTTTGTAATGGACTCATCCATTATTTGAAGTGACTGCATATATGATACTGATTGCAGGGAGGTTTAAAGCATTTCTATACCTAGAATCAAGTTTCTACACTTTGAAACCAGCATAGCTACCTTGTTTTTGTTAAAGTCCACTACAATTTCTCATAGGATGCTCTAGGCCAGTGTGCACGCATTCGTTGCTATATTTGCACATTGCATTGATTTGTTGAACCACTGATTCATGTAACAGGATACATGGTAAGGGGGTTGACAGCAGACTGGAGTGGAGAAGGGTAAACAGCTAGATCATTTGGCAACCTTACCAGGCTGTGTTTTTCAGTTTATATATTTTATTAACTATATTATAAAGCACTGATTTGATTTTCCTCCCCCTTTCTGAATTTTGATGGTTGAGAGTGTTGGAGTTGCTGAGGTGCTTCCCTTCTTTAGGTTCTTCCAATTTACACAAAGTTGTCTTCAGAAAAGTTGTTACTCTGGGTATCTAATGATATCAGAATCTAGCTCAATGGGATACACAATCTGGGATAAAAGTTTCTTCCCCACCGAGTTCCCTGCAATAATGGCAATGTGATTAGCACATTTTTCCAGTGATTGAGTTGGCATGTATCCATAGATTTATAAATAGAATTTATTGTGAGACGTACTGTGCTACTGTACTAAGTGGCTATTGCAATTTGATGACAGAAAATGTTCTCTGAAAAGAAACTATTATATGTCTCACATGTCATGGCCATCTGAGGACAAAGGACAAAAGACACAGTAAGTTTTGTTTTCAGTGAATTCTATCCTATATACACCTGCAAACAACCAGATCTATTTAACACTGAGCAAATTGATATATTTTTTTAACTTCTGTTTTCAGTTATACTGCTAGAGCAGATTGGGGATAAATGTCAATTTCAAATCCTTCACCATTTTACTGCCTTTAGTATAATAGTGACCGGTTGGAACGTGTTCAGATTTCTGCTGATGTCTCCCCAGGATAGCAATTGACTCACGGAATTAGAAGACCATTTTGAGTCAAGCACCAATCTGTGCCTTAATCTAATCATCATAAGCTCGGAGTTTTATTTACTGTGTTCATCTGAGACAAATGGTGTGTTTTAAGGTGATGAAAGGACATTTATGTAATTGAAAATATCACCACTGCTGTCCCCACTAAAACCTATCATGTTTTTGAAGGGTAGAGTTGCACCTTGAATGAGGAAAAATGTTTTCAATATGACTGATTTCAACGTATCTTTGTGCTTTGTGATTGACTAAAAATTTCTAATAGTGAGTGAACGCTTCCAGCCAAAACGGAATTTAATGCTCCCATTTAAACCATCAGCCACCACCTTTAATCTGCTGAATCCTGTACCATGTTTATACATAAGAATGCATGCTGCTATGTTCAGCTGGCTAGAGTTTTATACAGAGCTGTCTTTACATTTCATTTCTTTCTTTTTGATAGTCTAGCTCGTCAGTGAGAGCCTACCAAACAAGTAAATCACGAGTGACCATGAGCCCTGGCTTCAGTTCCCAGTGGAACAGCACTCAACCAGCCTGGAATACATACTCCTTTCCAAGAGCAAGCTTGCACTACCAGTCCCATGCCAGCTACACATACTGTACTGGACACCCTGCTGTGAGTACCCTGGTTTTCCATATTTAATAAGTTGGATGCTATTTTGCTGGAACACTTGTGAATCTAGAGTCGGTATCTATAAGCCAGACTGCTGCTTTTTTTTGATTTCTGCAACTCATGTGTGTGTGTGTATCATAAGAACATGCTGCTCTTGGGTAATATAAATGAGCAAATAGGATTGTCTGAAGTATTTAAGTGTTTGTGGATCTCTGCTGAAAGTTGACGTCTCTTTAGAAGTTATTATGGGTCATAGATTGATAAATTTTCAGAATGAATCATCGGATTGATAAATTTTCAGAATGAATCATTGACTGCATATTTGTATCTCTCTGGTTTTTGGTAGTTTTCTTTTGGATATTGCCTATGAATTTAGTTTCTCTCTCCTTTATTTCTCTCTGTGTGTCTGTGTTTGTTCATGTTTTCATGTTGGGAGACAACATTCTGAAAAAGTGGCACTCATGAATCAATGCATTTAGGAAGCCTTTTTGATATGTTTATGCAGCTGTAAATATATAAGAATGTATTCATATTTTACTGTTACTACTGCACAGAACACTGTGATTATTGCCGTAGATAACTCAAAGAAAAGAGGAAATGGACACTTAATAGGGGAAAATTAACTCATGTGATTTGTGGACGTTTTAAGATATGATAGTTACTGCTGCCAATATGTTCTATGTTTCAAACCAGTCTTCACAAATGAAGATTTTTGGTTTATTGCAAATGACATTTAAACAGAACTCATGGAAGATGAGAGACTTCTTCAAGTGAATCATGAATTCATCTCATGGCAAGTACTTCAGCTGAAGTTCTTGTACATGTGAGTTTTCTCACCATTTTAAAGATCCATTGTGGTCTTCTGTGCTTCAGCTAGCCTATTTTTAATTGAAGATTATGAAATTATAGAGTTTCCAGGGTTTCTACGTTGAGAGAAGACAACTCAAACTATGTTGCAGAGTCACTTAAAGGAAGACTTAAGGAATTCACTCAAAATGTAAATTAGTATGACTTTGTTCAAAAGCAATTTGAAAGTAACTATCGACATTTCAATTGCATATACTTTTTGACTTAACAATTAAACTCTTGGCATTTAATTGGGCATGTACAAGGAGATATACATAAGGATGATGTTAGCAATAGTTTGGAAATTGGTTGGAAAAGATTTTAAACCGCCATGACTCATTTTTATGTATCCATCCTTTCATCAAATATTTAAACATTACTGACAGTTTATCATGTGCCAACATTCTTCTAAGTAAAAGAGACATGAGAGTGAACAATAGGACAATTTTTCTTGGTAGCAGCATGGGGTGGGAGTAGCTTTCAAGAAAAGGGCCAAGTGAGTAACTAGCATAAATAAACATAAATCGAGTGGCATGTTGCTCAAATACTGGGGTGTGCTGCAAGAAAGATGTTATGTGGTTTCATCATGTCAGGAACACTGTAAAGTGTACCTGCCCACCCCAAGGAGTGTAATTTCACTTGGCATGGCCTCTTGATGCTTACAGACACAGAAATCGTAAGAATGTGAGGCTCCTTGTGGCAGCACACAGCACACAGATTAACAGTGACCTCTTCTATGACACCGAGTATTGCATACTGTAGGCACTACTTGTGTAACCTTTGTGATGGGAACAGTTGGTTTGTTTATACCAGCATCACCATAGACATGTAAGTAATGTGTTACACCACAGTGGCTGGAGGACAGCTTCTGTATTATTGATGATAGGAATTTTTCAGCTCCGTAGTGATCCCTTGGAATTGCCATCCTATAAAGAATCCATTGCTGATTGAAGCATTGTTATGCAACACGTGGCTATAAACAAAAACAGAGAAAATATACGAGAGTGTTCAATCCTTTGTAGAGACATGAAGCAGGTTGCAGTGAGAGAATGACTAGATAGGTACTTGAGCTAAGTCTTCATTTGGCAAGTCGGTTTTTTAATGTTTTTTTTAATTACTTTATTTATTTTAAAGGCACAGTGACAGAGAGGAAGAGGAAGAGGGAAAGAGAGACAGAAAGAGGAGAAATCTTTCATTTACGGGTTCACGTTCCCAAATGGACACAGTGTCCACAGCTGGGACAGACAGAGCTCCATCTGGATCAACTATGTGGGTTGCAAGATCACAGGATAAGGAACTGAATTTAAAACGCAGGTGGTATTATCCAAGTTCCAGAGGAAATAGAGAGGTAACTACATAGAGCTCAGGAGGAAGAGAATTCCAAACAGAAAAAAAAAAAAAAAACCTTGTGAAGTACTTGAGGCAAGAATTGGATTGCAAGCTCACTTCATAGGGAGAAAGTCAGTGCACCTGGCATGAACAGAAGGCGATGAGATCAGAGAGAAAGTCAGGGCCAATGTACAAAGTACTTCCTAACCAGAATAAGCAATTTACATTTTATATAAGAGTGATGGGAAATCATTGGAGACTTTTAAACCAGGAAATCACACAATGTAAAAGTTAATTCTGTTTAGGATTCACTCAGTGAACAGGAGGGAGTATCTCTCATGGAAGAATAAGGAGGAAACCATAGCCGAACTAGAACAGCATTAAATACACATATATTCTCTCGACTGAAACAAAAGACTAAGTTTTTCTTGCATATTTTTCCTCCCATTTGATTTTAAAGTAATTGTGATTTACTTTCATAATAATTTAAAAACTGAGTGGCACGTATGATGCATACTTCTTATCCAAATGATGCATACTTCAAATCCAAATAATAAATGATCTCATTAATTTTCCCCATCATTATTTGTCAAACTAAAATGACTGATTATAATTAAAAGAATTATTTCAATTCATGTTCTTTTTTAAACATCTTATTTATTTATTTATCTGAAAGGCAGATTTGCATAGAGAAGGAGAGACAGAGAGAGAAAAAGGGAGAGCTCTTCCATCTGCTTGTTCACTTCCCAAATGGCTGCAGTGGCCAGAGCTGAGCTGATCCAGAGCCAGATCTAAGAGCTTTTGCTGTGTCTCCCACTGGGCGCAAAGTCCAAAGGCTTTCAGCCATCCTCTGCTACTTTCTCAGGCTATACTCAGAAAGTTAGTTTAGAAGTGGAGCATCTGGGGTTAGAACCAACGTCTCTATGCGATGCTGACCTTGCAAGATGGAGATTTAGCCTGTTAATCCACTATGCCGGCCCCTTGATTCATGTTCTCATTGGCCTCAAGGTCATCTAAGAATATCTGACATCTATAAAGCACTTAATATTTTCAAAGCTCTGAAGTTAGCACTTCCACATGCGTGGTTAAAAAATAAGGATTTTATTGTCTTAAAAATAGTCCTAGTAGGTAGATACTACTAACATTATCTTAAATGTCAGTGCAGAAAAATGAAGTACATTTTCTCAAGTCACACAGGGACTTGAGAAACAGTGAGAACTGAGAGTCAAAACTGGGTTGTCTACCTGCTATAGATATTTTTAGTCATTGTATGGAAGATACGGCCTTCTGTCATTGAATCTCTGGGCCTTAATTTTCATGCCAGGGACAATTACACCATGTGCTCCAGAAAGAACTGTTTTTAATCACTTAATTTAAATGTGCATATTCTTCCTGAGGGAAGTATTTACATTTATAGGATACCTGATTTTAGGCCTGGTGGTAGGAATGAGGAATAGGTGTTAGTCTGTCTTGGAAACCACTGGGTAAATTACAGGTTGTCTAGACACATTTTGTGCTTTCCAATCCAGCTCCTGACTCTTTTGTCACACTGATGAGAGTAAAATGAGTCAGATATGAAAAGGAAGAAGTGAAAGATTAGAAAATGTTCTAAGAAAAATGGCCATGGAGTTTTCAGTTCTGATTTCAAGGCTACTCTAAGGACCAATTTAAAAGCTACTTGACAGTCCTCCATTACTCGCACATTTAACCTTTCTTTTGAATTTTCTCCCTGCTCATGATCAGTTGGTGTTGCACATTGGGCTCTATCTAAGATCAGTGTTCATTTTTTTCTCTGCTGGTGCTTTGTAGAATATATTATCTCAAAGTCCTGGGAGGTTTAAAATAGGGAGAGTTTGAGAGCTGCGTTAGGATAACAAGATCCAAGCATCTCAACCTCCTCCAAGTCTTAATTTGGGTTTGTTTTGCAATATGACTAGAGAATTATTTGAAGCTCTGAAGTCTACATAACGTAGGATCCATAGAGGCTTTTTTATGGGTAAAGCCACAGAAACAAAACTGTTGTCTGAGCAAATTCTCAGTGAGTTGCGGGGGGAAATACAACTGAGTAAACTTTAGGAAAGCTATACATAATCCACTTGGCTTGTGACAGTCTAAATTGCCAATTTCATTCAAGATTTCCTATTCTTGCTAACTTCCTGGGATTACAAAGGTGTCAGCATATGTGATGGTTATGTAGTACATAAAACTGCCTCTCCACGGGCTCTCTTTTATGCACATTTCCCTGTTCCATACCATGAGTGTCTGAGCAATTAATATAAAATTATGAGCATTGTTAAATGTTGGAGTAATTTGTCTTCCACATGACCAAGTAAGTCTTTTCTTAGAGCTATTTTTTACTTTAAGGTTTATTTATTATGTTTATTGGAAAGTCAGAACTGTAGAGAAAAGGAGAGACAGAAAGAAAGATCTTCCATCTGCTGGTTCACTCCCCAAGTAGCCACAACGGCTAGAGCTGAGCTGATCCAGCAACCAGGAGCTTCTTTCGGGTCTCCCACATGGGCACAAGGTCCTGAAACTTTGGGCCATCCTGCTTTCCCAGTCACAGGCAAGAAACTGGATGGAACGTGGAGCAGCAGGGACACAAAGCAGCACCCATATGGCAAACACTTTAGGGGAGTACTTTAGCCACTAGAGCCACTAGGCTATCAGACTGGGCCCCATATCACCTTTTCTTTTCTTTTCTTTTCTTTTCTTTTCTTTTCTTTTCTTTTCTTTTCTTTTCTTTTCTTTTCTTTTCTAAGATTTATTTTTATTGGAAAGTCAGATATACAGAGAGGAAGATCTTCCGTCCGATGATTCACTCCCCAAGTGAGCACAACAGCAAGAGCTAAGGTGATCTGAAGCCAGGAGCCAGGAGGCTCTTCCAGGTCTCCTACACAGGTGCAGGGTCCCAAGTTCTTGGGCCATCCTCGACTGCTTTCCCAGGCCACAAGCAGGGAGCTGGATGGGAAGCAGGGCTGCTGGGATTAGAACTGGCGCCCATATGGGATGCTGGTGTGTGCAAGGTGAGAACTTTCGCCTCCAGGCTACAACACCAGAGCCCACATCACCTTTTTCTTATGTAGTCAGGTCTCTTCTTTACCTCTCTCTTAGAAGGACATTTGCATTTAAATGCTCACCCTGATCGTTTAGGGCAGTTTTACTCTCCAGCGGTCCCTAACTCAATCATGCCTGCAAAATTCCCTTTTTTAAAAAAAGACTTCTTTTTCATTAAAAAAGAATTGTTACATTCTATCAAATAGTTCATTAATATCTTCAGCCTGCCATACTCACAATCTCCAGCAATTTGGACAGCTAACTTACGAACCATTGTAAGTGTTGGGAGCTTCAGCTTTTCTCAGCTGAAAGAGAATAGGCAGGGCAAGGATACCTCATGGTAATTCATGAGGTGGGGCTAGAATTCACTTAAAAAACAAAAAGCTTCTAAGGGGGTCATATGAAAACGTGGGGCTGTGTTGCAAGAGGACTCTGTTTTTGTCACAGAGTAGATTTCCAGTCAGTTTCCTCCCTAGAAACTTGCTTGTAAGATACAGGAAAGACTGCCTTCCCTTGTGTTAGCTAGTCAGGTTAGGGTAGGGTTCTGGAAAGTCATCATGCCTTCCCACAGGGAAGACAGTTGCACTTTCTCCATGGCAACCGGCTAAGCCACCCAGGAGCCTTTGGAGCTGCTTGCAGCATCCCAGGGCTGCTTTCCCCTGTAGGAGCCCACGTGTCTGTGGACCGTTAGAGAAGCCCCTCCTCTAAATGAGGGACTCTGTCACTGGGCTCCAACGCCCAAGGTGGGAATCACCTCATTTGTAGTTTATGGTTTGAAATTGAAATGCTGGCACCTAGTGGTTAATTATTTTCCCTGGCTATCACAATGACTTTCATTTTATTTGTGGACATGTGTGGAAATATTTCAACACTTTAGCAACCAACATGACTGCACACTAGCTTAATTACAAGTCTATGCTGACTTTAGGAAGAGATGAAAAATTTCTCAAACAATAATGAAAACAGACAGTTTTCAGGGAAGTAATGACCCAATTGTTAACGTCTGTGCATTTTCTTCTATCAACTGATTACTGGATAAATCATCAGTATTCCAATAATATGGTTTTCTTGGTTTATGTTTATTTCCTAGCATAGTTGATAGCAGTACCATTGTGACTTTCAAAATGTTCCAATTTAAGAGATGTGCAATACAGTCTCCCTGCCATTGTCCTTAACAAAGAGACATATTGTGGGCCTAGCAGCTAAAGTCCCTGCCTTGAATGCACCAGGATTCCATACGGGCTTCCCATCCAGCTTCCTGCTTGTGACCTGGGAGAGCAGTTGGGACCCTGCACTTGATGGGAGACCCGGAAGAGGCTCCTGGCTCCTGGCTTTGTATTGGCTCAGGTCCAGTTGTTGTGGCTGCTTGGGAAGTAAGTCAGTGGACAAAACATCTTCCTCTCCTCCTCTCTGTATATCTGAGAGTATACAATAATAGTAATAGTAGTAATATTAGTATTACTAATAGTAATATTAGTATGACTAATACTAATATTAGTAATAATAATATTACAGACATAATGCCCATATGTTTCTTACTTTGGTCCATTTCCATGCAGTCTAAAAACATTGCAGTTGGGGGAGCGGAGCATCAGCAAAGAGATGCTTCATGTATGATTAATCATGCACCACAAACCAACAAAGCTTCCAGTCTTGCCCAGCCATGTCCATATCTTTGTGCTAAGGCTGAGCAAACATGTTATGATGGTCTGAAATATAGATCACTTACAATTAAACTTCTGTGTTTCTAGATAAAAATGGGAGAACGGAGTTGTAATTTTTTTTTCAAAATTATTGTTGAAATGTGTGAATAGAATTTGGTACCTACCAGTTAAAGGATGCTCTGTCCCAAACTTTTTTTCTCAACATGGAACTAGCTTTTAGAACTCAAGATTCTCATTGCTCCTCACCAAGCTCAGTTTCTCCAATGGTCTGGAGATTCAATAGTTACCATTCTTGTGTTACTTTCACGTTATCCCATATCCCAGGATATCAGCGCTGCCCAAAATATAATTAATAATTACCCCAGACAAAATAAGCAAAGCAGATAATAAGGCACTTTATCAGTTGGACTCTTATTTGCTGATTAAAATAGAATTTCCAGTGGCTTCCCAAGACTAGGGGTGTGTGTGTGTGTGTGTGTGTGTGTGTGTACCATCTTGATGGGCAGTGTGAATATAGAGGTACATGCTTGTATTTGCCAAAGATGGCTGCAGTGATTGCAATACCTTCTCCACATTGTGACACTATAATTCACAAACTCAAAATTGCTCTCTAAAGCCCTTTCCTTGAATTTGGCTAGCTTTTGAGGCTAACTTCTAATGGTTAGAATGTGGCAGAGGTAATGCAGTTTGGTTATAGCTAACTTCTGAATATCTCTCTCCCTCTCTCTCTCTCTCTCTGTTTCTCTTTCTCTCTCTCTCTCTCCGACAAAGCTACATGGAAATATTGTGTGTAGGAACTTTGAGCCATAACTTTGGCAGAGCCCAATTTTTGAGGAACCATGATTGTAAGTTTAGAGATCTCCAGCTGATTTCATTCTCTCATTGCCTAAATCATTTTTAGATTCTTGTGTCTTCTTTGCTAAGGCCGTAGCTGTGAGAGCAGTGCCCTCTCCAAACCACAAGGTCTTCAGAAACAGAGAGCATAACTACACCGCTATAATTTCTAACACTAAACTCGAGGGAGTTTATTTGCCGCTAACTGGACCAGTATAAATTTCCACATTTGGTGCAGGAGTGGATCAGCATCATTAAGGAGACGAGTTCCTTTCTATTTTTCCTTTCTGCTGCCTGCAGATAATATCACCTTTCCGTGGTGCTCGATAGATACTGTCCACAGCTGCAAACATTCGATTTTGTTAAAAATAGTGCTCCAAAAAAGCAAGACTTGGAGCTGGAAGCGTCACCTGGCATTTGTAACTACTTTTTAAATTCATTTTTTACTCAATAGATAGAGGCCATATGTACATAAAAGCCATATATACATAAAACTATACACAGACATATATATATATATATATATATATATATATATATATATATATATATATATATATATGCTTAACAAATAGAAGCCATGAAACCATAGGTCTACATGTAATATATATGCATATATTAAAGTAGTGCACAGCATGACTTTTTGAGATACGTAAACATTTGAAAGGGCTCAGTTAAGCTGATTAACATATATATTAAGTATCATTCTTTTGTGTGTGTTTGTGCAGTGAAACTGCTTGCCAATCTGCTTTCTTAGAAAGATTACAATATGTTGTCATGGGCTCTAGTTGCCAGATTTTTTAATAGCATTCTTGAATTTTGTCCCCCACTCTAACTGAAGGTTTATAACTCGCTCAACTTACCTCCCCAACCTCCAGCCCTTGCTGGCTACGTCCTGTTCTCTACTTTGGGGAATTCAGAACCTAGTTTATAACGTACACTCTTTTCCTCCTTTCTATTGCTGCTTTCAAAGTCCCCCATATCCTTGATTTAAGAAAAAGATATTTTATGGATTGCTTTTTAGAAAATATATCTGGAAACATTTAACATTTCTTTATGATTAAATGTCCCAATCCTATCTTCTAACCTACTTTTGTAGGTAAATTTGCAGCTTGTTATCAATATTTGTAATTATTTTGTAATACAGTGACACCCCAGAACTTCTTTCTCCCGGGTAAAAGAGAGAGGTTCTTGCTATTTGTGTATATCTCAGCATGATATTGTTTTCACTGAATCAGATTAGAGAGTTTCTATCTTATTGCACCTGGATATCAATATCTCTTCCAAAATTTATAATGTTTTCTCCTATTATTTCTTTATGTAAGCTTTTAACACTTTGTCCTTTGCTTCTGTATAAATTCTTGCAACATGAATGTTTACTATTTTCCTGCTGTTCCATAAATGTCATAATTTTCTTCAATCTATTTTCATTCTTTTTTCTCGAAGTCCACAGATTTTTTTTTCCTATCCTTGATACATTCTTCTATGGGTATCCTCCCTGCATTTGCAAGGAGTAGCCTGACTCTGAGTTAGACACACGGCCTGAATTTTCATAGGCTATCCTGGAACCTGGGTCTGCAGAGTGGTCTTTGAGTCTCTGTCCCTGAGGTCTGGCATGACCCTGGGACCCACTGGGGGTGGCCTGGATCCCAAGTACTCTGGAGCTCTGGATGCCAAGTGCAGGCTTGGTGTCTGGAACCATTGGTCTAGCCGTGAGATATGGATGCTAACCGGCTTTGCCCATTGGTGTCAGCCTGAAGTCTGAATATGTAGGTGCCAGTCTGATTGGGAGGATTGTGAGAGTTAACCTAGGATCTGAATTTTGAGAGCTAGCCTGGCACTGGCTTATACCAGTCCTAGATCTTGGGCATATTGAAGTGTGGGCTAAGGAACCATTCTGAGGACATGGCTACCTAAATAAATTTCGGATTCTATTAATCAAGAAAAAGAGGAATTATTCTTAGGAAAACAATAGTATCAGCTATTGTAGCCCAGAACTGTGATATTTTATGTGCCCCAATGTTTCCTAAAGTATTCTCTGTAGGGTTAAGATTCTTTGGAGCCCTCCTCTATAGTCCCAAATAACAGCCAATCTATCATCCTGTCAAAATATTTAGTGCTGCCTGGCAAATGTGTCTGTTTTGTTGATGTTCATTTGAAAATAGTAAGAATATATATATATATATATATATATATATATATATATATATATATATATATATATATATATATATGCAAGGGTAGTTTTCCAGTCTCTATCTTCTGGGTCCTATTGTTCCCTCTTTATAATCTTTCATAATCCCTCAGTGGCTAAGACATGTTTTGTAAAAAAAAAATGTCTTTGATGTTTTACTATATTTTCTCGGTTGTTCAGTGTTTGTGTATCTTTCTAAAGCAACTGAATTCCAGCTGTGACCTCTCAATCATTTTAAACCTTGAATAGAATTCTGTCTTCAATGTTGCAACCTTAAGCTGACAGTCTTACATGCCAGACATCATGTGTTATGAGCACAGTATTAGGGAGTAGAGTAGAAAAGGAAGGGAGTAATATGCAGCATCCATACATTCAACCTGCATAAAAGCTAGAGAGGAAGAAAGTTGAAGAAACAGACTGATATTTGATGCTGGTTACAAGGTTCTAAACCAACGGTTTGTAAATGCTAGATGGAGCTTTAAAACTCGGTACTTTGAAAAAGCTGAATGAATACCATGGCTTAACACTGGGCGTCTGAAATCAAGCTGTCCTGAGTGTATATGAAAGTTTGATTACTTGTTAGTGATCTACAGCAATGCTATTGAAACATCTTCAACCGATCCTCCTCCTCTATAAAGTGGAAAAATTGTGGGCTCATGCTTGCGGTCACTGCATTTAAAAGGCACTATGTGTGAAACATCATCACAGTTTTATCCCCTCATAGACACTGCATGAAAAATTAGAAAGAAATCAGTTTTAATTTGGGTCACCTGAGAAGGTTTTTGAGACTTCTAATTTGCACTAGCTAGATAGCATCTTTATGACACTTCAACTCCAACTTCCAACTGTTGAAAGTACTTACAATACATAAAGACTGCTGGAAAACACCAACTTTTCCCTTTTCTCTACATTGAACATCTATGCTTAGTAGATAAACTCTTGGGAAATGTACAAGTTTGCCAGATTTGGTATTTGGTTTTTAGTGAGGTCTAACTTCTAAATGCTATTGTTTCCTTCCCAAAGGCATGTTTTCTAGAAAAATGTAACAGTTTTGTGGCTCCTTCCCCCCCCACCACCATGTTTTGAATATCTGGGATTTAGTTTCCTTTGTTTGGTTCCTGGTCATGGAACAGTCTCCCTTCCAAAGACTTCTCCCTCACCACTAGTCCCTTATGTCTTCCTATAATGCGTGTCTTGGCAGTTCTTAATTCTGAGTATCCACAACCAGAAATGTTCAGAGGACCGACTCAGTCATCCATTTGGGGTTGGTCTGTAACACCTATGAAGATACTGAAATTTCATCAGGCATTTTTGGAATGGCAGGTTGTAGCTGTGACAGCTCTGTTTTGCATGTTTGATTTTTTGAAATAATCCTCTACCATGTTAATTTAAAACAATATTGACATACATGGCTTGGAATAAACCCCCATTAAACTGAGTTTTAAAATCATCCACATAATATGTCATTATGAAAATAAACTTTTCAAAGATTCTAGTTGGTAGCATGGCACATTGCACAATTTGATCATGACAACCAGAATAAAATTAAGCTCTTTTGTAATAAGGAATCTCAACCATGAGAAGATTTTTGAAGATGATAAAGTGTGGCACCATTGTTACAAAAGGCATAAGAGACAGGAAGAGTTTTGCCTTATGATCAGTGCTATTGTCAGTGCTGGGACTGACATAAATTACAGTTTTATCTGTTACCTTTATGAGTGAAGCCTCATGAACACAATCTTATTTAGCTATCTTTGGGAGAAACAATACTGACAGAACATAGCTCCATTGTCATGTTTCCCTTTTGAAAAGTAAAACAATAATTCTCAACTTAAAAACAAAGATACTTCAGATTAGCTACCCTCACTCTGTTAGGGGAAGGGGAATTTTATCAATCACTTGTATGATGTCTCTGAAGGCTGAGCTTTGAAGCAATCACCAGCGATACCTTTGAATGACATCAGCGGATCAGCTCAGTTCATTGAAGCGTCTCCATAGTCATTCATGTATGGAGACCCATTAATGCTAGGTGAACCTTGTTTTTTTCAATTACAAAATTAGTGCAGGTGCTTTAAGGACAACATTCACACTTTTCATAAAAAATAATGTGAAATTTTTAATTTCTTCCTTCCCTGGACCATGGAAGAGAGATGTTTACCTTGCTAGGCAGTTTTTTTTTTGGGGGGTGGAGGTTGTGGATAATTATGTGTCGATACCTCTTTACACTTAGATGTATACTTAAAGATTTATACTAACTAAACAATAATAATAAAATATACACTTGTAAGCCCAACAGTCAGCTTTGGAAAGAGAACATTAGCACATTTGAAGCTTCCATTTCCCTGTTACTTACTAACTTTCAGAGACAACCATAATCCAAGGTTTTGTTTTAAGCATTTTCTTGCCACTTACAGGAATTAAACAGCTTTGCCACTTATAGGAATTAAACATAATTGACGCATTTTGATCTGTATGTTATGGCAAACTATACTGTATGAATTTAATCATTTTTCCCTCAACATTATATTTCTCAGATTTTTTTCTCATTAGCTATTAACATTCATCCAGGTTGATTGTTGTATAAATTGGCTGCTTGAATATATGATAATATGTTTGCCTATTTTAATGTTGATGGGCATTGGCAAGTTACTCATTTTACTGGTTAATACCAAATTTGTGTTAACTATACCAGTGTGCTGGCACAGTTGCCTGTTGTACTTCTTTATTTCTTTAAAGATGTGTAAGAAAGGTGGAGAACTCTGGGAAAGATATGCCACTCCAGCCCTTAGGTGGAAGGGTTGCATATTATATAGGAAGGGAGGTCTGGGAACCTATTGGAGTGGGAGTGGCTGAAGGTATGTGTGAAAGGGAAAGGATAACTTCTAGGGTCTTCCATGGACTGGGCCACTGCAGTTGTAGAAAGGTAAGGGAAGCAAGACAGAGCAGAGTAGAGGGAGAAGACAGGAGGGCATGTCTGAGTAATACCACGTGATTGTCCTGGGCTGGACTAAACAACAGCACCTGCCACCAGCTGGCTCACACACACAGAAGCTGGGGCTGAGGGGCATCCCTGGTTGTGGTAGGCCATAGCACATACTTGCAAGTGTTGAAGCAGAGAGTGAGCCATGCAAAGCTGGGCAATAGCATCCACCAAAATGTGAGAGATCTGGATCTGGGGTAGATTATGTATAGGACTTGTGGACTCACTTCCATGGGACTGCAGCATTGGCCTGTTGTGGAGGGCTGGGAGTGTTGACAAGCTGAGCTAGGCTCACCGGATAATCATAAGATACAGGGCTAAAAGATGGACAGACTAGGCTAGGCTGCAACAGCACTGACACATGCAAAGGCCAGGACTGAGGGAAGACAATGCCAAGCAGGGCTACAGCACCCACTGGCACATGTGTGAGCCAGGTCTAGGGGCAGGCCAGGCTGGGCCAGTCCACAACACACACTGGCCTGAATGAGATCCTGCTTTGGGTTCAGGCCAGGCTGGGTTTAACCACACCATCCATCAGTTCACGTTAGGGTCAAGCGTGAGCCAGGCTGGGCTAGGCTGTTGCACACACTGGTAAGCACTGGCACTGGGGGAAGGTCAGGGTAAGCCAGGCTGTAGCACCTGCTGTGAAATGCTGATGCTAGGTCCAGACCTTCTCAGACTGAGCCACAGCACCCACTGGCATGCATAAGACCTGACATTGTTAGTGAGCCTGGTAGGGAAACTTCAGGGATTCCATTGCTGGGTCATAGCTCCCACTAGTGAGCATGAAGGCTGGATTGGAGACTTGCCAGTCTGAGATGTTGTGTCTTGATGGACTAAGCTGCTACACCTGCATGCATGCACAAGAGCCAGAATGGATGTGGACAAACCAGAAAAGGCCATAGCACCCACTGACAGGTGCCAGGACTGGGTATGAGTCATATCAGATTGGGCCACAGTACCCCTTGGCCGGCAAAAATCTGGAGGTGGGAGCAGGCCTGGTAGGGGAACTGTGAACATTCCCCTGCTGTGTTAAAATTCCTGCTGGTGAGCAAAAAAACCAGGGCCAGGGGTAAGCCAGGCGGGTCAGGGAAACAGCACTCATTGGCACATTTGTAGTCTGGGCCTGGCAGGGAGTTGGGCTGAGCTAAGCTGCCCTACCCATCGGTGTGCATGAGAGCCAGATGGGATGCAGGATGGGCCTTGCAAGGCCACAGTACATGCTCATACATGCAAAAACTCGGGCTGGGGGCAGGCCTGGTTGGAGTTATTGGGGGGTCACCCCAACTATGCCATAGCATCCAACAGTTTCCATCATAGATGGGGCTGGGGGTAGAACTGACCAGGCAGCTACATCCACCTACCTATCAATGAGTGTTGACTGTTGCAGTTGACAGATTGAACCTGACCCTGCACTGGCTAGCACAGAAAAGGTTCAAGTCTTAGGTTACCTCAGGCAAGATTTATTGGGGGACTCCCCAGCTAGATGGCGTGGGTCAAACCCCCAGCCACAGGGAAATTACAATATATAGGGTCCAACCTTGCAGTGCAAGTGTTGGGATTGGGCATCCTCAGTTGCCAACGCATGTGTACAGTGGATAGCATGCCCTGATGCACATGTGGGACATGGCTGCCAGCTCATCTGGGCTAGCAGTGGTTGTGAGGTGCCTCATCAGAGGATGGAAAGCAGAACAGGTTGGACTACTGTCCTGGAAAACTTTGCAATATGTTCCTGGGCCTGTGGCTGCAACAAGGTGGACTTGGTCAACCAATAAACCTTGAAAAGATTTTCTCAACCCTGGTGCAGTGAAGCCGATGACATCTCAGAAGTTTCAAAAACACTCAAGTAACATCCTTAAGTACTTTTCCAAACACTGGGATCTTTAGGGCATCATCAAATGACTGTCCGCATCCCCAGGTGTTGATATGGCAGCTGCTCCCTCACCTTCCCTCTCTAGGGACATAGGAGAAAAAAAAATAAGAAATATTTCTCACACCACCTTCTTCCATACCTCAACTCTCCCCTGCAGAGACTCACATGGAAGTGCATCCCTCTCAACTGTGTAAACAATATTAAAAATACAAGAAAGCTATATAATGTTTTTGTTTTCTCTGTACATTGTTTGCTCTTGATTGATTACTTTTTATTCTTAATATATTTTTTGAAAAATGTTCTTAATTTGAAGGCAGTATAACTAGTCAATTGTTTTTTAATAGAGAACATTTCTCACAAAATCCTTTGTTTCACCACAGAGAAAAGGGTGTTGGTGTCTTCCCTGCCCTGTTCTCCAGGACAATTACAACCATAAAGCTACTGTTTTTGCTGTTTGCCATAATAAAGTTACTCTCAGGAACCTTTCTGTGATTTTTCTGTGGCAAATCTGAGGGACGACCTGGGGGGTCACCACTCAGGACAGTGTGCTTTCATACATCTCATTTTGTCTCCTGGTTACTTTCATATTCTTTGTTAGCATAATAGTTGGAGCCACCAAGACGTCCTCTGGGAAAGAATGCCAAATGTACTCGGGTCCCTTTGTCATCTCCGTAGTTATCCCGAACAGGCTAATAAAAGAATTTCCTTAGAAGAAATACAGTGTTATCCCTGAAGACATTCTACTAAGGTAGAAAAACAACATCCTAGAGATGTAAATCCATTGCACGCATTATTCCACAGCTTCTTTTTCTTCACTCAACATAGAATGTATGCTCCTTATACTTGTGGATAGAGTATATTAATATAGCTTTATAACAAAGTATTTAAATATCTCCTTTTTGAGATCGGTTGGGTTGTCTGCAGTTTTTTTCTTCCTTATCAAAATGATGAAATGCATGTGTGTGTACATGTAATAAACATCTGTGTATACATATATGTATAGATGTGTAGCCCTGTGTGTCTGTAATATTGTTTCCATAGTCTTATTAGTAGAATGGCTATGACATGATACTTTCATTGAAAAAATTTTAGCATAACTGCAAAGTTGCTTTCTCACTGATATTGCTAGAAGTATGCTTCCATATAGTGTGGCTCATGTTAGTGCCAGTGGATTAATCTTTTGCTAATTTGAGTGAAAATGATATTCTATTTTTAATATGCATTATTTTCAAATGTCAAGTGATGAAGCAGACTAAATGAGAGATGCCTGCCATGTTACTGCCACTGAATTTCCATCAGAGAAACAATAAAATTAAATCATATCACCAGACATTTTGTAATTTTGTAGGTAATTGCATGACACATAAGAAGAATCACAAACCTCACAATGCTAAAAATGGATGAATTTGGGTTTCCAGATTGATATCTTTCAATTTGGGTGTGTTAAAAGAAGATTACAAAAAAAAATAACAGAATCTTAAAACCCTTTCACCCATGCTATTTCTTCTGTTTCCATTCATTTTGTAGTAGATTTTAAAATCGATACACGACAAAACACAACAAATGATGATTAACTTATTACTGCAGATAGTTTTAATAGGTGATATAGATGCAACGTTTTAATCTGTGTTCCGTAGAACAAGCTCTTAATGAAAGTGCCCTACATGTCAATGACTGAAGGTAAGATTAAACCATAAAGAAAACCCAATGACAACTACAAAATTCAAAACTAAGAGGATATCCTTTGGGTAGTACATGTGTGTCTTACATTTGCTGAATATCTTATATTTCTGAAACTGGAAGTTATGGATCCAGGTGTTTGTATACATGCCTTATAATTTCTTTTATTTCAAAAAAGTGTTAAGGAATAAAACTACAGAGTCTTCCACTTTCCGCTTCCACAGTGGCATGTAAAAAAGCGTTGGCGCCTTAAAGCACAATGACCGTATCTGAGGGGTTCAAATGCCAGCACATTTGGCAGCAACTCCATGCTGGATCTTTGCAGCTAATTCACCAATTCTGAATAGGCAGATGCCTGTACCCCATTCTGAAGAGGGAACAAGACAGTGAAAGCAATTAGTCTGATTCTTTTAGTGCATAATGACCTGAAAGTAATAAAAGTTCTTAAAAGTGTCTGCTGAAAATGATCAGAAATAAGCATGCACATGACTCAACAGATCCACCCGTAATCACTTGTGTACAATGGTTCAAATTTTTTGTTCAGTTGACTATGACTTAGTTGCTAGTTTACTTACGTAAGAATACAGGACTGCTGCTTGTTAGCTTCTACTGTTTCCTATCTAGAGATGATGCGCTTCTAAAATCTCCCCAAGTATATTAGTGAGGCCTAAGGGTAAGTATGATGAATATCACA
Organism: Ochotona princeps; assembly: GCF_030435755.1. Lineage (NCBI taxonomy): Eukaryota > Metazoa > Chordata > Mammalia > Lagomorpha > Ochotonidae > Ochotona > Ochotona princeps. Next base: position 14,039,148 of record NC_080861.1, read on the forward strand.
TGGTCACCTCAATCCCTCTGATAGATATTGATGCGTTCGAAGTCTAACAGTGATCACACTGGTATTTAATCAATAAAATGCACAGGGTTATTGGGTGAAGCAGTCCCTTTGGGATGTAGAAACCTGTCATGTTTAAACAAAGCTAAACTTTGTTGACACAGATGGTTTTGTATAGATTTGCTTGAGAAGGCAGGGCAGTGCATATTCAACGGGTCTACGATTGGACTAGGCACGGACTTTGCTCCAGTTTAAGGTGTCCCAGAAGAGATTTCCCCTGAAGCAGAGTTGCACTGCACTGGTGTTCAGCATTGCTTTGTGTGGCTGTTAACATTTATGGCACAATTCATTTAGGCCTTTATGAGTCCCTCTTATTCCCTTTATGTTCCCGACCAGGAAATGTCAGTGCATGGAATGAGTAACATGTACACCAAAATCTCTTTGATTTGCTTTTTTATGTTAATATTCACTAAACTCTTAAACCCAAGAGGTGTAATTTTCTGAACCTCGGGCATACTGAACAGCTTGGAGATCTCCAAGTGTCATCTCTATGAGATACTGTCTTTTTTTGCTCACATTGAAAGATCATAGTTTAGGCACAGAGACTTGATCAAGTATGGCACATAAAACCTTTCATTTAATCATTGTGCTTGTTTAAGCAATGCTTATTGTGTTTTTGTTTTTTTCGAATTTGCTATGTGCCAGGCAGTTTTCTAGGTTCTGGAGTAGTTTATGGGACGTTATTACAGCTGACAGGCATAACAACAACCACCAAAAAAAAAAAAATCCCAACTTTCAGAGACTAACAAAAGAGAAACATATTTCTTATTTATGTGCACTCTGCTCAGAGGACTGGGGCGGGCGTTTTTTATACACAACGGTTAGGGTGCTAATTTCCTCATGCCTCCTAACTTTGCAGTTTCCAAGGTCTTGGAATCATCCCTAGGTGCTTTTCTATTTAATTTTCAAATAAGGGAGAAAATTAAAATCTGAAGGTCTTTATGGGTCTGGCTTTGTATGGAGCTGAGACTCTGCCAGTACATTCCATATACTGTGACCCAGCTCTGTGGTCATGCTGAGTGCAAAAAAAAAAAAAAAAAAAAATGCTGGGAAATGTAACATAGACGTGTTTCTTGGAAAACAAGCAAATTTGGTGAGCATGAAGCCATTCCCTGCCAAATGTGCTCCAGTACTCAGTAAGACAGATGAAGTTCTTTGTTCTATGGAGTCACCATTCTGAAATAACAAGATAGTCGTGCACAAATATGTACATTAGAATTGCGGAAGTGATGCACACAGAAAACAGCAAAGAGCAGGAAGGTTCAACATAAACAAGGGAGTGGAGTTCTAAGTAATGAGAGAGACGTTTTGTTGAACGAAATTCCATCTGAGAGCTGGATGAAGAAAACCAGTTGGCCATACATTTGCCTAGAGGACAGACTTTCAGACAGAGGGCAAACTACAGAATCTGTACCAGTCAGAATGTTCAGAGAACAGACAAGAGGGGAATGTGGGCAAAGTTTGTTGACTAGGGTTGAGAGAGGGATGGTTGTGCCACGAGAACATGTTGTACAGCTCCTATATTGTGAACTGTCATGGAATATTCAAAAGCTTTTTAAAAAGCAGTCATGCTTTCTCCTTTAAAGAGATAAAAAACTTTGTCATTATTTTCTGGAAAAATTCAACAGATTCAAGCCATGCTTAATAACTAAGAGGAGAAACTACGCAGTAACTTTTAGAACGCCAAAGGGATTTAGGCCTCGTAACTCTAGTGATAGTACCACCTGCCTCTTCCTTAGCATCCTCCTTTGGTGCTTTGTCCTCTTATGGTGACCCTCTGCAATGAGCAGAGTAAGAAGGTCAACATTTGTGTCCTGACTCTGCAATTATTGATTTGTTTGGTGACTCTGGATGAATCATGTGTAATTCTTGATTTGAAAATGTAGATGAAGGCACCTGGAAAATTGTGCATGTAACATTAATGGAGAAGTGTGAATATTATCAGAACCAGGCTTTTCTCAGTGGTCCTAGCATCCCAACTTTTATGTTTCTCCTAAGGAGAAATTCTGTTCTCTCCCTATGCTGGAACCCTCCTAATTTCTAAGTTCTCTCTTAATTTGCTTAACTCAAAGTTCTCCTGTAGTTCCTCCAGTATTAAGAAAGCATTCATTCAACTAATTGTAGGCAGATAATAAATTCTTTCAATCATACATTCCTGCATCAAGTGGCAGCTCTTGCCTCAGCTGATCTACCATAGTGCCATTTTATGAATATTCATGTCATTCAACGCAGAAATCTCAGTGGATGCATCATTCCTGTAAAAGCTAGCCTAATGAGCATAGTCAATAAAACTGACTATGTTTGTTGGGGATGCAAACCCTAAACTCGGTTCAGTTTACCTTAGGCAGATTAGATTTCACATGCTGTCCTAACAACCTGTCAGCATTGCAATGCAGGTTAGATGGACCTCTCCCACTAATGTACATAACCTTGGAAGACAGCAAAGACCTAGGGAGGATGTTCATCCTGGTAGCCCTAACAAAGGGCTATAACATGAGAGCTATTCAGCGTGTACCCTCACCCATGCATTAGGCGAAAAAAGAAATGAAATGCTTACTTAGTTTCTGTAATTTCTTCAGCTGTCAAGGTACTTTCAGATAGTTCGCATCTGCAGATCAAAAACTAAATGTGAGAGAATGTCAGATATTTAGCTCAAGCCAACAATGTATAGAGAAGGAAGGTAAGAAGTGATGTTAATTCAGAAATAAAACTTCATACATCCTGCATATAACTAAATAATAAGCAGGCTATTCATTTACCTAATGGAAATGAATGTTAATGTATTCATAAAGAGTAGTGGAGAAATGTAGAGTTATTCTGATGGAGTGAAGCTTTAAATGCAAAATATGAATATATTTCATAGATTCCTCTCAGCATGTAACAGATTTTTGTGAATGCAGGACAGATCATGGGTATAGGCTTCATTTATATAGATGCTTATGGCACAGCCCATTATAAGTCTTGAAATGCATTTATCCCATGTTTAATAAAAACTCTAAAAAATTATAATTTTCTTTTATGCCCCTGTCTTTCCATTTTTCTCTGAATCTATTTATACGAGACAGGCTATTCCTATTGTTGGGTGTGACTTTGACAGAAATTTCGTTATTCATTAAATTGTTTTGAGAAATGTTTCAATTCTAGGAAGTGCTTCCTTCCAGCCAAACCACATAACCATTTGAAGTAAGACACCCATGGCTGCCTTCTCCAAGGCAGCAGAATTTCTATTTAAGCTAACACTACAGAGTAAAATATTACTTATAAATGTTACTGTGAATGAGAAAACTACAGTGTAAGTGCTTATTAATTATGAAGTCAGACTTTTCATCTTCAAACTTTAGAAAACTAGTTTGAATCCTACTGCATTTGTTTCTCAGGAGTTATTCTATTTTTCTTCTTCTGAGGTGTCTAGTATTTCACTAAGACACAGTTTGTGACTTCTTCAGAAAACCATCCTTGGACCTCCTGCCACAGGCTAGAATTGTCACCAGGACCTTTTACTGCTTCCAGGCATAGATACCTTTGGATGAGTTCAAGATGCAGCAACTTCATCTGGACGTCCCACGTAGTAATGGGTACAGGTTCATGTTCCAGTACTCTGTTTCTGATGCAGAAAATAGCTTGAGAAATTATAAATAACTCATTTATAATAGCCCTTCCAGAATTTAAATCCCGAATAGTATTATCTGGGATGGATGCTTGAACTAACATAAGTTGCTGGTGAAAACACCTAATGTGTGTGGAGGACTTGGACTGAATTCCTGGTACTCCTCCTGATTCCTGCTGCTTGTCATTCAGTGATAATGGCTCAGTTATTTGGGTTCCTGTCACCTTAGCAGAACTGCTTGGATTGAGTTTCTAAATCCAGCTTTGGCCTCAGTTCAATCATGGCCGTTGTAGTTAACTGCAGAGAGAAGTACCTTTCTCTCCTCTCTCTCTCTCTCTCTCTCTCTCTCTCCCGCCCCCAGTGAAATAAAAAATAAACCCTAAATATTATGAATAGAGATAAAAAAGTTCTCAAACTTTATTTCACCTGAGGAGTTTAACTTACATTGGACCAAGTATATTTCTTGAAGATAAAAACTCGAAGCAATTTTTAAAGTATAAAAATAATCTAGGAGTCTACTTGCCCACAAAATTCTCATGAGTCAATGTAACAAGGATTTTTTTTTTTTTACCTCTGCAGAGTAAATACCCTCTTCCCCACGTGTATGTTGATATAAACTTTCGGTGCATTTGTTTTATGATTGAGCACAGATGGTTTCTCTTGTTTGAGACTGAAAAATGGATTTCCTTTGGCTCCTCTGGAATTCCTTGCCTTGGATAGTTAGAGCGTGGGTGTTAGCTTTTCATGAAAACAACGCTTAAAGAAAACCATCACTATGTCTTTAAAAATAGTTTTTTATTTATGTGTATCTCAAAAAGAAATGTGCTATCACAGTATCTGTTTTTAGCTCTTATTAGAATCTGTGCTGTCATGTTAAGGACAATTTCCATCGAGTCTTAGGAAACCCAGATTATTTTAAGACAAATCATATGAAAATCCATTGTATTAAAGTAAACGCTTGGGATTTATTCCACTGCTATTTCACATATTTTCTTAGTGTCAGCGCAAGACTCTGAGGCATATTCCTTTGTCGTTTTATCGTGTTTAGAGGGAGATAGTAAAATTAATCAAACTAAGTAGGCTATAATCTGAAGATATTTTGCAGTGTGGTAAAGAATGTTTCAAGAATTCCTCCATTAAACTGAAGTTATTCATGATTACTGAATGTACTTCTGGGTCGATAGCACTTAGTTTGGCATATAAATGTACCATTTTCTAAACCATTTAAATGTATAATTTTATAATTATCAAAGTAATCCTGTGAGTACACAGTGCTTTGTTCTTTTAAATGTCAGACACAAAGAGACAGGAGGCTAAAATAGATGACCTCAGATGACCCAGTTTTGGGGGTAAATGTTTGTAGTTTGTCTTCTGAGGCTTAGCATATGAAAAGATCCCATCTTCCTTCTGTGGGGTGTTCCCCAGCAGAACCTTCCTTGCACTCATGATGCTGAGATGAGCTTTGTGTTAACAGCAATAGGAACAGCTGGCCTTATTGCATGGAAATTGTGTGTAGTAGTGAACAAAGCTGTTTTAAACCTTACTTCATTGAATTCTACTATTTACCCATCAGATGCAAGTGGTCATTTTCATCATTTTAGGAAAAAAAAAAAAACTCTACTAGACTTAAGGACTAGAGACTGAGCAATGTCATGAAGCTGATAAACACTATTATCTAACACATGAAATTTAACTTTTTACCAATATCCTGTATCGTGAAAATTTAGTGAAGAAGGGTAACCAGAACAAACCCCATTAATAATAACAACATTACACACTTCCTTTTCTAACTCTTTAAATTACTGCTGGACAAATAAATATAATTAAGCTTAAAAGGTTACTCAACAGATTAAGATCCTGCAATATAATTCAGTACTGTTGGGGCCTAGGAGATTGCTACCAACATCGAGTTGTTGGAAAACATAGTGAGGCTTCACAAATCCAATGGTAACTAGTTCTAATTTGATAATGGCATATCTACTAACATAACCTAACAAAGAATCATGTGCAGACTCATTCCTGCATCCAACAACTGTGGCCTGGGAGTTGCCCCATGCTCCCACTCAGGTTTTCTTCTTCCACCCTGCTCTTCCCATCTTCTCATATCTTGCCATCTTTTTAGGTCTCCTTTATTGCTTTATTCATTTTTCCTTTGTCCCTGAGCCACTTTGCAAATGCTTGAAGTTTCCAAATGAAGCTGATTGAGGTGGAATCTATGCAATCAACAAGAATTTAAAAGTGTTGTGTTTTGGGTGGCACAATGACTCAATTGGCTAATCCTTCATTTGCCAAGTACTGGGATCTCATATGGATGCTGGTGTGTGTTCTGGCTGCCCCACTTCCAATAGAACTCCCTATGTATGGCTTACAAGGGCAGAGGAGAATGGCCCAAGTTAGGATGAATTGTGCTTGTGTATACTTTACCAGCAGTGTACTCTGTCTGATTTTAAGATCAAAGTTCCAAATGGGTCCCCTGTACAAAAGTATAGTAAAGCTTAAAAGTAAAACGCAGTAGTTCAAAATGAATATTAAAAACACATCTAGTAAGTGCGATATCTACTGATTTAACAGTTTCTGTTGTTTCCATGTGCAGTTGTTGAGGGTGAAGATACAGAAAGTCAAAGGAAGTCCATCTTCATTGATTCATTGCCTAGGGATTTCATTTAATTGTACTGTTTTTCTTTCTTGCACACATTGTTGCCATATACATATGCACTAAGGGCTTAATCTGCCAGCAGTTAAACTCGTTAAGATCTGGAAAAGCAAAACATAAGCCAAACGCTTGAATCTCTGCAATATCTTGGTTTCTAGATACATGATTATGTCACCGAGAAACTGTCCTTTTCGTCATCTAGACACCTTTCACGTTGTTTCCATGAGTTTCTCTCTCCTTGCTTACCACTCTCATATGAATAACGTATGTCCCTTTCATTTTTAAAAGCAAGATTTCCACTGATCTTAAAAAAAAAAACTGAGTGACTCAAGATATCCTGGAAAGCTGATGAAAGAAGAAAAGTCACAACACACACACACACACACACACACACACAATACAGTGTAGCAACTAAACATCTGCATACATACACACATCTGTAAGCTGGGATTCTGTTAATTAGTGCAACAAAAGAGACTAATAATACTTTTAAGCAGTTGCTGTGTTGAGTACATTTTGTGCTTATTTTATACATATTATTATATTTTGTACATAGTAAGCTTATTTGGAAAAAGTGGTTATTGGTGATGCTGTTTGAAAATATAACGGACTGGACAAGCTGGTGGGCACATCACGATGAAGAGCTGCAGAGTTTCTGTTCACATGCTCATTCATCACAGACAACTGTACCCACTGTTCCGTTCTCTTTCTTCTTACACATTGGTGGAGAAGTGAGATCACAGCATTGTTTGACAGTCCTTCAGCAAGCACTTACATTCTTCACAAGTCCTAGGAATAGAGAGCAAATAAAACTCAAGCCTATCGCCAGAAATCTCCATTCTAGTAGGACAAAAAGATATTTGGAGAATCAAATAGTAACACTGAAAGCAGACAAGTGGTTAAGTGTGTGATACAATTAAGATATGAAGAATGTGTTCAAACTCTGATGGAGAGAGGATAGGATGGAAATCTGCAAGGAATTATCTACTTGAACTTGCTTGATTGCTCGTGTCCAAGTATTAACCTACCAATGATTACTATTCAAAGTAATCAGTTTCTTTTTTTAAAGATTTATTTATTTTTATTTATTTTTTTTAAAGATTTATTAATTTTATTACAGCCAGATATACACAGAGGAGGAGAGACAGAGAGGAAGATCTTCCATCCGATAATTCACTCCCCAAGTGAGTGCACTGGCCAATGCTGTTCCGATCCGAAGCCAGGAGCCAGGAACTTCCTTCAGGTCTCCCACATGGGTGCAGGATTGCTAGGCTTTGGGTCGTCCTCGACTGCTTTCCCATGCCACAAGCAGGGAGCTGGATGGGAAGTGGAACGCACCGGGATTAGAACTGGCACCCATATGGGATCCTGGCACATTCAAGGCAAGGACTTTAGCTGTGAGGCTACTATGCTACACCCTGAAGAGTGTTTTAAGATGCATTTTTTTTGCCAATGTTGAGAAAGATAGATAAATAAGCAGGTATTTGAGGGGGAGTGTATAGAAATGGAGGAACAGAGTCAGGGAAGAGCAAGAGTGAGAAAGAGGAAAAAGAGAGAGAGAGAGAGAGAGAGAGAGAGAATATCTCCCACCAGTGAGTTCGCTCCTCAGATTTCCATACCAGCCAGAACTGGAGAAGGCCAAAGGCAAGTAGCCTGTTAGCTTGCATCTTGAGAGGAAGCTTAGAAGCCAAAACTCAAGATAATACTCTAATTTAGACTGGCTTCACACATTGCACCAAAATGTCATTCTGTGACATCTGAAAATGTTGGCGATTTTGCACCTGTCATGCAACATTTGTGTGTCTCAGCAAGGCATCTCAGCCTCATGCTGGTTAGTCCTTCTTCACCAGGTTCAATCCACGTGGTGACGGTAGGGTGAACACATGTGATGGTCTCTAGAATGTGCTGATAAGCAGGATCCCTGCAGGTGAGTTTATGACAGAGGAAGGAAGATCTGTGTGTCCTGAGAAAGGCAGTGAAGGCATACTGCTGCTCATACCGATAGAAAGCAAATAACCAGTGTAGGAGCCAATCAATATAACAGTGCTGTTTAAAATCATAAAAATAGATAAATTCATCCTGAAAGTTGAAAAAAGGAGTAGAAAAAGAGAAGAGCTCTGAGATACATAAACTCACGGTTACTGTAATATTTAGAAGTCAGAGATAGGCAGTTGGGCCAGTTAGAGTGGCTGAGCATTTCCAGGGAATGAGAAAGAAAACCAGAAGAGAATAATACCCCAGAGCCAGTTAAACAAAATGTTATAAGGAGAATTTGCTGATAGACATTCATGGATTTTGCTGAAAGGATGAATAAAATAAGGATTGAGAATGGAAGGCGGAATTTAACAATGTGAGAGCTTTCGGTGACTTGCAAAGAGCAAAGGGAATGCTTTTTTACAAGCAGAGAGTCGAATGCCTGAGAGGAAAGGATTCAAAAGGGACTGAAAACTAGTAATGCAACAAACCGCACAAAGGACTTTTAATCGGTATTTTTGGACAGATGTAGGAAGAAATTTGTGTAAACCGCAAGGAGCTAAGATAAGCATGTCTGTATAATAGTGGAAAGGATCTAAGAGGAATGTAAGGAGAAATGTCTAGAAAAAGAGGGGCAAAAAAAATCATGAATGAAGATGATGCAGAAGCAGGAATCAGAAGCTGGCCCTCCTCTTATCAAACAAGGATGCAGATAATTCTCCAGGTCTCCATGATGAGCTTCGGTCAGAGAGCATTAACGATAAGAAAGAGGGCTGGAATCTAAACTTGGTATGTTTGATAATTCTGTGACTTGTTGGACAGAATGTCTTTTTGTCTTCATAGGCTTTACACACTCTCTCCCAAGCATGCACGCACACACAGACACACACACACACACACACACACACACACACACACACACACACACACATACACCCATCAATGCAGACACAAATACATTAGCATCCAAGCGTGGATGACTTGAGGTCCAGGTGGAAGTACTCATAAATATTCATCAGAGAGTCATGTTGGTGTTTCCAGGCATTCTATCTTAAAATATCACCATAATGTTTTAGAAGCAAATGATTTTTTGCTGTGAGATTACAAATTGTCTCAGGATGCAAAGAAGCCTCATTTCAGGTTAAAAATAACAATGTACATTTCAGATTTAGCCAAACAAATACAAAATTATTTACAGACACAGACACTATGGATGGCATGTAGGGACAACTTCTGTGATACTGAGCCACCAAAAAGATCACAATTTTTGTAAGAATCAGACTTTTTTTTTTACTTGACATCAGTGATATAATCTGTATACGTGAGGCACTTCAATAATTTTGTGTATGAAATTAAATGAGATTATTTTGGTGCAAACAACTTAGCCTGCAGAGTTTTTCTTTCATAACACAAATTTCCATAAAATTTTAGGAGATCTCTCATATGCATGAGCATTTTTATATCAAAAAAAGAACTTATCTTTTATTTTCCACTAACTTTTTGAAATATCCTCCTATTGCCCATGTAAGGGATCAGAAACTTTTTGTCCTATTTTAGGCTTTTAAATACTTTGGGCTTGCAGGCTTAATGATCTTAGGTACAACAACTGAATTTTGTTATTGTAGGGCAAAAACAGACCTGGGCTATATATGCTCCAATGACCCTTTACTTAAAACAGCAAGTGGTAGACAGATTTGGGCTGCAGGCTACAGTTTGCCAAATTATAAACTAAGGAAATAAAACCACACTTATTTACCAGTGTCATTCTTAAGTCTGAATGTTTTTTGAAATCCAGCAGAAGAGATAGCCAACACATTTTAATTCTGCTTTTTTAGATTGAGTTTTTACTGAATATTTAGCAGGTTATATACACTTCTAAGAACACAATGATATTCCCCTAGTCTATATCTTCTTCCTCCCCATCTTTCCTCCTCCTACAATAGCTTTTAAAAATTTAATTTTGTGTTTAACCAACCCAAGAAACCTATGTAGACTTCCAAATTGTTGCGTTTTTTGTACATTTCTAAGTGGCTTGGTTCATTGAAATATGATTAAGAGGAAGGCAGACCTTTAAAAAAGAGTTCAGATCTTAAAGCAGGAGGCAAGTCTGTCAGGTTTATTAAGGAGTGTGACATTTGGGTGGGACAACATGGCCCACTGTATACATTCTTTGTGAGGACTTGCTGTCAGAATTGCCACCCTCGCACCCTCATGTTAGAGCCTCTAATTCATGGCTCTATTATCTCTGTTTTTCTTCACTTATAAGCAATGCCAATAAGTTCTCTCATTTTCGTGGCTTACACCTTCCAATAGTTTACCAAAAAAAGATACATAAAAGTACAAGGAAGGCTCATATTGCTTTAATTTTTACTCAAAAATCTTCTGCTGACATTATGAGGTCAATTGTTTTTTAATTTGTGTAAGTGTGGGTTCATTTGTTAAATTTTCTCTACTTTGTTAGAATGACTGTCTTGGGTTGTATTGGTAAGGAGACATGACTTTCAGTATCAGACACACCACTGCTGCTTTGTCAAACGAGCAGGTTCATCCGCCTCAGTGCCCAACTAGCTGTTCCCATGCAGTTGCATTTACAACCTGGTATTGCGAGAATTGGTAATGCCAGTCATGAAAGTGGAGTCACCTGTTTCCGCCTGTGTGACCATTAAATGAAAGACCATAAAGTTTTGATGATGTATGAAAAAAAAATCACTTAAAATGGGAGAGAGTTGAGCACAGGCAGGGAGCTGAAGGCATTTCCACCTGCTTTCTCTGACTTTCCTCACAGATATAAAAGTCAAGGGTCATGTTCTGAGAGTAAAAGGCAGAGGAAGAGTAAAAGGATTAGAAGAAGTTCTACCTTTAAGAGCAAGGCAGAAAGTTGAAGCCTTCCACAGGAAACTGTGGAACATGTGTATCCCATTTAGCAGCCAGTGCTATGCTCCCTTTTGAGTTTAGTGATCACGAATTTATAATGGAGTCAGATACCATTCTGCAAAATTTTAGCCAAACTGGGTTATTCATCTGCAGAATTTGTATGTTATTTATTGATTTTCATAGATAAGCAACAAGGGAGTTGATGGCTCTTCAAGTGCATTTTAAAAATAAACTATTGGGTTCAAATAGAATGAAGCCGAGGTGAATGAAACAATGGATTGGGATAAAGTTGAGGGTAAAAAGTTTTAGAGCAGTTTAACCGGTAAAGAAAAGATGAGTGTAAAACTTATTTTCTGTATTAAATCATTCAGCATTATCCCTAAAAAAAAAAATAAAGGTTAGCTTTTGTATCACTGTAGTCACTATTACATTCTATATTTGTTTAACCTAACACTTATTGCCAGGGCCCAAAATTATGAGTCTTTAACCAGGAAAAAATATGACAGACTTCATGTCAGCTTCTTGTTTCAACAGTGTAAAGTCAGTGTGCTTTTATAACCTGACAAACATGATTTCTTTTGCAAATAGTTGTAGTATCTTCAAGAGTGTTAAAAGTGCAAGACAAATATAATTTGACCTTAGCAAATGAAACATGTTGCTAACAGCCCACAGAAGCTTCCACATATTGCGTATCTGATTTAAATATGAGTCATTTCTTCCTTCCACCTCTTTATTTTTGAAGAGCCTGTTTGTAGAATCAGACATGGACAAGATGGAGTCTGGTGAACATATTTAGGTCATTGACGCTGCTAGAACCAGGGTATATATTGATCACATTTGATTATTCAATCCTTTTATGACTCTGTTATTCAAATACAGTGAGACTCTGAGTCTCTCAGAGTGAGATGTTTTTCTGTGGATTCTTTTGTTTATTGAGATTTGTGGGAGTGACAAAACAAATAAACAGAGCTGAGTACAAACAATGACAGTAGGTAGCACAATGAAACTCATCTAATTTATTAGCTATATGAATGTGGGAGCACAGAAGAGAACAGAATTTTTAGTAGTCCAGAATGAAAGATTAAAATAATTCAGAGTGATTTGTTGCAAGCTGTGTGACAGGTCAGCACATTTGAATCTCATTTGAATTCAACAACAATCGTAAGTAGAGGTATAAACAGAATATGTGCAGTTAGCTCTGCGTGTCTTTTACTGGCAATATGAAAAATAAAACTTGCTGTACCTAGGTATAAATGTAATTTGGGCTCCTATTATATATATACAGTATATTTTCCAGTGGGTGTATTTATCTTCTCTGTTCATCCATTTTCATTTTGTTTGTTTGATATTTTTTTATTGCCTTCATTCCGTACTAGAGTATAGCATATGTAGGTTTTGCTCCAGTTCCTAAAAAGTGCTTGGTTCGCATTATTAGATGTTCAATAAATATTCATCGGATGGATTATTGAATCCTGAATGAATATACAAATAGTGCTTTCGGCTTGTAAATAAATTCTATCTTAAAGCAAATATTGGAAATAACATAGGAAAAACTAACATTTTTTTTTTTTGAATTGCTTCCATAAGGCAGCAAATGAAAGAGATTTTTGCGAGCGAATTCAAAAACACATGAGACAAGGGACTTGATATAAAAAATCTTGTCTCTGAGCTGATGACACTCAGTGGCACTTCGTGGGCGAGGGGGATTTATACTCCCCTTGATTAGGGAGCAGGGCTACAGTGTCTTGGAGATACCTTATGTCACAGAATTTACAAGAAAAATGCTTCAATAGAGACTTAGTTTTTCCATCAGTTGAAGATAAGGTGGGAAACCACCCAGGATTTTTCTTTAACATAGAGTGTTACCAGCTTGTGAATTCAGTTATCAAGATTAATCAATATTTAAAATTTTTGAAGAGTATTACAAATATTAAGGGTTAGAAACAAAAGCCTCTTGATTCTTTCCCCTCATATTTTATTGTTTTTTTTTTTCCTAATTAGTTCTTGGCCATGTAAAATGTTATAGCCTGATTTCCAAAAATGAAACACAAATGTATTCCTTTATCCTGGTTGTTTTATTTGTTCATGAGTGGCATCTGTATCATGCATGGAATATCATGCTTTCTGTTTAAACTGAATAATCCATAACGTGCAATAAAAATAGGAGATGTTGCAGAATAATGACAAAGATGAAACTTTGAACTGTGTCGTTTCCTCTCTCCAGTTAAGAATATTCTGTTCCTTTATCCTTGCACCTCACCTTCTGTTCCTCAGTGATGCTGGGCATAAGGAAATGTGGATGTCAGAGAACGGTCCAGACAACAGAAAGAACAGAATCAGATTGTTCTTGTCTAAGATCCAGTGCTGTCCATTTCACTTACTGTTTATACTGGGCTTCTGTCACTATACCACTTTTAGTTTTCAAAACAAATGTATGGCAGTCTAGCTGCTTCACGGTGAATGTATGGCTTTACAATAACAGTCTGAAGGAATGATCTAATATTTGCTATTTACCCAGCTGTATTCCAAGAATTAATGAGCAGAACAGTTTTTATTGAATCAGCCAAAAGAATCTTCATGATTTAGAAAAATAGAGTTATAGGAGCATTGAAATTTTAGGCTATTTTCAACATCAAGCTCTATTACCTTTTCATTTCTATATTTTTTTAATCTTCCCATGTGCTGCCATATCAGTGTCCTTCGTTTTTTTTTACTTGTAAATGCCATGTAAATGAAATCATATATGGCATTTTGGATATTGATCCTTTTCCTTAATGTACATATTTGAAATTTATCTCTGCCATTGCATCTGTCAATGGTTTAATCCTTTAGATTGCCAGATATGCTGTACTATGTAGATATATCACCAATTTCAGAAGTCCATTTCCAAATTGAGAGACGTTTGGATTGTTTCCAGCTTTTTGCAATTACAAATAAGTCTGCCACAAACATGTTTGTACAGGCTTTCATGTAATCACAACTTTCTAATTTCCCTTGTGTCAATGACTGGGAGTGGGATTCCCAGATCATATGTTTAGCTTTGCAAGAAAATACCAGAGAATTTCCCAGAGTCGTTGCCATGTTTAGCATTTCTCTAGCCATGTCGGGAATTTCCAGGTGATGTGTAGCATCCCCGACAACTGAAATTATTCCTCGAGTTTCTATTTTTTCTTTCCTCTGATTCCTCTGCAAGATTGCAATGCTTTCATACTCTGGATTTCATTATTTTAAAAAAAAATAGCATTTCCCTGAAAGCTACTGATGCTGAGGAACTATATATGTGCATTTTTGTATCTCCATGTTCCTAAGCATGTTCAGTAACCACTGAAAGCATTTACTTCTTTCCTGCACCTCAATAGGGAGAATTAGTCTTGTGTTACCTTAGCCTAGCTAAATTATGCTGAGACAAAACTCAATGTTTTGGCATGCTACATAGCTTCTTTCTCATAAAGATTCAAATGATAGTTATTGTGTTGTTGAACCATAATAGCTTAAATCACACATCCATGCATACACACACAGAGTAATCATGGGAACATAGGCAAAGACATTTTAGTCATTGCAATTCATTCAAAAATCCCCAAACGTATTTGTGATTACTATCTCTCATCATGTTTCAACCTTAAAAGTTTTTTTTTTTTTAACAATGAAGAAGACTTGCTGGGGCGAAGCCTGATAGAATAACCTGAACGTGGCTGCTCTAAAGTCTCAAAGACTGTCAGTTTCAATATCACGCTTGCACAGGTGCGTGGAGAGACAGTGTTTGAGAAAAGTCAAAGGGAGACAGGATTGGAGTTCAAATGATTACCTGGTGGAAGAGGCAACCAGGAAGGTTTGTAAAGTATGAGGACATAAAAAAGATATAGGAGGAGCTGAAGAATCTCAGAAAAATGACGATTTAAGACTAAGAATTCAAAATAGTAGGTACCTGGGTCAAGATACAAGAGAAGGCTCAACCATTTCCTTTCCATTATCCTAGAATATCCGTTTGCCACCTGAAACTTTCAGTTTCCGTATATCATTGTTGGTGAGATGTATTTCTTGTAGGCAGCAGACATATGGGTCCTGTTCTTTGATCTTTGTTGGGAATCCATGTCTTTTGACTGATGTGTTTAAGTCACTTGTGCTAAGGGTTCAAAGTATCCCTGTTTTCAGATGACATGATTTTTTATACAAAGGACTCAATAAAGAAACAATTGGAACTCATAGCAGAATTAGGTAGGGTAGCAAGGTATTACATCTATGAATATAATATACAGTATACAGTTTACAGAAACAATTTCATGGGTGAGAAAGGGCTTGTATAAACAGTCCCTTTTAAATTAGCAGAGAAGAACCTTAAATACCTTAGAATAAACCTACCCAAAATGTGAAACACCTCTAGGGTGAAATTATAAACCATTAATAAAAGAAAAGGAAGAAGACATTAACAGAAGGAGAAATTTACCATATTCCTGAATCAGTGGACGCAACATCATCAACATGCCCATATTACTGAATGTAATATACAGATTCAGTGAGATCCCAATCAAAATCCGAACAGCATTCTTCTCAGAAATAGAACCAATGATTTAAAAAATTCATCTGGAAACACAAGAGACCACAAATAGCCTAAGTTATCCTAAAATGCCTCTTCACCTAATGTTTTGTCGAAGAATGTTATAAAGCACCTTGTGTGGATACTCAGTATAAATTATTTATTAGAAAATATCATCTTGAAAAAGTTGGAAGTGTGATAATTGTCTTAATGGAAGTCAGTTAAGTGTCTCATGGACAAAGAACAGTTTTCTAGGCATTAGTAGGTTAAGAGAGAACAGAATTCGAATTAACTCACTTTCAGTTGCATACAGAGCTTCTCAGTAGTGTCCAACTATTCCTCCCTGTCATGGATGCCTGCAAGTCTCAAAGCCACAGTTATATTCCCTCCTGCAGATAGATAATCATGTAGGTGAGTTCTGGATTAGCAGCGATTACAAGTAGGTCTCTAATTGGTCACTGGCCACATGCTTGCATGTGCGTGGAGGTGAGTGTAGAGACAAAAGGAAAAACTCTGTTGTTCAATCTCGATGGTATCCTAAGCTATTCCTTTCTTGTCAACTCATTCTTGTTAACCATTTTTGGAGTCTCCTGGGTTTTCTCTAGGGAAAAACGATTTTGTTCTCTGTGCTGGAGAATGAGCAGGTCCTGGCTTGAGTCATTGCTCTGGTTTGGATGGAGAAGCATGCAGTGGTCTTTGCCTGCATTTACATCTGTTCTCATTGTGGCAGTTACTAGAGTGAACAGAAGGCTGCCTGAGCTGAGTTTGGTCATTAACTAAGGCCTAAATTGGAATTCACTGGCTGTTAGAGGTTCCATCCTAATCTCATATTCTTCTCAGACTTAAGTTCCAACCAACATACATACAGGGTTCAGACTAATACTGACTGTGTAATCTAGGACTCTCTATAGACATTTTCTATCAAATTAGCACATGATAATTAACCTTACAATTGTTTAATTGTATTTACAGAGATGAGAGTTGGGCTTGGCCTAGTGGCTGAGACTGTATACTGTATTTGTGTTCCAGTGGGAGTATCTAGAATTGTCTCCCAGCTCTACTCCCCATTTGAGCTTCCTGACAGTGCAGAATCTGGGAAGTAGTGGTGACAGCTGACATTGTTGGGCTCCTGCCACCCCAGTGGAGGATCTGGACTGAGGTTCCCAGGTTCAGCCTGGCCATGCCTGGCTATCATCAGCATCTGAGGAGTTTGAATAGTGAGCTAGCTCTTGAGAGTCTCCCATCTTTCTCTTCTCAAAAATTTTTGAAAATTGTTTATACTAGTGAAAACTTCAAGATACTCATTTTTCTTTTCTCTGTCAACATCTAACTGCTCCCTATGTACAATTTCAGTGAATTTTCAGAAACTGTTATGGCATCATTTATTTTTCTGAAAAAGACAATTAGACATTTCATAAGTTAACAGCATCTCGTATGATCACATAGCCGCGTAGAGGTGGGCGCATATCCAGTGCTATTCCTGTTTCCTAACCATGGTTCTTGATTCTGTGTGTGTGGGAACCACAATCTGGTGTTTTTAGGTCAGGGTTCCAGGGAGATTGCATTCAGTCAAGTTGACATATTCAAGCACTGAGCTTTTCTTGTAACTTATTTGTCACTTTCAGCCGCTATGTCAGGCATCTGTACATGGCATCCTCCCATCAGATGGACTTTTCCACCTGGAGGTATCTTCCTGTTGTTTTCATAAAACTGCCTGAAGCCTTTGGCTCTTTGTCGCTGTCAAAAAGTCAGTCTATTTTGTCATGCACAAAACAGCCTCCAAGGTTGAGGATTTGTTCTGGTATATTTCATCAGTGAGACCTTTTGTGGGGAAGCAATGTTTGGCTTAATTTGCAGACACACACGAACACATGTATGTATCCACCCACACACATCTACATGCATTCCATAGCACTAAATATTTATGTATCTCATTACATATGTACATACACAAATTGATGACATGTCACAGGTATCGACTATGTTCCTACAAAACAAATCAAGGCAGACAGAGCGTTTCCATGTCCCCATGGGAGTTACCTCATCCCTTTTCCAGTCTCCACCGTTTCTGCTGCCCCCCCAACAGCACAAGGATAGACACTTGGTTTCAAGTTGTTTTGAGAATTCTTGCCTGAAGTCTTGTGGAACAGGCACTCATCCTCTTGAGTGTGTTTCTAGCAGTGGAATTGTTGGGTCATAATATAGGATTTCTGTTTTTCAAGAAGTGATTTGCAATGCTGTTCAGTGTGAAGGAGGGCAAACTGAATGATTAAGACAAAGTAAAATACTACTTAGCATTGGAGCAAGAGGAATTGAGCTTACTGAGCCTGGAAGATAGGGCTGAGAGGTGATTTCCTAATTCTCTTGAAGTGCATAAAGCGTAATTTTAAGGAATAAAGGAACACACTATCAATTTATACAAGGAACAAGATGAGCGAAAATGGGATTAAATTTCGACAAAAGAATGCTTAGGCAGGGCATTATCATAATTAACATGGAAATAGGTTATTGTCCCCAGGGTATCTTCAGATGTGTAATGCTCTCCTTGGGCACAAGGTAGAGAGCTAAGGAAGCAAACTTTTCTTGCTATCTCCTGAGTCCTTCGTAGTCTCGATTTGTTTTCTGGAAGGCGTAATTTTCTTGCTAATGTGTCTTATATCTAGGGTGACTATAATAACTTTTTTTTAATTGCTAAAGCCAGAGTACTTGAGTTTGGTGCAAATGCTAACCTGGATATAATGCCAGGACAAAGGATTAAATGTGCACCCTCTGAAGGGAATGGGCGTTTAAGATTGTACCATTCAAGATCAGTTTATCTGGGACAAACCAACGGTCTCTGGATCCATTGGACAGAAGTGAAGCTGGCAGGAGCTGGGTTCTAGTATGATAGAGAGGTTTCCATTGCACCAACTACCTGCAGATAATAAATGTAAGTGCAGAATGAAATGTATAAAACAACTCAGCGAAAGCATTGGGCATAGCTTTGTGGCTCGTAGATTCTGGAGCAGAGTCCGTACTTAGAATGTGGTTATCTCTAGGTTAATTTTTCATGTTCATTACTTCTAGCCTGAAAAAAAATCTTACAGTATGCACCATTACTGTGTGGTTGAAGCTTCTGAAATCATCTTCCACTTTCATTTGGAACAGGGGTTTATCCTTCCTGTAGGATTTCCTGAAAGAACACAGAAATCACCTTCGCTTTTCGCATTTAACGTTTGCAAACTCAGGGCGTATTGTCCTTGTTTACTTTTCTGTATCTCCGTTCTGTATTAATAGCATAGAGAGCCAACAGATATTCCTTCTGAGTAGTAAGAACCACCAGGATCATTGTGAGCTTATGGGACACCATTGCCAGTATTAGCAAATGCCACCATCTCAATTAAATAGCTTGTTTGGAGTATAAGCAGCAAGCAACTAGGAAGAGGATATCTGAGAGCACCACATGTTGTTCTAACAGTGTGGAGGGCAGCTGCTGAACCTGTGCCAGGCTAACCCGTTCAGCCTGGAGGTGTTACCGTCACTGCCCCATGCCACAGCACATGGCCACATGAGTGGAGTATAGCCTCGGTTTTAACCACAAGCTTCGAATGAGCAGTAGATTATCCATACAGGTGTAAAGATCAGCTTTGGGCCAATTGTTTCATTCATGGCTTGATCTTTGAAGAGCTGCTTTCAGACAATTGAGAGCCTTTCCTCTTGCTCCCTGGGATACAGATGAAGATTAACTGAACTCTCCTGGATGGTCAGATTAGTCTTTGAGGGCATAGCAGTTTAAAAACACATCCTAATGCCGACACTCTATGGCTTTTATGATGCAGCTTGAAATGTTCGGATATGAAATTTTGATGATGCTGTCAGCCATTATCATTTTGGAAAATGTTTTCATCCAGCTTCCAGTTCTAAATACTATTTCTGTTTTATTCTGAAATATGGCTAACCTTCTAGTTATGCACATACTTTACTAAAAAATGCAGACATCGTATTATTTAAATTTGAAGGATAATCATTTCCTCATGTTCATGAGAACTTACGGCAGAGGCTCAGGGAGGCTAACTCTTCTGTACATAGGTGAACACTGTATTTACAACCGTTCCCATAACAAATTGCCACAAACTTGGTATTCAGCACAAACCTGTCTCATCATTCTGTAGGGCAGATGTCAATGTGTCCACAGACTATAATCATACGGGCAAGACTGCATTTCTTTCTAAGAGGTTGCATTTCCTGATTGTTTAAATTATTGGGCAGATTCTGTTTCTTATGCTCGTAGGACAGAGGCTCCATCTTTTTGCAGGCTCTCCATTGGGAGCTATCTCAGCTTCCGAAATCCTCCATGTCTTTTGAGCCACATCTTTACGACCATCAAGTCTCTGAGACTTCTGCAGCAGCTGGGGCAGCAAGAGGCCAGAGCTAGGGGCTGAGCACGCACGTCTGTTCTTCCACATGAGTGGCAGGAAGCGGACTAGTTGAGCCATCACCTCCTGCCTCTCCAGGCATGCATTGGCTGGAAGCTGGAAGCTGGAAGCTGGAATGGGGTAGGGGAGCCGAGCTGGACTCTAGATACTCCAGTGTGGCGTGCAGATGCATGAAGGTCTTAGTGCTTGGCTAAATGCCCACATCTTTTTCTTGTACTTTTAAGGGCTAATGTTTAGCTTGTGCCCTCTCAGGCCTTTAACCATAATTCATTTGCAACTTCTCTTTTTCTAGAATGTAATATAGTCACAGGTTCTTAGAATTAAATCTGCACATCTCTCTAGAGCAATATTTGCCTGCCAGTGTCTTTGAATATTGTGCCTTAATTACATTCCTAATATTTTTTATTTAGTATTTTGTTAGTATTTGTCTATTTTTTTTTTTGGAAAAAAAACATATTTACAGAGAGGAGAGACAGAAAGATCTTCCATCTGCTGGTTCACTTCCCAACTGGCTGCAATGACCAGAACTTAGCCAATCCAAAACTAGGAACCAGGAACCTCCTCCTAGCCTCCCATGTGGGTACAGGGTCCTAGAGTTTTATGCCATCCTTCACTACTTTCCAGATCACAAGCAGGGAGCTGGATGGAAAGTGGAGCAGCAGAGACGTGAGCTGGTGTCCATATGGGATCCGTGCAATGGCAAGGTGAGGATTTGGCCACTGAGCTATCATGCCGAAGCCAATTAGTCATTACTTAGCAAATACTTAGCAATGATGCATGTGAGAATGAATGAGCTATCATCATCCTTCTAGATTTGTATCACTACACAATCAAAACCACGCTTGTGAGCAGATACTCCTGAAGTTATTATAAATGTCAGTTTAACAGACAAGCTCTGTAAACAGAAGGGTAAAGGCTCTTGCTGCTCAAGCTCAATGCTAAGCTTCCTGTGTGGCATGTAAGACACGATTCACTAATACAGCCCAAGTATCAGCAAAAAGTATTTTTTGTTTTCAAAATATTAATTAATTAACTTAAAAGCAAAGGTGGAAAGAGAGGCAGAGATCCATAAGTGAAAAGAGAGAAAGATAACCGCTCATTTCCTCCCCAAAAGCCCATAGCAGGCAGATCTACTACAGCTAAAGGGAGGAGCCCAGATCTCCCTGCTGGTTTCCCAGGTGATGGCACGGGCCCGAGAACTTGGAACATCCTTTGTTGCCCTTCCAGGTGCATCAGCAGAAACATGGATTGGCAGTGGAGTAAGGAGTAAGTCACTCACTAACACGGAGTGTGGTCTGGGAACCTGGCATCACAACTGGCAGCTTAATTCATCATGCCACAACTGTTTTTAAGCCACTATTTAATACCAATACTGTTGCACATGTTTGTTAAGGAGAAGTGATTCATACTTTCGTGGAGCTGAAGTTCCAGTAGGACATATGCTATGTTATGGAGACACGTTCATTCTATCGATGAATCATTCACCAAATGTATTACCAAATGAGCCTAAGGAAGTGTATTGAAAAGGCTATTTGAGATTTTAACACCTTGTGAGTGTGTTTGGATCTTCATGTTCTTAAGCATAAGAAAGTGGATAATATCTATTTTTTATAGAAACATGTGATGGTAAAGTAGAGGATGGATTGACGTATGACATGGCAAAGACTTAAACCAAGGCAGTGACAGCTGCAATGGGAGAAGGGGAAGGATCCAAGAGATATTTATAAGACTGATGTTTGGAAGTGGGGCAAAGTCAAGGGAAAACAGTCTGGCATATCAAAGGCAGATAACAAAGATCACATGTTTATCATTTTTTATTCAATATAGGTAAATTAAAACTAGATGCTTAATGAGAAATACTTTTTTGTCTGGTAATATACTTAAATGTTCATGCACAGAGCATGCATGTCCAAGCATCCTGCCATTTTCCACCATGGTACTAAACTTACTAAAAATATATATACAAATGTATTTAAAAAAGTTAATAGAAAATAGAATTAAAAGATAGGTTTTTTGGTGCAAAATATTATTGATATCCATAGTTTTTTTCACACTATGCATTTTCCATCCATTTTTTGAAGACACTTCATATTATATGTTGGTTGAGCATAAAACGTCCTTTAACAGAATGGGAATTTTGACAATTATTATTTCTGAGAGCAGGAGAGTTTATGGGCACTGCTATCAGAACTGAAAGCTTTTGACATGGGAAATTCAGCAGTTGAAATGCAACCAAGAACACATCAGAGGTGACCTACATAAAGAAACTTAGCGCAGATGATTCCTCCTTTGGGGAATCCACTTTTGTTCTTTCTTGTTCAACTGCAGAGAGGAGAAAAAAATTGTCTATAAAAATACTGAGAAAGAAACTAGCATGGAAAATTATTTTAGAAGGCCATTTGCATTGTGTGCGTGAAATTCTCTAACAGCTTAATGCTTGAATTCCTTCTTTCTGAGTTTGCAGGGTTTTTGTTTGTTTGCTCTTTAATGGAGTTTCAGTAGTGACTCTTGGGGATTGTATGATTGGTGTCCTATAAGTGGGAAGTCGTCGGTCAAGAGAGGGACCTGTACAGACTCTACAGACATCTAGAAAGTTCGAGGAAATCCTACAAATGGCAGCCTGTTTTTATGACTGAGGTCATATGAGGGTGTTTGATGTCAATGAACTCAGTCAACTAATTGTCAGTACTAGGGTGCAAAAATCAATCACTGGCTGTTAGGTCCACATTAACCTTGTTGCAGGGTGGGAAGTGAAGGGATTATACTACATTCTGTATAAAGGTACACACACACACACACACACACACACACACACACACTGAGGGTCTTCACATACTTGTTAACAAATAAGCACACAGAAGGGAAAACTAGCTTTTATCTTAAAGAAATCATGAAACTGTCAGACACTTCCAAGGTCTTCTTAGACAATACAGGAACTCTTTCCAAAATCTTGTGCAAGGGAGGCTCGAACGACAATTCTGTAAACCATCCGTCATGCGTTTCTGAAATCGGAGCACCTGAAAGAGATTTGTGTAATCCCCCTTCATCAGTAGAGTTACCTGAGAAGCTTCCAAATTCATAGAGCTGGACAATTTCAAAGATGAAACACAACCCAAATACCTTGTCCTCTCTTGAAGGGTATCCATGCAGTGTTCTTGCGGTTACTGACATTTCACTGTGTGCTGATGTTCGTAAGGGAGTAAGACGAGTGGAATTTTCAACTCCAAAACAAAAGGAAATTTAGGAATCTATATCCTTGTGAATGTGTGTGTGTGCGTGAGACCGTCCTTGACCTTGCATCTCCCTCAGACACTCTCCTACATCGTACAGTGAAATCTTATTCAAATATTTTTCCTATCAAAGTCTCATTCCACCTGAATATCAATGCTCTGACCTTCTGTGTATCATTGCAGTAACCAAAGAGTCAGTCCTTTAAAGAATTGGGGATAGTTGAGAAAAACTGTATTTTTATGCTAAATATCTAATATTATTTTAAAAATTAATATTTTTTCAGATCATACTATTTTTATAAAGATAAGTAAAAATTCAAAAGACTGGAAAGTAGGCAATTTCCTAAAATTGAATAGACAGGAAGTTAAGTATGAAGGAAAATTATTTTGGCTTTGCCTAAAGCCAGATGTTTTCCTTGCATTAATCGTCAACTTGCAATACTCCCAAAGTGTTCCAAAGTGATACAAAAAAAAAGAAAAGAACTACTTAAGAAAATATTTGTTCATTTTGTTCTTTATCCAAAACTTTTAGACTTCCTCATTTGTTTAGATGATGTTCCGGGTAAAGTTGAAGATTATCATTTTTTTTAAAGGATTTTCTTATTGGAAAGACAGATTTACAGAGAGAAAGAGAAATAAAAATCTCCCACCCACTGGTTCACTCCAAAAGTGGCCCCTTTGGGAGAGTCGAGCCAGTTCGAAGCCAGGAGCTTCTTCCAGGTCTCCCATGCAGGTGCAGGGTCCCAAGGCTTTGGACTATACTCTACTGCTTTCCTAGGCCACAAGCAGGGAGCAGGATGGGTAGTGGAGCAGCCGGGACAGGAATGGGCGCCCTAATGGGATCCCAGCCTCTGCAAGGTAAGGATTTAGTTACGAGGCTATTGTTGGTGGGCCCAAATTGAGAATCTTTAAGGAAATGACATTACATGCAAAATTGAAGCTTTTTTATGTCTCAACATAACGCACTACAAGAAATTCTGTTCAAAGTATTTTTTTTATTATTCCCAGGACAAAAAGTTAAGGGCTAAAAGGAATATTTAAGCTTCTTAAGAATAGGAATGCCATGTTATTTAATTTTGTTTCCTTTCAGGATTTTTACGTAACACGCTTAGTGGTTATTTTTATCCTGAAGTATAATTGGCCTGTAATTCAGTAGTAGCAATTGGAGAAAGTGAGTGTAACCATTCCTGCCAATCTTTCTGTCTTTCAATTGTATAGAACAATTTCATAGACAACACTCACCTGAAAACCAGTTGATAGCTTCACATTTAAATGTATAGGATTAAGCTGTTAACTTGCTTAAAAAAAAACATATAGAGCAAGCTCAGAAATAATTATACTGAAAGCTATCCTGATTAGAAACAGCAACACAGAGAAACTGAACTTGACTGTAAAATGGAGATGGGCAGAGGGAACTTTACATAGAATAAAAATTGTTTGTAGGATAATAATAATAATAATACTAAAAAGAATATCAGCCAGGAGCCAACGTTGTGAAGCAAGGGGTTAAGCTGCTACTTGTGACACCTTTTTCTAATAGGACACTAACCAGCCATCCAGGGTAGGCATTTAACTAGCAGGTTAAATGTTCTGGGGTGGTACCCAGGAGTCAGACTTAGGTGGCTACGGATGTCTTTATCACCCTCCTTCAACCTTGAACAGACAGCAAGCACTCAAAGGATTGCTTTTGGAGCTCAATCCTGGGCTTTGAGGCTCATTGCTGGGAAGATCTTAATGGTTTACCTGGGCAAGTGCCTATGGTTGGTGTCTCTTTACCTGCCCCAATGTCAGGTGGAGACCTGTGCCTTGCCAAAAGAGGCTTGTTTTGGTGTGCTGTGCTGTAACCTTGTTACAGGTCGGGTCTATAGCTCTGAGACTGTTCAGTGCCTGGTAAGCATAAGACTCAGGTGTGACTCTCCTGGGGTTGGCCTGAGTATCTGAAGAACTGTCTCTCTCTCTTTTTTTTGTATTTATTTCTCTGTATTGGAAAGGTGGATTTACAGAGATAAGGAGAGAGAGAGAGAGAACGATCTACTATTTGCTGGCTTTTCTCCCCAGGTACCAGCAATGAAGCCTGGAACCATGAGCATCAGGAATGTCTAGGCAACCATGATCTCATTGAAAGAACAAAATTAGGTAACAGAAACCAACCATCTATAAATTGAAGTTTTGAAATGTTCATTTGAAGATTTTCAAAAGTGCATTTTAAGGAATCTCTAAACAAAATTCAAATGACTCAATATTTCAGATAATTAAATAAAATCTAGCAGAAATCATCCCATTGAAAGCTTATGAAGTGAAATTTAAAAACATGATAGAGAGACTAGATCAAAACTGGTCTACTACTATTACAGTACTATACTAAAGTCCTTGCCTTGCATGTGCCGAAATCTCGTATCGCAGCTGTTCCAGTTCCCTTCCAACTTTGTGGCTTGGAAAGCAGTCAAGGATGGCCCAAAGGCTTGGGACTCTGCACCCCTGTGGGAGACCTGGAAGAAGCTCCTGGTTCCTGGCTTCAGATTGGTTCAGCTCCGATCATTGTGACCACTTGTAGAGTGAACCAGGGAATGGAAAATCTTTCTCTCTGTCTTTCCTTCTCTTTGTAAATCTGACTTTTCAATTAAAATAGATGAATCTTTTTTTAAAAAAAAATGGAGGGCTCTTTGAAAATTTACGATTGGAGAAGAAATAAATAACCAAGTGAAAGAAAGCTCTTGGAAAATATGGGATAGCATGAAAGAGCTAATATTCAACTTATTAAGATTGAAGCAAAACTTTGAGAATTGTAAAGGGAGATGAGGCATATTCAAAGAGGCAGTGGGTAGAAAACTTTGAAAATTCCAAGTACAGTGATCTTCCAGGTCTAACATGACTGGAAAGATTCAGCCAAACCAATCTTACCCCCGGTGTATCCTAATTAAACTCTGCAAGGATGAAGATATAGCTTCATGACAACAGAAACAAAAAATTATGAAGGGTTCCCTGTCTGCCTGACTGCACAATTTTTGCAGAAACCTCACTGGCAGGAGAGGAGCTTTGGAATGAGAGTGCTATTGTACTGAAAGAAAAAATAATAAGTTGCCAACTGGGAATACTATGTGTAGCAAAGCTCTGCAGCAAAAATGAAGGAGTGATAAAGACATTTGCAAAGAAGCAGTGGGAGAACTGACCACTGCCAGACATGTTTTTAATGAGAAACGTCAAAGAGAGTTCTTCAAACCAGAAGGAAAAGATGCTAGCCAGCTAGAGGAAAACATCACTGTGTAGAAAATTCGCTGATATGAGTAACTATATCAACACATTCAGAACAGTTTAATATTATAAGCATGGTGCACGTACCACTTCTGTGCTTAGTAGGAGGACTATTATAATCGCTACACTAAAATGTTAACTGTAACAGATAAAAGCAAAATGTAGGGCGGAATGGAATAAGCATGTTGCGTACTTAGTAAGAATTTCACATCTGTTTTTTCTCTGTGTTTTTTCCCCTATTTTTATCGTAAATGCTAACTTGTAGTAAGCAAGGGATTCAAGCACACTGCTAAAGAACATAACTTAGAGGCCAGCACTGTGGTATAGTACTCTAAACCCCTGCCGGCAGCACCTGTTTGTATCCTGGCTGCTCCACTTCCAGTCCAACTCCTTGCTCACAGCTTGAGGAAGCAGTGAAGGATGGCTCAGGTCCTTGAACCCCTACACACTTGGCAGCTCCTGGCTGCTGGCTTTAGGTTGATCGAGCTCCTACCATTGTGGATATTTAAAGAGTGAACCAATAGATGAAGCATCTCTCCCTTTCTCCTCTCTCTCTCCCTCTCTCTCTCTCTTTCACCTTTCTAGATGATTCCACCTGAGTGAGATCACATGAAAACTGTCACTCATGTGGAATTTAAAAAAAATTGTTGATCATATAGAAATTAAACTATATGATTGTGGTTACCAGAGTTTGGGAAGGTAAGTGTTAGATGGAAGGATTGACAATGGTTGATTGACAAGTAGCTAGATAGAATTAGGAATTTCTGGAGTTCTAAAACTGTAGAATGTGAAGACATAGCATCAATTTACTGTGTATTTCTCCATTGGAAAAAAAAACCTAGAAAACAGAATTTTTGGCTATTATCACTATGAAGAAATATTGAATGCTTAAAGAATATATATATATATATATATATATATATATATATATATACCTAAGGTACATCCCATAACCTATATATGTAACAAAACATCACATTACAGCTCATAAATATGTGTAATGTGTGTATATCTGTTAAACTTTTAAAGCAAAAGAAATTTAAATAATAAAATTGAGCCAAGAGTAAAAAAAATTAAAATGGATATTGAGACTGGCAGCTATGTATGGTGCCCCTGAAACCCCAGCCCAACAAGGGGGCTGGCTTGCACCCCAACCTTTTGTGTTTCTATGATGCACCAATATTGCACACATACATAACAACAGATTAACTTTTATAATGATATTACTCTCCTGGAAATAGTAGCATACTTTCTAAATTGGTACCCTAGAGATTACCAATGTAATTGGTTTAATAAATGATAATGTAACCATGGTTTATTTCACAAAATGCATATTTAAAAAAATAAAATAAAAAGTGACATCTAAAGTAATTGTATAATTCCCTTTAACTTATTTTAGGTTTTAGTCAGTTTTTTATATTTCCAGTGCTTGCTAATCATTTATAATTTCTCCAAAATATTGTAGTTGAAAGGAAACAAAAAGGAATACTTACATCTTTTTCCACTTTCCCTTAGGGGCTGAGATGAAAACAAAGTGATTGTGAATTCCAATTCATTTTCTAATTTTTCACACTTTCCACTTCAGGGAAAGAATGATACTTCTGTGGTTTTCTCCTAACAGAGCTGTTCCCCCTGCCTTTCACAACTCCCTTGGCTCTGTAACCCGGGGTGATGTTCACCTTCCCGCCTCACACCATTCAGCCTCGGCTGTCTGTGTCACACTGATGACAATAGCTTTTGCCATCTTCCAGAAACTTACAAAGTTACAAAAAGTATCACGATAATTGTTGGCCTTGTGCAACTCTGTGTCTCCAGCAACTAAATGTTCAATGAATGTTTCTTTAATTAAATAAAATGGATAGTCTTTAGATTACTGTAGAGCTGTATCAATCAGGCGTCTGTGAAGAATACAGAGTCTGTGGGAATTAGGGAAAGAAAGACAATAACGCAGTGCAGGGGCTTGGTGACGGAAATGGAGAAGGAGTTGAGAAACCCATGGGCACTACAAGACAAAAGAGGGACGATCGGCTTCAGGTAGTCACCATCCTGTCGAGGCTGGCAGGAAAAGCAATGCTTGAGGACAGATCAAGTCAATGAGTGGCAGTTAAACCTACAGAGATGTTTATTCTGAAGGAGCAGTGTCTGTCAGCAAAGAAGGGGGATCAGTCAGCCACTCTTTTCCTCTCCTTGCTTCAGTCTCTGGCCGTAAGAAGGGCAGGTGTAAGGAGACACAATAACCCACTGTACTATAGCAGAAGGTGGAAAGGCTGGAAGGGCAAAAGGATAAGACACCCAACTGCCCCGGAGTCACACTTGCACAATTGAAACTAGAAATATATCTGGAAGTTTCTCTTCTCTGTTAGTGTGGCCCCACTTACATTTAAGGAATCAGAAACACCTCTTAATAAAAGTAAATAAAGTGTTACTTATTGTGATTTTTTTTCAGATGAGAAGTTACAACCCATTACTTTAAGTTCAGAATTTCTTTACCTCTAAGGGCATCTGGAGGTTACAGACAATCCTATTTATCATACCACTTAAAATACTACTATATTTTACTTTTTTTTTTTTTACCCTTTGTTTCTTGACTTAAAGGATATCCTGTAGTATCTTGCCAGCATCTTTCTAATTTTAAATTATGGTCAGCACTTGGAAGTAAAAAAAATCACAAAATTTGGAACACATTCAAGCACATGTTGCATGTGTTCCAACCTATCTGATTTCTGGAGTTTCTTTCTTTTGTTTTGTTGTTGTTGTTGTTGTTGATTCATTTTTATTTCCAAATGGAAGAATTTGTAACAGGTTGGGCACTTGATCTAGTGATGGAGACACCTATATGCTTTTGTGGAGTGTCTGAGGTCACTAGCCTACATCAATCTCCCCGTGGTATACTTCCTGGGAAGCAGCAGTGATGTCTTTAAGCAGTTTGGTTCCTTCTTTCTGCACAGAGGACCTGTTCTGCCTCATCCATGTCCCCTTCTGTGATCGCAGGCATTAGGCAAATGCATTTGCCAATGGCACATCTCTTCCTGTTTATTTCTGAGTCTCTGTCTTATAAATTCTGAAGAACAATGAACAACTAGAGCAGCCATGTTGACCCTCCTGTCGGCAACATGGCCTTGAAGCCACTGGCACACTCCCAGGGGATGGGGGCAGAAACATGAGCTTTCACGTCATTGTTCTGTCTTCCTACTCTTCCTTTGCCCACCTGTTCTCCCATTTCTCTCTCCTCACTGTCCGTCACAAGTCAGCATCAGTATCCCACTCCAATATTCTTTAGTTACCGTGAGACCTTGCAGAACAGACACAAATTCTATTTAGTGTCCCATTCCCCTTGGACCTATTAAGTAAGTGTGGCAGAGATTAGAAGAGATGCTTTTACAAAAGCACATCAATGTACATTTAAAAGTAATGAGTCAGGCATATAAATCACAGGAGGACAGTAGTACAAAACAGAGAATGAAATATTAATACGTTTCATTGAAGCCTAGTGCCATGTTCCAGAGGGACATGTCCTAGAGAGATAGGTCTTCCTCTTTGTTCAGAATCTGTTTTTCCGGTTGCTCTGACACAGCTGTGGGCTTTACAATCATTCTGAGCTTGATTAGATCAGAAATCTGAGGCCTGCCTGCCTGGCATGACCAATGGGGCACATAAAGCACCTGAGTATTCCAGGCATGCAGCCTCTATATTGAACTTGGGCTTTTTGTGTTGCTCGGGTCTCCATGTGATTCTCTGGATTTTAGTGTTGTTGCATTTGTTTGTCCTCTGTGCCGTAAACCACCCTGCACAGTGTACAGTGCATACGCTGGCACAAAACCTGTCGGTCCAGCTTGAATCCGGCTGTCAAAGTGATGGAACAGGGCCGCAGTGACATTCGCAGGATTGCGCCACTGGAAGCGGAAATGGAACCTTGTTATCTTTGTTTGGCTTTAGTAAAGCAAAAGTACATGACTTTAAGGAAATAAATTGTTGCCCATTGAAGTGTTCTTGTGATTGCCACCAGAATGATTGAGTGTTTCTGAAACAGGTATAGGTGAGCCTAAATGCATACGGTCAGCTGCCTGAAAGAGAGATTTACAACTACCAGAAAGAGTATGTAGCACTGTTTTTAACTACTTTTCTACCATTTTTTCATTTAATCTTCACAACACCCAAGAAGATTTCCACCAAGTGATTTTTTTTTAAAGATCTATTTATTTTTATTACAAAATCAGATACACAGCGAGGAAGAGTAACAGAAAGGAAGATCTTTCATCTATTGATTCACTCCCCAAGTGGCCATAACAGCCAGAGCTGAGTCAATCCAATCTGAAGCCAGGAGCCAGAAACCTCCTCCAGGTCTCCCACATGGGTGCAGGGTCCCAAGGCTTTGCGCATCCTCGACTGCCTACCTAGGACATAAGCAGGGAGCTGGATGGGAAGCAGAACAAGCCGGGACACAAACCAGAGCCTATATGGGATGTGTGCAAGGCAAGGACCTTGGCCACTAGGGTACTGTGCTGGGCCCCCCCAAGTGGGTTTCCACTTCTATTTTGCAGAAGTGAAAATGGAGGCTTAGAGAAGTCTCCTCACCCTCTACCCCTTTTCATGCACACATCCTGACCCTCAGCCAGGACTTAGCACTGTTCTGAACCTGGTCTGTCTGAGAACAAAGCCATCGGGAGAGTAGCCCTTTTAATTCTTCAAAAGGAATTCCCTTCAGTGAATATGGATGTGTCGTCAGCTATGACTGTGGACACAGCCCAGCAGGACCTGGTGCTTTGTTGGTAGAGAATCATTAGTAACTCTTTGTCGGTAATAGCCACATACTCTTTCATTGTCAGCTTTGCCCCCTGAAAACTTTATCTTGCCAAAGTACCTGGTCTCTGAAAAAGAGAATTCACAGCCAACATCAAGAGTGTTGAGCTGAACTGTTGAGTCATCCAATATTAGACTTAGGAAATGACCTTAAAATTCACCAGGTCTGAAAAGTTAGACTCCCTAAATGACAAAGTTGCCCGCCACAGAACTGGAGAGATGGGGTCAAGCTTGCTAACACATTGAGCATTCTGGAGTAATCCACAACCTCTATCCATTTCCAATTCTTAATTCTACCTTCATCCAGTATTTCCAAACACACCATAGATTTTTTTCCATTGCTGATACACAGAACTTGCACTTAACACTGTATTTTACTCTGCTGATACTATGTTATAAAATTAAACTTGAAATAATTATAACGTACAAGTTTTAATTAGTTAATATTTATAGAATGTAGTTGGCTTTTCATTTAGTATTTTAAACTTCATAATTTAAACTCATTTATCATTTCCCTTCACTGAGGCAGAGTGAAATCATTATCTTAAAATAATCTTACATAAGGATAACCTTATTGGAAACAGAGAATAATCTTATGATTTTTGTCCTCTTTCTAATATTGTGTGTTTGTAGAGATTTTGCCAGGAATCTATACATCAAACTTAGAGGTACAATTCTTTTTTTTTTAAAGATTTATTCATTTTATTACAGCCAGATATACACAGAGGAGGAGAGACAGAGAGGAAGATCTTCCGTCCGATGATTCACTCCCCAACTGAGCCACAACGGGCCGATGCGCGCCGATCCGATCCCGGGAACCTGGAACCTCTTCCGGGTCTCCCACGCGGGTGCAGTGTCCCAATGCATTGGGCCGTCCTCAACTGCTTTCCCAGGCCACAAGCAGGGAGCTGGATGGGAAGTGGAGCTGTCGGGATTAGAACCGGCGGCCATATGGGATCCCGGGGCTTTCAAGGCGAGGACTTTAGCCGCTAGGCCATACCGCTGGGCCCTAGAGGTACAATTCTTTTTTGATATTATTATTATTATCTGCCCTACAATTTCATCTGCATATGAGTTCATCCCTCCCAATCTCTTTCCTCCCTCCCCCTTTTCCCCTCTTACCATTTGCTTGCATCTTATCACAACAGTGGTTTAATTCTAGTGAAAAACTGAGGGGGCAGACACCAAAGGATCTGTGATATCTTAGCCATTGATATTTCATTTGGAGGAATTTTATTTACAAATGTAGCTTCTTAACCCTTACTGCATTCTGAGAAAGATTTGTCAGTAGCTTTTTGTTTGTTTGTTTGTTTTTCCACCTCTGGAAAAATTTAATTTAGAACAACAACAGCAGCAACAACAATTACTTTAGGAGTCATAACACTTTGCCCATAAAGGTGCGAAGCCATAGCACCTTACGTATGTTCTGCAGAATACAAAGTTACATGGTGGCAAGAGTGAGCTCTTCTCAGTGCATGGGTAAATAATTAAACTCTTACGAAAATTCATAGGTGTATGTGACTGTTATACAATTTTTATTTTTGAGTTGCTATTAAATTGTTTTTTTATACAGAAAAAAAGTTGTTCCAGCAATGTGATGTGTCTAAAGTACTTTGACAAAATGATACAATTTTTGTGATCAGAAATAGTTACAGTGGGATTTATGGAAAACAATGAGTATCTTCAAGGAATTCTAACTAAGGAGCCAGAATATGAGATCACTTGCAAACAAAATCCAGCCTTCCAATGTGACTCTCTGGAGATTAGGTTTGGGAAACTGAATGGAAAAGAGAGTGTGTGGAACATTTCCTCCAATTTGTAATATTGGATCAGTCCCATTTTAAACTGTGCTAATTCATTCTTCATTGAACTGTAGAGATTAATTAATCCTTTCTTTCGCTGGATTAATGAGTGATCAATATGCCAAAGGGAGAAAAAGAGAGAATGATTTCTTTTCAAATAACAAAGCTCTCAGGTAGCCAAACCGTTTTATCTTTCGTGTTTACAAAGCACATTGCAACTCAGATAAAATGTGTGACATTCAGGGGGATTTGAGCTCTTTTCTTTTTTTCCAGCTAAAATATCGTGAGTTGTGAGTTTCAGATAGATAGAGGCCAATAGGACACTGCACTGGAATAACCTGTGTGATGTAGACATTTATTTTTTGTTGGTCAGGCCTCTGTTCTTCTCACATTTTAGACAATTTCTATAGTTTTTGACACCCTTGTAGGATCAGAAAGCCCCATTTCCTAACAACCTGAACAGGGTTGGACCACTCTGTACCACTCAGCCAGCCCTCCCAAGTCAATTTATCTTCCTAATTTTCTTTCCGGTGTCCATCACCGTCTGAAATAGTCTGTTGCCTATTGACCTGCTTCTCGCTGATCCCACAGCCACCACCACTCCAAAATGTTAAGATGGGCTTTTGTCATTTCTGTTCACCATTGCATTCATTGACTTAACAGGGAATTTTGTACAAAGCAACCAGGCAATCACTGTTCATCAAAGTAGTGTGATTGCAACAATATGGAAGTTGACTTGAAGCATCTTCACTGAGAGGTGTGGGCGAGTGAGTGCCAGGATGGGTCTTGGCTTACTTAGCCTTTGCGAGTCTCAGTGGGAGCTAATTTCCCCCTGGAGAACTGTCTCCATATCCATAGTTTATGCAAAATGATCTCTGTCCATAGAAAGGTTTGTATGTAACACCGAGTCAAACCAACCAATCAAATTCTCTTCCTGAAACTATGTCTTAAATGACCTCAAAGTTGATATGAAAAGATCTTGACCCTATTAGGAAATACAAATGTTAAAGGTTGATTAGGTCATGGAGGTTCTGTGTTAATAATGGCACTGGTGGCTTTCGTGTGTGTGTGTGTGTGTGTGTGTGTGTGTGTGTGTGTGTGTGTGTGTCTTCGTCTTGTACCGGTTTGTATCTTAAACCCTGCTCATAAAACTTCTTCAAGGTTTGTGAACATACCACTTTTTCAAACCTTTGGATTGGTCCTGCTTTCCCCCACCCCTTGTCTACTTGAGCAAGTCTCAGATATCATCATATCTTTATCACTGAATTCTTATCTCATCTCCTCTATGACAATTCCAATGGATTCTCAGATAGTCATTTGTGTTTTTTATATTCATTTGTGTTTTCTTTCTTTCTGTAGTGTTTTTGATATACATAACTTTATAGAGTTTGGAATTTTCTCATTTCTCCTCTGTGACCCTAAGGCTAGAAAAATGGCTACATATTTGTAGTTCCCCAAACTTCAGCTAATTGTCATTTATGTGCTTACGTAGGCCAGGAACTGTGCGAAACCACTAAAGATTTATTTTATTTTTACTGGAAATGCAGATCTATAGAGAGAAGCAGAGATAGAGGAAAAGATCTTCATTCACTCAATCACTCCCCAGGTGGATGCAGCAACAGGAACTGAGTTGATCCCAATCTAGGAACCAGGAGCTTCTACCAGGTCTTCCAAGTAGGTGCATGGTCCCAAGGCTTTAGGCCATCCTGCTGCTTTCCCAGGCCACAAACAGGGAGCTGAATGGGAAGTGGAGTGCCAGGATATGAACTGGCAGCCATATATGATCACAGCATTTGCAAGGTGACAGTTAAGCTACTGGGCCATCACTCCAGGCCCTATAGAAAGCATGAGAAATGAGTAGCAAACTCAGCTCAAACTCAAGGAAACCTATTGATAGGAAAGATTGCCTAAATGCTTAGTGAGGGAAGGCTATTCTTGTGGAACCATCCTACTGAGGGGGGTCGCTCTCAGTAGAAACCTGAAAGGGAGTCAGGGAAGCAAATGAAACAGGGAAAAAGAAGTGGTTTCAGACGTTTGATTTTAACCTGGTCAGTTGGGGAGTTCTGCAACTTCTTTAGGCTGCCGTTAGGCAAAGGAGCTGACTTTTTATATGCTTTGCTTGTGAGCCACACTCAAGGAAGATGGGAGCAGAATGCTAGAAACCATCCAGGAAACTGGATTTAAGGGGATACTGCAGACTCGTTAGGTACAGAAGCCATAAGAGGATAGAAAAATGTGATCGTATAGCACACTTGGCAGGTGCAGAAACAGCATCTGCTTCACATACCCAGATCATTTTTCCATAGAAAGAGGCAGCCGTTCTCATTTGTTCAGACCTCACTTCTTTACCAAGTGCTATGCTCTGTGGCTTACATGCATGACTATGGACCCTTTAGTGATCTATTCTGGAGTATATTTAACCAACCAGCCAAGTTATAACATGAAACACATCCATTCATTGACTCAGGGAAACGTCCACATGCATTTTATTGGGTTCCATAACTATCGAATATTTGTAGTTTTGTGTTCTAAAAGGAATGGAAACAAATGGTTTCTATTAATCTGCAACACTTTCATATCATCCACTATGTGACAAACTGAATTTGGGTCTGCTGAGATGTAGAAACTAAAGTGATTGCTTTAAAATAATGCAGTGACTATGTATTTTAATAAATTATGTGTACTTCTCAGACACTGTTCAAGGTATTTAGCAGGGTAAGCATTACAGTTTCTGAAACTTGCCTTAGATGCAAAAGCTGTATGATGTCCTCAAACAATGAGTATGTGTTGTATAATAGAATAGCTTTTTTAAAAAAAATTTGTCAATGATTTATTGATAACTGATTTTCTGATTTGCTTAGAATAGTGTATGCAATAGCGGAAATAATGTATTTTGGTATTTCAAAAAGCCCATGGAGGAATTCCAATATGGAAAAACTGCCTGAATTTCAAAATATTTTGCGACAAACTTGTCTTGTATTTACATTTTCCACCAAGTTTTTGAAGTACCCATATTTCCTTGTTCATGTGTATTTGAATTTTTTCAAAAGATTTATTTATTGTTATTGGAAAATCAGATTTACAAAAACAGGAGGGTTAGAGAAAAATCTTCCTTCTGCTGGTTCACTCCCTATGTGGCCGCAATGGCCAAAGCTGAGCCGATCCAAAGCCAGGAGCCCCGAACTTCTTCCAGGTCTCTCATGCAGATAGATGTGGGGTCCCAAGGTTTGGGGCTGTCTTCCACTGCTTTCCCAGGTCACAAGCAGGGAAGTGGAAAGGAAATGGAGCAACTGGGGCATGAACCAGTGCTCGTATTAGATCCCAGTGCATGCAAGGGAAGGATTTAGCCACTCAACTACTGCACTGGGCCCATATATTTGACTTCTTAAACACAAAACATAGAACTAGAAAGCCCATTATCGAGTTCAAAACATCTTTTCATGAATGGAGCTGTTTCTGCATGATTTTGTGTGCTGTATTCTTTGAATCTCCACCCTTCTCTTCCCTAGCTCCTATTACATTTCAAGAGCTCAAAAGCCAAGGACAGCAACATTTCTTCAATGAAAACAAGATTTAAAAATTGATAGAATGGATTGTTCTATTACAGACTGCTATTCCAATTCTTCAATCTTTTAATGTTAATTAGATTGTTGAGGACATTTTAAATATAAACAATGAAACAATTCAAAATGAACATTGTTTGGGTAGCAGTAAAAACAAATAAAACAACAATATTCATTATGGTTTAGTTCATTAATTGAAATAGGGTAGTTATATGTTTTGTGTGAAAAAGGCCAATAATCCCTTACCTGGCTAGTTGTTACTACTAAAATTAAAAACTGTGCAAACTATACAATGCTATCACAGAAGTCAGCGTAAAAGTTTCCAGTCCTGCTGAGATGACCAGATATGAAATATCAGCAATATACAAATTATTCTATGGACCATTATCGAAGGATTAAAGATGGGTCCCAGGTCTGTTATTTTCTCCTCTATGATTTGTCCATTACAGAAAAAAAATGCTGTCATTGTTAAATAAAGCTAAGAGGCACAAAGGAAAGGAACCTTATACATAGATTTTGTTAATTGGCTTCATTTTATGTTCCATTGTCAGAGAATTAGCTTTGATCCTCTTTTAAAAATTGCCAAAGCTTTCAATTGGTGAATGATTGCAAGGATCACAAAAATACTTTAAAAAAACAATTAAAAAATACGTCCCAAGTTCATTTGCAAACATGAACAGTTTTGAGAACGGAAAGAACAGCTCTTCAGGATTGTTTCTCTCTTGTGTGGTTGTGGGCGGATTGACAACAGAGAAAAAGTTTTCATTGTGTAGTTTGCCCTTAGATGGAAGCTTCAATTTTCCTTCTAAGAAACAGTATCTCAAAGAAAGCCAACAGGATAGCCTTTAAAGAGAGTGTGAGAGTCTCTCTCTCTCTGCTGGACCCTTCTACTTGGCCCATGATGGAATTGCATCATAGAAAGTTTGAATGGCCTCAGATATTATGAAACTGGGTCATCTGCCACCATTTCGATTGATCAGAAACTACACTCAAATAAGTTGGAATGGGACAAACCCCTGGATACAATTACAGAGCTCAGAAGTGTTTTACTGGCGTGGGAATCTATGGTGGTTGAAGTTGATCTTTATCTTAAGTGGTACTTTAACTTGAACATAAAAGAAATGTATTTTTCCATGCTAGAAATAAGAACAACAAATTCAGCATTATTACGTTTTTGTCTTACTAATATTTTTTTTCTGGTTTAAAAGGCAATGGGGAAAATTTGAAGAACATCTTTCTTGTTATTATTCAGGGAAACATTCATTCATTAACAGTTACTATGTGCTAGGTCTTGTTTAAGGACATAGATGCTCTGATTCTCACAGAGTGGCTGTCTTGTGGAGGCTGAGAGACAAGAATAAATGAAGCCAAACAAAATAAATAATACAGTACATTCAATGTTAATAAAAGCTATGGAGAAAGATAAATTGAGAGTTTTACACTACAGACATTTTAGAGAGCACACACACGTTCTAGGTAGCGAGACTCTCCTCTTCTGAAACTGTGCACCATGATGCTGGGAAGAATTGCAGGCCCTGATGAGTGGAAGGAGAGGAGGATGTGAGAGGATGGCGAATTCATTGAGGTGGTTACAAGAAATACTTAAAGCTGGTGATATGTACAAAGGGCAAGTGTTCTAGGTCACAGGTTCAGCCTATCTAAAGGAAAGAGCATGCTTAACAGGTCCAAGGTCCAGCAAGAAAACCGGCACGATTGGATGAGTCAGCCCAAGGTGGTAGCAGCATGATGAAGTCTGAAAGTACTAGAAAAGCTCATGAAATGAGTGTCATGTGGGGATTTTCTGAGCAGAGGACTCTAACACCTTTATAAGGTCACTCTCACAGCTCTGTGCAGAATAGACTATGGGGTTAAGGTTGTGCAATCAGACCAGTTAGAGGGCCAATAAGCGAATGTTTTAGGTGAACATTCCTGCTGGTTCAGATCAGGGTTGCAGCAATTGTGGCCAGTGTTTGGTTTCCGTCTGAATCCGAAATGAAAGGACAATTGAATTTCTTTTCATACAGCGTATGAAATAATGGGAGCAAAAATAACTTCAAGGTTTTTTTTAACCCTTCCAAAGTAGTGTACATCTAAGACTTTTGCATGAATTTGTGGATATGTTTAGGCAAATAAGGTATCTGAGATATATTGGTATTCCTATGCCACCTATTAGTATATGCATTTTTCACTTAATATACGATAAAACCATGATATAAGAAGGTAGCAGATCCTTGAATATATAGAACTTGGTATTTAAAAAGTTCTGCAATGTTCCATTAGTCAAGCTTATTACCCCAATAGCCACAACCAAGTTTAGGGATGGGTTTTGTTAGACACTGACTGTGGCCAGTGGACATCTTTTACAGAAGCGACCTGTTGGATTTGCTAGGCATTCTTTCTGCCATCACATAGCTGCTTCACCTTTGGAGGTTTGCTGCAGACTTCATCCTCTGAGCTTAGGAAGATAGGAGGTAGGTGACCAGGGGATGCTTCCTGCTCTTGGCCAGTTCCCCTCTGGTGCTGACTGCACTGTTTGAGTTCAGTGCAGGCTTCAGGCATTTTTCATTCTCTTTGGAACTTCATGGTCTTCATAGCAATGCTGCAAGATTCAAGTGTGTATTCACCACCACTGTCTCCACACACACAGTGAGTGTTACTAGATTTTCCTGGAATCCTTTTCACTCACCTATCACTGCAGTCTGCTTATAATCCTTTCTGTCTCTCTCTCTCTCTCTCTCTCTCTCTCTCACACACACACACACACACACACACACACACACATTTTACCACAATTAGCCCCACTCTCTGGTGCTTATGCTTGATTTCCAGTATATCTGTTTCTGAATTTCAGTTCAGACTTGTTTCATATGCTTTTATTAGCCAGTATGCTCATGTATTCACGATAGCATTTTGACTAGATGTTGGGAGCATTGTGTGTGTGTGTGTGTGTGTGTGTGTGTGTGTGTGTATAACTGGGTCAAATACAATATCAGTTAGTAATTTCTAAGGCATACTTCTCAAGTTACTGCTGATCAATTATGTTACCTTATTTCCTGGTGACTTCAATACAGATTTTTAATTGTGATTCTTAACTTCAAAATTGTAATATAATTGAAACATAGTTTACTTGTTAGAGAATATTATGTGCACATATATGTGTCATATACTGGATTTTACTCACTACTCTAAGTTGGACTATTTGGTTTTTATTTTTTAAGAGTCAGAGAGAAATAGATACGGGGGATTGAACACTTAGACTTTAGGAGAGCTGACATCCACCGGTTCGGTCCTTAAAACCTGCATTGCCTGGGACTGTATGGGGCCAGGACCAGAGCTGGGAGCCAGAAACACAGTCCAAGCTGCTGAGCCTGGTGCAGGAACTCAATTATCTGAGCCATTATCACTATTTCCCGGGTCTGTATTCACAGGGAGAGAAGGTTAGTATCTGGGGCTAGCAGCAAGTTCAAACACACTGATGTGAAATGTGGGTACCAGCTAGGCTAAATGCCTGCTGTTTCACATTTTTAATTTCAAATAAATATATGTGTTGTTCAGCTTTCAATATACACAGTTCACCCTAGCAAATGAAGATCTTATCTATAGAACAACAAATGAAAGAGGAAAACTGTTGAGTTACTTGGAGTGACTTGTAGCCATCAGTGACCATCGAACAGAAAGATGTCTGCCTAAGATTAAATCACACCTAAATTTGCTGTCATCAGGTTAAGCAAGAAGATGACCATGTAGGTTTCCTGTTGCCAAAATGTCCATTTATCTTATCCATCAATTCACTCCATGTATATTTGCAAAAGATATCAGATGATGTTCTAGGCT
The DNA here is from genome assembly GCF_030435755.1 of Ochotona princeps. Lineage (NCBI taxonomy): Eukaryota > Metazoa > Chordata > Mammalia > Lagomorpha > Ochotonidae > Ochotona > Ochotona princeps. The sequence goes on from NC_080861.1 coordinate 14,079,746, forward strand.
CAATGAACCACTAAAGAAATATATATATATATATATATATATATGTGTGTGTGTGTGTGTGTGTGTGTTTCTGTTGGACTTTATTGCATACTTAAGAGGACAAAAAAGAGATACATACATCTTAGATGCAACAAGCATGCAGACAGTAGGACAAAAGATGAAGAATGAAATAAAGCTGCTATGAAAAACGAGGACTTTACTCTTGAGGTTGTCTGAACAAAGATAACCTGAAGAAAAAGCAGAGCCTCTGTGGTGAGGGGCTGCTGGTCTATCACTGTTTCCAAAAGGCTGATGTGACTGTTGCACAGGGAGCCGTGGTGTTAGGTGTACACACAGCGATGAGTAGCAGGGTTGCATTTGCTGTGACTTCTTTGTTGCTCATCATACCACTTCTGACTTCCCCCATGAGTCACTTGAAAGTGGTTCGCTTTTCCACACATTCATTTCATAATAGAAATGTCTCCAAGGAGAGACAAGGCCTTAAGCTCATTATCCCTGCAATGTTAATTTTTACTTACCTTCATGGATGACCTGCACAGATTGGATACACACACACACACACACACACACACACACAGAGGCAACTGCATGGCAAATCAAGGGGGAAAGGATTTAATGGTAGTTGGCAAACAGCCTAGTAGGAAGGATAAAGTAGGTGGGAGGGAAACAAAATGAGTTTATTTAATATTGAAGGGGGTTTTTTTCTCGTTTATATCAATGAATTTTCTTTTCTTTCCTGGAGGGCTCCAGTCTTTTTCTATTATTCCTGCAGCTCCTCCGTCACATGCTCTGAGAAAGTGATCTTTCTGCCAGACTAAACAATTCATTTCCGTAATTAGTGAATGATTTGCAAAGTTTCATGTGATCAAACCTATCTAAGAAGATCTGAGAACTCTGCTGGAATAAGGAAACTTCTGGAAAAATCTTACAAATGGAAAAAGAGGATCCCTCAGATGTTGGCAGGTTAGAATAATGTAAGCAAAATTGCTGCTATTGCCTTCGAACCAGGAAGGCAAGGATCACCAGCCTGAGGGTGCTTCCCAGTGAACAGATTGATCCTGGCACCTTCTAGAAATATCTGCTTCAGGAGAGAGTTCTAGATCCAGACCAGTGAGCTCACCACTCAACTCATGTAAAGAAATGTCTATACATTCCTACGTATATATTTATATGTATATATTTTCATATGTAAAATAATTAATCACATTTGTAATAACAGTTAATGGGAACAGACTTATACTGTATCAATAGATACTCAGAAGATGCTACCATTTAGTAGTGTTTTCAAAGAAAATGCTCATAACACACAATAATACCAGGATATCGCAAAAGGTTTCTGTAAAAAAAAATGAAATTAAAAGGTAAGTTCATTTTGGTGAAAAATAGAAAATTATGCATACATTTTTCATAATGCACATTTCCATGAATTTTTAAAGACTTCTTGCATTTGGAAGAGAGAGAGAGAGAGATTCAATTATTTATATGGGAAAACCCGAAGGAAAAACTGGACTCTTTGTACTAGTTACCTTTGAGTGACAGAATCACATTAAATCAAATGTATGATATTTTTTCTTTTGTTTTTAATGCACTGTTGCATTTCAACATTTTATGGTGAAATAGTATAGCTGATGTAGTCAGGAAATGTGATTTTTTTTTTAAATAAAAGTTCAGAGAGATGACCCTAGTACTTCACAGATTTTCTCTGGGACGTTATTTTTTTTTTCATTTTCTTTTTATTCTTTTTGGGAGTTCTTTCCATGAAACTGACAGGGACAAACTGGGACTCTCATTCTCCCTTTGCCTCACTCTGGTCTCCATCTGAATGTTTCCTGGAAGTTGAATGTCTACATACCACTGCTATAAAGAAACAGCTAGGATCCTCTACAGTTCACCAGCCTGAGCATTCGGAGGACTTGCAGTGAGAGGGTCAGCTCAGGTGGGGTTACCTTCTGTGCACACTAGTTTTTAGTTCATAAAATGCATAGGTGTGAATGGCTGTGGTCTTCACAAGCCACTCCTAATTGCTAGTGCACACCTGTTGATGTTCTGTGCTCTATAAGAGTGCCAATGATGCATTCTAGGGTATAAATGTTGCCAGCCTTAAGGGCCAAGACATGGAGATACATGTCTACATATGATGCGTCCAAGACTGACGCATAGGAGAAATTAGAATGTCAGTCAACTTGAGACATACAGGGGCTTGAGGCCTCTAATCTAACAATACATAATGGCCTGCAGAGGTGAAAATTAGAATCTGGAATTTTTCACTGGATATGAGACTAGCAATGATTACTGAGTCAATAATAAAATATAATATTTACAACTAGCAAATTTAAAATTTCAGAATATAGGCAAGTTAAATATTATTCCTCCTCCCCATTTCTGGGCATAAAAAAAATGTATTACCCTTCAGCCACTCTATCTTAGACCACTCTTATGTCTCGTATATCTGCCATATGATGGACAGGGCAGAACAGGACAGGAATAGGAAAAGAGAGAAGAGGAGAGGACAAGACGGGAGAGGAATAGGACAGGACTGGAGAAGAAGAGGAGGGGAGAGGAGAGGAGGGGAGAGGAGAGGAGAGGAGAGGAGAGGAGAGGAGAAGAGGGGAGGGGAGAAGAGGGGAGGGGAGGGGAGGGGAGGGGAGGGGAGGAGAGGGGAGGGGAGGAGAGGGGAGGGGAAAGGAGAGGAGAGAAGAGAGGAGAGGAGAGGAGAGGAGGGGAGAGGAGAGGAGAGGGAAAGGAGAGGAGAGGGAAAGGAAAGGGGAGAGGAGGGGAGAGGAAGGAGAGGAAGGGAAGATATGTGATTAAACATAATATGTCGATTTTTTTATTTCCCGATTTTATTGCTTTGAGAGTCAGGTAACTAGTGATTTCCCAGTCCACTGATTCACTCTCAAATGTCTGCAACAGCTGGAGCTGGACAAGGTCAAAGTCAGAAGCCAAGTTCACCATCCAGCTTTCTCATGGACCCATCGCCTGCTATCTCCCAGAGCGCCTACTTTCAGGAAGCTAAAAACGGGAGCAGAGCTTGAACTTGAAGCCAGGCACCCAATATACGGTGCGGGAATCCCAAGAGGCATCTTAACCGCACATCAAACATCTACCCGTGTTTTTAGGTTGACAGACTGCCACTTTGGCTGTCACTGTGGAGATGCCCCAAGTTGGCAGGGCTTGGATTCCTCCTTAAACAAAGCCTGAGGCAAGATGAATGCAGATAGTTTCCTGGCAAGCGATCCTTTGAAGCAGGAATGAGGGAGGAGGGAGAGTAAAGAATGGAAAATCTAATCCTAGCATAATGGTGTATTATCAAGGTCACTCTGAAAAAGTTTGCAGAGAAAAAGCCAACACAAAATAGAAATCTGATGTTAATCAGTGGAATCTGCCTATAAAAAGTCCATAGGACTTGGCAGAATTGTCTGTCTACAGACAAGGAGTCAGGACCACCTACCCACCCTCCCTTGTCCCCTTTGCCAGGCTGCGTGCCATCTCCCTGCTCTTCTAGGCCACACTCTATGCAGAGCTATCCAGAATCTATAGAAGCCACCTTGAGGTGAATCCTGGAGCAGAATTGAACCCCATGTTACCCTTGCTTGAGTCAGGGCAGTCTGCAAATTGAATCTTGGTTTTCATAGAAATATTTCCCTAGAGCTGAGGTGAGGGGCTGTGACATAGGCCACTGAAGTTCCTGTGATGTGCAGCCCTTGAAAATAGCACGATGGAGTCAGAACTTGAAATGAATTAGGTTTGATTCTTAATGAGCACTTCTGACTGGCCTTAATGAAACCATTTCTCCCAATTCAGATATTATGAATATTTGGATAGTTTTGCTTTTCTGGTATTTACTTTTATTCATGGCACAAAAACAAAATACAACCATAAAACTACTTCCTAGGTTGGAATTTGTGTTCTGCAGAAGGAAACCTTTGCACCTGCTGCTGAAACACATCCACTTCTATGGTGGAATGCACCAGCTGTTCCCCAGTCTCCAGTGGCATGCCAGGCCGCTCAGCACTGTGGAAGACCCATCACATCCCAGGCAGAAGAAACTGGTGGGAAAATTTCAAGTCAACAGAATGCAATTACCCAATTTGAAATTAGGCCAGGGGCATATCAGGAGGCTCTTCCCATCTGTTGAGGAAAAAGATCACCAGGTATTTACTAAGGGCCAAATGGTCAGGGTCTTAACTTCAGCAAGTCATTTAAAAGGCAGACATGTAGAAAAAAAAGCCAAGAAAAAAGTGTACCTGGTATAAAAATCATATCCCTTCACAAGAAAATAAATAGCATAAAGGCCTTGAAAAACTCAGCCCTTTCCTGCTCTGGGAGTAAAGAAATGTTTATGGATGGGAGGTTAAGTATTTCAACATTGGCTACTCTTAGCAAGGACATGGTATAATGGACAATTGGTTATACTGGGACTGACAAAAAGAGATTTCCCAAACCAGGCATATTGAATCCAATACATTTATCCTTGGTCATAATGGTTAGAACCCTCCATTATGAGTTCATGCGATGGCCCTGTGTGATTTTTCTAGGGGCCTTGAAAAAAATTGTTTCTCTACCAAGAAAATAAGCACATTCTTAGGCTCTGTAGCAAAAATAAATCAGCTTGGGTTGGCCAGGTTTTCAATAGCTATTTAATGGTGATTCAGAACCGTAGGAGCTGCAGTTCCATGTAGCTAGAGGGTCCCCTGCCTGTATCCCTTACCCCTGGAAACAGCTATACTCTTCCCTGCAGAGGGTGACACTGTCATGAACCAAGAGTTGGCATGGTTTCACCATGTCCTCGTTTGGAGAGACAAAGAAGACATCTTGCACAGGTCGTTGTTTAGAACAATCCATATTATTGGGGAAATACATTGACTTTCCCTTTCCTGTCCATTTGTCTTTTTTTGTTTATTTGTTTGTTTGACTGATTACATAGATGCATCTCTGGGCTGGAGGTTTTTATGTCTTTAAAACGTAGGGCCCTAGGGTCCCCACTACCCAACACCCCAAAAGACAGTACCAGGAAGTCTTTTCTCTCTCATCCCTGCAATGGCTATTTGATGCCATGCTGCTAATCCGGAAAAGCTTTTGCTTCTGTTTCCCACTGGATATAGAGAGGAGGGCAAAGAAAAGAGTTGGTAAGAAATGTTATTCAGCATTAAAAAGAAAAAAATATATATTCCTTTGTTATGGAGTTCAGTTTGAACTCTTTGCTGGCTCGGAGGCTGCATGCTGGGGAATCTGAGAGAATGGCCAGGGCTGGAGGGGGTGAGACAAGGTTAACTGTCAAAATCAGTGCAGCTGTCCTCTGTAAGAAGGGAGAAGCCACAGCAGGCCACCTGCATGCTGGGTCTCTAACTGCCTCCCTCCATCACAATGTCACCATTCCCCTAACTCTGTGGCACTTCCATCAGGGGTGCCTGCATCTCAGTCCAGTCACAATGATTTCTCCACCACACTGTTAACGAGCCTGCCCAGGGAATCTGCTATGAACTCAGTCCAAGCAATAGCTCAGCCAAGCCGTAAACAGATCCTGTTCTCATCTCTTCCCAGGTGTCACCGTTGGTGATACTTGTTGAACTCTGACCTGAGCTTTGTCACCTTTTATTCATTAGCCACAACAGATTTCCTTCATGGATGTTTGTTTCTTCTTTGATAATTCGTGAGTCACAAAGTGTGTCTCTCACGGAGGATAAGAGACAATTACTTAAATGTTGATCCAGTGCTTCTACAAATGCTAAAATTCCTGCTTTATTCTTTAGAGGCTTCGCTGTATTAATTACCTCTTAGTTTTACTGACCCTATATAACAGGCTACCTACTGCAGATTTTTATGGGAAAGCTGGTATTCTGAAAGGAGGAAAGTTGTAGGAGCAGGAAATGAAATAGGTGCTAAGTTTTATTTCCCACTAAATTATTCTCCTCAAGGTGGGTAAAATGTGAGTGGTTAAACTGCTAAAAACGGCGATTCTACGCTACAAGAACAAATCTCCGAGTGACAATTATTTGCTTGTGTTCTTAGCATTTGCGCGTCTCAGTAAACAGTCAGTACATTTATGTTCCCCTCATTACCTTCAGTCATAAATGTCCTTAAAGAAGAACAAGTAATGATGTTTCTTGACTGCATAATGAGCACAAATATTCCAAAGACTGAGAGCCCCTGGTGAGAGGGGTGGAGCATCTGGGCTGTCAGGGCTTGAGCTGGTTTCAGGCACTGGCACATCAATCAGGTTGGCCAAAGAGCCTTGATGTAATTCCATGCATGGGGATGCCATCTCTAGAAGGTAAAGCAATCCCCATTTCGGGGGTAAATGTAGAGTTTGGGACGTCCCAGCATAGAACTGCCAGGAAACACTAGGAATCTTACCAATGCGTGACTCAAGTCAACTTCATGCTGCTCATGTCAACTTTCCCAGACATCCCACGGCGTCAGCCAGTGTCCCTCTGAGGCCACGATAATGCTTGCTCCTCCCAGTTTGTTAACAAGTACATTGCACAGTGGAGTACCTGAGTCTGTAAGTGGCCTTCTATAGCTAAGCACAGCCTGCATTTTAGACTTGAAGTAAGTGGAGGACCAGCTAGAGGATGAATTTCTCCAGGGTCAGTCACCCCAGGCAAGATGTTGGGACGTCCCGACTTTGGGGTTGATATTCATATATCTCCATGGGGTCAGTTAGGTGGGGCAGCAGCGCAGGTAAGAAAGGAATAAATAAAAGAGTGAGTCAAGAGAACAAGGAAAACAACGTTGAAGGATTTTCCCTTTGTAGTTGATGTGTGTTTAATTATTTTTTGTATAGTAATCAGAAAACAGACAAATGCCACACTCGTAAAAGTGCATGCATGAGAAGGAATGGAATTATGAAAATCATGTATTTCCTAGATCAGCACATTTTTAGCTATCTGTGAAAAGGGCTGTTTTTTTTTCCTAACTGACTGTAGTGGATATTCTTATATGATGCAATTAAATTACTAGAAAAATGAGAATTAAAAACAATACACTTCCAAAACAGTACAGATTTTATCACTAAGACTCAAAGAATAAAATTCTTGAGATAAATTGTAAGCGATTCATTATTATTGTCCATTGCACTGTCTAGTCTTGGACATGCCACAGTGTGTTATTCAGCATTCATTGTATCACACTTCTTTTCTCTCCTGCTAGAAGAGAACAGAGCAGCAGCTTACATCTATCTTAAAAGTAGAACTCCTGGGATACCACTCAGGCATACATCAGAAAAACAACTTCCGTTTGAATTTCATCAGGGAGAGTTCATTTGGGGACACTTTTGATTTATCTGCATGGTGAAAGCAATAATTTAAAATCTGAACGGTGGCTAGTTGCCATTCAGTCTGGATTCTTCACCAAATCTTTTGTCTACTCTGTAAGGTCTGTAAACTGGCTCCATGCATCAGTTAGGGATAAGATTTTTAAGATTAAGAAACACAAAAATGGAACTCCCAGTTACAGTTGACTCTTAATCCATGAAGGATTTTTGTAAGTTCAAATATTTTATGGAAACTGTCTCGCCCAAAGAGATTAAAAATTTGGTAATTATTTTCCAAAATTCAAATTTAACTAAGAATCTTGTGTTTTAATCCCATTATTTTAATTAATAACGTTTGACCTGGGCTCATGCTACTCTAGAATTTTCTAGGGAGAAGAATCAATCCAGCCAAATAAAACCTAGTCATACCTACCCAGCTCTCCTCTCTATTGGCAGCTACTAGGGGCATCACTGAATCGTGACGACTATCCCTTTAGAAAAATTGGTTTCCCTATAGCAAAGCAACCACTCATTTTCTACTACTTCTCAGCTTCCAGAAGTTTGCTTTCCAATGCACTGGTGTATTGACAAACCAAATCATGGCAGGGAGTATGTCTGTGAAGAGCACCATTAAAATCTTCCAGCCACATTAGGACAGTATTGGCTCAATGGGCTGCACGTGTTAGAATTCTTTTTTCTCTCATTCTCTCTCTTTTTGAGGATTTATCTTCTGCTTATTTGAAAGGCAGAGTTGCATTCCAGGAGAGAAGACACACACAGAGCTTCTATCTGATGGTTCATTCCTCAAATGGCTACAACAGCCAGTGCTGTGCCTTGCTGAAGCCAGGAGTGCAGAGCCTTGTCTGGGTTTCCCATGGGGGTATCCTAGCATTTGTGCCATCTTTCACTGCTTTGTCTGATCATTTAGCAGGGAGCTGGATCACAGGTGGTGCAGGTGAGACCCTAACTGGTGCCGTAAGGAATGCCTGGCATCACAGGCAGTGGATTAATGTGTTATGCCACAATGACAGGATTCTTTCTATGGGAATATATAGGGAAGAGACATAGTAGTACATTGAAAAAAGATCTCTATAGCTACAAATATCCCAAACGTGCTGTCACAAATGTGTCAGTCTGTTTAAAAATCAACAGCATAAAGTACCAGGAAATGGGCCCGGCGGCGTGGTCTAGCGGCTAAAGTCCTCGCCTTGAAAGCCCCGGGATCCCATATGGGCGCCGGTTCTAATCCCGGCAGCTCCACTTCCCATCCAGCTCCCTGCTTGTGGCCTGGGAAAGCAGTCGAGGACGGCCCAATGCTTTGGGACACTGCACCCGCGTGGGAGACCCGGAAGAGGTTCCAGGTTCCCGGCATCGGATCGGCGCGCATCGGCCCGTTGCGGCTCACTTGGGGAGTGAATCATCGGATGGAAGATCTTCCTCTCTGTCTCTCCTCCTCTGTGTATATCTGGCTGTAATAAAATGAATAAATCTTTAAAAAAAAAAAAAAAAAAAAAAAAAAAAGTACCAGGAAATGTAGAAGACTGAAATGGATGACATTAAAAAATGAGACCTTAGATAATTATAGAGGTTTGTTCCAGTCCTTTCAAAGTAATTCGCTTTGCCATTGGTAATTACTACTGCTTCATTACATGCAGATACTTGGTTTTAGTTTGCAAAGAAGTTTCATGTTATTTTGATATAGAATGAATTATCCTAAACTTTGAAGAATAATATAGCATTTTTAAAATGTAATATGTGAGTAAAATAGAAAAAACATTGTTACAATACAAAATTTGTTATTGTTATCCACAGATTTTTTAAAAATTCCCATCAGCTAATACTAACGTTATACTTCAGAGTATTTTTCTCTAAAAATATCTTTTATGATAGCACTTATTTTAAATAATACAGTTTAAGACAAATTAGAAAGTGTCAACATCCATTTTAAAAAGTCAGCAGTTACCTAGCCAAGAGGTACAAGAGAAAAAAAAAACTATTTTTATTTGAAGAATTTAAATAATGTAGGTATAGATATTGATTACTTGTATGCATCTTTCTTTTTAGATACATACTCTGTTTTTATTTAGAAGTCAATAAATGAATGAGAGAGTGATTTCAAAGAATTAGCTCATAAGGTTATTGTGGGGACTCATGAATGGAACTAGCAGGGTGCGTAGCCAGAAGGCAACACAGACACCCAGTTTTGAATCCTAAAGTACTCTTGAGGAAAAAAAAATCCTTCCATTGTAGAGGCCTTTAGCCCCAAGACTGCCAACCGATTGGTGAGTAGAGCATTTAAGATCTTCATCCAGTGAAGCCAAGGAAGAAGCCTGGATTTGTGCCTTGTATAGGCATGATTCAGACTATCCCTTCTACCATACTGTAAGTGTATGAATTTGCCCCAGGGGTTGAATTTCACTTTCTATTTTCTCAGCTATAAAGTGCATAACAACCACCTGATTGCCAGGTGCTTGTGAGTTTCAACTGTGGAATCATTTATTGGTTTCCCATGGAGTATGGGCATCATCAGCTCAGCCCATTACCATACACTGGGTGGGTTTCATAACTACCACTAGGTTCAGAGTCCTGAAGTCTGAAAAGTTTCAGGTTAAGATGGCAGCAGAGCTGATGTCTGGGACCGGTGTGCTTTGTGCATTGCCAGGCACTATCTTCTCATTAGGTCCCCGTATATCTCATATCTTTTCTTGCCACAGCATTAATCTTATTCACAAGGATTCCTTCTGCATGACCTAACTCTGTCCTAGCAAAAGCCCCAGTTCTCATACCATCACGTTCAGCGTTAGTATTTCTTCACGTGAAGTTTGAAGGAACACAAATATTCAGTGTATCTGATTCATCTACCTGCTTTCTTAGCTAGTCCGCCACAGTGATCTTGCCCAGTAAATGTTCTGGGTCACTTGTTCCCTCTTCTGAATTCTCAGTACTTTAGACATTCTCTCAGAAAACTGAACATTCTTTGCTTACCTTTTTGTAACATCCTTTCTCCCACTGCCCATTATTTCACCAAATAGCGTACTTTAATGACTACTAGTAGAAATATGTGTGTTGGCATGATTCAGACATTTTTAACAAATATTTTACAAGTATGAAATTCTTAGTCTTGTGCCACACGTTTGGAAAGAGCATGTATATAGTAGATCATTTTCTTGCCCTGTAGAGCTTAGATTTTTATGTAAGAGAAAGATAAATCTAAATTCAAACCACATGGTCAACCTGTTAGGGGAGGCTAGGATATTCTGTTATTCTGATCTTCCTTCTGCTGCCTGACTCCCCAAGCGGCTGCAATGGCTACAGCTGAGCCAACCCAAAGCCAGGAGCCAGGAACTTCTTCCGGGTCTCTCACGTGGGTACAGAGTCCCAAGGCTTTGGGCCGTCCTCAACTGCTTTCCCAGGCCACAAGCAGGGAGCTGGATAAGAAGCAGTGCCAGTGGGCACGAACTGGTGCCCAGATAGGATCCTGGCGCATGCAAAGCGAGGACTGTAGCCATTAGGCTGTTGCACTGGGCTCAAATGTGAATCTTCAAAGCCCTGATGGTAAAGGAGAACTAAGTGTGTCTGCCAGAAGTAGTAAGTGCTGTGAAAAATACAGAGTACACAAAGATGGTGTATGTTATTTAAGTAGATCTCAGCTTATGACTGTATTTCAGAAACACTTACGTACATTTAAGGAAAACAATTCAATAACTGCTACTGCAACTGTTACTTAGATATAAAAAAATCAAATTCATTCAGGAATGGCTGAATTTTTTTGAAAGAGAAGAATTGTTAAGCTTCTTTGAGGACAAGAGTGATAAGATTTATATTAATCTCAATTACTTAGACACACAGTAGGTCCTCAATAAAACCTTTTTGAAAAAATAGTGTCCGTTGTTTCCAAATCTTTATTTCCTATTAAATCGTTTCAAATTTATATTCTTTGTATTCTGATTTTGTAGTAAGGCTGGAAATTCTGCTCTGAGGCCGATTCTTAATGTCCTTAATTTTTTTTTTTACATTCAATTTGGACTACACATACTTGAATCTCTTGCTGTATTTTTCTTGTCGTTTGTCTTGGGTGTTTTCCTGAACAATTAGTAAATACGCAGAAGGATTAAAGGAAATAATAATATTGCTTTCTTGTTGGAATTTGCAACCTGTCATCTTGTCTTTTTTTTTTAACTAACTTTATGTTTAGCATTCCTTTGACAACTGCTGTATTAAAAGGGGATTTCATAAATTAGAATGAGGAAGGCAAAAATGTCAAGTTAAAAAATGTATTCAAGGTGAGAATGTTCTTGAAGATCAAATAGCATACCTGCTTTGGAGATAATACCATTACAGATTTTCCTTACATCTTCATTGTTCGTTTCATTTACTTTTTATCAGTTCTTTATCACTTAAAAAAAAATACTGCAGAAGAGGACCCAGCTGTTCTCTGTGTAGATAGGTTAAGTGCCAAGCAGAAGAAAGTCTTCTACCAACCCATTAGCATCTTCATTTCTCTCCCATCACTTCCACAACTCTCCAGAAGCATGTCTAAAAGCACTGTCTCAATCCTAAATGAGTGTATCTTCTCTCTCTGGTCTAGGAGTTACATCAATCTGTGAGCATCCATGCCCTTTGATGCTGTTTGCTGCTCTTCGATTTGTAGGAAGTTTGTTGGTTAGTTGGCAAATGGGACACAGCTGGCTTCTGATTTAGACACTGCCTTAAACCAGTTACCTCCTACCTTAACTTGATCATTTAAATGGAAAGTGCTACTGCTCCAGCAGAGCAGAAATGATATAAAAACTATTTCTGACATGACTGTCTTGCCTCCTGAATTGCCATGGCTACTGGTATCTCTGAGGGGTGGAAAAAAAATAAAAACTAAAAATAAAAACACAGGTTTTACAATCCTCATGAGCAGTAAACCCACTTTGCATTACTTAAGAAAAGCTTTAAATGTGCAATGAGTGTTCTTAGGCTAATGACAATTGATGCCCGGAACATACAATAATACAATGAAATAGAATAGCGTTGTGCAAAGTGGCAATTTGTGCAGAAATTGCTGATAGCATCAACACATGCTGGGAACTTTGCATATAAGTGGGCTGTAGTGTTGACTGAGGAGTTATTTATTTGGCCTTTCATTTGTAAATAAGGCAGTGTCCTGTTCCCTTAGAGGAGGATCCAGCCCAGTTATTAATAAAAGCCTCCTGGTATCTGTTGTCCACAGTGACAGAAATCACAAAAGCAGTATATAATCTGACTGTTACAGGTCTGAGAATTTGGAGGAACATTTATAGGTCGTTTAGCTTTGCAGCATTCTACAGTTGGAGATGTCTGATCCAGCATCAAAACGCTGGGTTTGAATTATTATTGTGCTAATCCTAACTGCAATTTTTTTGCCCCTCACTCCCTGGCACATCTTAAACATTGTCCAGACACCTCTCCACTGTGGCCTCACATTCTCTGTCACCTGTGATTGGGACACTTTGTGTCCCAAGGCAGACAGACAGGCATGCATTTGGGTATGTCCAATGTATGACAAAGGATTCTAAAGGCTTCATGGTTTATTCTCATCATAATGTAGGAAGTGGATAGTGACATTTGACTGATGAACAAATCAAGGCAAGTGGTTGTAGCAAAGGCGGTATTGAAATGCAGCAGGTTGGGTTGAAGGTCAAGGCTAAAACACTGAGTATTCTCATGGCACACTCTACCCAGGCTTGGTTCACTCCGCATGATCATGGCTCACGTTTCTGCTATAGAGAAAATTTGCCAAGCCATCCTATTGAAAGTAGGTCTGTGACTGTTTCTATCATGTTGTTTTCTATTCCTTTGCAGTCTTAAATATCTTCTGCTCTTACATTGTGTATTTGTTTTTCTTCTGCTGATCTCTTCCACTGGGATGCACTCCGGGAGTAGCTCTGACTCGGATCTCTCTAGATCCCCTGTATCCAGATCAGCTTATCACCTGTGGCAAGGACTGTAACTGTAACATTTCTAAAAGAGGAAATAAGTTGGGTTAATTTTTTGGATAACCTTTAAATTATTTTCTTTTTCCAATGTTTTTTGAGTTTCTGTCTGTCTCAGGTGCTATGCTAGTTTGTGGAAACACTGAAAGTGAACCAGAATGGTGTAATCTCGCCTCCCAGAATGAAACATACCATGGAAGAAATAAACAACAAACCGATGAAAACATCAGGACAGGCCTTCTCTTGGGGTGAATATCAACTACATTCAGGCCAGAAGCAGGGAACTGGATGGGATTAGAACCAGCGCCCATATGGGATCCCGGCTCGTGCAATGTGAGGACTTCAGCAGCTAGGCTACCTCACTGGCCCTGCTACAGGACTTTATAACTGGTCCATGGAATTGAAAACGTTGATGTCTGAGCCACGTGGTGCCACTGAAGGAATTTCCAATCAAGATAAAGTGTGGTTTAGAGTCTGATTTGCTTAACTGCCTTCAGACAAGTAATTTGCCAGTTTTTCCATTGTGCAGAGGGGATAACTGAGGCTTGGAACTGCACAATGAAAACATTTGCAGGGTTAAATAGAGTTTTTTCAATTGTAGTGTTGTCAGGCTATGAACACTGTCCTTCTCACCGTTCTTCCTTTCTTCCTCGTAATTGTTATTCTTGTCAAAATAAGACATGGGCCTGACCCAATGGCTCCATCACTATTCACCTTGCAAACACTGAGATCCTATATGGGTGCTGGTTTTGTATCTCCACTGCTCCACTTCTAATTCAGCTCCCTGCTTGTGGCCTAGGAAAGTAACAGAGGATGGCCCAAAGCTTTGAACTCCCTGCACCTACACAGATGACTGAAAAAAACTTGGCTTTAGATCAGCTCAGCTCTGGCTCTTCCTGCCATTTTGGAAGTGAACTAGCAGGTGGAAGATTTTTCTCTGTCTCTCCTCTCTGTATATCTGATCTGCCTTTCTACTAAATTTAAAATACATCCCTTTTTTAAAAAAATTGAGACCTCTAACTGTGCACCATCCTTATGTTTCTCGAAGGAACGTGCTTGCATTTGCACATCCCTAGAGATGGCATGGCTTGTGGATGGAGGACTACCATCTGTGCACCGGGTTCTGATCTTCTTTTCCTTCTGACTTGAAAGCTGGATGTGTACCAGGGACCTTTTATCTGAAAAGGCAACTCCATGTTTGGGAGAACAGAGCTGACTTGACGAAGTTGAGAGGAGCACAGAATTGGTCTGCCCCCACTGTGGGCATGCGTGATCACTTGCAGCAAAACACAGCTGGCACAGCTAATTTTAGCCTTGCCCGCCTTGAAAAGGAATCCTTTAAGGAAATATATTTTTTCTCTGGAACAATTTATATTATAATGTAGCAGCTGATCGACGAGGCAGAATATTATTATTGGTGGAGGAAAAACTCTGCCAAGCAATTAAGATTTTTGTTCTTTTTTGAGATCATACAAGTGAAGCTTTGAAAGCACTCATGAATCATAATAGTTAAAAAAGAGAAACAAATGGGAGAAACACTGATTTTACTTATAACGAATCAAATCTAAGGGATCACTTGTTTTGGGTTTTCTAAACTGGACAGGGGGATGTGACTTATTTGTTCTGATACACCAAGCTATTAAATCCAATCCAATGATGGCTTGTTAATTGTCCTAGAATTCCTGAAATATTTTATGTAGTCCTGGGAGTAAAAGGTTAGTTTCTCCACCAGATTTGGATCTATCTGGTCTTAGTAAGTTAACAAGTTTTGAAAGCGCCGGGACATACTTTTCTTTCCCCACTTAACCAGCCAGGTTGGTTCCTCTGCCTTCATTGTTTTTCCGCCGTTATGCTGATCCCTTCTCTTTTTGTCCTTGCTCCTCGTGTAGCAGTGTGGCACTCCTTGGAACTTGGAAAATAGGGTCTTTGGAGGGAAGGAGGACAGAGAATCCAGCGTCTGCATTGGAGTTCTCCAGGTTGAGTTCCAGCGGCAGCAGCTTTGCTGCAAAAATCGCTTTGCTATTCAAGATAGCCAGCAGAGGGAATCGCAACTTTGCTTGCAGCAGGGGTTGAAGCAGCCTTTTTTTTTTTCTTGGAGGAAATACTGCAGCCTTCTGGTCTGTGTACGCTGCTCCCTGGAGAGACTTTCTTGTTCCACCCACCGGCTGGAAGGAGGGGAACTGAATGAAAGGACAGGACAAGCCCCGAACACCATGTCACTCTGGGAGGGAGACAGCAGCAACTAAGCTGTGCAAGGGTTTTTTTTGTTTTGTTTTGTTTTGGTTTGGTTTTTTTGTTTTTATTTTCTTTTTTCTCTTTCTTTTTCTTCTTTTTTTTTTCTAATATCTTTTATCCACCCCCCTCTCTTTTCCTTCTTTCTCTTTCTTGGTTTTGTTTTCTTTTTGTTTAAGCTGGGAAAAGAGACGAATAAGAGGCAGGAAGTAGATCTTCAAGGATTCAGAGTTGTGCTAAAAGGACTTTGATTTTTTTTTTTTCCTCTTACAAACGCTGGTAATTGACATCACTACAGCTCTGTTAGAGCCTCATCCCAAGTGAAGCCCGGCAGCTGGGAGAAGCCTTGCAAGATCCGAAAGGCTGTGTGTGCGGATTTTTTTTTGTTTTTCCTACCAATTCCACTCCCTACCTTTTCTTTGTGTGTTTTTATTATTATTCTTAATTTGAGGGGGGTGTGGTTTTTTTGTTGTTGTTGCTGGTTTTTTTTTTTTTTTTTTTTTTTTTTTTTTTTTTCAAATTCTTGCTGTGTCGGAATTAGCGAGTGGTGGAGTCGCTGGAGCTCACCAGTCACCGGGACTGTCAGGAATAGTGGTTTAAGAGGAAGCTCGCTCGGCCTGGGGCACTCTACCTTGTCATCCAGTTCCCTGCCTCGGAGATAAAGATTCCAGCTACATGGGCAAACGCTTGGATCAGCCACAAATGTACCCCCAGTACACGTACTACTACCCTCATTATCTCCAAACCAAGGTACGGCTCGACCAGGTTCTGGCAGTCACTGTGTGTGTCCTATACTTGGGTTGGGAAGCTGACAGGCAAGACAGAGGATTCTGTGTCCCCCACCCCCAACCTTCTGGCCTCTTCCTGCTCTTTTGAAATTAGTGACATGCCAACGGAGTTAATGAGGCAGAGGGAGATAAGAGAAGAAAGCAGCGGACCTGGAATCGCAGGGCTCTCATTTTATACGGCGAGATCATAGTTTCGCTGGAGTTCCTTTGTTGTTATTTGGCAGTGTTCGTGAGATCCATAAAGTCCTTTGCAGACGGGCGGGTTTTATTTTAGCAGGGAGCTCACCACAGTGATAATCGGGAGCAGGAATATAATTCTGGGGCTTTTCTGGTGATCTGCTCTTTGTTTGCGGCTCTGGAAATGTTTTTCCCACTGGATGGGACGTACCAGGGTGGGGGCACCGCAAACTTTTTAATCGCTGAGTTCAAGAATGCAGAAGGGATGTGGGGCGATGTAGGTTACCCACTAGTCTCCTGGAGAGTTGTTTGGGTGTCTTTTCAGTTTGCCTTGGATGTTTGATTTTATATTGAGGATGGACAGGACGCCAGAGGACTTGAATTGGAAGCTTTACAATAGAGGCTCTTGACTTTTATGAGCTCTATTCGTTTGTGTTTGTTGCCTTTGGGAGGCCTGGATCTGAAAAAAAGAATGCGATGTAACTGATAATATTTGGACTTGAATTGGTTAAATACTTTCGGCTTTCTGTGTGTGTGTGTTCAAGAGATCATTAAGGGCTCCGGAGGCCAGCCCACGTAACTAAGCAGTGGGCAGTGCTCACCCTGACCTTTATCCTTCTGTTAAGACACCAGAGACGCACAGGTGTGGAACCACTACTCCAATTTGTCAAATAAATTGGACTTGATTTTGGGTAAAAAAAAAAATATATATATATATATTATATATATATATACATATATATATATATATATATATACATATATATATATATATATATACACACACACACACACACACACATGCCTACATATGTAGGGTTAATTGCCTTGAGTGTCTGGATGGGAGTGTATATATATACATATATATGTGTAGGGTTAATTGCCTTGAGTGCCTGGATGGGAGTATATTGTGTGAGCCTGACCCCAACATTGTCAGGAGTGAATGAGCTGCTGTGCTAGAGGTCTGTGCTGTCAACAGGACCACTGATGTGATTAGGGTTTGGTCATTCATGCTGTAGTAGTCTACTACGTGTTCTGTCTCTTCATACAATACCTACTTGTGGACCAGACTGGGTTACAGACTTGTAGCATTGTATTAATGATCCTTGTGTTCCATGGTCCTCCCTGCCGCTCCAAGGTCGATTCATATTGCTTATTGCCTTTGAGAGCATTTAGTTTGTGCTGCTGGTGTTTCAATAGACCAACCTTCTTGCTCAGTGCCTTGAGTTTAACTCTTCGGAGGGTAGGGAATGCTTTTCGTCATTCTTTAAGTAAATGACCATGCAAGGATATATTCAAAAGGGGGCAATTTACAGTTATTTCTCATCCTCCAAAGAAACAAAATTAATCACCTCAAGGGTTACAAGGAAAATATTGAACATTCCATCCCGTTTACTCATTTGACTAAAATTTTCCAAATGTTTCCAAAATCATGCTTGTATTTTTGGTGCTTATTTTCTACTATGATGTCTACTCAGAAAAGAAATTTCAGGTTGAAATGAATGAAATCATTGTTTTTTTTGCTTGAGATTACTAGCAGGAAATTATGAATGCTGGGCATATTCTATCAAAGGCGTGGGGTACTGGATGGGCTGCACTGGTAGAAGATGTGTGTGTGTGTGTGTGTGTGTGTGTGTGTGTGTGTGTGTGAAGTTAACAGCAGGGTGGTGACTATCAAAGAAGAGAGACTGAAAAACATAAAGGGAGCCTAAAAAAAAAAAACAAAACCTGTTTTTGGATCTGATGTAGTTTAGTGCTGCGTAGACTACTGGCATCTGGATCTTGTTAATTTTAAGTTAAGCAAAGCCATCGACTTCTAGAATATTTGCAAAGAAGTCCGATTCCTTAAGCATCCTGAACTGATAGGTTACCAGATTAAGGTAGCAGGGATTGTAAGACACACTACCCTGGCTATAAGGATAGCTCATATTGATTAACATGTTGTAAAATTTCAACAATGTTGTAAAGTTGCTGAATATACTTACGGTAACTATAAAATCTCAGTCAGTAATAACGTTTCCATAGGCTGAAGTTGTGAAACTTGCCCTGTTTTGAAAGGTGGGTATAGAGGAAGTTAGAGAGAGGGTCATGATGTACGCATTTGTTAAAACATTGCTGTTCTCACACAGGTTACATACTATGCTACAAAGTGGTGTCAGTCCCTGGTCTAACAGGAAATCAACCCGGTGGTTTCCGCTATTATCACCTTTTGCCCCATCTACATTTATATCTCCAAATATAATCTTAAAGGAAGTGCATGCTGCTTATATTTATTTGCTTAAGACTGGGTGGAATTCAAAAAATTCACTGTTTCAGGCTTGGCTTGTAGTTCTAATGCAAGTTTAAAATCATAGCTATTTAAAATGATGCAAATACATAAAGAATTCTTAGGGTTGATAAAATACAGAATTTTATGCTTGATCAAAATCATACTCTAGTGATATCATGCCTAAAATTGTCTAAATTGGAATGTTTTGCTTTGTTTCCCAATCTACAAGAACAACTTGGAAACATAAGTTTTAGAGGACAAATCTTCTTGGGATTTTAGAGAATCAATTTTATTTTATTTTTTTTTTATTCCATTCAGAAACTGTAAGAATGTGGAACCTTTTCCTTAAATATGTGTCATGTTGCTATTTTCCTATGATTAAACAAAATGAAAAAGGGCTTTCAAAAATAAAAGTACATGATCTCCCTTCTCCCCAGTGTGTGAAAAACTCTTTGAGCAAACTTGTGTTACCTCCCTGTGTTCTTTCTACTCTTGTTATTCCCCCTGGCATTGGATCTGCTCTCTCAACTTTGTTTCCTTAACAAAAAACAAACAAAAAAAAAGTAGACATGAGATGCTTATTCTGGATTTCTTTTAATACTTTTTCAAATGCTTAGAATGTTTTATCAGAGAAAAATGTACATGTAAGTTAAGATTAAGATCCAGTGACGGACTTGGACCTGTCATTTGTAACTACTATTACTATTGCTCACTTTTTCACAACTCCTAACTTTAAAAGATGATATTTGTTCTCATTTTGATCAATTTTTCCCTCCCTGAAGAAGCCATCTCAAGAAGGACTAATAGAGAGGTTCATGACATACTAAAAAATTTAAGCAATCTATATGTGTAATTTTGTTTTTTTTAAGAAGCTTATCAAAGCAAATTTGCTGTTTGAAAGACCGCACAGAATAATCATTGTATTTTAGAAAAGGAAGTCCAAGAAATGGTTCATTAGTTTAATAATAAAATGTAAAAATGGTGTTTGGTTAGTAGTCATCACCTAATATTTTTTCAGGAATTTTGTTGCAGCCTTTTCAAAAACAAAACAAAACCAAAAATAATAAAATAAAAACCTGTTGGATTACGAGATTCAAGGTGAACTCCATTCTGAGTTTCTGGTATTCTTGGTGGACCTTTTTGGAAAAATGAATTGACAAAGTCTGAACATGGCCAAAGCCCTGTGAAGTGATACTTTGCTGTTGAGAAATTTATTTTTCTCTCAAATGTGATGTTTGAAAAACTGTAGTCATCATCATAAAACTTACAAAAAAATAATCACACACATCAAGTTTCTGCTTCCTTTCCACATGCTTAATAGCTCGATGTGTTTCTACCAATATGTGCCCAGTTTCTAATCACGTTTCTGTGACATCAGTGTGCTGGGCTTCCTCCCTTGGCCTTCTGATTCCCACAAGGTCTTGTAAAAAAGGGCTTCAGAGCAGAGAGCATCTCAGAGTGCTCCTGGCAGGTGGTCCTCAGGGGGCGTTCCAAGCCTAATGTGAAGAAGAGGGCAGGTTGAAGGAGTTGCTCAAGTGTGCACTGATCTCAGACACAATTGTCACCCATCTGTAGCCTGGAATGCCCACACAGTTCCCTAGGGCGAGCTGCAGCCCTGGGTTGTGTCTGAGAAAGAGCAAAGCCTGGCAAAACACAAGAAGTGAGTAGGCAGAGCAAAGAGGAGATTCCTAAAGCTGTGAACGTGGGACGGCCCCAAGAGCAAAACAAAGCAAGCCTTGCACACGCTCCTTACACATGAAAATGTAGACAGTCTGGTGGAAGGCGGAATGAGTCTAGAGTTTCCGTAGTACTTCCTGCCTCAGATTTGCATCGATAGCCAGGGTTGGTAACTTGCCAGTTGTTTTAAAACAGCCTTGAAAACTCCTGAGTTCTGTTTTCCTTTGAAACACACACAACTGGTTCTCACACAAAGTTTTTAGGTACAACTCCAAATATTTTCTTTTACTTCAGGGGGAGTGAATAGGAGAACCTGAAATGAAAATATGCCGTGTTTGTTCCATTTTTGAAGGTATAGAATGTTAATTGGTTGTAAATAAAAGTAAAATGAAAACAAGGAAGGACCCTTCCGTGTTAGTTTTTCTTGCTGCCACCAAATTATTAATGTGAGGGCACATAGTTTCAAAGCATATTTTGCTGCCTTTTCTAGTATGTAGGTATTGCTTGCAAACACTATATTTGGCACCTATTTGAAAACAAGAGAAGTCCAGAATGCTCATCTTTGTTGTCCAAAAAAAAAAAAAAAAAAAGCCCAAACTTAAGGAGTAATCTACATATCTTAACAACATTGTCCCAACACATTTCCTTTCATTTTCTCCATACTTAAAAAAAAAAGTAACAGGATTATAAAAGCAAGTTATTTCTATGAAATAATAAAATTTGAAGGCTGGGAGTAGGGTCAATTTGCTGGGGGAAGCGAGTACACCAAAAAAATGGAGAAGGGAAGATGCGAGGTCATGTCAGGACTTTTTTGTTTCAGAAATTCTGGAAGGCTTCATTTTTGCACTGATGTGATTTTACACAATCCTGTTTGCCATTATCAATCTTTTTTTTGGCCGTGATGCGGCTCTGTCACAGTTACAGCTATGCCAAATTTGGAGAGAACCGGTCCTGTCTGTTAAAACTAATTTTTTTTTTTTTTGGTGTCAAACTTTGAATTCAGTTTAAATGGTTGAAGTTTATTCAAAATTGGCTTCAAGTACTACATTAAAATTGCTTTGTAACAGTCCCCTAAGCCACAGCTGTGTGTGATTAAATACCGTATTATCAAAAGCATGTGAGAATAGACGTTTTTAGACTATAGCTTTTGCACAGCAAGAGTGCGAAGGGAGCTGCAGGAACACTCAATAGCATGAACGTGTCTCCGGGTTGTTCTGTGCGTGTTGAGGCCATGTGCTGCTATTTTTTTTGCAGTAGTGGGAAAATGTTGCAGTATTTTGGATGTGTTTAAAAAAAAACATGCTTTCTGAAAATGGAAACAGACCTATTGCAGTTTTTAAAAGAACAGCATGGAGTGGGTCATGGTATTTAATGAGAAAGCGTAGAGGTCCTTAATGGATCAGAAAGTCATGCGAACAGAAAAAAGGCTGTCTCCAGGAGGAGCACGTGTTCCCAAGGCAAAGTGGATTTCTCCTGTGAAATTTGAAATTATAATTTTTGTTGTGTTTTTGCTACCTTCATCTGTGGAACTGCTTTAGGAAAACCTTGAGGCCACTCATTCATGCCAGGCGATAAGGATCAGCAACGTGGAGATGGTTACATTGCTAGAAGTGTGTGTGTGTGTGTGTGTGTGTGTGTGTGTGTGTGTGTGTGTGTGTCTTTTAAGGTATTTGGAAATACAACATGGGATTTTGTGACTATTGTTCTTTTGTCATGTTCAAAATTACACAGTTACATAAGGACTTGCATTTTTCACTTCTATTTCCTTAAGAGATCTGTTACAGTAAAGAGATTATAACTTATTATGGAATATTTTAACTATAGGGTCTAGCTATAATATCTATTATATTATTTATAATAAATTAATAATAATGAATATAGGAGTTATTAGCCAGTGATTATTTTTAGGGCCATGGGAAGTATAAGAATTTGGTTGTTGGTTTTCAGATTTCAAATATTAGACACTTAGACTTGGAAATAAAAAGAAAAGTGGATGGACAGAGACGAGTTGAGTTTTGTTTGTTTTTGATTTTCTTGCTGCTTTCAGTTTGATGTTGGCATAGAATTTTTGGGGATTTACAATTATTGCTTCCCCATGTAGGTTTTTTGGTGAGGAAATATTTCATATGAATCAGATCCATGAATAAAATCTTGGCAATTCACAATTCTAATCTCTAATAGAGAGCAAATTGCAAGTTCATGAAAAAGAAAGAAGATATAGATCCAGTTTTTCTTTGGGAAAACTCAGATTTGTCAAGTTCACACACTGGTGTCTCATTTGCGTCCATTCACTAATATCTCTTCCAGGCTAAGCATTTGGGATTTTTGCTTTGGGATGAAAAAGACTGTTGGTATCTACGTGGCCATGGTGGATGACCTTGGTTTTGTGTCACTTCTGAAATTTTACTTGGTTTCCAGTGCTTTCTCAACAGTACATCAAAAGCAGCTTTACTGATTTGAAAAATTGAGCTCTCTGCATCCTTGACCATATCTAAATCCAGTACACTAAAACACATCCATCACTTGGGAGTGGGTGGAGAGCAGTTCCCAGGGGTGGGACAAAATGACAGGCATCATTTAATCATGATCATTGCTGGCTTTTTGTGTGACTGAAAGTTTTCTCCATTGAGTAGATAAAATTAGGGTTTCTGCAAAGGCTTACTAGAGGTTCTGTCATGCTATACCTCTCATTTAACTTCCTCTCTACAGGTGGGAGAAGAGCCCTCTAGTTATCAATGTGGGGCTGAAGCAGTTGAGTTCATGAAGTTAACTAGGTCTGCCATGATAAAATCCTGACTACTACAGTCTCAGAAGTGAACATAGGGTCAGTATAAATACTGAAAAAAAAAATCTAATCCATAAACTACTATTGCAACTTGAGTTACAAATATTATTTGGAACAAATCTCTGAATCTCAGGGTCGTAGTCTTTAAAACAGAAGCAAACCACCTTGATTCTTATGTGACATCAAAAGGAGAACATAGTAATATCTCACAGGCATGTACACATGAGTGTTAGCTTTTCTTTCTTTACTTGCCAGACACCTTGCTTTTCCCACAAAGTCCCTGTAAGAAGAATTAATGACAAAATGGCATTTAGTTTCCCATTTAAGACAATCCATTTAAAGCAATTCAGCTAGGAAAATCACATCTTCCTTACACATAATTTACTGTATAATTTGCTGTTAGCGTTTGATACAATTATTTACATAAACATGTATTTGGAGCATGAAACAGAAAACATAATCCTCAAGGAAAACCACGCATTTAGATTCATGCTAACTTGTGCTTTGCTTTTTTGTATTGATCTGTGAAATGGGTACAACAGCCCCAATCTCTGAAATACTTTACAACGGCCACTGTTGTGTTGGCAGGAATGCACGTTGCTGGCCTCTTCCAAGAAGCACCGTCCATAAACAAACAGCAATGTCCTAATTGCTGAAACCTTACTGAGACTGTGTTTTTATATCCTTTAGTGCTACCTCAATTCTGAAGGAGTCAGTCTATCATTGTTACACAGCCATTTCTATTTGCTGAAGCCAACTCTTCGTGAAATAAGCATTCAAAATCTTGCTGTAGAAAAATATTTAATTGTGAGGACATTTTTTAATACATCAAATGGTTTAAGCTGGTAACTGTTTTCCCAGGAGTTACTGTCTATATTTAAGATTTTCACTCTAGATTCAGGGGGAAAAAATGTCCTCACATTGTCTGCTTGTGGCAACCTAGATTGAATGCAAAGGGTAAAAAAACGAAGCAAATGTATTCATATAAAAGACTTAAAGGAAATATATAAAATTCTCAAGGGCCATAAGCCAAAAATGAATGAAATTCCACATTTTCATGAATGATAAACACATATAAAAATAAGACTAGACCACACAAATAGTTAAGGTAACCCTGAGAGTGCCCTCTCTTGTTAAGTGGAAAGTAAGGAAATATTTACTTGGAAAAAAGGAAAGAAAGGAAAGTGAAATACATCAAGCAGCATTCAAGATGTAGGTAGTAATAGTTGTAGAAGCTCATTTTAAATTAGAATGAATTTTCCTATCATATCATGGGATTCAAAATTGTATGACACACAGTATGTTAGAGCAGATGATCTTTTCCCGTTCAGATTTTTTGGGAATTCTTTAAAGAATCGAGGTCTGCTGATGTTACTTTTCTCATTTCACTAACAAAAGTTGCTACTGCCCTCAAATTTTGTTATTTACCTGTTTTGGACAAAATGGCTTCATGTTAACTATGGAAGAGTTCACTCTTGGACTTGTTCTTATTGTGCTGGAGAAACACAGAGAAAATCCAGATGGGGCAGACCAGTAAACTTGCAAGAAGTTTTCTCTAAGTTCTGTGATTTGCTTGCAAAACTACAGGACTGCAGGGTCAATTGTAGATCTTCATATACTCTGGACACTTTGGGAAGCCCCCTTTTAAGATTCAAATAAACATATTGAATGACAGGAACATTCCGCATAGAATTTTAATTTCTGGCAATAAGATATTGACAGAGATTTTATGATTTTGTTCCTGAAACTGAATACAAATAAATGCGCTTTATGTACGTTTGAGGAATTTGGGGATGAAACCACAAATAAATGAATGTACTTGCAAACTGAAAAAAATTGAATCCACAAGTCTTGTTGAAGTTTGGAGAGATTATCAGATAACTAAATAACATAAAAAATGAAGGTGATAAGGCATTATAATTTAGACATGCAAATAAATGTTCATTAATTGTTTGACATCTTTATGGTTTAGAGGAAATACATATTTTTAACATGTCTGTGCTTTGCATATATCATATTCTATTTCTAAAATGCTCAGAAGATCTAAAACGCTAGATATATGTCTCATCATTGCAGCCTTGTGTCTTTCAAGATATCTAGTATTTTAGTAATTTCAAGTTTCTGTGGAGGGACATGTGTTAGAACTGGTAAGCATATTGGAAAATATCATTAACATTCTTTGGCTAAAATATCTCTAAAGCAGACATATTAGTCTGACCTTTGGCAGAGAGAGCTACTGGAAGTTACATGTCTGGGTGCCAGGTAAACAGAATTTTCATTGCATAATTAGTGAGATTGACTACTAGAGGTAGAATTTGACTGCAACAGGTGTTTCCCTGGGCTCCAGTTTACAGAGTAGAGGCAGGAGGCAACTCAATGACACAAAACTTATTCTTTTGGGATATTCTTTCTTAATTTTTCAAGACAGTTGTGTATTTTCGCATGTTTTCACACTGCCACCTCTTCCTGTTCCCCAGTTTTCATGGTTATTCAATTAGGTTGACTTGCTTTGAGTCCAGAGGTCTCTGTCAGGTGTAGAAAATCCATGTGCCTGTTAAAGAAGTTGTGGCTGTACATAGATGTGCATTTCTCCCAGAGATACCATCACTGCTCCAAAGGGCTGTGCACCTGATGGTGCTGCTTTCCCAGTCAGAAACCAAATGGAATGACTCGCTGCATCTTCATTTCATTGTTGAAGCATAAGAATCAGAATCTGAAGCCCTGACTTGGTCATTCATTGCCATATTCATCATGAGGGAGTTTTTCCCTCTTGTTAGCTCAATGCACACCTGCATACTTCAAAAAAAATAATAACATCTTCTTCCAATCTTGAAGGAGTAATAGTTGTGATGACTGCATATTTTGTTTTTTCTAATTCTTCAATTTTTTTCCCAGCCCTGTCAACAGATCTCACTCAATGAGTGGGAGTAACAACAAATCAGCTTTGATTTATATTTAGTATTTTTTAACACATTCAAGCACACACAGACACACACACACAGACACACACACACACACACACACACACACACACACACACCCCTCAAAACTGATTTACACAGAGGCTCCAGAAAAAAATATCAATAGAGAAATTATTCTGAAGGAGACACATATTTTCTCACCCGCTTTTATAGAATGTTTTACAGTTAGTTGATTACATCAAAACCATGACCCATGCCATGTTGACAAGGTCTCATATCTTTTCATTAAGATTTTAAAATCTTACAGGTTGACTAATTCTAGTACTTTCCAAATAATCTTATAACAGTTACTTATTCTGTGAAAAGTGTAATGATCCCCAAAACACTTAGCGATGAGTTTGTCAGTAGAAGGGCGGGCAAAAAAGGAAAAAATGGCATCTCTGAAACTTTAATTAATCCATGATTTATGAAACACACCAGAAAAGGTAAAACAGAGAAGAAACTGAAAAGAGAAGCGCTAAGGTTATAGGGTCTTAATTCAAATCTGCATTTTGGTCTTTGTTTTCATTTCAAAAAGCAAAGGATAAGAGTACTTTGGCAATAAGAGATAGTTTACTAAAAGAAGACCAATGTTTGGGGAAAATGTTAGTAGCACTTGGTATAAATGCATAAAGAAGACTTTTGGAATCTTGCAATAAGAACGAATGTTTATAAAGACAATCCATATTTCGTGTTTGTTTTCCATATGCCATACCATTCAGTAAAGTCCAGCATCTTGACTCATCATGAAACTGAATATTCTCAGAAACTAAATAAAAATCCTATCAATTAGACTTGAAAGAGAAGTATTTTTCATACATGAACTCAAGTCTTGGCATGTATTTTGAGATTACTATTTTTACCTCTTCCTATAAAATTTGTATATGCTACAATGTATCATGAATGTGGCTGTTGTTCTCGTTAGAGATGATACCATTAGCTTTGATACCAGCAATGCTGAAGTAAGCATGAGAATCACACAATGCAATCCAATAGCCGGAAAGCAGTGATGATGCCATGGGACCACTCACATGCTGAGGATGCAGGGAACAGGTGCACAGAACAAATGTGCTCAGTTGCTGTGACTCTAAGTGCAAAAATGTGTTAGAGAGGTGGAGCCTGTGAAAGATTGTCCAGATCTCAACATAGTCTAAGCCAGTCATGATTTATTGTTGCTATTACTCATAGTCTTCCTTTTCTGCCAAGTTCTCTGTATTCACTTCTCTATCCATTTTCTCTTTTGGATGCTTGACTGATATGATCTCACTTTCTCATGGAGTCTTCTGCAAATCTCTGCATTTCCTGGGGCTGGTGCTTTTGTTTTCATATCAGTTTCCAATCCACTTGTCTTTTCCTGCTGACCACTGAGCTTTCTTCAATTAATTTGCCCCCCCTTTTTTTTTTTGCCTCCCTGCCCTCTAGACTTATTCTACATCCATCCCAGCTTTTGTCTTTTCCTATATTATTTTTAATCACTTTTTTTGTTCTTTTACTTCCTTGATGGGAACAGAATGGAACTAACTGCCTTATGGCTTTCTTCTGTTTTGTTTGGTTGTATGTTTACTTTTGACTTTTCAACACACCTGTAGACTTTAATACTACAAATGTGTCAGAGTTGTTCTGCAGGCATTCTGAGAGCTAGGACCACAGAATGCCTTAGCAGTATAGAATACAGTGCTGGCTGCAATCATCTTAAAAGCTTTTGTATTGGATTAATGTGTCTTCTGTTGCTGAAATCAGGGAATTTAAAAATTTTTTTAGCGATTTATTTGGGAGGCATAGAGACAGACAGAGAGGGAGAGATAAAGAAAAGAGAGATCTGTTTGTTCACTGCCCCAACACTCACAACAGCCAGGCCTGGCCTGGGCCAATCCAAAGGCTGAAGCTACATCTGCAGCTCTCATGTAGGTCTCATGTTACTTTGGTTATCATTCTTTGTCTCTTAGAGTATGCATTAGTAGCCAGCTGGACCAGTAACAGGGATGAGCTGGACTCCAACTCACATGGGATCTATGTGTTCTACGAGGTAGATCTGTTCTGTAATGCCTGCCTCCAGGATTGTGTTTTTATACCAGAGCCATTTGATTTCACCTTCACCCTTGTGATGATGTATGTGCAAAGACATTCTGTGTGTCAGAAATTATCTCTAGTGTAATATCCATCTTTCCATAGTTTTAGGCTGGTGCTGTCATACCTAACGTTAGCTTTTATTCCTATGAAAAAATGTGGGTCCCCACAGTAGGAACCCTAGGGCTGTTGACTGGAGTTAGGTTACATGTTTCGTTAATGGGACATACTGTGACAGCAGAGGATAGACAGGGCCAAAAACCATATTAGAAAAACAAAAACCCAGAGAGGGAAAAAAAATAAAAAGAAAGAAACCACCATAATGCCGCATTCCAAGACTCTGGCAAGAGAATGAAGGAACACATGTACCAATCCAGGAGAAGGCAGAAGTGGATTTGGAAGGCAGATTAAGTAGCCAGGATTTAGAGCTTGGGGATGAGAATAAGCAAGTAGGTCAGAACTAAGAAGCTGTGGTAGTGGTTTGGAAAGGATCTGAGAGGCAATTCCTGAGCGATTGCCAAGAATATCAGCCTTTAGATGTGGCTTCCTTTCATGGGCTGGCAGAAAGTCGAAGCTATCAGGATATGAACTTAGCTTAAAGGGCTAGGAACTGGGCTGAGTGTTGGGCCCATCCTTTTTGTCAATTTTAATTATTCAGAATTCAGCCCCTTGAGTGAAATAGTCATATACTAACTAGTCATTCAGTATCCTATTGTCAACACAACCCAGATGGATTTCTTAATTCAGAATTCTGAATACTTCAAGGATCAAGTGTGAATGACAAAGTTCCCACTTGAAGGGAAGAAATCAACCCTGTTTCCCTATACTAATATCTAAATAGGTATGAAGAACGGTATAAAGAGTGATAAGAGTTAGTATAAGGTTCCTGATGCAATGTTTAAGGCCCTACTCACTAAGTAATATACGAAACCAGTAACCTAGTTGTGGCCAGGAAGACAAACTGTGATTTTGGTTTCAATTTATTTTTCTCATTTTTTCCCCGAGTTTTAGTGGATTTCTTACGTTTCTTCTGCAGTTCATCTTCTCTGTTCTTTTATTGCATAAGGACCTTTATTTTTGTTTATAAAAAAGTTTTTAGTGGCTATGATTCCTCAATGTTTGTAAATGTTTCTGTTACCAACTATAATATACTTTGTAAATTAGTCAGACGATTCAAGATACAAAATGAAGATGTTCATAATGTTCCTCAACCTACCATGTGAGTCATCATGAACTCTGAACACGACCATATTAATTGGTTGTGTGTGTGTGTCCTTCCATAGCCTTGTCTTTGTTAAGCCAGACATGCAGTCTGATAGATGGGATTTTACTGTACAGCCACTATTTTCTCAGTGTCTCCAAGCGATATGATATGCCTGTGTCTGATTGTGGGTGTACATCAGTTTATGCAATAAATCTTGCTCATTAATGGATATGCATTTCATTGCCACTGATTTGCCATGATTAGTAATGCTACATTATATATTCAAGGTACTCAATTTAAATCTGAAATCAGGTTAATGATCCTCTAATAAGGTCCTTTAAAGCATTAATAAGTGGACCTTTGGCCTGGAAGTATACAATGACCATGTCCCTTTTTGGAGCGATTTCCTGGGTTGCATACTAGTTTCCTGACTGTTAACTCTACCTTCCTCCTATCACAGACCCTGGGAGGTAATTGTAATGATTCAAACAATTGGGTTCTTGACAACTACATAGAAAACATGGATGGGCTGTCTAGCTCCCACTGTCAATTCCAGCTGGGGGGCCATTGTGAGCATTTGATAACTGAACAGGCAGATGGGAGCCCTTTCTCTTGTATTCTAATCAAATGTTTAGAATTCTGAGCATTGCCTTGATGAGTGTTTTATTGCATGAAGACTTACTTCTGTTTTAGGATTGCTAACTCAAATATTCTGAGTCCTGCCCCTTTGTGTTGTGGTGATAAGGACTATCTATATTTTACACCTTTTGATGAGAAGCTTCTATTTTTGACTAAGCTCCAAGGTTGAAGGGAACCCCCATGTTTGACAAAAGCAAACATGCCTTCTTTCCTTTGTGAGCATTGTCAGGGATCCTAACAGGTGCTTTGGATAGGTTCTACCAGCACTTGCCACTCCATCATTTGGTAAAGACTGCACTTGGGTTTCGGGTCAATTTCCTGATTCTGCTAATCTCACATATTAAGTTAGAAGAAAAGCATCAAGCAAGAACAATGTTAGGTAGCCCGAATATTCCTCATTGATCAGAGCAATTATTTTGGCCAAAGGGTTTAGACATCAGGATGTTTTCTTGCTTATATTATCATATTGAGAGTATGCACAGATCTAATTGATAAAGAATTATTTGTGTGTGTTGAATTTGTTTGATATTCTTTGGCCATAGTATTCCAACTGAACTACAAAAAGTGACCGTGAAATTCTAATAAGCCTACACAAAAATTTATTTATTTATTTTTAGCCTGTACTTTCTCTGATTTACACTTACAATCTCACTGTTAAGGAAGGTCAGATTATATAGTAAAGAGTAATGAAAAAATTGCCTACAAATGAGGCTATCTTTTGACACCGCAGAAATGCAAACTGGAATCTGTCTAGAACCTATAGTTTCTGAAAATTGAATATTTTATTCTATTTAAACTTTATTTGCTGATGTTCAGTTAATTCACATTCACATATGGAAGAGAAAGCATGACAGAGAGGGAGAGACAGAGAGGGAGAGAGAGAGAGACAGAGAGCGAGAGAGAGAGAGAGAGAGAGAGAGATACAGACAAATAGAGATCAAGGTCTCAACCTACTATTTCACTCCCTAAATGCCCTCAGCAACTGGGTTTGTGACATGGTGAACCCAGGAACCCCTAAACATGTTGATTACATGGTGGCAGAACCACTGCCTGATTCTTCTGGACGTTTACATTTGTGGGAAGGAGAATCAGAAACAGGTGGGTCTCAAATCAGAACACTCTGATTTGGGCTCTAATTGATCCAAGTGGTAGTTTTACGTGTTGACTAAAACCATTACCCTGAACCTGCATTTCTAGCGGAACTTAATTCACTTCATGCAATCATATGTCACCAAATGTGATGAGATCTTTCTATTTTTATTGAGATTTTTGTATTAATAAAAATGCGGAGTGACAAAGAGAAAGAAAGGGATTTCGCTCCTGCTGTTCTGTTGCTCAAGTGGCTGCCATGGCTGGAGCTGGCTGATATCAGGAGCAGGAACTTCACTCCTATCTTACAAAGAGATGACAGGGACCCAGGCAGTTGTGCCATCCTCCGCTGCCCTCCAAGGTGCATCAGCAGGAAGCTGGATAGGAAGTGGAACAGCCAGAACCCAAACTAAGGCACCGATGCATGTCTCTGTTATGAGACACCACTTACTTGGCTGCACTGCAACACTGGCCCTGATCTTTTAAATTTGGCATCCAAGTCTCATGCACTTCTTAGGAAACCTAGGGAGTCGTTCTTAGAATCTGCAAAGGTGACTTTTGCTTGCTTTCTGTTGGCCTGATGTATGTGAGCTAAGGGTATGGCGCTTGCACACTAGAAACAAATTCACAGCTTCTCTTTTTACAACCAGAAGTCTCAGCGATTTCCTATCCATAGATAACAATTTTAAAAAATCATTGGTGTATGATACTTAACGATATATTTAGTACAAATCTACCTTAACAAAGTCTGGTAAATAAGTTTAATTATCAAAAATTAAAACAGTTTTGTGTTTCAGTGAAAGGACTTGAAGTATGTTAGTAATGACCCTGGCTGGCCCAATATTTCACTCAACAAATTACTTCAATGCTATTTCCTCTGAGTTTCCTTTTTTTTTTTTTTTTTACATAGCTTTCTGTCATTTCTTCCCATCAGAATATTTAGTTATTTGATAGGAGTGTCTTAAAGATCAATATTAGACTAGTCATTTCAATGCTCTACAAAGAATGCCAATATATTAATATATTATGGTGCTAAAACACAAATAAGAACCATTGACTCAGAGATTATTGCCAATGACAATGACAAGGAGAAGGCAGCTGACAGACTTGGAATTGACTTAACACATGAGCACAATGGAATAGGATATTCATGATCACTCAGATCAATGTGCTTCCTGGAAACATTTCTTTGCACTGTGATTGTGTTTCTCCCGCTTCCATCTCTGCAATCAACAGGCCTCAAATCACATAGAGGTTTGCTTTCAATATTGCTTGCACTTCTCACATGATTTTTTTTATTGCTATTTTGTTTTGGAAAACAGTGTGAGTCTCTCACAGCACTCTATGGGAAAATCACTCTGCAGTGTGGGGTGAATATATTGGAAAATTGTCTGGTTTTCACATTGCTGCATTTCACAATACTTGTACTTTCCTCATTTAAATTTGCAGGATGCCTTTTGTCCCCGAGAATAACTAAATTAAAGGGGAGCAGAGGTGTCATTTTCAAGCAAGTAGCTTACAGAGTGTTAGCTGCTGCTTCCCTAGAGCAAAATCTCATGTTTGAAAGTGCTTGGCATAAGGCCAGCACATACTCTGGGTGGGCTTTTTGTTTTCCTTTTTTTTTTTTTTTAAGATTTTTTTTTTTTTGAAAGTCAGATCTACAGAGGCAAAGAGAGACAGAGAGAAAAATCTTCCTTCCCCTGCTTCATTCCCCACATGGATCACAAAGGCCAGAGCTGAGATAATCCAAAACCAGGAGCCAGGAGCTTCTTCTGGGTCTCCCATGTGTGCAGGTTCCCAAGGCTCTGAGTCATTTTCCACTGCTTTTCCAGGGCACATGCAGGGAAGTGGAGCAGCCGAAATATGAACTGCTGTCCATATGGGATGCTGGCTCTTGAAGGTGGAGGATTGACCTATTGAGTGATACTGCTGGTCCATTTATTGGTTTTTAAAGTAGATCAGTCTGTTGACCCATCAGTGTAGGTTGAAGTGGTTGAGTTGTTGTAGTTTTTTTACGTTTGTGTTGAGCTTTCACATCTCCGTCAAGCATGGTACCATTTAGCTAAACCTTAATTTTACACTTTAAAGTTTCTTCTAGTACCTATAGCTCCTCCCACTCAGCTGTTCATACTCATTTCCAAATAGTATCTCAAAAGTTTTTATTCTGTGTGATTCTGTCAACTTTGTCCTGGCGTATAACAGGTACTTAATGTATATTCACAAATTGATCCTTCTACATGGAAGTTGCTACCATATTTGAATTGCAGAAGCATTTACTGATATATTCTTTGGAAAATACATTATTTTTATTCATTTTCTGCAAATCTTGGAAGTACCCAGAGTAAGGGAATCCCGGTCGCCTTACTGTTTGTATTGCTCTTAGCTTCTGTAGCATTGGTTTGAACAATCAGTGTTGGTCCGTGTCTGTTAAGGACATCTTTAGACATCTTTTAGCTGATTTTAAACTTTTAAGGAAAGTTTAGTAAGCCCTTTTATGGTTTTATTGTGCTTCTCTTAGAGTTTGATTTATTCTTTTTGGAATTCAGTCATATTACACTTTTAATTTCAAAGGCATTCACACAGAAAGGGGTAGGGCGAAAATCATTACAGAGCGTTTAATGTTCTGAAAATAATTCTGCTTACTCACATAGTTGCTCTGAAGTTAACATTTACATAACTAAATACAGATATCTGACTATGTCTCTCTTTCCCATCTATTTGTATGTTTGGTCTGATGATATTTGTAAAACCAGTAAGTGAGTGTGTTCAGTGTTGGTGCAGTATTAAATTATATGTTTAGCCCCATTCTATGTAGTTTCAGAGTATCTTAATAAAGAATTTAGTGACAAATTTAGGACACAAAATTAGTCTTGTTAATCAATACATGATTTTTGAGCTCTTCATTAGGTCAGACTCAACTCTCCACTGAGTGAAAAAATCAGCAAGTAAAAGTCTTCTTCCAAAGGCAAAGCCACACATTGAAGGAGTAACATATTTTGTATTCTTTATCATTTGATGAAATTCATACATTTTGACAAAAGGGATATTTATAAATCTTCACATTGCAAAACCCCACAATTACGATTAGTAAAAAAGCAAACCAATACACTTGTGAAAAAAAGTTTTCTGCATATATTTATAGGCTTAATACCCTACATGCAAAGTACATTTCTACAAGTGAATAGGAAAAGAAGGGGGATGTTGATAGGAGGAGAGTTCCAGTAATGAAAGGTTAAAATATCAAGGAATGAAGAAACAGAAATAATTAGTAAGACTCATATATATAACTCACGAATAAAGAAATGTTAAAAAAATTGAATGATATTATTTTCATGTACTATGTGTTTTTTTAAGATTTACTTATTTTTATTAGAAATGCAGAATTATAGAGAGAAGCAGCAACAAAGAGAGAGGTCCTTCATCCACTGGTTTCCTCCCCCAATGGCCACAACACTCAAAACAGATGATGCTGAACTGATCCAAAGCCAGAAGCCAGGAGCCAGTAGCTTCTTCTGGGTTTCGCATGTGGGTGTAGGGGCCCGGGAACTTGGGCTATAAGCAAGGGAGATCGATGGGACACGGAACAGCTGAGACATGAGCCAGAGCCCCTGTGGGATGCTGGCACTTGACGGTGGAGAATTAGCCGGTTGGGCTGTCATGTTGGTCCCTCATCTACTATGTTTTTAAAGAATTAAATAAACCTTAACAACCATGGTAGATTGAGGTATTCATTCCTTCACTTTGTTCATGGTCTGGGGAAGGTAGATTTTGTGTTTTAGTGTGAAAGCTTGTAAATTAGCAAGACCAATCCTAAGAATTTTTACAGAAATGTGAAAATGTGTGTACACCAATGTGGTTACTGGAGTGTGGTTCTTTTTTTTTTTTTAAAGATTTATTCATTTTTTATTACAGCCAGATATACACAGAGGAGGAGAGACAGAGAGGAAGATCTTCCATCCGATGATTCACTCCCCAAGTGAGCCGCAACGGGCCGATGCTGTTCCGATCCGAAGCCGGGAACCTGAAACCTTTTCCGGGTCTCCCACGTGGGAGCAGGGTCCCAACGCATTGGGCCGTCCTCAACTGCTTTCCCAGGCCACAAGCAGGGAGCTGGATGGGAAGTGGAGCTGCTGGGATTAGAACCGGCTCCCATATGGGATCTTGGTTTGTTCAAGGAGAGGACTTTAGCCGCTAGGCCATGCCGCCGGGCCCTGGAGTGTGGTTCTTAACAGAAAAAATCATAAGTCATCCAGATGGCCATTAACAGGGAGCAGAATGAATAATTCATGTTACGTCATTACAAGCACCACTATGCATCCATGAAATCAACAAATGGGGATATATTGACTGGGGGTAATACTGTATTGTTGGGTTAATACAAGTTATGAAAAAGAATGTAGTATGATTCCACCCTTCTCTAAAATTTGTATGCATGTGTACATGCATGCTTATTGATTTTTGCGAATTTATTTAATACATATCTGCTCCTAGAAAAACGTAGAAGAAATTTTTGCTGTATTTTTTGTATTGAAAAGCACTTGTAATATTTTTGGATAAAATTTGACATTTATTATAAACAATTAACAACTGAAGTTAAATGTTTTCCATACATCATAATAAAGCAAGAGGAAATGAAGCAAAAATAATTGTAAGGAAGGTGATGCGGTCAAAAGAAAGTAGGTGTAGTAGAAGGCAGTGAGTAGAATTTGAGAGAATTTGAGTTGAGATCAAGATGGGAAATGCTTTGCATTATTTACTGATACTTTGTAAGACGTAATTGATTACAAAGTTCATTTAGAGTGTCAAGCTCAACCTGGGTGAGAATAGACAGGGCAGGAAGCAAAAATCACATGAAACCAGAGAACACATCAGTGTGTTTGATAACATTAAGATTGGAGAAATGGTGGTTGTGATCAGGCTGAAAGTACAGATGACCATCCATTTTGTTTTTAATTGCAAAGGCAGATATACAGAGAGGAGGAGAAACAGAGGGGAAGATCTTCTGTCCGATGATTCACTCCCCAAGTGACCGCAATGGCTGGAGCTGAGGCAATCCGAAGTCAGGAGCCAGGAGCTTCCTCCAGGTCTCCCACATGGGTGCAGGCTCCCAAGGCTTTGGGCCATCCTCGATTGCTTTCCCATGCCACAGGCAGGGAGCTGGATGGGACACGAGGCTGCTGGGACTAGAACCGGTGCCCATATGGGAATCCATATGGATTCAAGGTGAGGACTGTAGCCAGTAGGCCACCAAGCTGAGCCTGACCATCCAGTTTTAAAGGTGTTAACTGACATGTCAGTGGAACACTCAAATGAGGATGTGCCATAGACAAGTAGAAACAGATGATTGGGATATTGACTGAATCTGGAGTCAAAGTGGAGATTTGGGCATCATCATCATCAGGGGAGGTGACAGTTGATGGATGTGATCCTTGCCAGGAAGAGTCAGGATAAACAGCAATGATTAGGAACTGTAAGCCGACCACAGCAGAGAGCATTCCCTCTTTCTGTCAGATAGGGCATGTTTTCGTTCTCATTCAAGTTTGTCCTCAACATAATGAAGTCTCTGAATGTTAAAAAGAGAATTAGTAAGGAATGAGAGTGTGGAGCGATAAACTTAAGAGAATGTTTTAAAAACTTGACTAGCAGAAACTTAATCTATCATAAAGCCTTAAATTTTCTTTTCTAAGTTTTAATCTTATCCTTTCATGAAATCGTCTCATGGCAATTATTCCCTAATTTATTCTCAGAATGCTTTTGTGTGGGTAGACACAATTTGATGTTGTCTTCAGATGGAGACAGTTGGCCTGTCTTCTTTGATTTTTTGACTTTTTTGTTTGTTCTTGTTTGTGTGAATTCCCAATCAAATGTTTCATGTGGAATATCTTTCTCCAGTAGTATTTCAGACTATGGTTTCTCAGACTTTGGCAAGCATGGAATCCTCTAGTGAACTTGTTATGACACTGACTGATACTTTTTTGGGAGATTCTGACTCAGTAGGTTTGGGGTGGAACCAATGAACTGTTTCTCATGGTTTAAATGATGATGCTGCTCGCCTTCAAACCACAGAGGGAACAGCCCATTTTTTATCTTTGAAAAAGATTTACGCATTTATTTTCAAAGTCAGAGTTACAGAGAGTGGAGGGAGACTGCAAGGGAGAGAGAGAGAGAGGTTGATCGTCCAACTGCAGGATGAACCCTGATGGGTAAAATGGCGAGGACTGAGGCAGGCAGGAGTCGCAAGGCTCGTCTGCATCTCCCACAAGGATGATAAAGGCCTATACATTTGAGAGTAGCCAGGATGCAAACCAGCACCCACATGGTGTTACATGCAGTGGCTTAACTTGTTATGCCATTACTAACTGCTCTGTTGAAATTTAATGATAAGGACTTTTTATTCCTTATACAGATTTTTTTAAGTGACCAATAATTTAAGCAACTGAATTATTTTGTTTGTTTGCCTCTCCTGGTCTGGTGCCTCCAGACTTGTTTGATGCTCTTGGGAAAATATATATGAAGGAGTGCACAGTGAAGTTGTCCTCAGGATTTTGGCAAAAAAAGGCAAATTGGTTTCTCTCCTGAGAGTTCACATTAAATGATGTGTCCAGTACATGTTGAACAATAATGCTTAGTCATGGCCATGGGCATCCTCTAATTGGTGGTTCCTCCAGAGGAAGAATGTGTGATAGTAGAGATGTTTGGGTGCTGCTCTGCCCAATGGAGAGGGCGTTCAAGTCCTGAAGAACAAGCATCTTGCTAATAGAGTGAAGTTTCTGTTCTGCGGCTGGGTTATTCTTTTGTGAAGCTTCAGTAAAAGTCTCTCTTGCCTAAACATTTCCTTTCATTTTAATTGCACTTTATTTCTACATAATGTGAATAGGCTGATCAGATAAGAGCCATTTTCTGTTGTGTGTTGGTTAGCCTTCTGATTTATACCTTTGTGTCATGTGAATTGATCATCTTAGCATGTAGTAGAAAAATCCATTTCCTAAATCTATGGGGACTGGGACAAGCACAGCACGAACCATCATAAATTCACCAAGACAGCAGAAGGGTTGGTCCTCTGGAAAGTCAACAGCCATTCCTCACTGGACTCACCTGCGTTCCTGACTGCTTCACCTGCTGTTCATCTGTTCATTCACTGGGCTATGGCATTTTCTGAACCTAAAAGGTGCTTTGAAGGGCTGACCCTTTCATTGACAGTAGAGGCCACAACCTCCCATTGGTGGCTATCTCGTGAACCTGGCAGTTGGCATGATTTAAAAGCCAAGGTTCACTATTAAGACATATCCCACAGTGTTGTGGGGTGTTTCTCCTTTGTGTCACTTTGGTCTGAAGCGTGGTGGAGAAGGGGTTCAGGTGGTGTTAGAGTGTGAATCCATCAAACTTTAACCTCAGGCCCTTCCTTTTCTTTAATTTGGGAATCACTTGGCTGCATCCTACTTTGCTTACTTTTGAAAAATAACTTTTCTTAGTTTGATTTTTCCATTTTAACCTTTGTAGCACAGGATGACACTGCTCGATAATAAGCACAAATAATACGTCCTATTACATTGAATATGGTCTTAAGAGCATACTAGAGGGAAACATATTCCTCACAGCACCAAATATAAGTGAATGTGTGCTGGACTTACTGCATTAATAGACAAAACACATACATGAGGATGTATTTTAATAAAGGAGAATGAAGAAACAGCTTCTTTCTTTCATAGGACATTCTTAATAGTTGTTTACTTTTATATATGTTGTAGTGGGAAGACTGTTCTTCAAACTTGACTAAGGATTTGTAATCATTTTACAGTCTCCCATTTTTATTCTCTAAATGGTTAGGGAATATGTGTGCAGCTTGCTTGGGAGATAGTACTTGGTGCCTGTGTATGTGAGTAATGGTGATTATGATATGCAATATGAAATAAATTTCAAATTAAATTGATATTTTGAATGGTTGGTGAGACTGAGCAAATACAGAGTTAAAAGAATGAAATATTAGGCATCACAATTTTTTAGCTGTGCCTCTGCCTTCTTTATCCTGTCCCAAGGGGGTCAGTTGTGTCAACTGATGTCACCAACTTGCCGACATTACTTAGAAAGGCAGAGAGAAAGACAGATCTTCTATCTATGAATTCACTCTCTGAATGCCTAGAGCAATCAGGGGGCCAGACTGAGACCAGGTGCCCGGAAACCAACCCAGATCTCT
Source organism: Ochotona princeps (assembly GCF_030435755.1). Classification (NCBI taxonomy): domain Eukaryota; kingdom Metazoa; phylum Chordata; class Mammalia; order Lagomorpha; family Ochotonidae; genus Ochotona; species Ochotona princeps. The sequence continues at coordinate 14,119,042 of NC_080861.1, forward strand.
CACCTGAGTGGCAGGGGCACAAGGTTTTGGATCATTCCCTTCTAGATATACTTTGCTCACAAGAAGCTGAAATTGGAGGCAGAGTCAACACTTGATCTAATTTGGGATATGGGAGAACAAATGGTATCGTACTGGCTACTGTAAATACCAGCTCCATGCGCTCATCTTGACCGCCTTCTGGAGGGTACTATTGTCCTAACTTCACCAATAGGGGATGCCAGAAATAAAGCATCCACCCGAGTGTGAGAATGTGGTAGCCTGATTTCAAATACTGCCATGGCTCTGACACTCTCCACTGACTGCCATCGGGTAAATGAGTTGCTCCTGCCTTCCTCTCTCCTCCATGACAGTCATTCTTCCAGGTAACGCTGTCTACTGGAGCTCTGTGCTCTTTTTCAAATATAGTCTGGCTCTTGGGACAACCTTGTTCATGTCCATTGCTTCCTTAAACAGTGTGAGTTCCCTGATACTTATTTGCAGTGACTTGAAACTCCTTTTATGCCCCAGATTCTTAGGTGATAATTTACATCAACTGACTGGTGATCATTTCTTGATTGCTCTATCATATCCATGCGTGTAATTGCCCACTGCTTCTGGAAATACTATCTGCATTTGTTCCTTACTAAGTGTCCTTACCAACTGTCCAGTGTGCCATGCTCATCCTTATGACTTCATGTCCACTCTTTCATATTAAAGGGACAATGATATATATATATATCACTTCACTCTGAATAAAATCACTCTGAATACATTGACCCCCTTCATCTACCCACTTCCCATGCCGGGAAGACATTGATCAGGGACGAATATTTCTAACACACTAAGAGGTAACCTGAACGTGAAATGAAAATGGCTTGTCCATCTTTGAAGTTGTTTCCAGATTTCTATTTTACCAGAATTGGGTTGATGGCACCTGCAGTGAATTATCCACATCCTCTTTAAGTGATTTTCCAGAGGAAATCGTTTAGGGAAAGTTTGTGCTTCGTTTTAAAAACACCTGAAGGAAGCTATAAAAATAGTGAACTGTGGAGATACAGCGTTTGAGTTGTACAATATCGACAATCACAGGGTGATTAGGAAAAGAATGAACTGTAACAGATTAGGGAACCTTCATCCAGTTGCTCCAGAAAGACATGAAAAGACAATGGCCCATCGCTTTGTGTACCCCCATGCACACATGTGTTGTTGAACATATTCTTTTATATTCTTCCCTTAGGTCTTTAGAAAATTTCTCATCTGAAAAAACTTGCATAGTGTGACTATCTGATTTTGCATTTACAGCATTTTTTCCACCATTGTTTTTGTAATTGTACCGCTATTTTTCCATAGGACAATTAATCGCCTATGAATATGATTTTGTTCCATTTTTTATCAAACACAAGATAATTATATACCAGATGGAATCTTGACCCTGTCAAGCTAAGCAGCTTTTATTTCCTAACTTGTGTCTTGACTCATCCATATTATGTTGTTCTTTTTTGTTTGTTTGTTTTTTAAATCTGAAGAGAGAGAAAGAGAGAGATTTTCCTCTTGCTGGTTCAGTCCCCAAATGGTTGCATTGGCAGAGCTGGGCCACTCTAATGCCAGGAGTCAGGAGCTTCTTTCAGGTGACCTCCATGGGTCCAGGGGTGCAAGGACGTGGACCTTCCTTTGCTTTCTAGGACACTATCAGGGATCCAGATCAGAAACAGAGCTGCAGGTCTTGAACCAGTGCCCTTGTGGGATGTGGATGCCACAAGTGCAGGTGATACCGGTTAAGTTCCATGTTATCTTAAATGTCTAAGATAGACTGTCTACTTGCTTCTTCAGCTTACATACTCAGAACTTCTCTGATTTGTAACATTCTTAAAGGCTTGTTAAAATTTCTGACTGCCTTCATTAGCTAAATTCCGCCACCCCCTCTTTGGTAGCTTGTAACTAGAGAGTCATAACATAGTGTGTAAATATTTAAGATATGTTAAACAATGCTATGATAACAAATTGGTTCTTAATATTATGGGAAGATACAGGACCTTAGACTGTTCTTTCTTAGAATGTTCTTTCCTTCAGCATTTGCTCTAAAGCCAGGCTGGATAATACCTTGTAATAGGATGAGTGCTAACTACTTCCAGGAAATGCAGTCTCCCTAATTACAAGGGTGTTTTTCAGTGGTTCAAGTTGAGTCTGCATCTGCTTGGTGTTGCTTTTACAGGTGTAGTGCACAAAGCTTTTGATAAGTAGAATTAAAAGATAAGTTTATTTTGGCGCAAAAATGTTTCAAAATCCATACATACTTTTTTTAAAAAAAGATTCAACTATTTTTATTGGAAAGTCATATATACAGAGAGGAGGAGAGATATTCCCCAAGTGGCTGCAATGGCTGGAGCTGAGCTGATCTGAAACCAGGAGCTGGTAGCCAAGAGCCTCCTCTCGGTCTCCCACATGGGTGCAGGATCCCAAAGCTTTGGGCCATCCTTGACTGCTTTCCCAGGCCACAAACAGGGAGCCTGAAGGGAAGCAGGGCTACCAGGGTTGGAAACAGTGCCCATACTGGATCCTGGCATGTGCAAGGCAGGAACTTTAGCCGCTAGGCTACTGTGCCAAGCCCCATGCATACTTTTTATAGTATCTATTTTCTGTGAAATGTTGAAACTCCTCATAGGCCTGCATCTAAAAAACAAAGATTTTGATTTTTTAAAAACTCCATTTTCCATATACATTTTGAAGCGTTCTCCTACTCTGTGTTGCATTTGGAGTCCTCAGCTTTTCTCAGTTTACTCTGCCGCATTGCCAACATCAGGGCATACTGACATTCCACTTCCTTTCAGAGCAACAACATCATAGATTCCCTCAACCGCCCGTCCGTCCTTCACTGAGCCGTCTTCATTTTGTAACCAGGAGTCTTGCATTTTGTTGCTAGAGCAAAAGCCACACTTTACTGGTCAATGAATGGGGGGAAACAAACCCTCCAAATTAAGAAGAAATTCACTCCTACAAAATAAAATCTTGGGAGACTGTATCGACTTTGCTTAAAGTATCTTTTGAAATCTCCCACCATAATTACCATTATATTTTGAACTTGATGTCTTTTAGCTGCAACCATGGGCACACCACTGAACTCAGGCGGCCTTGAAACATGCTCTTCTTCAACCAGCAGGATGGCTCAGTTGGCTAATCCTATCCCTTCAAGTACCAGGACCCCATACCGGCACCGGTTCCTGTCCTGGCAGCTCAGCCTCCCATCCACCTCCCTTCTGTAGCCTGGGAATGCAGTCAAGGATGGCCCACACTTTGGGACCTCAGCTGAACCTATGTGGGAGACCTGGAAGTAGATCATGGCATTGGATTAACACGTTGTGGCCATTTGCAGAATGAGCCAGTGGATGGAAGATCTTTCTTCATTTTATTTACATAGTATTTCTGAAGCCTATCAAGGTGCCTGGCAGATGGGAAACATTCAGTGAACACTGATTGTGTTAGGGAACTAAGCTACTGAAGAAGATAACAGTATGTGATTGAGGAACACTTTTAGGATTGGGGCACACATGTTGGATGTGTTTAGTCTTAGCGTAAGTACAAAGACCAGTCAGAAGTGAGCAATTCTGAGACTACTCCAAACAGCAATCAATTTTAAAAACTTTCAGAACATTCCATTTGATACGAACTTGTAATGTTTGCTTTTTTTTTTTTTTTTTTTTTTTTGGAAGGCAGAATTAGAGAGAGATGGAGAAACAGAAAAGGGCATAAAGAGAGTGATCTTTCATCTCCTGGTTCATTCCCCAAATAGCCCAATGGCCAGAGTTGAGCTGATTTAAAGTCAGGTGCTTCTTCTGGGTCTCCCATGTGGGTTGTGGGGCCCAAGGACTTGAGCCACCATCACTCCTTTTCCAAGTCATAGGCAGGGAAGTGGATTGAAAGTGGAGCAGTTCATGTCATCCACTGGCAAACCCGAACACCAGAGGAGGGTGTGGGTCGGGCCAGGTTTGGTCGCGACAAAAACTAGTGCACAACATGGAATGCCAGGGTGAGATTACCTGTACTGGATTTGAATGCAGCACCCAACCAACACGCGTGAGACCCAGGAAGGGAGAGGGCAGAGCCAGCGGGGGGATTCAGGGGATGGTCCCCTCGCCAGACAGCTACTCTCACTGGATAGCGTGGGCTGGGATGGGGACAGACCAGACCGGGCAGGGCTGCAACACCTGAGTGCCGCATGTGGACTAAATCAGGGAAAAGCCAGGCTGGGCTGATTATTCCTACTGGTGCAAGCATAAATTGGAACGGGTGAAGGTTGTTTGGGCTTAGCCGCAGCAGCTGGCAGAAGCTGGCACTGGGGGCTAATTCTGTCAAGTCAAACCACAGAACCACCCAAAGAGTGCATAAACCGGGACTGAGAGAGACCCGGGAGGGAAGTGGTGGGGTTCCCCCCTCTTGGGTCACTACTCCCGCTCCTGCGGGAGGGCATGAAAACTAGGACGGGGGCTGGGGTGGCTAGAAGGAGAGGCACTCAGCAACATCCGTGAGGGCTGGATGGTTGAATTGGTTGGAGGGAACTAAGCTTCAATGCCAATTGACAGGTATGGGAGCCAAATGGGAAGCGGGACAGACTGGACTAGTCTGCTATGCATACTGGCAGGCCAGGGTGGGGGGCGGGCCTGGTGGGGGTTATTGTGGGTCTCCCCGACAGGGCTGCGGCCCCCACTGGTTGATGAAAGAGTCGAGTGCGTGCTGGGCAGAACCAGGCTGGACTGCAACACCCTTGGTTCCAGTGCAAGTCGGGACTGAGAGCGGAGCCAGCCCAGCGATTGCAACCACCAGCTGATCGTGGCGATGGACTGTGCCGGGCCTGGTGCTTGCTGGAACATGCAGGAATCTGATCTGGGAATACCTCAAAGTTTCTTTGGTGATTTCCCCAATCAAACTGCTGGACTCAGAACCCTGGCCAGGAGAGCACAGAGGACGGAACAGGTCAATCAACCACCTCAGCTAAATGTTGGGCAGCGAAATACTGGGCAAATGAAGACTCTATGATGGACTGTGACAATCAGTGGATTCTTCAATGACCGAATTGAGCTGGGAGTGGTGAGACTGGCAGCGATCCATAACTGGAGGACTATTAAGACCACTTGAGCAAGTATCTCAGAGCATGCCCCACATCCGAGGACTTTGGGTGGGTGGGAGACTGGGTGGGGATTCTCCCTCAATATCCCCCTTCACCTCAGATACATAAATAGTATAATAAAAATATATATTAAAAAACAAAAGAAAATGGAGCAGTTGAGACTTGAATCTGCTCCCTTATGGTATGCTGGCATTCCAGGCAAAGACTTAGCCTACTGTGTCTCAGCACCAGCCTCTTGTTATGAATTTTAAACATTATTCAGTAAAAATGCTGAAAGATTCTGTGATCAGAATCTGGAGTGTGAGAAGTACAAGGCAGAGAGGAATGTAGTATGATGGTGGAAAACAGATACAACTGGAAAAGAACATTTAGTCAGAAATTGGAAGACCTTGTTGCCTTTGTAAGGATATAGATATGCTATCTCTAAAAGATGATAAGCTGTAATGTTAATGCAGTGAGCACTGATAATATCGGACAATGATTTGAACAGTTAGCTTTGGTTAGGATGAGAGCTCTTAAAGAGAGTCTTAGAAACAGATTAGGTTAGAAGTTATATAAATAGAAATGGAAACTCTTGCAATCTCTTGATGGAGATGCAAATCATTAGTACAGTCACTATGGAGAAGAGTATGGAGCATCCTCAGAAAACTAGATTAGATATTAGGCAGCTTGTGAATGTTCACAACAGAGTACCTGGGTTTGACTCCTGGCTGTGGCTTTGCCTGGAACTCCCTGCTAGGGAGGCAATGTGAATGTCCCATGTAGTTGGGTTCCTGCTATAAATATGGGAAAACTGAATTGAGTTCCCAGGTACCAGCTTATCCCAAGCTGTTGTGGGCATTTGAACAATGAACTATTAAAGAGGGCTCTCTGTCACTTCTTCTTTGCCTCTTAAATGAAAAGCGAATAAATAAGCAAATACAAGCATAGATAGAAATAACCTACAGTCTGTAAATCCTGATAATGGGTATATATACAAAGAAATTGATATCCTGTGTTCAGTACTATGACATAATAGGTGTTCAATAAACATCTATTTTCTGATGTTTATTGAAGCACTATTCACAATAGCCAAGATATGGCATCAGCAGAGGTATTCATTGACAAATGAATGGGCAAAGGACTTGTGATATACATACACAGGAAAATAGTATTCAGCCACAAGAAAGAATGAGATATGATCACTTGCAGCAACTTAGATGCAACCGGAGAACACCATGTTAAGCAGAATAAACAAGGCTTAGAAAAGCAAGCACCATGTGTTTGCATTGTATGTAGAAGCAGACTGGTTGGTCCTGTGGGAGTAGACTGGAATAGCGCTTTAGCAGAGCCTAAAAAGGTGGTTATCGGATCCAAGGGTGCTATTGAATCGTAAAAATATGCTTTCTAAGGTTCCGTTGCACAGTAAGATAACTCTGATTTACAATAAATGATTGAATGTTTTAAAATAACTAGTGGAGAGGTTTTTACATATTCCCAGCACAGAGAAATGACAAATGTCTAGGGTGTTAAATATCCCAATTAAACGAATCTGATTATTCCACATTGCATGTTTGCATTGAATTGTCACTTTGTACTCTAACAAACATGAACAATTATCGTGTGTCAATGAAAAAGAAAATGGTACCTTTTAAAAAAAGGTTTATTTTTATTGGAAAGGCAGATATACAGAGAGGAAGAGAAACAGAGAGGAAAAGCTTCCGTCTGATGGTTCACTCCCTAAGCGGCTGCAGTGGCTGGAGCTTAGCCAATCCAAAGCCAGGAGCCAGGAGTTCTTCCGGGTCTCCTCATGCAGGTGTAGGATCCCAAAGCTTTGGGCAATCCTCGACTCCTTTTCTAGGCCACAGGCAGGGAGCTGGATGGGAAGCAGGGCCGCCGGGATTAGGACCAATGCCCATATGGGATCCAGGTGCATTCAAGGCAAGGACTTTAACTGCTATGCTATCGCGCTAGGCCCAAAATGGTAACTTTTCACAGAAGAAATAGCACAGGTTAGTATCCATGAAATTCTGGCTTGGGCAAGTTGTGTTGAAAATGAAGCAGCCCCCTGGAAGGAGCACTGGCAGAAACGGAGGCAATTCATGGGTGTGGAGGATCAATGGCTTTGAAAGATGAGCTAAAGGCTCCATTTCAGGGTATTCTCAACGCAGAGAGCAAGTGCAGGAGGCAGAACAGGCCTTGGGGACATAACAGAGTGTTGAGCGTTAGACATGTGAGTTTGGAAGTATTTGCTAGGCTGTTCTGTCAGCCAGCTGTGGCTGCCTTGAAGTCCAACAGAAATACATATAGAGTCCTGAAAAAATGTATAATAAAGGTTCAGATTTTAGAAAGAGTAATAGCAATAGCAATCTTAATTTCTGAGGGTCTTCTTTGTACTGTGGTGACTCCTTACTTGACCCCTTGAGGTAAGCACATGTGTGGTGATATGGCAAGGTAGCAAATTGGTGGGTAGCACTGATTGGTTTAAAGACTTCTAGGGAGAGATCCTTACTCCTTTACTCCTACAACACTGAAATAATCAATGCCCTCTCTCTGTTCTTAGTTCTGCTGCTCTAATGTGCCTGTCATCATCAGGGGAACCTTTCCAAATTTAGATTTCATGGCAGTGATGTCATTCTAATAAGTAATATTCTCGAGTGGTTTCCAGTTCTCTACAGCAGTAACATGCAAACACTCCCTTCAAACATCTGAATTAAATACATATCGCCAGAACATATGTCACATTCAGAGGGTTTTTTTTTTCTGGCATAACTGTGGTAATTAATGACCTCTGAGGCAAGGCACTATGATTTTCAGGATTTTGCTGACATGTGACAAGATTGAAAGGGAAGTTGAAGACACAGGAAAAAATGGTTTCAAAGGCAGAGTCCTATGAAATATGTAGAAGTAAGACAGGATGATTATTGGCTAGAGAAGGATAGGAAGCAGAAATTAATGTGATGATTGCAAAGGGAATAGACCTATCACGGTTGAATATTTCTTGGTATCTGAGAACAAGAGACATTCACATAGCCTCATCTGTCTAGAGTTTTGCAGTTGAAACTTTGCGGAAAAAATGGGTGACATCAATGTGGAGTGACAGTATTGAAAGAAGATGTTTTTGAAATAGGGAAAGTTGAGCATAATTTGGCCTCAATTGAAGGAAGTGGTAGCAGTGCAGGATTGGAGATGCCCTTAGGAGAGGAAGGTGTGCCATTGATGGTATGTCATGGATCCATGGGACACATGAACAGATCCAGGACACAGGTGGGACAGTCAACCTTGGAAAACATAGTCCATTGCTACTTCTTCTTCTAAGCAAGAATGGGAGGGCAGATGAGGACGAAGAAAGCTTGAGTTGAAACACAATCAAGATAGATCCTGTTCAAACATTTGAGTACCCTCGAAGTGTGTGAGCCAGCAGGCCTAAGAGGCCTGTACCTGGGAAGGCGGAAGCACATCTGTCTTGGTTGGAGAATTTCATGCTTTGTTGTTCCAGTAATGAGGGCATTTTCAAATATAAGACTATTATTAAATAGCCAGGAAATAAAAATGGAGAAATTGTATCCTATCCATGTAAACTCTCAGGTATACTTTCAATCCCAGATCTTAAACTCCTGTCATTTAAAAAAAAAAAAAGCGTTTGAGGGCCTGGTGTAATAGCATAGCCTACTGGCTAAAGTCCTCACATTGAACGTGTCTCGATCCCATATGGTTCTAATCCCAGCAGCCCCGCTTCCCATCCAGCTCCCTGCCTGTGGCCTAGGAAAGGAGTCGAGGATTGCTCAAAGATTTAGGATCCTGCACCTGCGTGGGGAGACCCGGAAGAACTCCTGGCTTTGGATTGGCTAAGCTCCAGCCATTGCGGCTGCTTGGGGAGTGAACCATCAGACGGAAGCTTTTCCTCTCTGTCTCTCCTCCTCTCTGTATATCTGCCTTTCTAATAAAAAAATAAATGTTTTTTAAAAGCCTTCAAATTATAATGAAATATACAAACCAAGAATAAAAATGAAAGGCTTATACATTATATTTTTGTGTTAACATTTTAATATTGCGTACGTAACAGTAGAATTTTCTCTTACCAAAGATGATGAAACGAAACAAAGATCATAAGAAGTGTGTCCCTTGAGTCTGCCTTACACAGCATGATCAGGCTGATGCAGAGCGGAGAAGTCACTGACAGTGTACATCACGCCATAAACTGAAAAGATGTCAGTTGACTGTGATGTCGTACGTTCGAAAGCAACATGGGACAGATGTGTTTCTGATGGTCATCTGTTGTTGCGTGTGCTTTATGCGTCTTGTCTCCACTGTTTTTTTTTCCGTTGAATGACAAAAGTGTAGCAGCAAAGTCAATCAAAGCAAAACAAATGCAAAGCCTTTTGGGATGCGCAATGCAGCTCCCAGTGAGTCCATATCTTCCCACTGCTCCCCATGCACGGCACCTCTGTTGTCACTCCTGAGTGCTACCTCTTCAGTGGGCTAAAGAAGGGGCATTCTTTTTTCAAACCATATCGCTGATTCAGCAGGTTGATGAGACGGCTGAGCATGGCACTGGCTGATAAACAGAGCTAATAAGCAAAGCTAGACATTACCGCTCATGTGCACATGAATTTGAGGTGGGCTTGTTACGTTCTGTTATTATCTAGAGGGTGCCCTGGCAGGAGACTATCATTCTCCAGTTCCCTAATAGAGTTCTTCTCTGAATTGAAAATTAGATCTCTGATCTGCCTGGGTTTTGAAGAATGCAATAATGATTTTTTTTTCCAACACTGCTTTAGGCTACGGACTAGTCCCAAAGAAAGGAGGGATACAAGTAGGACGGAAATTAGGCTCAGTGTGAGGGACATGGATTGCCAGATTGATTGAAGAATAATTACTTGATATTCGAATGCTTTGCCTAACACCACAGTATGCAAACAGCCAAAGGAAGTTGGTTTTATGCCAGAAAATCTCTGATTGTGGCGTATGTTGTGTGGATACCTACTGAATTCAGGTGTCTAAAGGAGTGTTTGCATGTTACGGTTGTAATATGAGATCACTGCAATGAAATCTAAATTTAGAAAGATTGCCTTGATTATGACAGGTGCCTTCGAAAAACAGAAAGTAAGAACAGAGAGGGCATTGATTATTTCATTGTTGTAGGGGTGAAGAAATCAGGATCTCTCCCTAGAACTCTTTAAACCAATTAGTGTTTTGCTGTAAAGCCAGATCTGTGCCATCAGGTAGAATTTGGTGTCCTGGTTTGGAAATAGACAAGTGTGAGTTGAATCAGAGATCTTAAGGGTGTTCTACAGTGTATTTACGCTATTAGGTATACCATGAAAACAAAAGGTCTATTTGATTAAATCATTCGGGCAAGCGTGATGTGGTCCACATCCATCCTAGGTAGGTTCAGTGCCTCTTACAGTATTACAGGAAAAGGAAATGACCTAAGGCAAATACGATGCTTGCGTTTCATACACCCACACTTTGTGACCACATCATCTGGAGAAAATCCATATCATATTCTATTCTAACATCAAGGCAACATTTTAAACTGTAAGACAATTGTTGGGAATTTAGGATCCAAAGCCACCAGTTTTTTTTTTTTCCCCTAGTCTTTTTCTTTGATGAAATGAAAGATAATCAGTATGTATTTTGAGACTGTGAGTATTATTGACTACATTGTCCACTTTATAATATTTGAACTACAGTAAACTTGGCAAGAGATTCACTTACATGAAGATGAAAGATAACCAAGGATGAGCATGGGACCTCAAATTCAAATTTAAAACTTTGTACTTATTCCACGTTATCAATATGTTAAAGGCATGGTGGTGCTCTGAGGATGTGGCCGTAAATTTAAGTCCGTGATTCTCTCTTACTTCTCTCGCATATTCTCACTTGCTCTCTGTACTTTCCTTGTTTTTGTTTCTTTTTTCCCTATGCATCTTAAAGTCTCTGTCCATCTCTGTCTCTCCAGCTCTCTTTTTCCCCTTCCTTTTTTTTTTTCTCAACCTTTGTTTTTTCTATCTCCTGAGTCAGCACAGCAGCAGACATGGAGATGCAATTCCATCAATTAAAGGTGCATGTGCTGTGATTTCTTACACTGGCTTTCTGCTGAATTTCCATTTCCTGGAAAACGCAGGCATTCTAAGCAATTCCAGGATTTCCCCCTAGCTCCTGATATATTCAATTACTCTCTCTTCCTGCTTCTTATGGATTCAATTCTGCCTTCCTCCACCCCACCCCCAAACTCGCTGACAAGGGAGTGACATTCTCAGGCATCCCACCATTTCAGGACAAAGGTATGGAGACAGATAAAGAGTCCACTCTTGTTCTAAAAACTTAGTAAATCATCTCTGTGCTTCTCAGTGTTGACTTGGAAGGCATTTTCTCACCATCGGCAGATTGTATAATTAATCACTTTTTGGAAGCAGTATTCACATTTCTTATCTTACTTTGCTATGCACATCATTTTTCAAACCTTGTAACGATGAGATGGTATTTCAAGTAAGGGTGGCCCCACAAATCATGTGCAGTGTGTGGACTTTGGTTTCATTTCTTTGTTGAAACATCTGGTTTTGTTTAGTGCATGGCAGAAGGAAAAGGTAGAAAACACGCAACAAAAGTTCTCACTGCCCTCTGCTGTGGTAGCTTTCTCTTTTTTTGTTGTTGTTGTTTTAAGGAGCTTAGCACCACAATTTAAAAAGGAAGTTTCAGGATATCCATACTTACCAAGCCTTACCTGCATGTACATGGCCACAAAGAATACTCAGTGACATGTCTTTCTAAATTCCAGTCTGAGAAATCTGCCTTGAACAAAGCAGACCAATGTGCAGGTCACTGTTGTCTGTGGTGACATGATTTACTTGCAACAGTGTCAAGTTAAATGTCATGCCGTTAATAAGGGTGATATGAACCATTGCAGCCCCTCAACTTTGGGAGCCACATAGCAATACATTTTGTCTTCAGGAATCTTCAGACCTCTTTTATGGGAATAATACTCCATCACTTATGATACATAAACTCAGGATTGGCAGTGTTTGTTAAAACACCATCATGCCCACTGGAGGCCGAGGTTGGTCTCCAAAGTCATTTGTGCCAGGCAGATGCTGTGCTTATAAATGGTCACCATACTTCACATAAATCCAATCTAGTTTGCAGAGACACTCTTCTGAATACCATCCACCTGCTTTGGGACTCGTCCCTTCATAACTTTTTTTGTTATGCTTTTGACAAAAGGAAAATTCAGCAGGGATAGAGGGCAGTCAGGGTAACCCAAAAGATTATTTGTGTACAAATGTGTATACATTTGCTGTTATTTTCTATTGTTTTCTTGCCAATTGATTGTTAGGACTGTGATTTTATCTATTTTGTGGTCTTATGTGATAAAGGGATATTGGTTCTGCTAGTAATGGGAGAAATCACGGTTATAATTGGTAACATTATACTTGCTACCTAGATCATGATCTTGTGTGGTAGTGTCATTCAGTCTTCATAGCAACTTTAGGGTAAAATTCCATGATAAGGTATCTTACAAATTTGGATATAGTGTAATGAACAGTTGGCGCTGGAATCCTTAGACTTTAAAAGGAGTCAGCTAACCCAGAAAACTTCTTTCCTGTGAGCATAAAGACTTCACATATTTTAGGAGACTGAATACTTAGGAAACAGTTTTTAAAAATATTCGGTGTTCACGATCCAACTGATACTCTCTTTTTGTAGATGGGAAAATGGAGGAATTATTTATTAAGTAGTTGACCTGAGTCATGTAGTTAGAGGGTATGAAGCTTATAGGTCAGTGTGGCTCTGTAGTTCTTGCTTTCTACTGCTAGGTTACAAGGTAAGGCATCAAAAGGAATCTAAGGGAAGGATCAAGTTGTTCGTTAAGAGTCAAGAAACCATGACCCCATTTTGTTGAAGCTTTTCTGTGTTTCAGCACTATATTCCCACAGGTGCACAGGGGTGATGAGGAACTGACGCAACATACAGAAAGCTGGCTGGGTCCTGACTTGGGGAGCTAAATCATTCAGGAGTCTTGATTAAAGCTTCAGTTGCCATTTCAAAATAGATTTTATGAACTGCAGAAATTATCTTAAGCCTGGCTTCATGTATCCAACATGAGTGTTTTCTTTTATTGGGCTTTTGCTGTTTCCTAAAGTGCCACAAAAAAACATGTGCTTTTGCTTGTAAAGTGATGCCAGAGGCTGGCATGTGAGATCAGGAAAACTATGCCAAAAGAGCAGTGAATTTTCCATCTGGATTTCACTTTGGGAAATCCAGGATGAATAAATATTCAAAATGCCAGCAACCAAAAATACGGAGCCTGAATGTTTCTGCCTGAAGTATTTCAGCCTACATATGACTATCTTTGTTCCAATCATAGCACTTGCTAGAATCAAAACTGGAAAAGAGAATGTATAACTTAGATACTATCTGACATTGTTGAAAAACAATTTGGCCGTATTTATAGATAACTTCATATAATTTCTAGGCTTTCACCTGACCTTGTATCAAGTGATAGGAAAGGCACATGTATGTACAGAGATGTTTATCATAGTTTTATTTATTCATTTATTAATTGTTGATTTATTTATCTGGCTAAAATAATATTTTTGTTTTAAATAAGCCAATGAGAACTCTATAAAGTAAAGTCTGGATATGCTTTTCATTCTAATTCCACTGGCTAAAGTTCAACGGTTCTTAACAATTTGATACATACTTCATATTTGTATCTTCTTGGCCTATTTCATATATATAAACACAGACATGTGTGTGTATTCATTCATGTATACATACATTTAGCTACACATATATGGAAAATTAAAATTTTAAGAAAATGTTATAGTTACAGTAACTACACAATAACTTACTTTGCAAAATTATCTTCATTCTGTTTTTAGAAACATATGGGTTTAAATAATTTCCTAAAAAAATACAAACAATTATAAATCATTTTCTTCTCAACTGCATGGCATTTTTTTTTAAAAGAAAAGATTTATTTATTTTAATTGGAAAGGCAGATTTACAGAAAGATCTTTCATCCACCAGTTCACGCCACAAGTGGCCTCAATGGCCTGAACTGAGCTGATCTGAAGCTAGGAGCCAGGAACTTCTTCCCAAGGCTTTGGGCCATCCTCCACTGTTTCCATGCAATGGGTAGTGGAGCAGCTGGGATGTGAAATTGGCAGTTGCCTGGTGGTTGCAAGATGAGGAGTAAGCCAATGAGCCATTGCTCAACTGTATGGTATTCTAAAGTCGGGATATGTGTTTAACCAAACACTTCAGTGAACACTAAGATTGCCACCAGTTTTGATCTTAAAGCTGGGTGTGGTGAAAATCCTAGCTGCTATATTTGGGCATTTGTGATTTGCTGAATCAAAAGAACATTTGCATTTTTATAGATGAGCCTAAGTGCACCTCCCTAAGCACTATCACTGATAAAAGTCTACCGATTTATTTCCTCACACACACCGTATGCTAGTATTTTAGGTTTTATTTTACTGTTATTTTCCAGGTTCTTGAATGCTGTGTTTTTATTGCATGTTTTATGATAAATTTATTTTAGGCCATAAATTACCCTTTGAGTGCTATTTTAGACAATAAAATACCCTTTGAATGTTAGCTGCATCTTACAGATTTCAGTATGTATTATCAGTGGTGACATACACAATCTGCAAGAATGAGTAAGAATAACTTGTAATGACAACCCATATCAGACATAAAAACCTCCTCTGGCTGTACTGGTAGAAGACATCAGATGCCAGATATAATTTTTTTCTGAAACTCACTTCTTGCAGGCATTGCCTACGCAAACTCCAAAAATTGGGAATTTCTAAATATGTTGACTGTCCCTTGCCTGCATGCTTTTGATCTAATCAGAATTCTTTTCTGCTTCATTGTCTTTTGGTCAAAATCCTCATTCATAATTCAAGCCTCCTTCTAACTGATACTTCCAGAGCAGAGAAGTGATCTTGCCATGAAACGTCTTGCCATTTTGTTTGAATTTGTTACACTAGTTGCTACCACCTTTACTACCAGGGTAAGCAAATATTCCAAAGAAGGACAAAATAACAAATATTTTCTATTCTTCCATACTCCACTTTGATATCTAGTATGAAAGTGTGCATTGGCAATATCTAACAAAATGGGTGTGGTGGTGCTGTGTGATGAATGATTTTTATGCTACCTGGGCAGGGACTGGATGAGGCATAGCAGGCTTGATTCCTATATGGGAATATTGATTCAGGCAGCAGCGCTACTGTACTTCTCATCAAACGCTGCCAATTCATTTGTGAGGAAGTGCAAGGTAGCCCAAGGACTTGAGTTTGTGCCACCCAAGTGGGAAATCCAGAGGCTGCATCAGGCCCAGGCCTCTTAGGATGTTCTGGGGAGTGAAGCAGCAGGTAAAAGGCTCTTTCTCATTCTCTTCCCCTGCCTGAAAATCCCTACTCATATTTCTGTCTCTATATCTTTTTATGTATTTCCTGATTTCTCCATCACCCAGGCTTTCAAGTAAATAAGTAAATCTCATTAAGAAAATAATTGTGACACTGATCTGGTCATATTTTCGCGATTTATGTATTCTTGTATTTTATGCTACACTATTTTACCTCTTGTGAACTTGTGTCATTTTTTTTCTAATTGTGTAATTCTTGGAAATGAGGCTTGTTCAAATGGCTATGAGGCTTAATTTTAATACCGATACATTCATAAGATAGTCGTTCGATAAATAAAAAAATGAATGCCAATCTTAACTGTAGAAATTTTTATAATTCTATCATAAATAATAACTATTGGACACACTGACAGCAAAGTCAAATTTGTCTAAAACTAATTTTGGATACAATTTATATAAGTAACTAAGTGACTTAGATGTGATGAGGTGAAAGAGATTACATAGCACAGGTTTGGAAGACTATATCTCCCTGCTGACCCTAAAAGGCCGAGGAATATAGTAATGGCTCATCTTTTCACCTGGATAATTCATCTGTCAGAGAGCAGGAATTTGCTTTATTCACGTTTTGACTCCTTCTTACAAGACTATACTTGTTCCATCCACTCATGGAAACAACAGCTTGTCTTATCACCCTACAGTGGAAATGAGTTATGAGTCTTTTATCTTGAGCATACAGAGCAGCTCTTAGCTTTTCATAGTTGAATTTCAATAATGAGTGTTATATCTTGTTTCAGCGGAGTTTTTTTTTTTTGAGACTTCTTTCTTCTGTTCTGATTTGTAGGTACACACAAAATAATAATGGAGAAGATCAAATTATCATGTTTGGGATCATGTTAAACACTTTCCTATTGTCCTGCAGGTCTTCAGTATTAGTCTTCTGTTTCTGCTTCTGATTATGTCAGTCTAGCTACAGAAAACAGGCCTTTGCAATGTTCATAATCATCAAGTGTTTTCACTGTGTTTCAAAGAAAATGTTGTATGTTATACTGTTCTTCTCTTGAAGTAATCCTTTATGGGCGAATTTCATTAACCTCTTGTAGGATTTCTAGTCTAGGCTATCAGAATATTATTTACTAGAAATGTCAAGTGTGAGGTACAAGTAACAAGGACCACAAAGATGCAGATTACTTCGTCTCTGTCTCATGGGTATTCACAGGAGTGACAATAGGGAGGGTAAGAGGCAGTGTTTAATCTTCTCAGGCACCTGGCTACTATCTCTGGTTCTCAAAAGTACCCCCAGTGCAAGGTCCTGTTTTAACTCATCAAGTGCAGGAGACCATTCCCACAAAACACATCTTTCCTCGGAAAGGATTGGTAGCTCTGAGTGATTACTTTGGACAATTAGATTGAATTGTGATTTGTTCAAAGGCACAACTAAAGTAGGCAATCATGGAACAGCTTCTTGTGATATTTCATTAATTCATCTGCACTTTCAACATGTCTTCAGTGCCAGCTGTGAGCCATGTATTGTACTACATGCCAGGGACAGGAATTGGAATGAGATAAGAGATGGGGGCTTGAGAAGCATGCAGTAAGAAAGATGCAATCAATGACTACGTTACATTTTTGTAAGTGCTACCATGGAAATATGCAGTGAATATTGACTAACATAGACACATCAAACTCAAGTACTGGGAAGACATCCCAGGGGGATTGACATTTCAACTAGATTTTGAAGAACAAATAAAATTGTAACTAACAGAAACAATGAGACAACATTTTAGCTTGTAAAAAAATGAACAAAATGTAAGAAAACACCAAATATTTAAGTGATTCCTGCACTTTTGTGTGTGGCTTGGGTAATGTGGGATGAGGGATAGGTAGAAACAGAAAGGCCACAGTCATATCCAGGAAGACTGAGATGATAAACTGGGGGATGTGATGCTGTAACCTGGAATAATAATAACTGACAATAGAGATGAAGTGGGTGATTCTCCTTACCCGTTCTGTTGCATCTCAGCATCATGACAACGTCATGTCACGTGGCCATCAACCACTGCCTTCTCCTCATCTAAGACATTTCCACAAATTTCAGACAATGTACTTCACAGCAGAGGCAGCCCACTTTTTCCTAAATAGCATTGGCTAGAAGGTTGATTTTCTATTTTATGTTAGATGTTTATTTGCAATGTTATGACTTTGTTATCCAGGCAACTTAGGGTCATTAGAAATGTATAAAAGAAAGGCTATTATTTTTAGTTATTAATTAAGACTTTGAATAAATAACTTCTGCTTCTAAGTGGAAGGCTATTAAGAGGGACTGAAATACCAGATAAAAATACCCTTTACAGGAAAGGTCGGTTAAGTACAACGTGGCACATTGAAAGAACCAACTTTGAAGCTGGAGTCATTGTTATAGTGCATTTTTCTTTCCAAGGATTTGGGAAATCTTTGAGCTTTATTTTGCTGCCTTATAGAGCAATTGTGTTTTCAGCAATCAACTGAAGTGTGATAAAAAGTAGTATGGCAATGAAGGTATCCTGTAATTCTTATACCATACCTCTTTGTGTCACAGAACGGGCACCTGAAGGTAGAATCCCATAGAGCTTCCCCCTTACTTGTAGTCTCAACAATCTCTAAATTGCTGCCTTGCATTAAACATTTGATTGTATCACTCTAAAATTTATTCCCACTGAAAGGAATGATCCTGAGGATTCCTTTGGAAATTAAAAAAATAATCTTCTTAATATTATCATCTGGTGAGAAATAAACAAAAACTAACTTTCAACTTAGTCAGTGAATACTCTGTCCAGTCATTTCAAAGTTAAATTTGCAAGCAACATTGACAAAATATGTGCAAATACACACTAGGCTGCATAACGTATGGTGTGTCTCAACTCTATCATTTCCAGAAATTCTTTTTAAGTGGTAAGATTCAAATTTTGAATTGTGAACTTTTCTAACTTGTTGCATATGACTGGCAAGCTTAGTTTTTATGTCTTATAACTTTAGACCCATGTATATATCTACATGAAATTTTTCTTTTTACAGTTGACCGAAACATTGGAGTCATCTGGAGGTTGTGTGCAATGAGCTCATGTTGTGTGCTCAACATCTGTGTCCTGTATGCCTTCTGCATTTTCACCAGAGCTCCGTCATCAATGCACGGAGTTATATAAGAAGTTATAAGGCTAAAATGAAGGCAGTGTATACAGCGGCAAACCAAAGCCAACAAGCCGGCTAGAGAAGCTCAGTAGAGCCACCCTACTGAACACCCAAGGCATGGGCACACTGTTCTTTTGTAACCTAATTGTTGTCCAGTCTCACACAATAATCACTAAGTGGCTCTAAATGGCTTCCTTTTTTTAGACAGTTTTTTTAAATGCAGTTCCATAGGCTCTGAGATTTCCCCTTTGCCTTTCCCAATTCCCGTCCCCACAGATTTCCCCTTTATTATTGCAATATGTAGTCCTTCATTGTAGGCGTGGACAATGGCAGAGATTCTGGTGTCCTAATGTCAGGATGTATTTAATAGTTTTCCTGGGAGTTCATCCTTGATTTGGGTGTAGAGATTCATACTGCATTGTGTCTTCACATCCGGTATCATAGTCTCTGTTACACTTGTGCTATACACTCCCTTAAATTAAAAAGAAGTTATTCTGCTGCCCTTCCCTCTTTTTCTTTTTTTAAATTTTCTTCTTTCCTGTTTATTTTCTCCCTTCCTTCTTGCTTAATTTCTTCCATGGATCAATCACCATTACCATATTCCCAGTAAAAGCCAGAAAGCTTAAGAAGGACCAAAGATATGGTAAACTTAAGCATTTATAATCTAGTAAAAATGTTTTCTGGTATTTTTTTTTTGTCTATGATTTAGCTAGAAGTTACTTACAGTTCATATATGAATTCCAACTAAGGGAATGATCAATTTGGGTGCTTTAAATTACAATAGGATTTTGGGACCTCTATAACCTAATGCGATACTCCACATATTATAGACATGATTCAGTTGATTTTTAGCACTCAGTTGTATCTGGTACTCAGAAGATGTGTTCTTAGGATTATAAAATCTCAGTTCTATGATTCTTGACTGCAGCTCTCTTAAACTATATAGTACAGACCAAGTCAGTTGCTGTACTAATTATGTTTCAGCTCGTGGTCTATTTCAGGAAAGATGTCATATAAGAAAACTCCAGTATACATGAAGAATTTGTGGATGGCTTCTTGGAGTTAATTGTCATGGGCTTTAGGAGGTGCTTAAACCCCAAGACATGGAGAGGGTTTATAAATGATTGCCATAAGCTCTTTAGCTACTTAAGTTAAATAAGGTAGTGCTCCTTTGCCACTGAATGAATAGTGTGGAGTATTTGTGGGGTTGCTTAGAACTCTGGAGCAGCCTATTGTTTGAAGATTATGTTTTTGACGTTTCCCGTTAGAAGTCATCCATTCATCTAAAAAGTGTTATTAAGTGCATGCAGGGTACCAAGGACTGGACTTGGCATCACCATGGAGACCATAAAATTTTAGCCTCATCTGTCAG
Source organism: Ochotona princeps (assembly GCF_030435755.1). Lineage (NCBI taxonomy): Eukaryota > Metazoa > Chordata > Mammalia > Lagomorpha > Ochotonidae > Ochotona > Ochotona princeps. The sequence continues at coordinate 14,139,043 of NC_080861.1, forward strand.
AACCAAGAATAAGTGGTTGCTGTTAATGATAAGAGTAAGTCAACAAGTCAAGAAAGGTTCAAACGGACAAAACATGCAGCCTCTGTTTTGAAAAAAAAATTTTTAAGTATACATATCAGTGATTACCAGGGTAACATATTTACATATTATGCATTTTTTCTAAAATAAAATAGAACTACATGTTAGTTTATTTTTCACATAAAATTATTTTTATAATAGACAGGTATACCTGAATAGAATTTATAATAATTGCAGAATTGTCTTCAACTGTCGCAGCAAAGAAAGCTGCAAGTTAGTTTATATTATTCCTGTGATACTTTAAATTTTAAATTAAAATTTCTAATTTATTTGAAAGTCAGAGAAAGTGAAACAGGAGCAACTAACTCAATTTCCACCCCAGGAGCCTGAAACTCAGTCTCCCACACGAATAACAGCAATACAAGTACTTCAGCCATTTTCTGTTGCCTCTGGAGATATGCCCCAGCAGGAAGTTGGAACTGAAAATGTTGCATGAACTGTGATATGAGAGATAGATATCCTACATGGCTGTTTAACCAAGGAGCCAAAAGCCCACCCTGTCCTTTGAAATTTGGGACAGAGCATAACCAACATTTAGACACACTGTCACCAGGGTAACCGGTTTTGAGAATCTGCTCTTGCATATTGTTTACGTGATTTCAGATCATCACTTTGCCAAAAATGTATGCTTAAGTATAGCACAAACATAGTAAACAAAAGAAAGAAACAAAGATCAGGGTTTGGTGTTGTGGCACAGTGAGTTAAAAATATTGCCTGGAAGCCAACATCTGGTATTGGGAGACTGTTTATAGAGCTAACTACTCTGCTTCCAATCCAGCACCCTGCTAATGTTCCTGAAAGTTAGCAGGTGATTCTGCAGCTTCTTGTGGGCTTTCCAGCCATTTGTTGCAAATAACAATGGAGTTCCAGACTCCTGACTTCCTGTTAGCCCAGACCTGGGTGTTGTGGACATTTTGAGAGTGAACTAGTGGGTGGATAACTCATCTCCCTTGCTCTCTCCCTCTCAATTTCACACCCACTCTGTCAATCCAAATGAAGACTATTGTAAGATTCAAACCAAAGAGACAAAAACCTGAGCCCATATGTAACATGAGGATACTTTAAAAATGGAGTCAGACAAGTTCATTTTGAAGCAACAACAATAATAATAATAATAATTTTAAAATCCATGCATACTTTATTCAAAATATAAATTTCCCTGAATTCTTTGAAGACCATCTGTATGTTTGTTAGGCTATTAACTCCTTTCCTTTTTTCTTTAGTAATGTATGCCCTTTCTGATGCGGTAAATATGCAGTATACAAATGAGTATACATGTCAGTAAGTACATACGTAAATCTATCTTTAGGAGAATAAATTCCAGATATGATTTTTAAAAAATCAATGATTTTGTGCATCATAATTTCACCCACAACCTTTCTTATTTTTCTATGATTTCTATTTTTAAGATTGAGGTGGTTATAAGTCTGCAATAAACTTTGTAAGGCATTTTGCTGTTGCAGGAATTTTGGTAAAAGCACCGATGAAGCCAACAAAGTAACAGACTCATTCAGTCATTACCCTTAGTGAAACAGGGTGTTGAAAGAGGACCTCATTTCTTGAATTTTTTAAGTCAGTTCTGAAAAAAAAAAAAGGACAGGTAAATCACTGTTTTCAGCAATATCTAGAGTGTTTTTTTTTTTTTTACTTTTAACTCTGGACTCTATTAAGAGACAAAGGAATTCACTGGAGTAGAAATAACACAGATTTTTCTGTGCAGTGAACCTAAATGTGCTTCTGTGTAAATTGTAAGCAATGGTTTCAGCCTTTCGTTTTCCTCAGGAGAGTCCTAGTAAGGCTCAGGGAATAGGCAAGTGCCCTGATGTCATCCAGTTTCTGCTTTCTTTCAATATGTGATCATTTCTAGTTTCCCTGCTTTTTGAGCCTTAGACAGATAGAACTTCATAGAAACTCATGGGTTATGCCCTGTTTGGTCTAACTTGATCACTATGGACTTCAAGAGCTAGATTTTTGCATGGCAGTGTGTTCTTTCCAAGCAGGTACTCTTGGTCTGGAGTGGCCTCTTGTTAGGTTGCCTGAGATGGCCATATCCTAGCCCCTGTTCAGAACACTCCTCCTATCTGTGCTGTACTTTTTTGGTCTTGGGATCAGTTTCTTCTGTGTTCTTGCAGTGGGTAGTTCTGTTTGGAACTCTCAATTCCTTGTGGTTTCCCAGCACTGTGAAGTTTCAAGTGCAGCCTTCCACGGAGCGTCACATTCCTTACACTATAGTTTCATCTCTTCTTTCCCATTACTGGATGAGAACAGGAGTTTTTGCCTTTTTTCATTGGTTTTTTCCTTATTATTTTACCCTTTCCTTTCCATCCTTCCCTCCCTACTTCCCTTCCTTCTTGTTTCCTTCCGTCTTTCCTCCATCCCTCCCTCAGGCTATTCTGATTTCTTTCATTTTTTTCCTCATGACCGTTTTTCTTTTCTGTTCATTTTTTTTAAGAATATTAGAGTATAGCTTAAGAAGATTTATCCTATTTTCATGCCAGCAAAAGGACGTATGCAGGTTATTACTAATATTGCGTTATTCACAATAAGGAAAGACTGGTTTTGACAAATGTGCATCAGTAAGGAGCAAAGTGAGAAGCTTTGGCCGTAAAATGGAATCTATGCAAATGAGGAGAGAATTGAGAAACTCTATATGTCATTTTGGAAATATTCGCAAATATTTTTGTTTAGTGAAAAAGAAAAAATTAGCATTTGTATTTCGTATTTCTTCTGTTAAAAAAAGGTGATGATGAACAAGATTATATATTTTTTTCTTTTTGATTGCCGTTAGTAAAAACATAATGAAATTTGGGTAAGAACATGTCCATGGATGTTAGAAAAAACTAAGCAGTGGATTAGTGGGAGTTTATTGTTACAGCTTTTTGCATTCATTCAATTTTCAAAACATGTTAATATGTTTCTTAATAGGAATGCTTATGTATAATAATGTAAACTTAAAAAGCCAAAGTAAGATTTCGCTAAAAGAAAACTATGTAACCCATCAAGTGCTTAAAAATATATTGAAAATGAGAGAGATTCATGATGGCAGAACAGGGTAAGGACACATTTAAACAGACGGAGAAACATAGCCAGTGTGAAGCAGAGAGGGCACAATTGAGGAAATAGGATGTTCACCAGGTGCTCAGGAGGTGAACCTAGGCAAAGAACTGCCCATCCTGCTGGTCTGTTTGATTTGACCGGGAGCAGAGATAGAACAGCAGGTCCCAGACAGGCAGTGTGGGAACACGGTAGACTTTGCAGCCCAGTCCACCCCTAGAGCTGAATCTGGCACCATTTTGTTTAAGGAGGCAAAGGCTATGGGACAGGACTGTATATGCACTGAGCTGAGAGTGAACTCATCTCTGGCTCAGTGAACTTGCAGCAACGTGGTATCCTACAGGTTCTACCCAAGATAGGCCCAGGTAGTCCCCAGACCTGACAGTCAGCAGATCAAGAACTCTAGTAGTGGCACATCAGGCACCATTTGGTATGGTGTGGCAAAGGCTTTAACACTGTAGGGACATCAGTGAGCTGTGCGTGCGCTGAGCTGGGATCGAACTCACTGTTAATTGCACTAGTCCCACATTGAAAATAATACTGACTTGGGCATTGTACTGGTCAAAATAGGTCCGTATGGCCCTCGGACCTAATGGCCAGCAGGTTCTTGCAAGAATAGTACCACCAACAACTTAGCTATATAGGATGCCTGGTGCCTCCCTAATCCCGGGACCTGCTCCAACCAGAGGTGGGAGAAAAGTTGTACAGACAACAGTGCAGCTTCAGCACGGTATCACAGGAGATGGAGACTGGTGAACCAGGAGCTGAGGCTACAGAGACCATGGTGGAAATCTAACATATGAATCCAGACCTGAAACTTCCCATAGGCAGTGGCACAACTACTGCAAGCAAAGAGCCATGTGCCAACTGCAATAAGTAAAATTGAACTATAGACCTGTGGATGACAGAGCTTAGAAATCTGCCCCAAGGAGAAGAATCTGATAACCAGAAATATAATGACCAAGAGCAAAAGAAGAGACAGAGGCACAATGAATATTACTGAAGACTCCCCTGCAAAGGAGCAAAAGCCTTTTTGAACCTCAGAGTTAACTGAGGAAGACATCGAGAAAACGGGGAATGCAGAATTCAAAACACTTGCTATAAAACTTCTTATCAACAACGAGAAGCATGTAAAGCAGGAATTCAAGAAATTTAAGGAATATATCACACAGGAAATGAATCAAATGAAAGCTGATCTTTCAGAATTAAAGAATACAGCGGAATAAATTTCTTGATCTAATGTCCTTATTCTCCAATGCTGTTTGAATCCTGGTTCTTACAATTAAATGCATTCCATCCCTCCTTACCGCTTACAGAGTAAATATGGTCTGGATTACTAATCAGCACTTGTAATTCATCTCCTCTCCAGTGACCCTTTTTATCTCAGTCTCTCCTCTTTCTTTTTATCTCTGACTTCCAGGTCTTGAACATCTCTCCTGTTACTGCTTAAATTGTCCACGCAAGTGGCCGCCCTTTCTATAGTTTTGATAACCTGCAATCCACAACTATTTTCTTTCTTATTGACATTTTCCCTGTCCTACATGCTAACTCCTTCTTGTGTATTCCTGATATTTGTTTATTTGATGTCTTTTTTTTTTTCTTGAAGTTGTTGTTTGGTGCTTACTAAATGTTGTGGAATGCTTTTGTGTTGTGTTTGGGCTCCTTATCTGGGTAGGAGGACAGCTTTAAAATTATTTTGAACATTGGTGTGTGGGTGCAGTGTGTTGAATGCTTATGTGACAAAATGGTACTTGAATTGGAATAAGCTTCACTGAGAGATGCTGTTTAGTCATCATCTCCTGATCTTATCTAAGGATCAGGCTCCCTGTTTAGAATTTCTCATAAAAGCTAGTAATTATATATAACTCATTGTTGCCTTTTTCAGTTTATCAAAATAGCACCTAGAGAATCATGACTCATCATTTCGAAGTGATATGAATAGAAATGTGTTGGAAGCTTGAGAGGATGAAATGAAGGCTCTGTATCTTATTTGTTGGATGGCTTTCATCTTCTTTTATCATTAAGTAATTAGTATCCGTGACTAAGGGAAGAAAAGAAATTTCTCTCATTTCAGAGTGTGTTCAAGCAGAAAGGACCTCCTTTGGTCTAGACTATAATAGCATCATTATGTCCAACTCATGGCACCATGCAATGTACTGCCTTGCACTATTTTTGGAATACTCCATTTAAGCAATTTTGCAGATTTAAATAATTTATTCATACTATGAAATGTATTTTATTTTAAAATCAGCAAGTTTTAAAAATTGTGATGAGTAATTTAAACCATCATTTAAAATGTTGGTATGGAAAGTCTTAGAGAATAGCTCCTATAAATAATAAATATAAATGTTTAAGAATGTGAACCAGCTGAAATAAAATTATAAGCCTGTGTTGTTGAATGAGAAAGAGATATTGGTATTTTATACTTCATTTTTATTTCCACCATCCTTATTATTCAGTTTCTGTTTGTTTTTCTCAGAATTAGAGTGGCCTTGTTACTTCTCATTTGTTCCATGGAAAATGATTAAAATATCCAGGAATGTATCTCACTTTCTCTCCAAACTCTGGATAAGTGGACTGCAGTTGCCACTACTGTTTTATCCTGGCCTAAAAAATGCCTCCTTCTTCACTCAGTTACTTATATTAATTCTCCTAATGTCAGTTCAGATCTCCCTCGTGTAAACCCTTGGCTAACCCACTTCTCTGGGTCAGATTTTGCCATAAATATACACAGAGAACTGCTGAGTTTTTACACCCGGTACAATCCAGAATTTATGTTTATTTACCTGATTGTGTTTTATCCAAAAACCCTATGTGGCTGAGGACAATTGTTAACTCATTGTATCACCAATCTCTAGTGTTTTGCATGTAGTGCTTACTGAGTGCATATTTTTTAAGATTCATTTTGTTTTTATTGGAAAGTCAGATATACAGAGAGGCAGAGAGACAGAGAGGAAAATCTTCCATGGAATGATTCACTCCCAAAGTGGCCGCAATGGCTTGGGCTGAGCCGATTCAAAGCCAGGAGCCAGGAGCCTCTTCCTGGTCTCCCACATGGGTGCAGGGTCCTGAGGCTTTGGGCCGTCCTCAACTGTTTTCCCAGGCCACAAGCAGGATGCTGGATGGGAAGCGAGGCTGCTGGGACTAGAACCAATGTCCATTTTCGATCCCGGCTCATGCAAAGTGAGGACTTTATCCACTAGGCTACCATGCGGGGCACCGAGTGCATGTTTTTAAGCTGAAGGACTGATCCAATTATAAAATATTCAACTTGCCTGCTTTGTGTAGTTTGATGTTTTCACATGCAAGATATACTCAGTTATGATTTTATTATCTTTCTAAAATTCACTTCAATGTCACTTTTTTTTACAAACCAATGCAGCTCATTCATAATATAAATTCACTATTAACTTTTTGAAGAGGCCTTGTGAGCATAGATTTTTAAAAAATACATTGTAATTAGCTTTTAATTTCATTACCATGACATTTTTTTGACTTTTTAAATTTATGTGAAGAGAGTAAAGTTCACATATTTCATACTTAAAGCTTTAAGAACGTAATGATACTTCTTACCATACTCTGCCCTGTGTCTCTCTCTCTCTCGTGTCCCGTCTCCTTCTTTTGCTATTTTTCTTTTGTTTTTTTTGCAATGACATGCTTTCAGTTTGCTTTATAATAACAAGCTGACCTTTCCACTAAATAAAGAATTCAACAGGTAGTATGTAGAAAAGCCACTGTTTTTTTTGTCTGAAAAATAAACAAGTATTCAATCTTCTGAGATGATGTAAGAGAGCATACATATTTTGGGTTTTCATATATTTCCCCCATAATTATTTATAATTCCTCAGGCTTTTAACATGTAACTGTGTTGATTTCAAAACAATAACTGTATTCAGATTTCCATGAACCAATTGCATATGGACTTTAAACAGAGTATACAATTCTCCAAGCTCATGCGTAATTAAAATCTGGAATGGCAGGTGGTTGACAAGTTCCAGTGATTTGTTGTGTTGCTCTAAGATGAGAATCTAAAATTTAAAAATCACAGAGGATTCTATATTTAGCTTGTGCCCAGTGGTACACCATGGAAGTCAAAGAAAGAGGATTTATTAAGAGACATAGAATGGAACTGAAATAAATAATCAGAAGTTGAGTCAGGGAATAACATCCCAGAAGCTGGGTCACCTTTGTATAAATGTCTGACTCTGCTGTTCTTTGGGACTAAAGCCGTTGTTGAGTACTGACTATGTGTTGAATGACAAAGGCAACCTCCTCATGCAGAACAAAGTTCTTCAGTGCATTGTGCCTAAGGCCAGGGTCAATGCACATTTAAGCACATAACCAATATGTGATTGCTGAACTAGTCTTGCCCTTCCTAATAGAATTTAAAATTTTGCTCCTGATCCAAAGAGAGCATATGAGCCCCTTTGTTACATTCATAGAATGCTGTCTGACCTTATTAAATCCTCCAAATTCTAGGACATTTTGCCTGTGTATCTATTTAAATTTTAGGAAATTTGTATCTACTTTGTGACATCATTACGCACTATTCATGCAGTTGAGACACTCAGATCTCCATGTCCCAGTCATAGACATTAAACAGTTTTTGGGCAATGCACCCAACATTTGCACCTGTTGCTTATTTAAGAGTTTCAAATGCCTAATTTTTGAATATGTCATTATATAGCATTCTCATTCCATTTTCCCACATCACAAAAATTTGTTTTTCTGTATTCCCCTTGTCATGTTTGCAGAGTGCATTTGTTAGTAGGCACTAGCCACGTGTTTGTAATTTCAGTTGTACTTGTCACCCAATGGTTGTCTGCACTCAGTCGCCCCTATTCTGGTGTATCTTGGAATAAGTCATATTTAATACGTAAAATTTAAATGAAACTGCTTTATCTAATTTATGAAATCATTTGGGCTTGAAGAGCCCTAGAGCAAAACAGATAGCTCATCCCCTTTTTCTAGAGTAGTGGGATGGATTTTTATTATCTATAAAATCCATGCTGGGTGGGTATCTATTCTCAGCCTTCATTATCTCCAGTGATAGCAATTCTACAGCCTCCCTTGGCAGTTTTCCCTATTGCTGAACTAGCCTTGCTTATTAATCCTATAATAATACCTTATGTTCTCTAAATATTGAAGCAGTGCTTAAGTTTCCCTTGCTAACTCATTTCTCCCTGCCCAACCTGTGAAATGCTTCTAGAAGGGGAATAATCATGGAAGCACACAGCAGCAAATGATGTGTTGTGCAGCCTTGTCCTGAGGCATTTCACAAGGGGCTTGTTAGGATGGACATTGTCAGTCCATAGAAAATTAAGCTATTAAATCCGCAGCACCAAGGGTGGTGATTGAATTGTTTGTGCTACTGGGATGAAATTGCTTTGCAGACATATGAATTTCACAGCCAGTAGTGTTCTCTCTTTCTTGCATGCTCTAGTGGTATTGTTAGATTAATGTAATGATTCAGGGCTATTCTGGCATATTTGCGTGGGTGTTGAAACAAGGACATTGGCTGGACCTTTCCTGAGAGGGTGTGGTCCACCAGGGATTTTTCCAGAAACAGAGTTGAGTGCAGTGATTGGATAAGGAAAAACGTCTTCCATTGTTTATCTGTGCGTGTACTATGTGGTATCTGACCTCAACCCAGATCTCTGATTTTTTTTTTTACACTTTCCTTCTCAGCCCCCAGCTTCTAGAAACTTGTCTTATGCTGTCTAGCATGTAAGATTCTTTTTTTCAGAGTTCTTCCCACGTCATCTGGAGAGCTGAGGCATGTGAAGTGTATGCTATCTCCACCCATGTGTGTGTAGAATGCCCCACTTCCTTGCCTTCAGCGCAGACAAACTTTAACCTACAACTTCCAAACAAGTGCCCCAGTGAGTTCCAACTGAGATGACCCTTCTTAATGCTTCACTTGAAAAAAAAAAATGTTCTTGACGTGCCTTCCACCTCTGTCCTAGTCCTCTCTCCCTCAACCAATTCCCTCAGCAGTTTATTCTAGGGCTACTTCCTTGATGCATGTTTGCTCTCTGATCACATCTAAGACGTTGTTTCTAGGGAAGCATATTCAGGATTCCAGTCCTTGTTTAGAGCCCCTCAGTCTCCTGTGGTTCACTGACCTCCTTTCAATAGATGGATTTCTCACGGTAAGCATGATGGTTTTCTCATGGTGAGCACATCTGGTCCTGTGCATAGAAAGCACAAATTTTGCTCCAGGATCCACAGGGACTTGTCCCTGATATCACTTTGAGATATTTGAGATCACGAAACTTAAGATGGTATTCAAATGACATTTCCCCCAGTTGCTGCATCTCTCCTATGCTGCTTCTGAAATGAGTTCGCACAAAGTCCAGTTTGTCTCCCATTATACAACCAATGCATCTCCAAGTGGACTGGGAATTTATGTGGTGGTGGTTGGGGGCAGGGAGTCACTGGTCATCAGGACCCCTGCTGAACCCATTGCATGTTATCTTCTTGTTACTACTGCCCCAGTAACAATTTGCTGCCTTTCAGAATGAAAAAAAGAATGTACACCTATCCATGTTCCTGTTAGCCCTTGTGACTGGTTGACTTTGGGTAGCCACTTCTGTTTCAGTTTGTTCAACACAGCCGCCGACATACTGCTTGCTCTGCCTGTTTTAAGTCAAATAAATTTTGGATCCCCACTTCAGTATATATCAGAATATCAAAATAATCCAATGTACCTGACAAGATGGGGAGGAAAGGAAGCCTTGCATTTGGGGACAAAAGAGGAGGAAGTAACCAGGACCATTGTGTCACCTCCCTCTCCTCATTCCCAGGATCCTACCCATAAATAAAATGGTTTGTTCAGTTCTTCTCCCCCTCTTCCTATATGCTTTTGCATGGCAGGAGGGGTGTCTGTGCCTTCCTCTCTTAAGGAATATTAGCTAAAATATGCTTTATCTCAAAATGAGCTTATTTTTTTCAAGAATGGAAGTTAACCTGAATACAATATTGAGTTAGCCCAGGGCACAAAGGGTTATTTGACTGATCATGAATGTTGCAGAAGCTATTACTGAAATGTGGGAAAGCACTCTCATTGTGGTCTCCATTTCTCATTCAGTTCTAAAATCTTCGAAAGAGTACTGCAAATCACATACATGTCTTTTTCCAACAATGTCGTATCTGTAGTTGATGCCTCATACATGTTTTTTGAAGTTAACATTGCATGAAAAAAAAATAAAATAATTTTGGCGGGTTTTTGTTGTTGTTGTTGTTGTTGTTGCTGCTGTTGTGAGGAAAAAGATGTATTTCCATGTCTTGCCCCGAATGCACACTTGATAGCATTGAAAAATAAATGAGGAAATTGTATTTATGTTCCATGCTCCTGCAATTATTAGCAGACTTTTTTGAAATGAGAATTCACAGTGTAATTAAATAATGACATTGTGCTAGAATGATTTCATACTCTTGTTGCAGACAAGCATGTAATTTTTCCAGTTATTATTTTCCCAGACATTCTCTTAGACAGATATTTTAGTAGTAGGAAAGCCTAGTCTGCCACTCGGGAAAGATGTATCATTTTAGTATCTTCTTAAATATATGCGTATGTACGAATATGTTCTCTCTCTATGTAATAGTATTAGTATCTTACTTTTAAATTTGAGAGAGATGAAGAAAACAAATGCCTGGCATATTCTAGAACTGTGTTGTCTAAGTGAGTTGTCCATTTCATCCACAGCAACTTACTAAGCTGATAGGTGACTGCCATCATTCTTTTCGCTGGAGGTGAGACTGTTGGCAGTCATCTACATCTAGGGCTCTCTGAAGGTTTGTGACCACTTGGAGACCCATAGTGCTAATGGGCTAGTTTACCTCCTGGGGAATGTTCACTGCCAGAAAGGCTGTGGCTCAAAGAAGTTGTGCGGCTTTATAAAAAAAGAGTATGCTTTTTAAAAGTCCATGTTAACAAATTCTTCTTTACTTCTAAAATATACGGAGTGGGGGGGAAAATCCAAACCAAAACAACACTGCTTTCAATCTACTGGACAATTGTTAAAATCTGTAGTGAAGTTACAGTCAGGGTAATTTAGCATAGCCCCTGTTCTCAGTTAGCAATTCCCTCCTGTAAACGGGGTGAGTGAGACTTGGAATATTCAAGGAGACATGGTGCTTATGACTAACCTCTGTCTCCATTGCAAGTATACCAGTTAAGAATGAAGATACAAAGTTGTCTTTGTTGTTTCATTAGGGTTAAGCTATGAATTTTAATATGACTGACAGTTGTCTGTAAGGTAGCCTGACGACCCTGTTGCATTCTTGTGAATATGAGGAAAAACATCCCATCCCTTGTCTCAGGCCAGATACAAACAGGAAGGTTAAGGGCTCAGTACAGGGCATTCACAGACCTGAAACTGCATCTAGCCCTATGACCAAAGGCAAGGTTTTAAATTCTGTATTTCTCTCATCTCTACAGTGGGATTATACTTTAGAGGTGACATGAAAATAAAAATGTTTATGCATACCCTACTTAGGATAATGCATAATACCCAACAAGTGTTCCTTAAAGCATGTTAATGTTAGTGTGAGAGTTATTGGTATTTTTACTATGCTTATTAGCTGAGCTTTTTGACATCCTTCTTATATTACAAATATCATAATGTTTTTAATTCATCCCAAGATGAGAATAACTGTATCATTAAGGATACTAAGAAATGTAGAGGGCTAGTCTGCTTGATTCACTTTGTATTCCTAAATTTTATTGAAGATCTTAAGGTCATCTCTTGTATTATTTAATAGTTTATTTCCCCCATTATATGGGAATGTTTGTAATGACTGTTAGATGTGCACATTTTTAAGGAACAATGTTCTGTTTTTCTATTGAGTTTAACCATATTTGTATTTTTTTGCAGCTGTGAGGTAGATGATAAATCAAAAACTAATATTTCTAACAACCACCCAAAATAAAAGTCTGCGACAGATTAAATGTGTGCTAGATGAAGCTTATGGATGATTTGTTCCAATTAGATATCAGGTAAATGTTCCTGCTATTGTGACTTTTATGAAAGTTAGAACATGTGGTTGTTCCGGCTTTCCTGCATCGCCCTCTGAAGAATCATTTGAAAATATTTTGGGTCTGCTGTCGCTGAGACAATGTGGCTTGGCAGTGCATTGGTAACTTAATAAGCTCACCACATTTGTCATGCAGAAACTATTCTTTATATGCAAAGCTGTCAGACAGATTGAGTATATAATTCTTCTTCGCATGAAATAATATGATAAAACTCTAGTATCAAATTGAATGCTATACTAGTGCTTGAAATCTTTCATGCATAGGTTAGAATTGTTTTACAGGAGAAGCATTGTGTGATGACAAATTCTCTTTTTGTAGCATTCATCAGTTATATTTCACAGTAAGCATTATCCTTCTGACTACAGATCTGCGTTCTTTTGTAGTTAACATACTGGAAAATGAAGCCTGCTGCTCAGTTACATCTGAATTTTTAAAAAATGGTTAACTGCTACAATTAGACTACAGTGTCAGGGTGGTGCATGTTGTCACTGCTTCTACAAAACCTTAACATACCCCAGTGGTGTGTTAGAGCTAGTGATGTTTACTTCTTTGTTGCGTTTGATACACTCTCTGACAATAATGCTGACTCGTGTGTTATCTAGTCTCAGTTTACCACAAGGAAGAATTGTGTGTTGTGTGCCCCTAGAATGTGTGTTGGCCATGGTAATGGGAAAACCAGTGAGAAGAAAGCGTGGATCTGTCCCCATAAGGCCAATTCTAGAAGGTCAGGCATTTGTATGTTGCTCAGCAGTGCACACCCTCAACGAATTGGCCCACCCCGAGTCAGGTTCAAGAAGGTAAAAGGAAAAGAAATGGCTGTAAGTATGCACAAGAGTGCTCAAAACAGCTCTTTGCCAAGTGAGTTCCTGTTACAGAGTGGCTAGGTGCCAAAGTTCTTCCAAGCACTCCACTGCTACTTCATGGACTTGGTATGCAGGAGAAGCTAGTAACGCTGGGACTGCCCATTGTACAATGTCGCGTCTGAAGGATGAGCGTTTTGCAGTCTTGGAGCCACCCAGCTGAGATCCCAACTGGGAGGTCAAGGGTAGCATTCAGCCAGAGTAGGAAGAGACCCAAGAGTGCAGTTGGGAAAGTCGTTGCATTCTTTCGTTCCTAACTCCCTCCCACCAACCTTCCTGCCTCTCTTCCTCCATCCGTCCTTCCCTCTCTCTCATTTTTTTTCCATTGTCTTATTTGTAAATGGACCTTTGTCTTAAAGCCATTTAAGTGATTATATATTTTTGGGAAATTTTAGCCTGAGCCCGACAAACCTCTACTTTTTCAGCTGATCAACCTTTCTGGGTTTTTTTTTTTCTTAACAAAGAAAAAACAGATCTTTTGCATCCCATCACTTCATAGCAAAGCCTCCATCTGGAATGAATTCCGCGTCTTTAACAAATATGTGTTCTCTAGTCGGAAACCATCTAAAAATAGTGCTGCAACAAGCAAGAAAAAATATTTTGACAGTTTCTTCATGTTTTGTGCAGTAAGCACAGTTTGAAGCAGGTTTTCTGTTAATTTTCACAGGCTTAAACGTCGATGTACTTTTTGGTGTGTGTACGATGTATTTTGCCCAAGGATGTTTTCTGATCTAAAATATAATACAGCCATTGTGTTTGTTAGCAAGGCAGGACTGTTTTCACAACTCTGCCTTTACACAAAACTCAAATACAACTAACCAAAATGAAATGTTCAACCAGAGTCTACTGACACAAGCCCGTGCTGATTTTTCTCATTCCATCCCATGTGTAAATACAGGCAGAATCATCCCGTGAGGTTGGACTCGAGCCTAATCCAAGATGGTGATGGTACCAGTGATGGTAGCACTTAATCAGGGGGTTGCTTTTCAGAAACGTGAACTCCTGCCAGAGTAAGAAGCACTCCTATCCCATGTTGAACATCATAAAATCAATAATAGACACACATACACATAGTTTTAGGTTAACACTTTTACCTCCTGATTTAATCCTATGAATTTATTAATTACACTAGCATGAGAAAATTGAAACCCCAGAAGTTTAGCAAATCATTCAAGATAAACTGATAGTGGATACTATCCAAACATTCATCTCTAGATCTAATGTTATTTTCTGTGTTGTCATGTTCATCGATGATATACCAAGGTTTTTGATTGAAGCCATGTTTAAGTGATTAAAAAAATAAGCTAAAAATATTTGCATTTCCATTTCCAGTGCCATTTTAGCAAACCCAAAACAATTTAAAAATGTTATTTGGTAACATGCCTAAAGTTCTTGTTAACCCAAGAATAGTAATGTATATTGTATCTTGATTATTCCTGTTCTCTGAAGTCTATCGCCTTAATTAAGCAGTAAAAGAAAATACTCCAAATTAATGTTGATAGACATTTATAGAGATGGTTATAAGTGAATGAAAGCATTGCTATCATAGCATTAATTTCTAGAAAAGTATATTCTCCTTGGGATATATGACAGACCCTATTGAAATATCTCCCAGGCCACCAAACTGCGTTTCCTGTAACAAAAATAATACGTATGTGACTTGAGTGACCCGTTACTTGTGGGAATAACTCGGAGAAGCTGTGTTTCAGATTCACATGCATGTTCTGATGACACAGAAAGCTACACAGAACCAAGAACTGATGTAATGGCACAGTTATCTTTAAACCAGAGCACAAATATGGAACGGCTTCCCAACCAGCACTGCTTGTCTCTGTAAATGCACAGTGTTTGCAGGTGAAGAGTTAGGGGACATACTTGGTATTATGATTTAGCGATTTGTAATTTCCAAATTACATGTATAATGTAAAATGGTATCTGGTGATTGTGTTTTAGGAAAGAGAAGGGACTTGGAAAACAATTCCATTTCCTATCTGGGAAGCTAAGAAGTGTGTACACGGAAGATACTTGAGTATTTTATTATGGCTTCCCTAAGTTTGAGGTGAGAAAACTGAGGTTCAATGGCAACAAATGACAATATCAAAAACCAACTAATGATGGGAGAATCTGTGAACAAAACCTACATGTGTCGGTCCATAGTTATTCTTTTTTTAAAGATTTTATTTATGTATGTATGTATGTATTTGTTTATTATTGGAAAGGCAGATTTACAATGAGGAGATAGAAAAAGATCTGTCCATTGGTTCACTCCCCAAGTGACTGTAATGGCGAGAGCTGAGCTGATTTGAAGCCAGGACCCAGGAGCTTCTTCTGGGTCTCCCACATGGGTGCAAGGTCCCAAGGCTCTTGACTGCTCTCCCAGGCCATAAGCAGGGAGCTGAAAGTGAAATGGAGCAGCCAGAACGTAAACTATGGGATCCTAGCACTTGCAAAGTGAGGATTTAGGTATTGAGGCATAGCACTGGGCCTGGTCTGTAATGTGTCTTCTGTTTCTTGGTGTTTTTTTTTTTTTTTTTTCAGTGTGTACCATATCTATTTTGTCTTTGATTTGTGTTCACATTTATGTGCCAATTTTAATTCAGTTCCAGCATCTTGACTGTCACAAATATGGCTTCTAAGAAAATAAAACAGCTTGTAAGTTATAAATTGATGTCAATTGAATCACAAAAAAAAAAAGAAAAGGCATAATCTCCTTGACTTCAGCCCCGACATCATGTCCTTGTGAATAGTCAAACAGATACTTTCCTGTGAGGTTTTCTTCTCAAAGTGTGTTTCCTAGATCAGTGCTTGGCAACTTTGCAAGAAATGCACGCTAGCAGATTCTGAGTCCCATGTGCTGTATCAGAAACTGCTGTCAATTCAAGCAATCCGTGTTATAAATGTTTTCCTGGTAATTGCAATGAATCTAATGTGTCATAGCAACTAACAGATACAAATATCTGGATTTGTTCCTCTCTTCCTCCCTTCCTTTTCATTTAATATTTTAATGCTTCCTAATACTTCTTGCTCGCAGAAATAATTTAGTTCCTTGCTGTTGAAGAATGAATGACTTCTGAATGGTTCTTAGGGGGACACACAGTCAGTGGTTATTCTGAACTTCTGATATTATGAGAGAAACAATTTAACACCTGTCTGTGCCATGCATTTTGATCTGGTTCTTGATGGGTATTTTCCTTGCTAATTTCAAGTGATGACCTTACCCGTTTGTCTCTGCTATGCTTGATGTTAACTGGCATCTTGCTTGGCAGATCCCATAAGACCATCAGCCTTGGCAAGCCAGGATAGTCCACATTTTTCCTTGCTGTGCTCTCACCAATGCCATGTGGCACCTGCTGGGCAGGTCTGGAAAACGTTGAGTTAGTTGGGGAAGCCTGGCTGCTCTGGGGCTCATGCCATTGTTCTTCCAGAGATAAGTAAGAAGCCTCATTCTTCAAGCTCTGGACTTAAATTCCCTTTGCACCAACACTCCGTTCACTTCATTATCCTTGTCTGACTGTAGAAAGACCAAGACAAATGGCATTTACAAATGAAAAAATCTGGGGGCAAGAGCTTTGGGGTGTGCTTAATAAGAAATCAGTTGTTCTGTCAGTGCTTAGCATGTGCTCTGAGCACCACGAAGTGGCTGCAGGTCCTCACGGATGTGCGATTTCTGATCTGAATTTCTCATCTTCTGTTGTCCTAAAATGGCTGAAAAGCACCCGGTTGCAGTGTCATTAATCATGATTATTAACCATAGGAATGGGAAAGCTTCATGCTGTTCTTTAACTCCTAACAACACTACTGCAAAGTGGATAGACCTTAAGTAGAACTTAATCCCTTTTTAAAAAAAGGAAGAACCGAATGATGTTTTCAGGGAAGTCATATTTTTCTCCTGAACGGAAGAGTGGTAATAAATAAGCAGTTGCCTCACAAATCTAATTCCAGGAGTTCTGGCAAGAACTGTTATCAGAAATAATGTTACCAACGAACCCCAGGGTCCATAAATTCCTTTAATCAAGAGGAAACATTTTAATAAATTACAGTTCAAGTGCCTTAAGAAGAGAAAAACTGTTGCCTGAAGGTCACAGTGCAGGGGAGGGTGCTGGTGTTGGATTAAGCACCAAGGTAAGGTGGAGGAGGAAAAACAGAGCAGTTATGTCCTTAGCACCTAAGAATACGGCTGCCGAGGGGAAAATTGGGCAGAAAAGGTGAAGTAGTACCATGTACAAACTTGACCTTGTATTTTTACTGAGAACAGATCTTTGTGGATAGATTTCTTCTGCTGTTCAAATGATGGGCCAACCCTATATCAGAGACTGGTCAAGCACACAGAGGGAGAGCTTTTACTGGAGTCTGTCTGTCTGTCTGTCTCAGTACTGGCTAAATGCTTTGTGGATCCTAGCAGGAAAGAGCCTGCAAAATTCACGCTGAGAGCAGCAGGGATTTAACCCAAGAATGCGGTCCTTCTAAGTGAGAAACATGGTGTGCTAGTTTCACACCTGTGAGGCCAATCCTGTCTTCTTATCACTCTATTCCAAATGTATTTTCACCCCTGTCGTCTGATACACTTCACTGTTGGGCTGGTACATTTGTCTTTGACATCATGTATTGATTTTTTCTTCCTGGACTTGAAAAAGGATTTTGAGGATAGAGGAATGAACACCTTGTGTAGTAGTCAAATAGAGAGTTGAGTGTGTCTCAAATTATCGGTATCTTCTCCCCACCTATGTTCTGATATCATTAATTCCAGGTGTGTACTGATGAGGATTGGTAAAATGTCAAATCTTTCCCAGTGTTCAGAAGTCATATCCTTGGAAGGGAAGCTCACCTTTTCCCTGAATCCATCATAGCAAAAGCAAGCTTAGTCTTAATTACAAAATTCCTGAAAACCAATTCTACCTTTTAGAAGACATCAACTGTCTGTTTCCTCTCTGTGTTTTGCTTTTGTGGTTTGACGAGGTCATTGTGTGATGGTGTTTCAGCAGTGTGAACAAACATGGTGGCAAACCCGCTCCATTATTAGCCCTCGTACCTTCCTTCCCTACTTCCCTATCACATACATTTGTGCCTTTTTTTTTTTTGAGTTTAGGATAGGGTGGATGCTATTTAAACAAATAAAAATCTCCTTGTGTTTAATACTTTTTAACTTCAGTTAAAATTTAATTTCAACTTAGTGTTGATTTTTATGTATTCTGTGTTTCACTAACTTTCAGCCTGTGAGATGTCATAGGCTCCAAACCATTATTGTATTGTTGCCATGATTAGGAAGAGCAAACCACAGAATTAAAGGAACAGGAAAGCAGAGGGATTGAGAAGGGAATGGGGGAAGGAAGCATGGTTGCTACATAGAAATGTATGTATAAAATATATGAAATCTGTTCTGTTTATATTAATGAAAAATTTTAAAAACAACTTGCCAGTAACAATTATGTTTTGTACAGGGTACAAAACAAAATATGTTTTGTTCCCTTAGAGGAAAATCAATCTATGTATACCTGGGTACATACATATAGATGTACACTGTATGTGTGTGAAGATTTATAATAAAAATACAAGCAATGGCATATTTAATTTTTGGTTCACGCTTAAGTGAATTTAAAAGTGGCAGTTGCATAAAAATGTTAAGAAATACAAAAGAACTAAAAAAATTTATGCATTTCCTGATCTAATGATTAAAGGGATTAGTATCACTTTTTTTTAGACAAAGGAAGAGATTCAAGGGAATTCAGCTATGTTGCCCATTGACAACATAACTGGAGGGCTCAAACATTGGTATACCTAGTTCTAAAAGGCATGTCCTTTTCAAACTATCCTTTAGGATAAAATAACATTTTAATAAAAAAACAGTATTTTTATTACAGTATCTCTTGGGATCCCCAAACTTTTATGTCAATAAGTTGTGTAATGGATGGAGCGAGTATCTAGCCTACTGTTTAAAATAGTCATGTTCCATACTGGAGTATCTGGGTTCAAGTCTTGGCTCCACTTCTGAATTCAGCTTCCTGCTAATGTGCCTCCTAAGAGATTGTATGTGATGGCTACAGTGATTGGGTTTCTGCCACTGATGCTGGGAGAACAGGATTGAGCTTCTGTTTGTTGGTTGTGTCAGGGTCCTGCTCTGACAAAAGGTGTTTAGGTGTTTAGGGAGTAAATCACCCTGATAATGTTGCTAAGTTTAGTTAACCGCTTTGACAAAGAAGAGTAATACATTTTAGTCTGCGCAATCTTAGGAACTTTCAAAACATGCAACTTGAAAATATGATTTACCTATCTATGTAACTGTTTCTCTTAAGCAAGATAGATTATATTTTTCCCTTATTGATGAAAATTTTTTTCTTGCATGTGTAATAACAAATCATAAAAAAATAAGTGCTCATAACTTTACAAATATGATATAATGTCCCCTGCACCGTAATGCTGCTTTGGTCTTGGTAAGAATGCCGTGAATTGAAAGAGGCAGGAAAGGCTGGTTCTAACTTAATGCCTGTCAAAAAAACACGTGGGTTTATAACAGTCACTTCCCCAAACCAAGAATCAGGTTTAAAGACATAAATTGAACTTCCCTGCTGCCGTGAACCGTGAGGTTCCAGGTAGCAAACAGTGCAGACTGGGTTTGCACTTAGGTCATTCTCTCCCTATCCTGCTTTGCTTTCCTAGGTAATGGGTACTAGGTGGAGGGTAGGCTGCACACAAATCCCTTACCACAGTAAAGCATTGCAGTCATAACGAGTAGTGTACCCATTTTGTAGGTAGGGAAAAGTGAAGTGTGTTTGCAGGTTTTGAACATAGACATCTTTCCTGAGTCTGCCCTATAGCCTGTTTTTATTCCAGAGAGTAGAAACTGACATAGTGATATTTTTCTCTTTCCTCTCTTCATTTATTTTTCCTGGTTCCTTCTTTTTGTCGGTCCTTCCTCCTTTCCAATCTGAGAACTCGAATCCTTTATATTTGTACAAGAAAGCCTTTTCGGGAATCACCTTTTTTCATCGATTATTTTTGAGGTCATTTGATACACCAGGTGGTGTGCCAGGCATTACATAGCACTGAGTGGTTTCTTATACTATCACAATAGCATGCGGTGGGTAGAATTTTAACACACAATAGCATGCGTGTGGTTCCTGAAAAGAGGAACAGATACCGTCTCCTGAAAGCCTCTATTTCCCTTAACTAAAGGGCAAATCGAAATTGTCCTTGGTTCTGCTTCGGCTCACCAGTCCTGAATCTTCTTTTGGGAATTGCTGGTGGAGAGCAAGTTCCCAATCAGAGCTACTATTTTTAGTTGCATAAGGACTCTGGTGTCTATAAATGGTATTCCCTTTGTTGAGGCTAATGTTTAAATGCAGTCCAGAATTAATTAGCTATTATGTGCAACCATCCTACGTGCTGGAAAGATGCCATTGTCTTCTGTATGCTCATCAGTTTTTGACACTTACAGAGCAAGGCAAAGAATTGAGAAGGTCCCTGGTGCTTTTCTCAAGCCTTTAGTCTTCATGTATATGTCGTCTTTCTTCTCTCTTTTGAAGAAGGGTTCCTTAGATTTTTTTAAAAAATTAAAAATTTAAAAATTCAAGCTCATGTGATGTCTTCATAAAGGGTTCTAAGATTTTGATGATCAGATGTTGGATTTTAGCCATTGTACAAACACCATTTAACCAACTCTGATGGCAACAATATTTATCTTGTTAAAGACAAGTTAAATTATTGCTGCACTGTTTTCCTTCAAGGCTAACTTGTTAGTTATGGTGGAAGTGAGCTATTGACTGGGGTCTTCTCATTTATCTAAGACTTCCTTTATTGTTTTAAACGATCCCATGAGCTAAAGGAAAGCAATTTACATTCCTTGGTTAATGAATTGTACCTGATAGCTCTGTCCGTAATTTTTCTTGAAAGGAACAGAGAATCTGAAAATGAATAAATTGTCTCTTAAAAACTCCTAGCTTTACCTACTTGTGTCAAAGAAATGCTATAGATTTCAATTTTCTTGACTGAGAAAATCGTGCATTCTAATAGGTTTTATGGAGAGGTGATTTTTTTTCTCCCCCTCTTCGTATCTTATTCTTTCTTGCTCTCAGCTCTGGTTTATCTAACATCTTGATTTCCACCACTGCTTTGAAAGATGCAAAATGCATCTCTCTCTAGGAAGACCGCCTCATAGAAGACAGCTCTTTCTACCTGTGCATTTTATTTGCCTCAGATATAGTTTTCTTACCAAAAGGTAAAGTTCACCAAGGTGTAAGGCAAGTGATTGAGGTTCCCTGAAAATATGTGTTGATGTGATGTTACAAGGGACAGCCTGATCATCTGTGGCCAGAGGATGTCATTAAAAAAAAAAAAAGATTTGATGGAAGTCCTGACATAGATGTTGACAGCATGATTAAAATGATTAATTTCGGGTAAGGAAAGTGTTTCAGAGTAATTAGAAAAAATGGTTCTCGGTCAGACTCCTGCACTGTACTTGTGACAAGTGGCAGCCAACTTTTGAATATAGACAAGTGAAAAGTAAAGCTCCGTGTCAAACCTGCAATTCCTTTGTTGAGAGGTTACGGCAAAGTAGAGAGGCATAGGTTATTTTTATATCGGTGATTTTTCCTGTGAATCTTTGAGTCTGCTATGACAGTCCCTTTCACAAGGTTGCTGACCAGCGTTAGGGGTGCCACCAAAAACAGAATACTCTCAAACATCTAGAATTGGCTTGTAATCATACGCATTCACTCTCAATGGAAATGACTATTTACGCTCATATGATTACTATAGAGGGAATACAACTGTCCAGAATACCAGTGGGAGACGTGTAGAATCGTGGCTCGGTAGGGGTTTACTTAGAGTAGGAACTGTGCATGTGCACTGTGGCAGAGAACAAGTGCTTTTGACTAAGGTTAAATGACAGGATTGTGCAATTTCAACCATTGGAGTGAGGGGTGGTAAGAAATAGAACACTTGCACGCATCTAGGGCTGGTCCACATTTTCAAACTGAGGCAAGGAAAAAGTATTTCTGGGAAGGAATAGATAATAAAGCTGGTTTGCAACCAGCCCATGATTTTGTTTTAGATTTTTGTTAAACTGAATTCCAGGGAAGGGAATTCAGTCTTATGGGTCCAGAACACTTGAATTATTATGAAGTAATCCGTTTGGAGATTACTAATGAGCATCAGCAGAGGCATAATTCAGGTCACTTTGCATACTCAATGTAGTCAGACTATTTCTGAGTTTCTGTAAGAACGATTTGATATTGGTCTAGATCTCTGAGTTCATAAACATCACATAGGAGAACTCCTTTGGCCTGCAAGCTTAAGATTTCGGTAGCTGTGAACCGTAACTGTAAGTCATATGGCAAACCAGCTCTTGACAGAATTCAGGATTTCTGTCTATTTATGTTTCCTTAAACTCATGGATTTTTAGTTAATGTATCTGGACGTATGTAAAAGGAGTTTTACCAAAAAATGTCAGAAACTGCTTTGGTGGCCAAAAGGAATTAAAAGGACTCAGGAATATGTTGAGAAAGACATGAAAAATGAGGGAGTCACTCACTTTCATAATTTATGTCACTTTTTGTTTTGAACCAGAGATCTAAAATTGTGTAGAGATTTTTTTTAAAGCATCAGATTTTAAATCTGACTTTCTAACCCTTTCAGGTTTAATTCGAATCAATTTCCTCCAAGTGACACAATATGTTTAGGTACATGCAATGTTTTTAGGTCTGTAATTGTTAAAGATACTTTAATAATATAGCTTCTATTCATTGCACACTGGGTGTAGAATAAAATTGGTAGGGAGTGAGTGGTCTGGGGAGCTGTTAGTTTTAATTGAATAAAGCTAAACACATTGTAATCCTGTTAAATTGTAGTCAGTTTTGTATATTCTTGATAATTAAAGTTATTATCTATGGAGTGTCCACGTTCATGAAGAGAAAAAAAATAGTCTGTTGGAAGGAAAGGCATTTTGGTGAATCACAGGAAGTAATAAATAACGTGGATCCCACCCAGTTCCCAAGGCTAGGACAGACTTCCACCCCGCCCCCCAACCATAATTCATGAAACAGGGTCTGGAGGGATTTGGATGGAATTACAATTGAAGTGATTTGCTTTGGGAGCAGTTCAGGGCGGGGATAGAGTTCAACTGTCAGTTGATTTCTCCACACAAGACCTGTGGGGACAATCCTCTTAAGAGGGAGAGAGTGCAGATCTCGTATTCGACACTGACTGTTGGTGAGGGTGAGGCAGTGAAGTAGTCAGGTTGAGCATCTGGCTTGGTGATCCTCATAGGAAGTGCTTCAAGGTGTCTCAGGCTGGGACATGGGTGTGCAGAAGGTTGACTTTAGACGTCAGAGGAACAAGCAAATAATAAATGAGTTTTCCATGTTCTTGCATGTCTGCACTTCACTGGTTGCTTTCAGAGTTGCTTTATCAATCACATTGATAGCCATATTTTTTTCCCTCAGTATTTTTGTTTTAAATCTCTTGCCTGCCTTGTCAATTAAGCTAATTAAGGCTGAAAATAATTCTCCAAGGGGGACATGGAGCTAAAAACATTTCAAGCAAAACCATTTTTTAACCTCATCGTTTTAACCTTGTCAGGAAATATTAATGATATACAAGCAGGGATATACACAATAAAGGAATGCTATAAAATGCTACACTGTTCATGATGTATATAGTTAGACAAAACACTGCATTTACTGTCTCCAGAAAATGAAGTTAATTTATGCAGTTTCACAACAGGCTTTATTATAGCACCACATATGTGCGGTGGACTTAAGGCCATGGGAAATTTTCACTCTTGACTTCCTTTCTTCAAATAGAAATTCAAATCAAACAAGTCTTTATTTTTAAAAAGAGGTACAATTCAATAATGAAAACTGTGACTTTTACTCTCAACTTCTTCCTAATGAAACAAGTAGCAATTGGCACAACTCCCTGCAAAAAAAAAAAAAAAAAAATCTTAAACTCGTTGAACTCCAATTTCCTTCTTGATTAAGTGAGGTCACAGAGATCCAGGATCCACTTAGGGCAAGCAAATTGAGGCTTTATTCAGAAATTGGAATCTAGTTCCTCTTCAGTAATCAATCTTTAATAAAAAATGTGGATTATTGTGTCCCTTCCTCCGGCTCAGGTGTGAACAGAATAGACCGTTGAAGGAAGGAAGGGCCCATGATGCTGTCTCTTCTCTTAGACCACCTCTCTTCTTCTCTTAGCCTGCCCACTCTCCTTTCTGATCTTCCGGGGGTCAAATCCAGAGAAAAAGTGAGGAAGGCACGGGTGCTCTTAGCTGACCCCACATCCTTTCGTTGCTGCGAAGTAGCTCATCAGTGTCTTAGTAGGAATGACTAGCCTGATTGTCTTATTAACACAGAGGGAGCACACTAAATCCAGGGGAATACCTGGGAGGTCTCATTGTCTTAACCAAGAAGGAAGCACTGAACACTTTCTTTAAACAGACTTTCTTCTTGTCATTCTTTCTGATTTCATTTAAAGCCATTTAACTGGCCGTGTGCTAGCCTGCGACACATTCTGTATATTGTATCTAAAAGCTCACTCAGCTATCTGCTCTCTGGTTTATTTTGGTGCTTGAGTTACAGAATCCAATTTAACATATGTGGCAAATGATTTACATTCTAATTAACCTTCACAACTGGTTCTGATTTCCCTTTGCAAACCTATTCAATGAATCCTTACTCAGTCATATAATTTCAGCTGTGGTTTTTAAACATTTTTGAAAGTAATGGGTTTTATAAAGTTGTCATGATAAAATTACATCTAAGTTATAAAGGATTGCTTCTTCCACCAATGACATGATTGGGTTATTTTGCTTAATAGGGTGTTTGATAAGATTGGTTTGTTTTAAATTTGGCCAACATATTTAAAAATGTTTCTAGATCTGGATTCAGGTGCAGAAACATGCACACTTACTTTTCAATTAATTTGCCTCATGTAAAGTAAATGAAAACTTAATCCAAAAGTGTTTGAAAGATGGTGGGGCACAGAGAAAAATCTCCACTCTGCTAATTTACTCTCAACAATCAGGTCCTCCATCAAGGACCCCCATGTGGACAGCAGGGGCACAACGACTCCTGCCTCCATGAGCATTAGCAGGAAGCTAGGTTGGTCAGAAACATGAGGTGGGTGGGATCCCAACAACACATCATAGTAAAGGATCCCGGCTGCCCAAATAGTGGCTTGACAAATGGCCTACTATCCTACCCCCTGGTTTGTATTTTCTCGTAAAATCTCTGGACTTTCAAACAGTAATCTTCCAACTCTTTACCTATCCAAATGAAAAATGCAGTCCCATTGTTTTGTTATGCAATCATTTTATGATGCAATAGGTTGAATTATTCTTTAATTATATAATTTATGTATGTCTTTAATCTTTAAAATATTTAAACATTTATATTATTCTAAAAACTTACTGATCTTCGTAGTTCCATTCCATAGCTTTGTGTTATGGACTTTTTGAGTTCCTCATGGGTTAAGGAAATCGCCTGACGCAGCCTTGAAGACAGCCTTCCCTATTGCTTTTGAAGGTTTTTCTTTTTTAACTTTTTTTACAGTATTTTGGCTGTATCGAGATCTAAAATATATGTGTAATAAAGTCTAGAATCCTTTTCTGAGCATTCTAGGCATTGATATCTGCTTGAAATGGTTCTTCCTCACAAATATCATCAATGTATTCAGCCTACTTTCTTCAAGCATATTGCATTTATTTGTATTTTTTCATGTAAATTATAGACTCTTTAGCAATTAATACAATGATATTCAGTAATTAAGAAAATGGTTCTTATTTATGTGCTAGTCTCATTATCGGACAAATAATATTTGAATTGTCTCTTACTGTTTTTGATTTTAATCTTTATTTAATTTTAAATTGTAAACTCAATCCACAGAATATGATACTTTATCTTTTCACAAAGCTTTAAACATGATGGTTTATGATGTTATAAGTGCACTTTACATTTTCCTTTCTTGAATGCTCATTTTCCAAAACTTTTATCAATTTCTTACGACTTTTTTGTGATAAACATTTTGTTCAATTCCATAAGCCCATTCATGCTATTTCATCATTCAGTTGGAACTATATTGTGTTATGTGAATCTTTGAGAAATGGATTTTTATGTCGTATTGTCTTTATAATACATGTTATATCTGTTCATTCACTAAAATATTGCTTACTACATAATTCAAACTTAATTTTTCTTTGTATCATCAATATACATTTATTTTGGATTGAAGCCTATTATCTTATCTGTTGTTATTGAATATTGGTTTTTCTCTTAGGCAAATTTTCTTCTTTTAAATGATAATCTTATCTTTCACTTCGAGTTATCTTAAGTGCTTAACAGAATTTTATTTGAAATTTTTTAATGTCCTTAAGCAGAAGTGTATCACCTACTGCTGATGAATAGATCTCCCACTATCCTATTTTTATAACTTTTCTCCTTCATGTCTGATTATATTATAAATAGTGTCATGTTTAGAGCCATCTAAAATTAGTGTACATTCTTGTTGTTTTTGATTATAATGAGAATGATTTTAATTTGCACATTTAATGTGATGGTGTGCTGGCAGCATCACGCATGTGCTTCTTTGTGCTTGAATGTGTGTGCATACTGTTAAAAGAAAATAGATAGTTCTACATATAAGGATTAATTTAGTGTTGATGTAGGATTGAACTCTGCCTTGTTGGTTTTGATTAAGAAGTACAGATAGCAAGTACTTTTTTTCTTGATTAGATTTTGGGATTTTTGTCATTCTTTTACTTATTTTTAATTAGGTTTGTGGGAAGGAAGATTTTGCAATCATGCTTCATTCTGTCATCTGAAACCAGAAGTCTAGTGGGAATGTTTTAATTATTCATCATGGAATCTGTACGGCAAACCAAATAGAGTTATGTATTTTTCACTTGATGATTTTGCTAATGGGATTCTAATATTCACAACTTAAGAAACCAAAAACATTCAATAATGTTTTAAAACAACATAATTATTGCTTGGAAGTGACTACCAAAGGCATATGGACTTCTATGAGATAAAAGTATAAACCAGGGTAAGGAAAGATCAACCCTTGTGATGTAATAATATGCAATTTCTTATTAGCAAAATCTTCTTGATAAGCATATATAGTTATTTTAGGTACGAGAGCTAGATCCGTTCTTAACCTACACTGTACACAGAGGAAGGCCCGTGAGCTGACACCAAATAATGATAAATCCGGGTGCATAGCCAGCAATTCTCCCAATTTCTGATAAATGTGAGAGGGTTATTATATGTGTATGTTTTTGAAATGTTTACTCTGTTCACTTTTTCAATTTTATTTAATGTTAGATATTTTTATGAAACATCCCTCAGAACTGCTTTTACAAATTATTGATTAAACATTGAATTTTCTTCTTCATATTTTTATCGCAACTTTATTTTTGGAAAATGCCCTGATCATTCATTTCCTCTTTGTTTCATTGAACCTATTTGTGTACATAATGCCTATGTGTGTTTGCATGTGTATATTTTAGCATAGATGTGGATGTTAGTTCCCAAAAGTATTTTATGCTTATATTTATATTCACATCAAAATAAAATCGTGCTCATTTATTATATAAATGGCCTCGCAGACTATTTCCGTGACCTCTATGGTCATAGTTTCTCCAAAAATGCATGAGATACTGTCTTCCAAAGAAGAAGCCCAGAATGAGCTTGAGGCTGTCAGCTTTGTTCTACAGACAAATGAACCTTTGTAGAGGGAACCATGTGTGTATGTCACAGTGGCTCAAGTTTTCAGGAAGTTCCATGGAGTTCAAGTGAGAGTAAATGATGAGTCTACCTTTGGACAGTACCATGCTATGCTGACCTGGTGTGGACCACGAGGAAGAGCCCTTGACCAGGAAGTTTGCATTTAAGAAATTCTGGTGTTGGCCAATTGTGCTTTCCCTTAGTGGCCACAAGACTTTCTCTCTCTCTGCTGGCCGTTCTGTTCAGGTGATATGCTAAGAATGTGAGACGTTTGCTAACTTTCCGTAACTTACAAAAATTGTAAGAAATAGTTGTGTTCCCCCATTCCATTTTCGGGTGAGAATTTGACATAAAAGGCATTTAAGTAATGTGTCCAAGATCATACTGCTAGTAGATACAAATCAGAACTTAAACCAGGATTTAGGCGCAGCCTTATGCCCTACCCGCTCCAGCATCAGCTCATTCTTTTTGGAGTACTGTAGTTATTCTATTTGGATTCCTGTTAAGCTGAATTTACGTGAATGAGGCTTGTGACTGACCTTGCCCACCACTCTCTCTCACCTCATCATCCTACCTGCCATGTCATAGAAACATTCCCTTTAACTGAATTAAAGTGAAGTCTGTCTGCTTCTACACACTTCTTCATGGCTCCTATTAAACACATCCCACAACAAAAATAGAAGATATGAAGTCTGCCCAAGGAAAGGTAGTAGAGAAGGCAAACTGTGGTTTTTCGAATATATGCATAATCAGTGTTCAATTCCCGTTTGTCATCAGAAGGCTTCAAAATCCATTTCAAGACTTTCTTTTTTTTCTTATTTTTTCCGTATCTTAATTACAGTGATTTGAACTGCTATTAACAAGGGGGTATAACTAACTCTTCCTTGAGCTGACTTAAGGAGTGGGATGGCTGGGTCATATAATATACCTATTTGCAGATTTCTGAGGAGCTTCCATAATATCTTCCATGATGGTTACACTAGTTTACATTCCCACCAAAAATACACTAGTGTATCTTTCTCACCACATCCTAATTGGTGTTTATTACCATTTGGTTTTTGGATAATAGCCATTTTAACTGGAGTACGCTAAAACCTTATTGTGGTTTTTATTTTCATTTCCCTGATGGCTAATGATCATGTGTATGTTTTCATGTCTCTCGTTCATTTATATTTTATCCTTCGGAAAAAAAATGCCTGTGTGTATCCTTAGTCCGTATTTAACTGGAATGTGTCTTTTGATATGGAGCTTCTGAGCTCTCTTTAGATTCTGAATGTTGAACTTTTATTAGAGGCATAGTTAGCGCATTTCTTCTCCCATTCTTTTTTTGCACTTCACTTTGTTGAGTGCCTCCCTTGCGGTGAAGAATCTTCTTATCTTGATGTAATCCCCTTAGTTTATTTTTGCTTTTATTATCTGTGCTTCTGGGATCTTACCCAAAAAGTCTTTCCCTGTTTTGCAAAGTTCCCCCAATGTTCTACTCTAGAAATTTGATGGTATCATAGGTTTAGATTCTTGATCCATTTTGACTTGGTTTTTGTATTAAATATAAGGTAGGGGTTTCAAATCAAAATAGATCTGCATGCAGAAATCCAATTTTTCCAGAACCGTTTTTTGGAAATACTTTCCTTTCTCCATGAAATGATCTTAGCTTATTCATCAAACATTGGTTGGCTGTAGAAGTGTAGGTCAATTGCTAGGGTTTCTATTTGGTTCCACTGTTCTATATGTTCATTTAATTTTTTCTTTACTTTATGGTGTTAGCATCCCTATATGTACCACTTGGTGTCCAGTTGCTCTGCTTTCAATCCAGTTCTCTGCTAATGTGCCTGGGAAAGCAGTGGCAGATGGCCCAAGTCCTTGATCCTCTACACCCACAAGGAAGACCAGAAGAAGCTCCAGGATCCTGGCTTTAGATCAGTCCAGCTTTATCTGTTGTGTTCATCTGAGGAGTGAACCAAAGGATGGAAGATTTCCCTCTCTAGCTCTCTGTGTCTCTCCTTCTCTCTCTTTAAATCTGCCCTTGATTATATATATATGAAAGAGCTTTTTTTTTCCGTGTGTGTGTGTGTGTGTGTGTGTGTGTGTGTGTGTGTGAGATAAGCAGAATGAGAAAGACAACGAGAGTGAACCCATGTGGGCAAAAGGAACTCAATGAAGATGAGCCATTACCGTTGCCTCTTAGGGTCTACATTGGCAGAAAGCTGGAGTCAGGGACCAGATCTGGTAATTGACCTTAGGTGCTCTGATACAGGAGGAGGTCTTAACTGCTTAGCTCCACACACGGTCCTTGCAGTCATCATCCTCACCTGTTTGGTTTCTGTTCTTCCAGAGAGCTTACTTACCATTCTCATTGCTTAATAACTATGGACATGATTTCAACCACAGCATCTTTGTTTTAGAAATTCATTTCAGCCTCAGAAAACCATGTTGCTAATGTGACTCTAACCATAACCACCTTTATTTTTGTATGGACCAATATTTGGCTACTTGCTAGGTAAAGCAACCAGAGAAAAATGTTGATAAAATAAAACCTGGACAAAGTGAATTATGAGTAACATTGGCAGACATTGAAAGGCATTGTAAGAGTATTCTGGAGAAGCGAGTTTCTCAATAATATTCCTCTTTACCTCTCTGTCACGTCTTTTTGTTTTGAATGACTACTGTGTACTGTGGTTTCATAACTCTCTCAATAAAGTGGTGATGGGAAAATACTTTTGCTCTATGGTTTGCTGACCTCGTGGTAAATTCCATGGTCTCCAGCTGTCAAGCGATTAGATTACAGTAATCCCTCAAGAGAGGGATGTTTTCTCAAGGCAATTTATTGAGCCAATGAACTCTCTGGAGAAATAATCATGTCTTTTAGTCGGAGAGATCCACTGAAACTCCTTATGCTTGTCAAAACTAGCCAAAAAAAGTGATGTTAGCAAGTCCTGTTTTTGTTTGTTTGTTTTTGATTGGAGAGGTGGATATATACAGAGAGGAGAGACAGAGAGGAAGATCTTCCGTCCTATGGTTCACTCCCCAAGTGGCTGCAACGGCTGGAGCTGAGCCAGTACAAAGCCAGGAGCCAGGAGCTCTTCTGTGTCTCCCAAGTGGGTGCAGGGTCCCAAGGCTTGGGGAGGTCCTCGACTGCTTTCCCAGGCCACAAGCAGGGAGCCGGATGGGAAGTGGGGCTGTTGGGATTAGAACTGGCGTCCACATGGGATCCCGGTACGTGCAAGACGAGGACCTTAACCATTACGCTTTAGCGTAAAAGTTGGTAAAAGTTATGTGTCGGTCAACCTTTATGTTTACAACCTACAGCGGAAATGAGACTTGCACCTGTGATAAAGTGGGGAGGGGCAAACTTGGAGAGACGTACTTTTTGCAGACCTTGGTCATATTTCATCAGTAAACGCAACCTGGCAGGAGGTTTATCCTACACACATTTTTTTCTTCTTCATTTTTTTTTACTTGGGTTCCCTCATGCTTTAAGAGTGAGCTATGCATAGGTAACTAGGAAAAAACAGCCTAAATATTTTAATTGGAGTTTGCTGACTGGAATTGGCTTCTTTTCTGCGAAATGTATGTGAAAGTAGCTAGAAACAAGAGAGTAGGTATTATCAGTCTTGAGTGTTTTGCACATATTTTTTGTTTTCCTGTCCATAAAAAGATGCTGTGGAAAAGATGCTGTTCAGGAATAGCCCGATCTCTGCAGCCTTATTCGATGCGAGGAAGCGCGTTTCCTGGAGAGAGTCTCATGCTGTGAGAGCCATTAGAATAATAAATTAAACTTCTCTGTGCACAGACTTTTAAAGCTTCAGGTGCATATTCCTTTTATGCTTTTTCCATTTCCCTACAGCTCGCAGCATTAGGATTGTCGACCTCTTCCTTCCTCCAAAGTTCTGCCAGCGTAATGAGTTCATGGAGTCACTGGTGCCTAAAATAATTTGTGGAGTCTGGATTACAATAGCTACATGCAGGCCACCTTTTTCTCAGTTTCTAGGACTGAAATGAAAAGATAAGACCTAATTAATGAAAATAGACTTCACCATGACTACCAGGGAAGGTCACATAAAATGATTTTTGATATTTTGCATTATAGTCTGATTCCAAGTTCCATGAATGTCAATATCAAAATCATGCAATAGCAACTAGGTATATGTATGGGAATTGTTGCATTGAACTGAAACTTTCAGGCAGTTTTTGAAAACTGGTCACACCCCAGGGAAATGTTTGAAAGTAGATCAGTGTGCATGAGGAAAATTTCAGAAAGCAACCACATACAAATTTAACATTTAACTTTACATTTTAAAAGAAGGGCATCCAAAGGAATTCAGAAAGCTATGGTATATAAAAATACAAAAAAAAATGAAAGAATTTTTTTGAAGGCTGATTTACAAAGAGAGAATGAAAGACAGAGAGACAACATCTGTTTGCTGGTTCATTCCCCCAAATAGCCAGAAAAAGCTGGAGCAGGGCTGATGTAAAGCCAAGAGCCTCTTCTGAGTCTCCCACATGGGTATAGGGGTCCGAGTACTAGAGCCCTGGTCTGCTGCTTTCCCAGGTCAAAAGCAAAAAGCTGGATCAGAAGTGGATCAGCTAAGCTGCAAACTGGAACCCAGATGAATGAATATTGGTGCAGTTGGCGGAGGCTCTGCTCACTACAGCAAGGGACCAGCCCCTAAAACCTTTTTTTTTTTTATTCATTAATTACATTGTATTATGTTACACAGTTTCATAGGTACTGGGATTCTCCCCACCCCTCCCCAAACACTCCCACCATGGTGGATTCCTCCACCTTGTTGCATAACCACAGTTCAAGTTCAGTTGAGATTCCCTCATTGCAAGCATATACCAAACATAGAGTTCAGCATCTTATTGTCCAGTCAAGTTCAATGGCTTCTTAGGTATACCCTCTCTGGTTTGAAGACAGAGCCAGCAGAGTATCATCCCGATCAATTAAAAGCTCCAACATAACATCAGTAAAAATTTACATCATTATGGAATTAATTGACATAGTAATGAGTAGTCAATATGTTAAAAATAAATGCTAGTTCTTAACCACCTTCTGTGACCACCTCATTGACATTTCAATTTTAGTTTATACACAACATATAACATACATAACATAACATGTTATACATAACATCATATCATCTTAAATTAAGGCAAACATGTGGTATTTAACCTTTTGGGATTGGCTCATTTCCCTTAGCATTATAAACCTTTTTTTTTTTTTTAGATTTATTTATTTTTATTTGGAGTGAATCTTTGGACAAAAGATCTTCCTCTCTGTCTCTCTTCCTCTCTGTATATCTAACTTTACAATAAAAATAAATAAATCTTTTTTAAAAATCGCATTGTTTTTAGAAACATAATTTCCATATTTTTACCATAAAGAACATATTATACCCTCAAAGGAAAGTATAGGGTTGATTTTTTTTTTGAAGAGGCAATCAGACTATTTCCCAATGCTTAATCAAATATTTTATATGCAACCAGAAAAATAAAAAATACTAATGCTCTTTGTCTACAACTAGATTACTAGTAATCAGGAAGGACAACAGGGCACTTTATTTTATTATGCTTTCTTCCTCTGTTATAAGCCAATAAATGAAAGGACATGTTGGGGAGAATATGTTCAAACATCCATAAAACAATGATAGAAATGTCAAGTTAGAAGGATATAAGTGACCCATCTTTCTTTCGAAGCTAGAATGATTTTGGACATACAACTCACTGAGCAAATTACAAACTATCTCCCCATAATATTGGGGTACTCTTGTAACCATTGAGTTATTTAGCTCCCAGTCAGGGGAAAAGCATCCTTGAAAGCTAGCTTTTCTTTGGAAGTTAGCTAAATGAGCCTGACATTGCAAGATTTGGTAGAAAAGAAGGCCGGGGTCGAGAGAGGGGACTGGATGTGTTCTGTGGGCTAACACCTCCTGTTAGGGCTTTGCTGACTGCCTACATTTTCCTGTTAGCTCTGTGGAAGGCTGAAATTGGAACAGCTTGATCTATATTCACTGAAGTATGGCCAGGTAATAAACTTGTTATTCCTTTACCTGCAATACCCTGCACACTGCCTCACACTTGGTAATTATTCAGAAAACGTTTGTTGAATGACATTGTGAATTCCAACCGCTGCATTCAAAGCCATGTTTTATATCATGAATGAAAAAACGGGAGTTCACAGGAGTCTGTTTAAAACTCATTTTCACTTAAAATAGAACAGAGCAATGATCACTGCTTTAGGATTCATGAGTTTGTGACGTTCAAATTTGTATTAGTTTTTCTTTAATGTCATGAATGTTTACAAAACTTACAGAAGGTGAAATTTCTTAAGCCACAGTTGCTCTTTTAGATCATGCCTCTTTGAAGCACACACACACACACACACACACACGGTGCCTGTGAGGGTAGAGTGTCAAGGAAGAAACAGAAGCTGAGCTAATCAAGGGGACGGACCCATGAAGGTACCTTTCTGTGTGTCTTGATATCGGGAGTTGCATCAAGAGAGAAGATATAGGGAAGACTGCTGGGAACAGTGAGCCAGAGAACTACATGACAGGAAAGAAAGAGAAAGCTGGGGACCAATATGGAATGGTTTTATTGCACTTGGAAATGAATGTAGTTGTAGCAGAAATTTTCCTTATGTCTGGTAAAGCTGTCCCATGGTGGCGATTGTGACGACTTTTAAAGGCTACCATTCCTATCACTAGTTCCAATACCAGTCCTGATTTACAAATTTAACTTTTCTCAGGATAGACCCAGCTCTGTCTGAAATGTCAATGGCAAACCTGAATGGATCTGACCTGGTAAGTCTGAAGGTACCAGGCAGGCATGAGCTTTCCTTTTGGGTTTTCATTTCCTGAAGTCTACAACTTTTTTCTCCATCAAATAATCAAAAAGAATGGCTTTGAAATTTTCTTTTTTGTATTCAGGAATGATGGACAAACAGGCCTGAAGATACGCAATGTACGAAAAATACTTTTAATTAGTGTGTGCACAGACTTAGAGGACTAGAGCAATACAGTTATCTGTTATTTTCTGATTTTTCTTAAGTGACTTATCTCAAGGAAAGGCAACAAGTGTATCGTGATGCTGTTTCTGGGTTTCAGTTGCGTTTTGCTGAACCCATGAGATGTGTTCATAAGATCCAGCATCTCATGTCTTACTGAGAATTTTAGGAGCCAGGGTGATACCATAGCGTGTTAAACCACTGTCTACAAAATAGGCATCACTTACGGGTGCTGGTCCAAGTCTGGCTACTCTTCTTCTTATCTGGCTTCCTGTTAGTGTAGCTGGGAAAGCACAGGAAGATGACACAGCTGCTGTCATTCCTGTCCCTTCGTGGGAGAGCCACAAGCAGCTTCCGGCTGCTGGCATTGTCCTTTTCCAGCCCTGGACATAACAGCCTTTTGGGGAATAAACCACTAGATGGAAGCTATTTTTCTATATCCCCCCTTTCTGTTTTTCATATAAATAACATAATTTATTAAAAAATGAACACATGTTAACCCTTATAGTAGTCTAGTGGCTTAAATTCTCTCCCTGCATATGCCCAGATCCCATATGGTTGCTGGTTCTAATCCCAGCTATTCTACTTCCCTTCCAGCTCCCTGCTTGTGGCCTGGGAAAGCAGTGAGGACCAGGCACTCACTTGGGAGACTCGAGAAGAAGCTCTAAGCTCCTGGCTTTGCATTGACTCAGCTCTGGCCATTGAGGCCACTTGCGGAGTGAACCAACAGATGGAAGATATTTCTCTCCTTTCTTTCTTTCTCTCTGTAAATCTGACTTTCCAATAAAACTAATAATAAATCTTTAAAAATGGATATGACAGAAAATGTTGTTGAGGTTAGAAATCTATTTCCATGTCAGAAAATCTGTTTTAGAATTCTAGTCTCTTGGTAAATTATTTGTGACTCTCTGTTAGATTTCTGGTTTCTCTCTTGCAGTTATTTATGGACTCACTTATGCTTGTCCTTGAAAGATTTACAGGGAGAGAGAGAGAGAGAGAGAGAGAGAGAGAGAGAGAGAGAGAGAGAGAGAGATCTGCCATCCTCTGGTTCACTTCCCAAAATGGCCAGTATAGCTAGAGCTGGGTTGCTGTGAAGCTGTGAGTCAGGAATCTCTTTCAGATGTTCAAAGTGGGTGCAGGGGCCTAAGGCCTTAATTCACGCAAGATGCCTTCCCAGACCTAAGCAGCCAGCTTGATTGGATGTGCATCCGCCATCCAATGAGTGCCCATATGGGATGCTGGCACCATAGGCAGAGGACTAGCCTGTAAGCCACCATGCTGGTCCCTATAGTTACTGTCAGAAAGAAAGAAAGAAAGAAAGAAAGAAAGAAAGAAAGAAAGAAAGAAAGAAAGAGAGAAAGAAAGAAAGAAAGAGAGATGGATATCCCTTCCTGTTGACTAATGACAATACAAACCAAGATCCTCCCCTTTGGATGACTCCCCAATGTAAAATATCTAATAATTTACCCAAGTAGAACAATCAGAAGCTTTCAGTTCTGTTACTGAAACAACAGGAATGTTTAAACCCCACTTTTAAAAGTACTGCAATTTACACTGTTACTGTGAATTGCTTTGATTTTCTTTTAAGAGTTATTTACTTTGATCAGAAAGTCAGATTTATAGAGAGAAGGAGAGACAGAAAGATCTTCTATCCTCAAGTGGCCACAACAGCCAGAGCTGAGCCATTCTGAAGCCAGGAGCCAAGAGCTTCTTCCTGGTCTCCCATGCAGGTGTAGGTTGCCAAGGTCTGGCCATCCTCTACTGCTGTCCCAGACTGCAAGCAGGGAGCTGACAGGTAAGTGGAACAGCCAGGATTTGAACCTGCACCCATATGGGATGGCAGCACATGCAAGGCAAAGACTTAAGCCACTAGGCGATCATGCCAGGCCTGCTTTGTTTTTCTAACAATAATCATGACCCAGTGAATAGCATTCAGCCAGAGGCATAGAGGGAACAATCCATACTGTATAGATTATTTCAATGGCATTTGAAAGACCTTGATAATAATTCAGTCTTATTCGGAGGGATAAGGATGCTATTTATTTATGGCTATTTGAAGTTATCCTACGTGACAGAAGCTACAGAAATTCGCCAGTCTTAGCAACACTTCTTGCTTCCAGTGGGTCCTTTTGTTACAAGGAACTGAGACTTTAGACAGGTATAAAGAGGTCTGAATGCCATGTTTCCTGACATTACGTTCTTGATTTTTTTTAAGGCAGTCCCAAGAATCTGGGTTTTTGAAGTTCCTTGTGAAAATGGAGATGGTTTTGTCCCAGGAGGAATATCTTCTGTCAAATGTCTGCCCTCACACCACTTTGTCCCTGTTGCCACCAATCTAGGAATCTACACATTTAGGGTTTAGAGTTATTATGTTTTTCTTGGTGCTTGTAAAAGTGGAGGTGCGGCAGGTAGGAGGAAGTGAAAGTCAGTTTCAGTACTTCATCTTTGAAATAAAAACAGAGGTATCTGGCTCTGCCAAATGGGAAGGCAAATTCCTGATGCCGCGAAAGCGGAACTGTGCTTTTCAGCTGCCAGGCAAGTATGTGAGTGTGTATGAGGGACTGTGTCTTTGTAGAGTTTTATATTTTGGAAAGATAAGAAATGGCACCAGTCATTTTGTTCTGCTGGGTTCCAGGAAGGCTTAAATTTAACCTGGGTTCCTTGGGAGAAGTCCAGAATGAACGTAGGGAGGATAAAAGGTCAGGCTAGTAGCTTAGTGCACTAGCCAGTGTTTCAATCAGTTCCATTTAGAAACAGATCTTTTTGAGTTGTTTTACTCTGTCCTTTTCACTTATCAAAGATTTCTCAATTCATTTCTTCATTAATCCTTTGAATATTTTTAAAGTAGCAAGCATGTATGGATGTTCTGTTCAATAATGATGGATCCAAACATGACCACTCTGGGTCATAAGATAATAATAAGCGTGGACCAAGTAACCCACAGAGGAGTTGGCTGCAGCGGGGGTGGCGGGAGTGGAGAGTGTAACCACAGAAACACAGGCAGTCTTTCAATGGTTACCCCTAGGATGCCATGGAAATGTATCACATTATGAAAATTTACCAGAACATTGCTTTCATTTTGCTTAAAATGTTGAACTCTTTCTTAATCATTCTTATTTATTTGTTTGTTCTAAAGATTCAGTTTTTATTATTTGAAAGGCAGAGTTACAGACAGAGGAGAAATCCTCCATCTACTGGTTGACTTCCCAAATGGCTGTAACTGCCAGGGCTGGGGCAACCTAAAATCTGGAGTTTTTCCTGGTTCCCGGTGGGTGCAAGGGCCCGAGCACTTGGGTTAACTTCTGCTGTTTTTCTAGATGTGTTATCAAGGAGCTGGATCTAGAGAGGAACAGCTGGAACTCAAATCAGAGCCAGTATGTCCTGCTGCTGTTGCAAGGGAAGACTTAACCTGTTATGGCAAAATGTTGATTCCAGTCTTTAGTAATTCCTGGCTGGCTTATTTGTAACCCGTTAAGCAAACTCAACTGTACTTTTCTTTCCCTTCTGATGAAGAGAATAATATATACTGAGCAATCAATCAGATTTTTAATTTTTAAACTATTATAAGAAAAAAATGACATTTTGCAGAGCCAAATCCCTAATGTCTTCTTGAACCGATTAGAAAAGAAATAATCCCACTTGATTTTTTGGAATTGTAGTATTCTTCTTGTATGGGTTTTCTGTTTCACCCTCTCAATTTTACTGTTGTTCCTTTAATAACAAATGTCTCTGGGAGACCAAGCCCATTTTTCTTCTGGGATGGAAAAGAGAAGCTATTAATTGAGATGTCTACTCTGCCTAGAGTTACCATTGCATTTAAAAAGCAAGGGGAAATAAATTGAGGACAAAGCCATTTGTCTTCAACTTTACTCATTTATAAACTAGAAATGATAATAGAACCGTAATGGCCCTATTGTGATGCTTCAGTGAGAAAAAAAAATGCACTTGAAACCAATAGAAACATTTTGGCGACTATAATAAGTTCTTAATTATGTTAGTTAGCACTTTCTGTTTTGTGTTTATACGTTAGACAACCTAACTATAAATGCAAAGCTAGTATGAAAAATTCTAAGACACTGGCACTCAGAACTTTCTTCTGATTTCTAATTCCATAAACTAGAGTTGTTGAAATAATTTTTGGTTTGGTGTATGGGATTGTTCACGTTTAAGAACTTACCTGTACGGGTTGGTGTGTCATATTCCCCTTTTTTGATGATCTTTAATTCTTTCTGTTGGTTTGCTTCCAGAACCCACTGATGATGTGTAATCTGCTAAATTCTCTGTCTTGTTACCCTGAGTAGCAACGACTGCTAAAACTGGGTGGAAAAAATAAAGTGTTGGGGATAAGGGTGGATTCCTTCCACAAAGAAATATTGATTTCTCAATAATACCAGGGGTGCTCTCCCCAACCTCCTGACAACACATAGGCAATGAAAAAAATTTTTGTTTATCAGAAGAAAGTGAATAGAGGTAAAGCAAATTGAAACAATTAACTAAAAGATGTAAAAGGAAAACAAGAATCTGACCTGGCCTCTTGACCTTGTGGGAGGGAAATCTGTAGTGTTGGTTGAAGAAAGGATAATAACCACTTTCCCTGTTTTGCAGGCTGCTATCAGGGGTTGAGGTCCTTATGTCTTGCTAGAAACTGGAAAGGAATGTTAACATAGGAAACCAAGCAGAGAAAGTGTCAAGTAATGGAGCCTTGAGGCATCCCTTTGGGAAGCAGCCTGTCATTTAGAAGAATGTACTTCTGATATTCATCTAGCCGCTTTCTGAGAGCCTGTTTGCAGGAAATGAAATTCTAGGCTTTGTTGTTTCAAAAGGGAAGGGTAGGATGGAGTGGTGTTTTCAGGAGTAATCAGAGCCTTTTTGCATTAAAGATGACTGGAATGTTAGAGCTGGAGGCACAATGATGCAAATCAAACGGTGCCTTAGTATCCAGCACAGTGAAAGGGAGCAAGCCTTAAAAATTTTGGAGGGTTTGGGGAGGGGTGGGGAGAATCCAAGTACCTATGAAACTGTGTCACATAATACAATGTAATTTTTGAATTAAAAATAATAAATAAATTTAAAAAAAAAGAAAAAAAAAGTAAAAAAAAATTTTTGCTGGGAGCTTGGTGGGTAGCATTAGAGCATCAGATCTGATGCTCTCCAAGTTGACTAGCAAAGGAAGTTTATTGTCAGGGCAGAAATGAGACACCAAATGGGCTTTCGGGGAAAGGAAAATGAATTAGTGTGTGAACTCTAACTGCTTGACCTCTTTCCCTACGAATATAACAACCAACCCAAAATGGCAGAGTTCAGCCATAAAACAGGATACTAAAAATGTGAATTTCAGTCATTTACAACCTCCAAAAACAATCCTTCAGTAAATGTAAGCTGATTTATAACAAAGACTGTTAAGTTACAAAATGGTCGTTCAGCTAGTAAATTTCTGGGAATTTTGTATGGTAGTTTTTAAATAGAAATAATATTCAGCATTACACTATAGGGACTGATGATTCAATTCAAGGGAAAACGCTCTCATCAAATTCATCACTCCAGGATGATTTTTCACTGTGTTTTGCTAGTTTCTGTACTCTGAGTTACAAGGATTTTGTCTGTATGGCAACAAGTGCTGTATATGTAGTTACTGACCATGGACAAGAAAGATTAGGGCTTCAGGAAGAGCCTTGGCTTCCATGAAAGGTGGAATTCAACAGCTGGCAATGTGAGAATTTTATTAAGGAAAGCAGCAGTGAATATGCTGCTCCACAGAGCAGCTCCATATGCATCTGGGACTATAGATTTATGAGACACAGGAAATATATGTTAGGATCTGGATGAAATCTTTGTATTATTTCTGGTGATGTGTCAGTGAATTTTAGAAGGTAGGGATACTCTTCTTTGTCTCTTCATATGATCACTTCCATAGGTTACTTGGCAATTGTAAACTATCAGGAAATGAGGGGGAGTGACTTTTGTTATTCTAATGCATTCCATGGAGGGTAAAATGAGATTGGAGGGTAGGCAATAGTTAATCTGGCCGGGGTATTCCTTTTCTTAAAGCTTGTTTTATTAGTCTACATCCTGGTGTTGGAAACTGTTGCCCAAGTCTGTGCAAAAGCTTAATGGGCTAATTCTCCGCCTGCAAGTGAAAGTATCCCTTATGCGCACCAGATTGTATGCTGGCTGCTGCTTTCCTGGCTAGCTCCCTGCTTATGGCCTGGGAAGGCAGCAGAGCATGGCCCAAAGCCTTGTGACCCAGAACCCGCATGAGAGATCTGTAAGAGGCCCCAGCTTTGAATCCGCTCAGAGGCTCCTGCTGTTGTAGCCATTTGGGGAATGAACCAGTGGATGGAAGATCTTTCTCGCTCTGTCTCTCCCACTCTCTCTGTAAATCTAACTTTCCAATAAAAAATAAATATAATCTTAAAACAAAAACCCGTGCATCGTGAAATGTGCAGTTGAAGGTTTGAAATATCCTTTCCTCTCATCACTTCAGTTGTCTTAACTTCCTACCCCACAGACAGCAGCTGCAGGATGGTACTTCTGTAGATTCAAGAACAGTTAGGCAGACACTGTGTGTCAGGTCCAACACACGGGTTAAGTCATTCTCAGTCTTCCAATGCCCTCCTAAGTGGCTCCATTGACTTAGCTATTAACGGGCAACTCTTGCTAAAGCAGGAGGGCCTTTTCCCAATCCAGAGGGCCTTAGGCCACCATTGGTGTTGAAGATGTGCTATAATGTGCTGAAGATGAATTCAGATATGCACAGGGAGTGTATGATTTAGTTTGTATTGGGTGATGCTTCGATGTAGGGATGTTGAAAGGATCTCCAGTAATAAGAGTCCAGCTTGAAATTATAGTTCAGCGAAAAAGCAAAAAAAAAAAAAAAAAAAAAAAAAAAAGCCAACAAACCAAAATCACTCTCTTTGTTTTCCACCTCTGTGGATGTCCTTCCCCTGCAGCCCGCAGGACGCACCTGCGTTCACTTTCTCAGACTCCTCCCTGACCTGCATGCTGGCTTCCAGCTTCAAAATGAAATAACTTTTAGAGTTGCTTTTTTTCTTTTTCTGCCAAATGACAGCAGCACTCTTTCTCCAGAGTTCTTTGAAAAGAGTTAGGGAGAAGTTTAACTGGTCTGCCACAGGCTCTGTGTCCAGCTGTCTACCAGTCACCATAACCAGGTGATCAATCTTGGGTGTAGTTGTACTCTGTGCTTGTCTTCCTGTCGCACTGGGCTAGGTACCCCTTATAGTTAACATGCCTATTAAGGGTATCATCAGAATCACTAACAACAACAACAACAACAAAAATGTGGGCAATCGAAAATTCTTTAAATTATGGGTTTTCCAGCAAGTATTGACTTAGAATAAGGTGAGTTTTGTCATATTTTTTTGACCAGCCTTTGTTTGTTTATAGTGCCTTAATCATGATACCTTCAACCTGCTGAAATCCTGACTCTTCAGGGTACAGTGAAAAACTGCTGAGTCCTGATATACTTCTAACTAGTTCTTCAGGCTTGGACAGGTCCCTTGATGCTATGTGATCAGCTGCCTAGTCTGTGAAATAGAGATAAAATGTGTGCTTCTCACACGGGTATTGTGAGGATTAAATGAGACAATATTGATAATATGGAAGAGTGTATCGAAATGTAGCTGTAAAGCATTCAGACTTGATTGGTTCTCCAAGTGATATTTGCCGTTATAAGTAGAGATAAACATTCAAATACATATATTTGGTGATTATATTTATCATAACTTCTCTCCTGAAATAAATGTTCTTTTAGTTGTCGATCTGATTTGGTTGGAGATTTTGTTTTGCTAAAGCAAAATCTTATTGAAAACTTGAAAATAAGTTTTACTGATTATTCATAATCATCAAGTGTCATGTCACAATTAAAACATATGAAAATAAAAATGAGTAAAGCCAAAATATATTTATATAGGAGCATACATATCTTCTATACCAGCACAACCGATACTTAGCCTAACATCTCTCATTTGCTTTTGTGATTTTTGAAACAGGGTCTACTAGTTTAACTTTCTTCTGCCTCCAGAGCATCATTTCTGTGTTTTCTGCCAGGAGGTTTACTTTCAAGTTCCATTGCACATTTGTAGCCTTCTTTGACTCTTCCACGATAGAATTCCAGCTGTTCTTTGTGCTGCCGGCCGAGTTCTCAAGTCTCCTTTTGTTTGTCTGTTTCACATACACACAAACTTAAGGACATGGGTTGTCATGTATGGAGCATGTCAAATTTTGTTTATTTACTTTAAAAATTTATTTGAAAGTTAGAGGTAGGGAGAAAGAGAGAGAGAGAGAGAGAGAGAGAGAAAGAGAGAGAGAGATCCTCCATCCACTGTTTAACTATCCAGTAGGGCATAATAATCAGGAGT
Source organism: Ochotona princeps (assembly GCF_030435755.1). Taxonomy (NCBI): domain Eukaryota; kingdom Metazoa; phylum Chordata; class Mammalia; order Lagomorpha; family Ochotonidae; genus Ochotona; species Ochotona princeps. The sequence goes on from NC_080861.1 coordinate 14,182,176, forward strand.
GCATCAGCCTAAAACAGGAACCGGAACCCATGTCTTTCCCATAATAATGGGTGAGCTTGACTTTTGGGCCATCTTCTCTTGCCTTCCCAGAAGCGTGGACAGTAAACCGTGCAGTGTAAACAGCACTACTTTGAGACACAAACATTGCTACCATTTGCTTCTCTGTCTCCTGATATGTCACATGATCCATCAGATGCAAAAATGTGTTGTTTGCAATTTACACTGTGGAACCACATTTCATTCCTTTGTCATCTTGTGGACCTATAAACCAAAGATTAAAAAAAGGGGGAAGAGGTCGTGAGGCTGCCAAGTAGTTTGTTTGCCACAGTACGATGGTCACCTTGCTGTGGTCATTCTACAATACCTCTAGAAATTATCAGCTACTGAGAAAGCAAGGGGATACAGGTGCTAAACACATAACAATATTCTGTCTGCTCACACGATGCAGCAGAATTGAGTAAACTATTATCTAGGCCAGGAGATTTTTATCCATGAAGATAATACTGAAAATAATCTTCTAACCATAGTCTACCAGTCTGGAACAAATGGGTCTGTGATGGCGTTTGTATAGACTCTGATATCATCGCCAGTGGGTGGGCTTACTGCCTAGCACAGTTTCAAGGACCATCTTGTGTATGAAGAAAGGGCACAGCCATCTTGAGGGAGGAGGATATCAAAGGAATTGTAGTCATGCCCTTAGCCATTATTTAGAAAGCCAATATCAGCAGCATATTATCCAGAAGTCTTTATCTTATGACCCATTGTGAAAACCCTTCAATCCTGTCACCCTTGTCCCCTTCACTGCAACCGCTGGGATTTATGCTTCTCCCTTGGTTCAAGACTCTCTCCAGGTCAAACACCAGATGTCCATGCACCTGGAGCGCTAGGGTGGTGGGGAGTAAAAAGTTCACTTTTTTGTTTTGTTTTGTTTTGTTTTGTTATTCAAGCCCCATCCTTTAATATACTGTGTTTTTTGTAGAACCAGAGTTCTTTCATTTTGCTGTAAGAGAACAGGGCCCACAGCCTAGTGAAAAAATAGTATCTCTCCTTCCCACCCCAACCCCTTTCCTTCCCTCTTATATTCTCTGAACTCTCCTTCCCTCTGCCCTTCACCCCTAGTTGGAGATTTAGAAATACAGGATAAAAATGATTACAGTGAGTAAATATTGCCAACAGCATGCATTTCTTTGCCACTTGGATGGAATCATAACCCAGATAAAGACATTTGTAAGGCTTGCCGTGCTCACCGCGTCCAGGTGTTTCCACAAGCAAGTCACAGGGGTAACATGAGAAATATTTGAAAGGGAATATCTCCTTTTCATGATGTTGCCAGAAGCAATGAACAGATAAGGCTGCAAGTTGCCCTGACAGAAGATTCACGCTTGCTGGATGTCATTGGCTTGATGGCTGTTAGAGGGGAACTGAGAAACCCTAAGTCCATTGCACACAATGACATGAATGTTTCCATGCATGTGACAAAATATATGTAAAACAATAGATTTGCGACTAATAGATTTCTCCCTTACAACTCACACATTTTTCATCTTCAATGTTGCGAAACTTCATCTTTTCCTTTTTTATTTAACATGTATTTATTACCTGACGAAAGAAGTTTGTTCCTTATCTGCGTAGGAGGAGAAGGGATATGTGACAGCTAATCATCCAACGTGTTCAGACTTTTTCTGTTAACACTTGGGGCACTGAAAATCCACAGCTTTTATTGAATGGCTACAGTGTTCACGAGATCCTGCAAGCAGTAGATTGTCTTGACTTTGAGGTGATATCTAGACATGTTGCCAATTCAGAAATTTTTCCCAGTAATTAAATCAATTTCTCTAAAAAGTGGACACATCCAGAGAGAGAAACAGATCTTTCATTTCCTGATTCACTTCCCCAATGCTCTCAACAGCAACAGGGCAAAGCCAGGTTCCTGGAACTCAATACAGAGCTTGCATATAGGTAGCAGGGACCTAAACCCTTAGGATGGTTTGCATTAGCAGGAAACTGACGTTGGAACAGAGTTGGGATTCAAATTCAGGCCATCTAATTTGACATGTGCATGTCCTGAGCAAGATTAGCCTGTGACAGCATGTTCTCATCCCACTCCCCCAACTCCACCATTTATATCTTCTATCTAGCCTGTTGCCATTTAAAGTGTCTTATAGATATTCTTTACAATTTTAATGTTGTTGTCAAATCTAGAAAGAACCGCTTGGCATTTTGCTATTTTTCTCTTCTTTGTTTTACTAACCCTATACAAGCAAATTAATGTCTGGGCATGATTAATGAAAAACTGTACACACCTACACTGATCTATGTAGCCCCTCTAATGAGAAAACAAAACAAGACTCAAGCAAAAACCTGTTTGCTTACTCAAGGGATAAAGTGTAACTGTCAGGGAACATCTTCATGACCCATTCTCCTCATTTGTACCTAATTCTTTCAGGCCACATCAGCAGCCTCCAAGGTTACCTGTCAGAGATGATATATCTTGTTAAAACAACAATACCTTTTGTCTTGATGATACCACTTGTAATGGGAAGCTGATCTTTGCTAAGATAGTAGTTACTGTTTGATCTCATAAATAAGCCAGAGTTACGATTTTTTTTTTAATCGCAGGAGTTGGAAGTTAGGTATTAAGCAAATTCCCCATTTTTGAGATTGCCTGTCTCCTCTTGTATTTAAAGAAAGGAGATACGATGCTTACTGGTCCTTCCCCAGTTTGCCTCAGATACAGGTGTGTATCTGTTGACTGTTGATGTTTGCTGGAGTTAATTACCCCTTGAATATGATAGAAAGCCTGGACAAAGTTAGTTAAGTAATGCTAATCTTTCTCTCTGGACACTTATAAATAATTAATTTGCCAAGAAGGGCTTCTCTTTATCCACAAACGTACTTTTTTTAAGGTTTATTTTATTTTTATTGGAAAATCAGATAAACAGGGAGGAGGAGAGACAGAGAGGAAGATCTTCCATCTGATGATTCACTCCCCAAGTGACCGCAATGGCTGGTGCTATGCCGATCCAAAGTCAGGAACCAGGAACTTCCTCCAGGTCTCCCATGCGGGTGCAGGGTCCCAAGGCTTTAGGCCATCTCATCTGTTTTCCCAGGCCACAAGCAGGGAGCTGGATGGGAAGTAGAGCTGCCGGTGTTAGAACCAGCACCCATGTGGGATTCAGGCAAGGACTTTAGCCACTTGGCCTACGCGCCAGGCCCCACAGACATACTTTTAAAAAGTCAGTGCAGATGGCCAGTCAAATGTATTGTGGTTCTGACTCAAATTGTTCTGTGTGGGTGGAGTGCAGCAGTCAAGGATTAAGAAGGTATATATTGTGAGTATAAAATGCCGCATTCTGCAATGAGCTCCTTTAAGGTCATGCCCTCTTAGCTTCCTGCTCCCTGTACTCCACCAAGTACTGTAGGAGCTAAGACAGCTGTCCATATTCCCATTCTGATGCAGCTACTTGCTAATGATATGACCTGGTATGGTGACTTTCCAGTGTTTCTGCGCCTTTACGATTTGTGGATTATATTATGACTTAACTTGTAGAACTACTATAAAGACTGAATGAGGGAAAACATTAAGGATGTGAAGCATTGGCACAAGGGGCTGTATAAAAAGTACATTTGCATCCACCAAAGCTTGAAGTGAAATTTTACTCAGTGGTAGCGGTCACAATGACATTGTACAGGGAAGGATTCCAAACCTGAAGATGGAATTCTAATTTTGTTTGAACAGTACACACAGATACAAGTCAGAAAGAAGCAGACATTTGTCTTGTAAATGACCTCTGGAGTTCAGAGTGGGAAGTAGAGGTTCCCTGCTACTATTTGGGGGCTCTGAAACTTGTGTTTAACTCAGTGTTTCATGGAACAGAAGTGACAAATTTTGCTTACCATAATGATAATGCAGTGCCTTTCCTAGATTAAATTAGCACATGCAGCTCCACTTTGATGCTTTGGAGCCTAAACCAGAAAGCATGAAAAGAGACAGAAATGCCTCCTAGGCTTGGAGCCTTCAAACCAACAGGCAGCTTCCTGTGTCCGTGTCCAATGTCTGTTCCTCCGTGGCCTTTGCATCCCTGAGCCTTGTGACCCAGGAGGAGAGAAATGCTTTTCATTTGGCTGGAATTACCTCGTTCTGGTTAAAACAAAAGAAGTATTAGCATATGTTCCTTGTCACCTCAGCTCCAGCTATCCCAATCAGCATTCTTGAGTCAAAGACCTACGATCTTATAACTCTTGAAAAAAAAAATGTGTTCCAAAGGAACCTCCCCATATCTGATACCCTGCTTCCTGTCTTGGGTGAGACAGGAAGGTGAAGAGGGAGAGTCTAAATAATAGATATTCCTTAGTAGTGAGAACAGCACTGGCTGACAGCCTACGGTGTCTGCCTTTCAGAAAAACAGGGAGTAGAAACAGGAGTCGGATTTTTTGGCCATTTGGTCCTTGAGCACATGAGCACACATGAGTTAAAATGAGCACACATGTTGAGAATGATCATGAACATTAGTGGCTAATCCCTTTTCTCCAAGATCTCCAGGAGTGTTGGCTTAGAGCTCAGATTGTAATCGAGAGTTGGTTCTATCTGCTTTTGAGACCCACAGGGCCAAGTCTTTCCACAGGTGTATCTTCAAAATCTCCTGTAACCTCAAGAGTTTATTGAACTTTCATGTAAACACTTTTGCTCTAATTTGGATCATGTGGAAACCACTCTTCTCTCTATAGCCACTTCACACAGGACAGTGTATCCCACAGATACCAGAGAGCTTTCCTCATTGCTTGTATTAGAACAGTCTCACTTCCTCTCCTTTAAAATCCCATTTGTCAATCCCCTGGGTGGCCAAGGCATGCTGCCTGCCACTTCTGCACGTGGTGCTCACTGAGCCCACACTCAGCCTGCCACAATCTCAGGGTGTCCAATCTTCCCGTCTCTCACTTCTGTGACGTCTCTCCAGTGATTTGCACTGTGATTCTACGTCAGCCATGCCTCCTTTACTAGACCTGGATCCTGTCACTATCAATTCCTCTAAACCCTTCCTAATCTCAGTCTCTGAGGTCTACTCTTGCATTATTTCTTCTTGTTTTTCCAGCTTACCACTCTGGATATTCTCAGCTCAACACTCACAAAATGTATCTTCTCAAGGAAGTATGTGCAATTCCTCTAATCACCGTTTCGTTTCTATGTTGCTAACTCTCCTTGTGTCCCCAAATTCCTTAGCACTCAGATTTCCTGGAAGACCGTTATCACACTCTTACATTCACTTTAATATCCTTCCTCATCTCTCTTTTCCTCCTTTACATTATTCTGCTAAAATCAAACTCTTCTTTTGCCTGCAAGCTCACACACAGGGCTGGATGGAAACACTCTGCCTGCTGACCTAACGTCACTTTATTGTCACAGCCATCAACCTCAAATGTGCCCTTGGCACAATCTATTCTGTTTTCCTGGTCTTTCAGTTCTTCCACTCCTCCAGAGGACTAATTTTTACGTTGTCACTTTTCTCTCCTCCAGCTGGTAATTTTGTTTGTTACTGAAAACAGAAGCAATCTAAAGAGAACTCAGAATGCTTCTCTACAACATTTTCGAATCTGTCCACACCATCCTCATCTGTCCTCTTATACCCTTCTTTCTTTCCTGTCACTGTGAGTGAATCGCACTGGCTTAAAAGATGTCAGCTCCTCTACCCATGCGCTTGTTCCCATACCCCTCATCCTCGATGAGGCGGCAGTTGGCATTCTATCAATTACTTTTCCTCTTTCCACTGGATTATTCTTGTCATTGCACAACATGCTATAATACTTCCCGTCTTAAAAAACCAAAAAAGGAGAAAGAAAAAGAAAACTGTTAACTCTGCTTCCCATTTTTCAGTGACTATCTAAAGTCAAATTTGTAAAGGAGAATTTTACCCATGATTTGCACTTCCTCTCCTCCTGTAATCTGGTGACATTACTCGGATCCTGCCTTCCTCCCCATCATTCCATCACACTGGTTCCTGTCCTGTCTCCAGATGTTTTTGTGTTGCACAATCTAAGGTACCATTCCAAGTCCTCACTGACGTTTTGATCTTGGGAACAGTTGATGCACTTGATAAACTTTTGTTTCTTCAAACCGAGTTTGTGAGACTTGGTCTTCCCTTGGAGCCTTGTGCTGGCTCTGGGCTGCTGTTCCTCAGCCTCCAGGCTGGTGCTCCCGTATCCCTGCATGAAGAGTGTCTGTACTGGGGTCCAGAATTCTGGGTTTCCTGTCTTCATTTATTTTCTGGTGAGCTTATCAAAGTCTGCATCATAAAATGCCATCTGTATTTAGATGTTTCTAACAATCATATCACTAAGCATCAGGTACACAAACTTCAGAATCCGTGACACACTGAAAAATCGCACTTCTGTTTTGTATAGTAAGAATTCCCAGATTAATATGTTCAAAGAATATCTTCATTTCCCTCCTAAACCTGATTGATCCTCAGTCTTTGTACTCACAATAAAAATTGACTATATTTTAACCTGATTCAACTAAAACCTTCATCATTGTCACATTTCACCTACAAGTTATAAACCAATGTCCCTTTAGCTCCCTGGTTGCTACTCACCCCTTTCATCACAATAACTCCAGTGTAAGCCAAATACTCTTTACTTCTATTATTGAGATATCATTTTAATGAATTACTTTGCTTGCATGGTTCCCCATCAGGGGTAGCTTGTATCATTAGGCAATGCCATGCAACCTTGGTTTGAGCATTAAAGAGGAACTGTATAGAAGGAATAACGTTTAACTGAAAATTTTATCCTCTTTTGATTTGGTGAGATCTAAAAGTGTTGTTTAATTAAGTCCTTTTCTAGATTTATCCCACCTCAAAAAAAAAAAAAAGTGAAATGATAGCAATAAAACCAGTTTGGCACTCCCTCTAGCCAAGAACAAACATTTAAAAGGCACAAAATAGACCAAACCCTCAGGGTTTCCTCTTTTTTATTTCCCAGGAATTTTTTTTTAAGCAATTGGTTCTTGTTTTCCTTCTTTCTTTTGGGTTGGCTTCTAAAAAAATTGTCAGCTTACCCTTGACATTGTAACAGTCATGGCAGCTTCGATATGACAAGTTTACAAATGCCATGAGAAAACAAACAAAAAAAAAAAAGAGGGAAAAGTTCAGTTTTGAGCAGCAGGACTGCACTGTGTTTTGTGTCTATTCACATCTTTATCACAGGGAGTGAACAGTTTAGGGAAGAACACATCCTGCCGAGCATCTTCCAGCATCATGTGTATTGGTCTGGGAACCCCTAAGTACCTCCTGTTGACCCTGTTCAGATTAGCAGACAGCACAGAGGCCCTCTCAGAGGCCTGACTCAGCAACTCTCCTCTGGCCAAAATATGAATGTCACATTGAGCTTTGACAGTGAGCGATCGTCTCTGCCATGGTGACAAACACCGGTTGTGACCAAGAGGGCTGAAGACAGATCCCCTGCAGAACAAGAGCAGTCACCTCCAGCCGTTCATCTGGTTGAAGTCTTCATTCTCATCCACTGAATGAGCTCTGTGTCTTGTGATGCTGGGGTGTGGGTGAGGGCTCTATCATGAGGATTGGGTCTGTGATCTTGATGACTCCAGAACTGGTTCTTTGGGATGGAGGTTAGAAGGTAGGGGCTGCAGCTGGATGAAAAGAGGGGCAGATAGTGCAGTGGAAAGCAACCATCACACTTGGCTGAGGTTGTGTGCTTGTATGTGATGGCTTTGGGAAGAAACTGTTAGCTGGTGGTCTTGATAGCTGAGATTCGAAAGCTTTTAAGGGATCTTAAAGAACTCCTGGTACCAATCCTGCCAAAAATAAGAAAATGTTCATTTTGTGTTTACATGACTTCATGTAAAATTCCATTCTGAATAAGTAACAAAGCTATGGGGATTTTAAAAATTCTTTTGAAAATTGCAAATTGCAGGAATCCCCCTCCTCTACCTTTCCTGTATTTGCACGTAGCTTGGGGATTTCCAAATTCAGGAAAAAAATGTCACTGTTGTATATAAATAGATTTGGCAAACATGATTTTGACACAATATTTTCCCCCAAATGTTCTGCTGCCACATTCTTAAACAGGTGTTTTGTGTTTTGAGAAGAAAAAGTTGTATACTCAGTTAAGCTTGGCAGATACTGCCTGTGAAAACTTTATTTTATAAAATCAAAAATTTTGTTGCAATGTGGAATATTTTAAGTGTATTGCTGAGAAAACTGCTTTCTATTAACCTGTGTCATGATTAGGAATGCATCTTCAAATCACAGTTTATTTTTAGGAAAATAAAGTTACATATATTTAAGCTCAGACATCTCAGTAGTTTTCCAAATAGTTCAGGAAAAAATTTGTGATGTGGATTGCTAATGCATGGATTTGATTTTTTTTAAATCAGCATACATGAAACTTTTAGTTCCTTTCTGCAAATAATTATAGAAGTACCTTTGTTCATTGCATCTAACTTTTCCATAGAGCCACAAAGAATGTAAGTCTATTGTAGATCTTAACAGGTTACTGAAGTAGAGGACTCCACTATAATGTGGTTAAGTCAGCATTTCTCAAACCAACAGATTCAGCATATGACACTATGATTCGACCTGCTCCACCTCATCACGTTTGTTAAAATTTTTGACAATAGCTGATGGAGAATTACCAAATATAAACATGTCAAAACAGGTGATCCATTAAAAGCTTTGAAGTTATAGAGCAAATAAGAAATGAAGTGCAGAATTCTTCTTAAAGAAAATACATATGGCAAGTCAATTGATACAACTGGTATAAATCCAAAGGGAAAAATCAAGGACAATATTCGGATTTTGCTCTTGAAGTTTTGCTGGACATGCTGTGACATTCCTAAGAGGATGTCAACTAGCAAAAGCGTAGAAAGGAGATTGTCTGAGATTACGATTAGTGAGAGTTTGTGGAGAGAGACTCAATTACGAAAGCTATTATTTTTATTGATATAATTTTAGCTATATACCTTGAACTTTCCTGGGGGTGGTAACCCAAATTATGTCAGTGAAAGTAATATGAGGAGACTTGGAGGAAAGAGACAGATGGTTGAGATCCTGGGAATAAAATGTTCAGACAAATTTGCATTCACAAAATTCCATTTTTTTTCTTTTTGAGAGAAAGAGAGAAAGCACATTTCCATCCATCCACTGGTTTCCTCTCCAAATGACCACAGTGGCCAGGTTCAGACTGGCCGAAGTCAGGGGCCTGCAGCTCCATCCAAGTCTCTCATGTGGATGGCAGACTGCCTTCCCAGGAGCATTAGCAGAGAGCAGGATAAGAAGCAGAACACCCAGGACTTGAACCGGTCACTCCAATATGAAATTCCGTCATTGCAAACAGTGGATTATCCTATTGCACTACATTGTTGACACCTCACAAATTTCTGATTTGTGATGTGCAGTGAACAATGTTGAATGCCCAAAAGCACTGAGAATCTTGAATGTAGATATCCATGGAAATAGGATGTAAGAATATTATAATGTGCCATTCTGGAATTGTAAAGAGAGACAGACGTCTGTGACGTTATCTGCTTAAATAAATGGTATTTATTGAAAAATCCTTTCAAGGTAGAAAGAATAAACACAAAAGGAGAGAATACACATATAGAAATATGATTTTTGTTGCTATTAATATAAAAAGATCAGATTTCATGCGTTTCATAGCTACAATTCTATAGATACTCATACAGTTCTTCCTCTCTCTTTCTCTCCATCAAATTCCTCTCCTGCTTTCCCCAGGCCACAAATCCACAAATAGGGAACTGGATGGGATGTGGAGCAGCCCTGATATGAACCAGCGCCCATATGGGTTGCATGGTGAGGATGTAGCCACTAGGCCACCACACCACTGCTACCACCAGTAGCATAGTCTTTGATTTGTTGCCCCGCCATTCATACTCTTCCACTGCTGGTTGTTTTCCACTGAAAGATTTTCTGGGACATAAAACTACCTTTGAGATTAGCTCGCCCCAAACTTCTGGAATTAGGTAGATCGTTTGTGTATTTACCATGTATGTGTTTATGTATGCGTTTTACAAAAGATTGTAGGGTTTTTAAAATATTTACTCTTGTTTTTTTACTGGAAAGGCAGATCAGATTTATAGAGAGAAAGAGAGACAAAGATCTTCCATCCGCTGATTCACTCCCCAAATGGCTGCAAGGGCCAGAGGTAAGCTGATCCAATGTCAGGTGCTTCTTCCAGGTCTCACATGCAGGTACAGAGTCCCAAGGCTTTCGGCATTCTACTGCTGCATTCCCAGGCAACAAGCAGAGAACAGGATAGGAAGAGAAATAGCTGGAACACAAATTAGTGCCCATATTGAATCCTGATACTTGAATGGTGAGAATTTAGCTATTGAGTCATCATGATAGGCTCAGAATGTAGAGTTTTGGAGAAATAGTTGCACAGTATTCAAAAGTAATACTTAGAATCAAATCCTCATGTTACAATGGGAATGCATATTTTACACAATGCACAGCTTTTTCCTTTAGCAAAAGTAAGTTTATGTGTGTCAAATCATATAAAACCAGAGAGTACGAAAGCTTCCTCCAGTATTGTAATGGCTACAAACATTTAAGAGCATGACTGTCAGAAATAGAAATTACAAACCTTCATGCATAGCAAGTGATTATTGATTTCAAAGATCATGTTGTCTTAATTTCCTCAAAAAATTTTTATTGGCACTGTTTTAATGATAAAATCTGAATGCGGAGAAGAACCACGATTTGTCTTTGATCGTATTATATTAAACAGAACAGACTTTTTCTCTTGAAGTTGAGTGTCTTTTCTGCTCTTGCATTTCCCCCCCACATAGATAATTAGCCAAATAATGAAGTAATTATGGGGGGAAGCAGGAACTAGAAAATAATCATGTTGGAATCAAAGAATCATTACTGGATGTTAAATCTAAGGATAAAATTTGATGTGAATAGAGATCCTTGTATTTTACTAAAGCATCTCATAATGGTTTTCCTTATCACAAGTAACCCAAAGGGGGAGCAATCATGCAGTGAAAAAGCTGAACAGCTCTTGGACCAGGTGGTGAACATGGCCATGAAGGGACAGATGGACATGATGAGTGGGGCATATCATAACTCGTGTGTATTCTAGGTAAGGATAATAGGCAATCTGAATTTGATTATAGAGAAACATCAGATGAATCCAAAGTCAAGAGCATTGTTCAGCAAAGTGAAGCAAAATGAAAAGACTATGTTTTTCAGAAACACTACTGTCACAAAAGACAAAGGAAAAACAAATGACAAGTTCTTGGTGAAGGAAACCAGAGGCATGAAAATTTGAGCATTGGAACAGGATCCGGTGTTTTAGGAAGGACAAGGTACTAAGCTCATTATTTGGTTAACTGGCAAAATTAATGTACAAGTCCTGGGTTATTGTATCAAAGTTAGATTTATGGTGTTATAGTTACATGAGAGAATATCCTTATTATTCAGAAATATAACAAGGCTTTTAGGATCAGACAGCCATGACTTATCAATTTAATGTTAGATTAATACAAAAATTGTTGTTGCTTTTTTCATAGATTGATGGACAGATTGTTCTAAACCTGGACACATAGAAAGATATATTTTAAATCATTTAATGGGAATGAGTGCATGAATATTTTTTAATATTCTTTGTAGTATTTTTGCAATTTCTAAGTTTTAAACTACTTTCAAGTAATTTACTTTGAATATGAGGCACAGCAATTGAAGATTCTGTTTGAGTTGCCTGAGATTATTTATTGTTTTTAGTAAATTCCTAACTTACAATAAGACAGGGACTTAATCTCTTGGGAAGGTAAGATGTTTTGTGCATAAAAATAGCAATACAGAGGTGTTTGATATGTTAATATTTTACTGCATTTTCATTTTTATTATTTATTATTAATGAAATGCAGTTGTCTTTGAAGCCTGCTGAGTGTTTAATAATGAAATTGGGCATCATTCATTTTAAAATGTCTGCGCCCCATATGTGTTAGGAACACAAATGCAATATGCACTTCATTTGTTGAAGGGAGAAGTACAGAGTTAACCCACTGGTGCTCTTTAACTGCATGTTTAAATGTGGAACTGCCAGATTGACTTAGCAGGTGTGGAGTTTATGTGTTATCTGCAAGGTGCTGTCTCTAAGCTTTGGGCTGCCCAGGCTTCGCCATCTACTAGTGTAAGTCTACTAGTTCTTAAGGCATAGTGTGGTTGAGTAAAATGTTTCCTACCATTTGCAGTTGAAATTACTTTCAAAGACTGGTTACATGCTTGCTTAATATCTCAGATCGCTTTATGCAAATTTGAATGAATTTGATCTCAATTTGCAGGTCAAAACCTGTGCTTGTTCTTAAGTGATTATTGTGTTGATTGATCCTCCCCAACTTTGACCATGACCAAGTTAGCATGTTCAATAAAATGTCATTCTCTAGACTGCAAGGGCGGCGGAGGGGTGGGAAAGGTCCATGAGACTTCAAGGGAAGCAGTAGAACATTTAAGGGAGCCATTTTCCCATCTTCTCCCTTTCTTGCCTCCCTTCTTTTTTCTTCAGCCCTGCTTTGCCCTTCCACCTCCCCCCCCACACACACACGCACTTACTTTTCATCTATTTTCTTCCCTGATTCCTTTTTATTTTAGCCACAAGTGAGCTGCAAGCAGGTGATTCCATAACCACAGCGTTTGTTTTGTTCCAGGACCTATTTCAGCATAAACACCAGAAATGCTTCCATGATGGCTAAGTGTGTAAATTGTGGTAAAGACGGAAGGATGTGGGAGAGACTGCTTTTCAAATCTTCTCATGAGCTTAGGGGAATTATGCACATAGCTTCTTGCAGTGCTGTAAGAGTGGAAGCTCCAAATTCAAGTGGACCGAGTTACAATCCTTTCGTACCACTCCTTAGCGTGGGACTCAAGCTCTCTGAGCCCCACAGTTCCCATGCAGCAGAAGCAGGCCATGAAAGTACTGTTTCTGAGGATTCCTTTGGGGGTGGGAATGCTGCCTAAGATAATAGTGTTGTCATTTTACTCAGCAATTCTGTTTCTTTAATGTCACCTTTTGACACATTCACCTGTTCGGCTTAAAGACCCTTTCCATGTCTTTGAGCAGTTGAGAGCATATGACTGCAAATTATGTGAAGGGACTCAGGAACAATTTAGACAAATTTCTGGCTCTTTGTATGTCTTGCTTTTGGCCAATGTCTCATCAATGGCAATTCATAGAACTCTGTGCCAGCTGTTGGCATCAATGAAAGTCTTTTCACTGATAATAACCAGATTTGGGGTTGCCCAAAGCTAGAGTTATTTTTGTGATTTGAAAATTCTACTTTAGAGATGAAAAGATCTCCCTCAGATCTTCCCGACTGGCAGAATTCCAGGCAGAACACATGGCTATTACCATCATGACTACTTGTGACTAAGACTTCTAGAAAGGCTGTCAAGATGGGGCTGCAGTGAAGAAGAGTTCTCAGTGCTTGAAAGACCCCCTCCAACATCCAAGAATATCATGTGTTGCCATTCTGAAGTGACCCAAGACATGTTTACATGACAGTAATAAAACCAAGAGCCACAAATCTCAACCACCCTGCTTTTTTTTTTTTTTTTATGGCGTGTTAATGCCTGAGAACACTTACAAAAGGGAGCTCAGCTTTGAAGAGAAGGATTTTGGTCTTTTTCTAGCCATTTTCTGCTGTACATCTGGCAACTGTGTGTTGAGACTGTGCGTCGCTTTGTGGATTTCTCAAGAAATGGGTTTCTGTTCCCCACGTGCCCAGGCTGCCAGTGCCAAGCAATGTCTCTAGCCAAATTTGAGCTTTGGAAAAACCACTGCTTCATGCGGCGAAACCTTCCTTTCCTTCTCATCTTATCTCTTCCCCCCTTTTAATGTCCCTGAACATTTTTATGTCCTTTCCTAAATTGTAGGGCATAGTCAGATGGGACAAATAAACAAAGCCTGGACTTCAAACAGCTGTGGCCCTGAATATACATACACACATTTATATAAATACATAAATACATGGCCATTTTTATATGCTTTTATCTCAAGGATTCCATCAGTAATAGATTGATAATAAGGAACTTGAATTCAGAAGTGTTTTTAAATAACAGAAATCAGTTTCTAGCATCTGTGGACATAGCAACAATTTAACCAAGCATTCTGATTATAAATATATATATATATATATATTTTCTGGACTACAAATAAAACACATCTATCAGGAGGTTGAAAGATTGAGGTTTATTTGTCTCTTGTGGAAGAAGGTGCTGTGAACTGTCTAGAGTTCAGCTGCTGCTCACTTTGGCTTTATCCCTAGGGTCTCAAAATAGCTGCAGAACCTCCAGCCTGCTGACCTGATTATATCAACAGCCTACATCCTGCCCTTGTTAAAGACCAAATGAGAGCCAAAAGGGGAAAGAACAGGAGCCGAAGATGTGTGGCAGCTGAGAGTATTACCTTGATTAGAAAAGTACTTTTTTTTTTAATGATACAATTCCAAAGGCTTTGGTATTTCCCTTACCCACCCCCCGCAAGCTCCCTCCTCACCACTGATTTCTCCCATGTTTTTAGGGTAGCGTAGTCCTTCCTAAGCAGTCGTAAGCCCATCATATTGCTATTTACGTTTATCTTGACACTGTAGGTGTGGATAATGGAGACAATCCAGCATTGTATTGTCCAGATATATTTAATAATTTCATTGGGAGTCCATCTTCAATTTGGAAGTAGAGAGGCATACTACATTGTATCTTCACATCTCAATATGATTACACAGTTACTATACATACCCTTAAATGAAGAAACATAAAAACAAAATCAACAACAATTCAAACAATTTGCAACACCATGAAATTAAATAACATGCTATATTGAATGACCATTTTTTTTCCTGATAGATATTCATTCAACTAGATTTTAGTTACACCCTGTTGGCCAGAATTGTCTTGAATTACACTGAGCTAAAGCACTACTACCAAGAGTGAGGAAAGGTATGAAGGTTGGTAGGTCAATCAACTAACCATCTGCACAAAACTAGGAAAATAATGAAGGACTAGGTTTGTTCTAGAATTGTCAAGTGGATGAGTTTTAAAGAGGAAAGCGATTCCGCTGACTAAATTATACACAAAGGAACATCAAAACATTTAAGGACAAATGAAATTAAGTTTAGGAACAGGCATTGTAGTCTAAAATGTTAAGGCTCTGCTTGAGACATGTGTTACGTCAGTCTGCCAGGTTTGGGTCGCTGCTCTGCTGATGATCCAACTTTTTGTTAACGTGCCTGGACTCAGCCAATGAAGGCTCAAGTGTTTGGGTTCCTGCCACTCACACGGGAGATCACATAGCTGCTAGCTAAGACCTGGTTCAACTCTGCACTACCTGGCGTAGGTACTTGAGAAGTAGGAAATGTAAGATGTGTCTCTCTGTTTCTCTTTTTTATTTTGTCACATTGTGTTTCAAACAGAACATAGTCACTAGAAACCTAAAAAGCTCATTTTGGTACTAAAAAAAAAACCTTTGAAACTCTTCCACAGACAATTTCTTTGCAGTTTTTGAAGACACACATCTATGTATCAGGCTGTGAAATTAAGGTTTCAAAGGTAATGAGATGCAAACATAGGAAAGGCTTTGCCGATTCAGAAGCAGAAAATTTGGTGCACTAATCATAATATACAGGTAGATCAACAATTGTAATTTTTTTTAAAATGTGAATTTTTCAGAAATGTAGGGGAGAAAATTTTGATAAACCTATAATTCCAGTAAATGTCTCTAAGCCATCTAAGATAGAGGGTTGAGTTTAATTCAAGGACTGTATAAGAGCTCTCTCATGTGCACTAAAGCAACATGGTAATTCCATAGGAATTCTGCACAATGTGCAATATGGGCAAACTTGAAGACCATAGGCTAAGTGAAGAAAGCCAAACACAAATAGCCAAAAAAAAAAAAAAAAAAAAGAAAAAGAAAAAGAAAGGAAAGAAAGAAAGTATGGTGCCACTTCTTTTATGAGTTACCCAAAGTGGTGAGATTTATAGAAGGGAAGTGAAAGTATATTTGTGAGGGGCTGGAAAGAAGAAGAACAACAGAAAGTTATTAATGTGTGTAGAGTTTTAGTTTGGAAACACAATATTGTGCAACTGGATGGTATAGTAATTGCTCAGCAAAGTGAGCTGAGCAAATTTAAAATATTCAACTTGGTGCATTTTATACTATGCATATTTTACTGCACAGAAATGAAAAAGGAAGCCTACAGTTTGCAAATGGAAGACATGAACTCAGTGAGCTTACACCAAATAGTGCATAAAAATAATCACTAAGTGAAAAAAGAGATACACACATGTAGTCGGCCAAGTAAGGGAGTTCTCCTGCATTTCTATGGCATTTCCTAGTGTAAGATGAATCTTGGTTGGTGTTTCTAAGTTTCGTTGGTGAAATGTTGGTATTGACAGTGAAAAGCTGTAACATGTCTAAGCAAGAACTAAGTGAACTGCTTTGCCTGGAGCATGGAGGATGCATAACAAATGGGATGCCTGTGGCCTGGAACCTTCAAAGTGAACAGACAGTGATTACTGGAGCAATAGGATCTGGGAAACTCACTGTAGTGTTAGTAGCTATGTAAAGCTTCTGCCTAGGGTACCGATACAATCAATGGTACTTTACCCTCGGCTAGAGATGTGGTGCAAATGATGTGGGAGAAGAAAGGAAGATTCAGTTGCTGCTTTTGACAGTAATTACTGTGATGATAGGAGGGAGAAAGGAGCCAAGTGCAGTCGTGATTACTGACCAGAGGTGTTCGTACTGGCTATCTCTCCTAATAATTAGGCACATGATCTATAATCAAATGAATGAATACTGGGAATATCATTTACTCTTAAAGTACTTGGCATTGACTTCAAATTATTAGAATGTTCTGTCACGTACATTTGTGTAAGATGCATTTTAGTAAGACACCATCAAATCATTGATTCAGTAGGAGGCTGTTGTGTCTACACTCCTACATAAAGCCAAACTAGGGAATCCTGCATTTTAATTTTTGCATGCTCTGCCTAACATGTTTCAGAAGCATGGAGGGTTCAGAATAATACAGGTGTTCCTCATGAGATGTCTAATAGTTTGATTAGTACAAACCAATAGGAAGGGTTATTGTTTGTGCTCCAACTGCTTAATTTTAAACCTAGGACATGTTTTAGCAAAAGGAGATATAGCAGGATTAGATGACTTTTAATTTAACCATTTATAATCACTTCCATGTCGTAATATGTGCTACATGGAATGGCATCATTGGGATCTTCCAAATGAAGACCAAGGTGGCGAGTCTATCTTCCTTTCAAATATTGCTTTATAAGCAAAACTGAACATGAATTTCATTTTCTTTAACCTTTGCGACACAGATAATTTCCTTTTACAGACAAACTTGGGTATAATTTTTTTATGTTCCCACCAGTCTGGATAGCTACAAAATCTGTTTACTATCCTGTGGTCATGGCTCAACAATTAACTTTTTAAAACTGGAAAATGGGAGAGTACCTCAAATTTAAAAAAAAAAGGTTTGAAGCCCTTGCCCCAGCGTAAAGCATTTTAGACAAGAGCGGTGTGAGCAGAGCTGCCTGTGTTGTGACTCAGCGCACGACAGGAGTCACAGTGATTTTCTGAGCTGTGGAGACCCATGGATGATGGCCAGTTTCACCGTTCCTACTTCCCTCCAGTATGTTGATTTTTACACTGGCAGACCCAAAAGAAAGCCCTTAGGAATAAATGGAAGACTTGCTTCTGGATTTATGCCTGACAGAGCAATAAATACCATAGCCCTCAGACTGTGTGTAGCTTTCAGTGTGTGAAAATCTATCCTAAAGAAGTTATCTGCAGTGTCGTGTACCAAGGAAGCAGAATAGAACCACCTTCTCTACAGAAACAAGTAAAAATGTATGCAAGTAAAAATCCAAATACACAAACAAGTCTATTGCTGATTTTAGGACTCCATTAAAGTATTTCCAAATATTATATCTTGTTTATATAGTCCCTGCAGAATTGGTGTTCAATAAATGTTCCTTGAAAGGGCAGATTAAGCAATGTTGTACATTTTTATGATCAAAGAAACCGAAAATGTGAATCAAATTATATAAAGGTTGTGAGATGTACTTTGGCCTTTTCATCCATTCCTTTCCTCCCACACCCCTTTCCTTCCTTCCTTCCTTCCTTGCTTCCTTCCAAGATTTATTTTACTTTTATTGTAAAGTCAGATATACAGAAAGGAGGCGAGACAGAGAGGAAGATTGTCCATCCGCTGGTTCACTCCCAAAGCAGACGCATGGTTGGGGCTGCACCATCTGAAGCCAGGACCCCAGAACCTTCTTGGTGTCTCCCACGTGGGTGCAGGGTCCCATAGTTTTGGGTTGTCCTTAACTGCTTTCCCAGGCCACAGACAGCGGGGTGATGGGAAGTGGGCCTGCCGGGATTAGAACTGGTACCCATGTGAGATCTCAGCATATGCAAGGCGAGACTTGAGCTGTTAGTTTACTGCACTGGGCACTTTTTGTTTCTTTTTTTAATAGTGGTGGTAATGAATCACCAATGCTAGCCTTCCTGGACAGATCTTGATTTGCTACAAAGATGTTCTTGATTATAACTTTTAGCTGATCCTGGAAACATAATATGTATACCCTGTCCTGTCTCTAAAATCTAAAATCTGGGTTGATTCATAACTGGCATTACATTATGGTTTTTTTATGTTTTTTTCCTGGGAGAAGGTGTTTAATGCTTGCTCTCTGGGAAGCAGACTTTACACCAAAGAACACGCAAGCTAGGTTGATAAAGAGGAATTCAAATTGAGGTGTAGGATGATGAACTAGCATTTATTGGCATAAAACAACATAGCAGTTACAAGCAGAGGGAAACCAAAGGCTCAGTGATCTCATACAATAGTTATCTGGTGTTTATACTTTGTTTACTGAGCGTTTAATCTGTGCAGAGCCTTGATGCTAGGGAGAAAGGAAGAGTATGAGAAATTCTAGGATGTTTTAAGATAGGCGAGTATAAAGCATAGACATTGAGCATTTTGTTATAGTGAATCAGATAAGCTTGATCTCAAGGAGTTATAAAGAAACAAGCAAACAGAAAAGGCACAAAAAAGAATCTCTGACTTTTCTGTAGTTCATGAGCTGGTTGCAGCTCCTTATTCCGAAAGAAAAGTGGCCAAAGCCAAACCGAGGTTCACCAGTAGAGTCAAAGGAAAGAAATCCAAGGGGAATGGATGAATGCATTTCTTGGTCCCTTGTTTAAGGTGCTTCTTTAGAGCAGAACATGTGATGCAGCTTTTGTAGCTTTAAGTACAAGTGTGTCTAAAAGAAGCAATATTGTTGGAGTGTCTTACCTAGGACTGGATAAAAGAACCAGATTCGCCCGAGTAGCCGACGTTAGCTAACATTAAGGCTTGCGAGAAAGGGACCTCCAGTTACAGGACCTGTTCAGTGTGAGGCTCATAGAGATTGGACATGCAGAAGAAATTTCTAGAAGGGTGTTCCGGACTGTTGCAAACTCTGTCTGCAGGGCTGGCTTGGGATCACTGGATATCCTCTACAAAGTCAATGGTGAAGTGGAAGAAACAATATGTTGCATTTGAATTTGTGAGAATAACAATCATTTTTACTTATCTGCCACTGAAATATGATTGCAGGGATGAGATTAAAGATATTTATCAGCAAGGAAGCAAATTCCTTACCCCAGGATGTGATTTTGGAAAATAATGAATAATCCAATAAATCATTAAAAGTATATAAATCTACACTAAAGACAGCATGATACAGTTCCCTATGCTGGGTGAATTCTCTCTTTTCTCATATGAAATTTGTAGGCAACAGAAATCTGAATGACTTGTATCTTTCTTTTTTCTTGATAAAGCTATGCCTGATATCATTATCAATTGAATCGGAGTTCTGTGGAGACCAAAACCTAGAAATTCAGAGAGTCAGTTTCCAGCAGTTCATTTGCAGACTACCTAAGGTGAATGTCAAGTTTTGTTTATATTCCATACATGACCGACTGGTATGAAACCAGGCACTTGGGTGATATGAGAATGTCAAACTGACAGAAGCATTGGGTCCTCTCTCCCAATGTCTGGAAATGATCTTTTTGCAGATCTGTTAAAATTTGATCATGGACACTAATCTACAGGTCACACAGAGGGATGCCAATTTCAAATTCTAGTTCTGCTACTTCTTTGTAGGTGAGCAGTTTACCTCTATCCCCACGATTTTATAAGAATGGGAAGATACTAAATGTTTTATTTTGATCAAATTTTCTCTTTTGTTGGTGAGGAGACACTTATCACATGTTCAGCGTGTTATCTGAGTGGTCTCTGTTAAGTCCCACTTGTATACACGAGTCATGACCCGGAATTAGCTGAGTGTTAAGTGTTGTGTTTTGCAGGGTTTTCATTTAATTTAAGCACTACTGCAAAGTCATTGGCTTTTTTTTTTAATTGAAATCAACTACTTTGAGGAAAAATATGCCTGCCTGAGGTAGCTAGGGGGCTGCCAGGTGACACCCAGCCCCTGTGCCACCTGCTCTTTGTGGTGTCATGAGGCTGAGTAGACAGGCCAACCTGGAGCCTTGACTCTTTGATTTGCTTCAAGTAATGGAAGCGTGCACATTGGATTACTAAAAGGGCAGTTCTGGAGGCGACAAAGTGCTTACGAACTGAACGTGTGAACTTCTTCTGTCCCACCCCTGAGGTGAAAAATATGTAACCCCAATGACAGCAAAATTGTCACTGTAAATGTCCAAATAAATTGGACTGTGGGAAAGTTGTACCACTCTACTGTTCCTTTACTCCTGTATCTTTTGACAGGATGATACTACAGCTAAGACTAGAGAAAACTTAGCCTAGAATTAAAATTTGGCTAAATGACAGTGCCTAAGAATTATGTCTTTAGAATGTGTTTTAAATTTTAGAGTACACACACAGTTTCCCCATAACTTTAGAAAGCTTCTTTGGAAATGAATTGAGATCTTAATGGAATGATCTGGTAAGATTCATAAAACAAGATAAGTAGATGCCTTCAGTCCCACTCCAAAAATACCAGAAGGTCCAAAGTTTCTCTGAAACAACAGATACCGGAGATATTTAAACTTTAGGTGCTACGTTGCAGACAATGAATATCATCATGTGCCCATGTTAAGAAGCATTCACCAAAATTTCCTTTCCAGGTCATACTTTGAACAAGTCTTCATTCTTAAGTACCTCTATAGAAATATTTTTTCCCTTTTTGTATTGGTTTTGTGATCAGCAGGGTAGATTAGCTCCATAAGGAATGTCACTGATTTTTGATGTTTTGGAAGAGTCGTTTGCCAAACAGATGATCACAACGTATGGTGGATTAAGGGGGGAAGGGAACAAAGGGTGCTAACTGAATGAATGAGTCACACATATAAACACACACACGTGCAACTCAAAGTTATTAAAACATATCTTTTATAACCCAATCTACAAATTGTAGAGGTATTATTCAACCGTCTGCTTCCTCTGTCAATTATGACAGTGGGGGAAATTCAACAATTTCTTCTGTATTTTAAGAAATTCCAACATCTACACAGTGATCTAAGGATTGATTTAGGAAAAATCTTGTTATTTGGACTGTTTTACATGCCTTTATTGGGAAAAGATGTATGGCAGAGCTTTAAATTTACTTGCCATCTTGAAAGAGGTATATTCAATGAAAACAGTACTTTCATACTCCTAGAAAAATCCCACCTGAACCCATATTTGTTCCTACTGCCTACCTTAATTGTTGCATTTAGAAACTAAGCCTGCTTTCTGGATTGCCTTTCACAGAATTGCAAATAAGCACGAGACCATGTTTAACAAACCTTCAAGTTAGATAGTCAGTCATGGTGAAATTTGCTACAGACAAATTGAAGCTGACAACTTCAGTGCAATTTTGAGGGAGATATTCACTCAGCTTTGTGATGGGCTCTTGATGTGTTCAACAGTTGTGCCTCACAGTTATGCTGTCTCCAAATTCATTCTGTTTTGCCTGACCTTAAGATAATGTAAAAAAGCAATTAGTTTTAAACAGTAGGAGTGCCATCAGTGTGAAAGAAACAAATTACACGGTGGGGTGATATGTTTTAGTGATTTTTAAGGAGATTATTAAAAATGAAATCTGCACTAAAAGCTGTGACTGTAATTTTGGAAACTGACACAGAGTGATACATTCATTTCAAACCATTTTGACTCCCTACACGGGAATCCACATCATTCTCTATGTCCCTAATGCAAGTTGGCCAGGCTCATTAAACCATAGCATGAACTGCCCCTGAAAAATCAAGCCAAAAATTCCTTACACATGCCTTGTTAAATGCTACCCCTTTGCCCTGTACATCAGCAAATGTAAACCCAAAACTGCCTTGATGTTAGCCACTATTATTTGAAACCCTTAAGTATGTTTAAAAAATACAAATGTACATTTTCACAGTTTAATAGCTACAGTATGTTAAATTGAACTTGCACTTTTTATTGATTTTTTCAGTTACAAACAGTTAAATGTCATCCTGTTCCTTTGTGTTTTCTTTTTTTTTTCCCATTTAATTAGTTAAAACTAAAATGCTCAGAATTTGAAAGTTTAAAGTGAAATTTTCCGACTGTTTAAGGTCACTTAGCTATTACCTGCCTCCTGTTGCCAAGGAAGAAATGGCCTTGGCATTGCTCAATGTGATTACGATGTAAAACTTTCAATTATGGAATTTTTGCACATATTGTTCTCTTTTATTGATCATAGCTCCTGCTCTGATAGGCAGAAACTGTCTGAATTACTTGGTAGCACCAAAGTAGATTTCAGTCTAGTTTAATAGTAAATAATAAAAATGAGTAACAGCAAAGGCAACAATGTCTGGCAGTCTCTGTGTACTTGCTGAGTACCAGGACCTGTCCAAAGGGTGACAGCTGCTCAGTCCACTCAGTCCTAAGGAGAATAAGAGGAGGTTGACATGGCTGTCCTCAACTTTCAGATGTGGGAATTGAGACTCAGAAGTCATCTCCAAAATCACATATTCTATTCCTGAGGAAGCCTGTCCTGAAATTGGTTTCAGAGGTTTCATTTCTTACCGTGCTGTGCATTGGCTGCACATTAAATGTGCTCACCAATATGCTTATCATAATTTCAAGGAAACATAAAGATGTAGTTAAAGGCAGAGATCTCCATCAAGGCGAGTTAAGTGAAGAATCTTAGGGGATGTGCATGTTTTCAGAGTAGAGTTTTTAGACAGACGTTTAAATGCTCCTTCATCCCCCTCCTGATTCATCCTCATTGGTTGAGTTCCTAAGTGACGTTTCCTGTTCTCAGATCTCTCCATGTAACCTCTCTTGCTAGCAGCATGCTCTGGGAGTGAATAGCACCTTTACTGAGCTCTACCTTGTAGCCCAGCTTCCCCTATATTAATTACATTATGTTGTCCCTTACTTGTCTGGGTAAATCAGTATCAAGAAATTATGCTGCTTGGAATTCTTTCCTTACAATGTAATATAAAAGATGTTTTTAGGAGAATAACTTCCAATGTGCAAATGATTATCAACCTCATGCTTGCATCATGTTTGTGAGCATTGCTGGTTATAGTAAGTAAATAACCAAGCCCAGAGGTAATATGGAAGGACTCTGGACTGTAGCATGAATTGTGGAAGACACGGTTCACTTGGAGTTACCAATTTGCCTGCCTTCAAAAGAGGCGAGTAATTTATGTGGTCAGGTTCAAGAAAGCAAATTGCAGAAGTGTGTGCATATGATACATAATAGGATTCTGCTTAAATGACTTTTTTTGGGTGCATATTCAATTTATGGCACACAATCATGAGTGCATTATACTGTTAGTGGGAACATGTTTCATCACTTGATGAGGAAGTGGAGTTTTCTTGTTTTGGCAGCTACTGTTTATTTTGGATACTGAGATAGTGCTATTCCCAGGCAGTTCTTGACGTTTCAACATTCTTTAAGCATTTAAATCTAGGACCAGTGAAGAGCCTATGTTGGCAGTGTGTGCGTGTAATAAAAAGTGAAGACTCGTGAGAACTATTTTCCAAATGATTCCCTAATAACCAGAGCAAAATTTCTTTGTTGGTTTTTTTACTGGCTGGAAATTGCTCTAATGTGAGCCTGCAGTGAAATACATTGCCCTGTAACCCAGAAGAGAGTGAAAAAAGTGCCATCTTTAAGCTGCCAGTCTCTAAAAAAGTATTACCTATCACAGCACACAAATAAATGCAATCCTAACTCAATCATAATATAATATCCCATATAAGGCTTCTCTCTGCTTCACTCAAGTCCTTGACATAACATACCTGTGTCACTGACAGCTAGCATGCAAATTGCCTAAGTGCTCCATTATCCTGGTCTAGGCAAGGGGAGACCATCTGTTAGTTCTGTAACACTTTCCCTCTTGGATCCTCATGTGGGAATATGTCCTTGAAATACCCAGATGGAAGAATGTGTGCCAGTGTCTGGTACCACCAACCTTTGGGGAAGTTGTCACTTTAGAATCTCTTATTAAGTTAATATTTTATGTCTTCTTCCTTGCATTCCCAAAGAATAAAATCTAAGATTAATTCATAAATGAATGGTAAACCTTTTCTTTTAATTCCTAATAAGAAAGACATATTTTCTAAGTACATAAAGATGGAACATGATAATTCCTCTGTTTTAGGAATCAAAATACTCACTGGATGTTTTTTAATACTGTGTATGTGTGGTCTGGTGTTGACAGGATAGAACATACAATTTCAAATTAACTCAAAGTTTTCAGCTGTGCTGATAACTGTTGGAAGGCTTTGGAAAAGATGGTGGTATAATTTTAACAGGCTTGTCTATGAAGGATATTTATTGAAAATGATTCTTATCCCTCTTCTTTAAAAAAAAAAAAGGACAACAAAATTGTGTAAGCTATTTGAAAAAGAGCCCATCCACTCTTTCTTGGGGTTTTAGTAGTCCATTGAAGCGTTTTGCCCATCTTGGACAGAATTCTACAGCCAAAAATTTTCCAGAAGTAGAAACAGACTCAGAAGAGTAGCCATCACTTTCATGATTGATATCTTCTCATCATAAGCAGGCTTCTTTCATCTCATCCATCTGGGCTAGCAGGAAGATCTACCCATATTTCATACTAAATGAAGTTAAGAGAGCATAAACGTGGGGGTAGCTAAGGTAGCATTAAGCTGCCACCTGGAGGGAAAAAAAAACTTAAGAATCAGGGAATACTTCCTAGAAATATACAATCAGTTAATCAATTGTAGAGGAGAAGTAGGAAAATATGGATTGTGGCAAGCTATCAAAATATGACCTTCGATGTGTGCAGCTGTGGGAGAGGCTTGAGCCAGAACGGATGGATGCCTGGGACCACTTTGGCACCTAACTGATGTATAATTTTATCAGATTAGAACAGGTTTTCCACTTTTCAGGAAATAATCCAAAAGACAAGCTGATGAAATTGACAGGAATTCCAAACTAGTTGTTATTGGCTAATACTGCTGTGTGAGATGTGTGGGTAGAGTGGCTTGCCACAGAAAGGAGAGAGAGAGGAGAGAGAGAGAGAGAGAGAGAGAGATGCTTCTATGTACAACAACATTGGATGAGTAACATAATGACACCCTTGTCTCTGGCAAATGCTCTGTTCTTCACTTTGGCAGTTTCTCTATTCCGTGTGCCAATAATTTCCTTTACTGGATTCACTGGTATTTGATTGAAATAGGTGTCTGTTTCAGCAAAGAATGGAGCTTTTCATTTATCGCTCACAAATGGCAGTTGAATTGATTGGGGTTTATATTATTTCAAACACTCATACAACCCAAAGCTAAGTTGGTATAATCATATGAGTACCACATGTCCACCAAAGGATGTGATTATAAGAAATATGTTACTTACTGAAATACTTGGGGGCATTGAAAGGTGATCATTATTTTAACTTATATAATCAATATTTTAAAATTAAGTCTAAAGGCATATAGTAAAATTATTTTTAATCCAAATACACAACTACTCATTTTAAAACAGAAAGCCGTTGCAAAAAATCTTGTGAGCTCTCTCTATCCTCTGCATTTGTATAACAAGCAAAATGTTATACATATTTAGTTAGATCCAATACATTGCATTCACTTCCTATACATGGTTTGACAACATGCATGACTGGTCCAGTGTGAAGTAAATGTGTAGACTCTACTTTCATAAGCCAGGTACTGTGGTTGGGTTGTGGGCATCAAGCTGGCAGCTGGTTTGGCAGAGACCTACAGAAAAAAGGAGTGGAGGAAGCACATTTTCTATTACTCCTTTTTTGTCTTCTTGTCATTAAGACCCCAGGAACATAATGACAAAGGTAACAGACTCTAACCTCCATGTTTTCATAACCACATAATGCAATTTACATTTACCTAATAAAGCTAAGAATTATATTGGTCATTAGGTTTTTTTTTTCAAATTATCTGTGAGTTTCTGGAGAACAATCACTATCGACTTGTGTTTTAGAAAAAATTGAACTTCCAGTAAATGATCATGTACCAACTGAAAAACTTGTAATCGGTGTGTGTCTAACCTCTGAGGAGCAGAGCTGTAGCTGGACATGTGCCCTGTCCTAGACACACCAGCATGCTGGTTGGTACAAAATATCTACCTTAGGACAAAATATGGCACCAAACAGTTGTGACCAGCAGAGCCCCAAGGACAGTGTTTCTTTGAACCTTAAGCAGGGAGGAGATAAATCTGCTTGTGATAAAGTTTTCTCAAAAGAGGTAAAATTTGAATGGGGATTCTGGGATGAATAGCCTTGGTTATTAGGGGACTTGTTGGAGGCAATAGAGTCCTGGGTGGTAAGATACTTTTCTCAGAGAGAACTCAGTGGTCACCATGAAGTAACAGGAATGCAAGCATGCACACCACCTTCTGTGACTTTGCAAGATGCATCAGTAGGGAACTGAATGGGAACA
This sequence comes from Ochotona princeps, assembly GCF_030435755.1. NCBI lineage: Eukaryota > Metazoa > Chordata > Mammalia > Lagomorpha > Ochotonidae > Ochotona > Ochotona princeps. Next base: position 14,209,117 of record NC_080861.1, read on the forward strand.
GAGCAGCTGACACTGGAACCCACAGTATTCTATGCTCTCAGCACTGCAGGCTGAGGCTTAACTTGCTGTACGACAATGCTGGCCCTGAAGAATAATATTGATCAGAAAAGCAGATTAAGATGCCTTTTATGGCAGTCGAGGACGGCCCAATGCATTGGGACACTGCACCCGCGTGGGAGACCCGGAAGAGGTTCCAGGTTCCCGGCTTCGGATTGGCGCGCATCGGCCCATTGTGGCTCACTTGGGGAGTGAATCATCGGACGGAAGATCTTCCTCTCTGTCTCTCCTCCTCTGTGTATATCTGGCTGTAATAAAATGAATAAATCTTTAAAAATTTTTTTTTTAAAAAGATGCCTTTTATATACTAATGGAGATTAAATAAACCGAATTTAAGTTGCATTTAAGAGTCAGATTAATGTTACTTGAAATCCTATTGTAAGTGGAAGTCTGTGTAATAAATAGCACTCATTCCAGGTGCATCCAGGGACAAATGAAGTCAGCAATCACTTTTATTCAGATAGTGTTTAATTGGACTTGGTATCACTTTTCTCTTGGCTCACCAGTGCTTGATTTCCATTTATATTTGCAGAGGAGGAGATCCGAGTATGCAGTAACCATTTCCAGAACCTCACCATTGCTTAATTGTTAATTCTGTGCTCACAAGAAACAGTAGAATTTCTACACACTATTTGTTGAATTCCTTAGTGAAGGGTTAAATTTGTGAATATCAACTGAAAACTCTCACCCTAGTAAAAATTGAAAGAAAAATAAGAAAGGCGCAAGGGAAGGTAGGTGTGAGGTAGAGAAGGTGGGGAGAGTGGAAGTGTCCTTATACTCTTAAATATATATGTAAAAACTCTGTTCCGTGTCAGACTTCTCTGCCCGACGTGCGTCTGTTCTGCTCTCTCATCCCTTCGTAAGTGTGCCCGTGTGTGTACAATGGCAGCAGTCAACTTTAGGATATTATTTGCTCCTCATGGAAAAATCTTTAAGATCTTTAGTGGTACCACTGTTGACGGTTGGCCTATGTCCAGTTGTCCTCATTGTTGAAACACCTTGGAAGTTTCTGTATTTATCCACATGCCTTGTCACGTCAATGATCTTTTTTTTTTTTTTTTGCAAAAAGAAAATTAAAGCAAAGAAATAGTGACAACTCATCAAGTAAAAGGGAACTCCCTAGCGAACAAGTTTTACAAAAATTTAGAGGAAATAGGTCCTTCTCATGAACTGTATGAGTTAAGTGACCACCCACTTTTCTTGCTGATGTCCTTGTAGCTCTCTGCTGCGTGCCCCATTTTCATTCTCTGAAGCTAATCACCAAGGTCTTTCATGCTGGCAAGGAAAAAAAAAGTTAGAGCCCTAAACAAAGGAACATCGTTTTTCTCCCAAATAATTTAATTACTCAGAAATGCTTTTTGGCAGAATACAGTTTTTAGAATTTTCCTTCCTCCTGCTATTTGTCCATACACTGGATTACCTCATTCATTAGTTCTGACAAGGGACTGTATTTGTATCATTGCCTGACAGATGTGTTACATGTTTCAGTCTTAAAATATTCCACTCTGAGCTCAGGGCTGCATACTTGGGAGATGATGTTAAATCAGCCTTGGCAACACACTGCTGTCATGATGCCAAATAACTCAGGGAAAAAATGATAAGGTATAAAGAGATCAATAAGGCAAGAGAATCTGTGCTTTCAAAAGTAAGGCAAAATATGAGAAAGATGATCAGTCAAGCAGTAGGGCATAAATAAAGCAAGAGTATGCCATGTTTCGGGACACCCTTATGTTAAAGTGAGCCATTATCCTGTGAGTAGTAAATTCCTCTTACGTTTGCCTAACTCCTTGAATATAGGTCATTGTGAAAATATAGCCATAAGATTCATTGGCACATTGATCAGTCTGGCACTGCTCTTTCTTCCCTCATAATAGAATAAAATGAGGGTACAGCTGATTGCAGAGAAGGACAATTCCAGACCATTTAGATGTGAGCAGTCACACTGGGAGCATTCTCTCTGCATAATGAAGATTTGTATAATTCACATCTTTGTAAATATGAATTATGCAAATACATTCCTGCCCTTTGAGTGGATATTACTCAATAGGGCTCTCCTAAGTGCCCAGTTGTGTTGGCTTTTTAACGGCAACACAGGCGAACTGGAGAAATGGGCAGTTTGAAAATTAAATTCTTTGTTGAGTAATAGGTTCTCATACATGCATCAGGAAGGAATAATTTCTCTTTCACAGGAAAAAAAACACCACAATTATACATTTGCAACAATCAACAGAATGGCTTGCAGACTCATGATAGTAAATTTTATGAACATTCATATAGAAATTTAGTTTTGTGTGCTAAGCATCAAGGTGACTTTGGGAAACTCATTCAGAATCCTTGAATGCCAGACTAACAAAGGTGCCCAGTAGAGAATGAAAAGCATTTCATGATTTTTTTAAACATAAGAATGAGAAGGAAAATGAACTTTTACTTTAGAAAGATAAAAAATAGATAAAGAATAGGTTAGAATACATTTGAGCTAGATAATAAGAAATGCGATTTGGAGATGGATCCATTAGTCCATGTGCAAATAAATACAAGTATTTCTAGATAATCACAGAACTAGTAGGATGAATGTAAAGACAGATGTAGAGGATACTGAGAAGGAAGCACAGGAAGGGTTTTATTTCAAAAGAAACATAGCCATGAAAATTAAAATAAGACAGAGGCAGCCAGATGTTAAATCACCAATACATAGTTGATTTATGAAAAATGATGTAAACATTCTAATGGAATATTTGAGCTGTAATGAAACGTGCATACCGCAATCTGAGACAATGCTTGGAAGTGCTGTTCAACATGTAACACTATCCAAAAGTGTGCTCAGAGAAGGGCACCCAAGAGCACAGGCAGAAAACACGACAGGCAGAAAGAGCCGCAGACGGGAACGCATGGGAGCCAACGCTCCCATCAGATCCTTGCTTCTGAAAATGCGGAATTACTTCTTCGTGTGATAGGCTAGTGGGACTCACAGATCCACTTGTAAGTGTGCTGAAGTGTTGGAGAAGTATCAGAAAGAAAGTTGTAAAGTGAAACGTTTGCCTAGAAGCTCATGGATTTTAGCTTCAAGGGACCTTTCTTTTTTTCCAACTCCCCTCATGATCTGGTATTGAATTTTGTCATCATTGTTATCTTCTTAATGGCCAGAATTGGGCTGGTCTGAAGTAAGGACCCAGGAGCTCCACCCAGGTCTCTTACATGGATGGTAGGGGCCCAAGTACTCCCACCGTTCTCTGCTTGTCTCCAAGGAGCTGCCTAAGAAATGAAATTTCCAATACTCAAACTGTCACTCATATGGGATGCTGGCATTGAAGGTGGTTGCTTAACACGCTGTGTCACAGTGCTACTTCTCTGGGTTTGTATAATAAGCGCAGCTTTTGCAGATTCAACATGGATGAGCCAGTGATGTTGGACTATGATTTTTTTGAACAGTGTTCCTTGACCAACAGTAGATGTGGTATCTCTACACTAGGAGAAGGATTGAGGTAACAAAAAAGAAGTCTCCCAGCATGGTACAGTCAACACTTCAAGGATTTTACTTTCCTCTGCTAAACATGGAAAATGATGTCAGTGAATGCCTGTTTTCACTGACTAAAATGTACTCTTGTGCAAAAAAAAAAAAAAAGGAAAAACAAGAAAAGAAAAGGATAAGTCTCATACATGAGTCTACTGATAGGCCTTAACTAATTGGAATAAACATTATCATTGCAGTAGAAAAAGCTTAATGTTGTTCATCTCCCTGTTTATTTTTAGCTGTTTTATTACTAAAATAGTTTTCTCCAATTTCTGTAAACCTCAAGAAAAATATGTCAGATTAATTCTACTCATTGTCTTTGAGAAATGTAGTTGTGAAATTACGCCATTCCAAAGTTATATATTCTGATACTTTAGAATCACTCTGAGTACTAAAATACGTTGTTCTTTGGAATGAAGACTTTACTTGTCAATGAAACAAAAACCATATTTTCATAAAGATTTTTGTTGAATGCAGTCAGATTTTTCTCTTATATTCTAACGCATACATTTAGGCCATCTGTGGATACAAACATAGTCTCTCTTTTGGACTTCTTCTCTTCCTGCCTCACACACTCAACACTCAATCTCATCTCCATGAAGTGTTCTTTTGAATTTTTGAAATTTTATTTATTCTTACTTATTTGAAAGGCATAAAGATAGAAGAGGGGAGTAGGTGAGAGCTATATGGACAGAAAGAAAGCTCAACCTAACATGCACTAGTTTTGCTCCGTTAGAGTTTCAAGAAGCAGTCATCACTGGTTATAGTTTGTCCTTCAGAATCTTTGCTTCTTCAGGCCAGCACAATGACCTAGTAAGCTAATCCTCATTCTGCAGCACTGGCACCCATGTGTGCACCAATTTGTGTTCCATGTGCTTCACTTTCAACTCCCTGGTCATGACCTGGGAAAGCAGCAGAGAACTGGACAAGTCTGTGGGCCCCTGCACCCTCGTGGGAGAACCAGAAGCAGCTCCTGGATTTTAGCTCCTGATGAGCTTAGTTCTGACCATTGTGGCCATTTGGGAGATGAACCAGTAGATGGAAAAATCTTTTTCTCTCACTTCTGTAAAATCTGTCTTTCAAAAAAATATATTTTAAATATTTATGTTTTCTGATATCATTATATTCAATGAGTTCTATTTGGAGTTGTATGTTCTGTTTTACACATTTCAGTTTCGGGTAAACATTTATAGATGATCTTTGAGCTAGAAATATTTTGTTGTTGTTGTTGTTGTAACAGTTTTTCTTGTCAGATTATGTCTTTCATGTAAAAATTCTGAGCAGTAGTTCCAAATGGCAGCAGATTTGGGACGTTCATCTATAGATAATAACAAGTTTCCCTATATATAAAGCTATCATTACAGTAATATGATACAGTATATATAGTATGGTAATAGAGTGGGTAGTAATCTGGTAACATAAGAAGTTATAATTTTAGGCAGTTTTCTGCAATGTATGTACTTTGTTAAACTTGAGCAGGTCATTTATCCATTCTATGCCAAAGTTTTGGTTTCCATAGGATGTTGGCTATAAGCAGCAGGGGTGATGTGAAACATATGTTAAGTTTATACGTAAAGTTAGCTTACTAAAATATTTAACTGTAAACACCGTTAATTAGACCCATTTTTTTTCTATTTAGGAAACCTAGCATTATCCCAGTAATTAGTATTGTTTAATGCTGTACTTCTTCGCTTTGATGATGAATCATGCCTAAGTTCAGCTACCTATATTTAGTTGTGTCTGTTTTGATTCTGTGTATGATGTGAGCTAATCTGGGGAATCAATGGTGTCACCTCAAAGGGTCTGCCATGTGCTATGAGTGTTTGTGAGGCAAGGAAAGATGTCAGGGAGGACCTCTTCTGTGTAGGGACTTCCCACTGGCTGATGAGCAGTGAAGCTTCCCTGGAGCCCCGACTTTTGAAAAGCCCTGCCTTCTGATGTTACTCCTCTGTCAGATCATGTCACCCACACAATCTCTCTTGGCCCTTCCTGGTCATTACCACAATAAGCAGGGCCACCAAAAACATCTTTTTTCTGTCCTCCCAACGACTTGATTGCATCTTGGCTACTCATGTGCGATTCCCTATCATTTGTTCTACCTAATGGGGGTTGGCCTCTTGAAAGCTTGTCATGGATGAAAACACTTTATGGTGCAGGGGAATGCTGGAGCTGCTGGGCACCGCTCCCAGTACCCAACCATTCGATTCAGAGAGTTTTCGACTTCTTTAACAGTTCTTGGATTAAAATCAGCCATGCACATAACATGACAAAGATTGGTAAAGCCATTAAATTTTCTTCTGGAATAGCAGAGTTAGATACTAAGTGCCTTGGTGTGTAAAGATGTATGAGTGCCCAAATCATGTGCTATAAACCCTGCTTCAGATACCAGAAGATACCTATCCTGTGACATGTTAGAAATTACATCATTGAATTAATTTTAAAGCATTGTTTATCCACCTAATATTATTGCAAGATAACCATTTTTTAACACCTAGTTATTTTTAGTGTTAGAAGTCATGAAATTGGTACAGTTTATTTCCTGTTCATGAAACTCCTTCTGGACATTTAGTAGTTGCTGTGCTGTTTAATCTGCAAGATTTTTTCCCCTGATGACAGGATGTATTTTACTTTAATGAGAACTTGAACAGCTTACGGACATTTTTCCAGAATGTGTGTATTTTAATGTGATTTTTCTTCTTGAGAATCTTTATTTAATCTTTAAAAACTATTGCCATACACTTGGCATTATTTTATTTAAATGCAATTTGTGTCAGTAATTCAGATAGTGTTAACTAATCCTAATATTTCATTGAAAATGGCCTTTTCTTATGCTTAAAATTCATTTATGTCGCTCATTTCATTTAAAAGGAAGATGAACAATGTGTGTGTGTGTGTGTGTGTGAGAGAGAGAGAGAGAGAGAGAGAGAGAGAGAGAGAGAGAGAGAGAGACTCTTCATTTGCTGATGCATTTCCTAAATGCCTGCAATAGCCAGGCCTGGGCCAAAGCCAGTAGTTAGGAACTCAATCCAGGTCTCACATGTGAATGGCAGAGACTTGAACTGTAATCTGCTGCCTCTCAGGGTGTTAGCTGGAGGTCGGAATTGGAAACCCAGCTAGTACTCTGATCAGACACTCTGCTATGTTAAGCAGCATCTTAAATGCTGTGGCCCATATCCATTGCAAAGTATATCTCCATTTATAATCTACACAGTTTTTCAGCTTGACAAGGAGCAATGGATTTCTTACTGTGCATCTCACAATTTTGCCTCAAACATATCAGGATTCCCTAGATCATTTGACAGACCTATGTACTTGTTATTCAAAAGAATATTATGGTCCATCATAACAAAGGTGTTATTAAAATGCTTTAAGGTTTGTGCCAGAATAATAATTAATGAACATTCTCAAACACTTGCTGTTCTCCAGGTTTAAGTTACCCATACACAGTCACTCAGGTGAGCTTGCTCATGGTCTTCAGAAGGGAGTTATTCTTACTGTTTTGAATAGTGAGAAGACCGAGGCAAAAGAGTTTGGATTAAGTTTCCTTCTGTAAGATATTAAATGATAAGATGGGATCCAGCCAGGGCAGTGTGACTTCTGAATGGACTGGGGGGACTTCTAAAATTCATGGAAACAGTAATTAAAAGATACATTTATTTTGGTACAAACCAATTTTGATATTCATGCACACTTTTTTATAAAACACATTTTTCAGAAACATTTTGAAGATACTTTCACATGCTTAGTTGCTTTGCAATAACACGCCTTCCTTGAGAAAGTTTCTAAGATACAAATTAACTTAAATCATGCTAAAAAGAAGACTTATGATTATGAGAAATTGATGTTGGATGTGTAAATATCTAATAGCTCTGATTATAAAACTATAGTAAATTTGCTAACCATATAAAATGCCTGATATTAATTTTATTGGGTGTGATTTTTTCCTTGAATTTCAGCACTAATTTATTATCGTATTTACCATACCATGGCCCAAAGGATAATAAATGTTGAAAATGTATTTATAGAAAATTATCTGTGCAAATGCTTCCTCCAGTTTTTATAATGAAGCAATTATTTTGCTTGTATTAATTGCTGCCACATTTTTGATCTGTGCTCTAACATTGTCTTTGTGAGGAAATTATTATGCTTTATAGTCCACATTTCTTGGATTTAGGATTTTGGAAGCTTAGGTTTTGTTCACATTTAATTTTGCTACATCAATAAAATATGAACGAATTGGCTAATAAAACAAGAAAACTGTTTTATGTCAAGGAATATAGGTTATTGTTTATGAATTTGCTGAATTGCCCTGGTAGTTTGCTCTAAAAAGTGCTCTCTTTTTCTGGCTTGGATTTTTTTTTTAAAACAAGTTTGGTAGACTAGCATGTTATGTGAGGTGTGGGAGGGGAGAGACCCTTTTTTTGGATGTATAGACACAGAAGATGATATGGTTTGGAAAATACAGGGTATCATGGGCAGCACTATTCTCTGCTATTCAGAGAGGCATTTATTTTATACAGATAGTTGTTCTCTATGGTAGTTTGCAATTTTACCATGAGTTAAACCTTGGGTATTACTTAAAAATAAACTATATACATATCCTTCCTCTCACATGGAATCTTGTTCCTCCTGGAAATTCCTTAAGAGGGCCCACTTTTGATCTAGGAGCTCCTCTGTTGAAGAATATATTTTTGTATCTTGAAATCTAGTTCAATTACATGTTTAACTGTAGGGGGCACTTAAATACAGTCTCTACTGAAAGGTGGGGAAGTGTACCTGAAAGGCATCAGGATGAATAACAGCACAGCGAAGGTGATGCGATGCTTTTCAGCACTTTTAGGTACTGTCTAAAGTGATACTGTGTGGGGAACAAAACTTAAGAGCTGTGTGAATGCTGTATTGGCACTGCCCTTGAGAACTCTCTGCCTGGATGGAAATGTTCTCCATTTGTCAGATGGGTGCAGCGGTCAATACCCATTTAGTGTCTGTGAAACTGTGCTATGTAGTTAGTGAGACAAAATAAGTGAAATTTCTGTTTAGTTTTCATTCATCTTATTAAAATTTAAGCAGCTGCAATGGCTGCTGCCTATCTTTTTGGACTGGGCAGATCTAGAGTTAAATCTGGAAATAGCTGCAGTGAACACTAAATTTTTGTGCCTGCACATGTTGTTCAATAACTAAACAACCTTGGAATATGACTGAACTTCCCTGAGCCTCTGTATTCCCATCTTCAACATTGTGATGATAATAGTTTGTAGCTTGGAGAGGTCTGAGATCAGGAAATACATCAGTGGATATAAAGCACTCAGCACTGTATCCACCATTTATTACATGTTCAATAAGCATTAACCATTGTTATCCTTATTACCTCAGAATTTTTTTAGATGTTGATGATGTAAGACATCAAAATAGATGGAAATGAAATGGCTCCTAAAGTAATAAAATATAAATGTCAAGGATCAAATAGAATTTTAGATTATCCTCACGGAGTGTATGGGACTAAGAAAAGTAAAAACAGTGGTAAAGTTATCATAAACCCTGATTTGCTACAGTTTCAATTTACTCCTTTGTGTCCTGGTTTGATCATTAGTGTCTCTTTTCCTCTCAAATGGGCCCCTGTTTGTAAAATAAATTTTAGATCCATCCTGGAATCCAACAGTGGAGAATAGTCCTAGCATTCCAAATGGAGAGGAGAAATTAAAACATCGAGGTCAGTGTGTCTGTAGTATGGTATGGATTGAGGGTGAGCAGTTCTATGTAGAAGGGGGGGAGTATGTGTGGAAACATTATGGCGTTGGAACAAAAATCTGCATGAGGAAATTAAATTTGTACATGTGACTTTTACCTGACTTTTCCCTTGAATCTGTTTAGGTTCAGAAAAGTGAGATTTTTGTTTAACCAGACAGACATTTCTTGTGACAGTAAGTCCTACACTGTTTAGTGCTCTGGTTATCTCTACACCATTGACAGTCATTTTTTTTATACATCGTTAGGAACAAAATGCAGTATTTCTACCCCTCATTAACAACCCATAACCAAATCAGCTATATGATTGGTTAATGTGAAAATTTCTCAGTTGAGTGGGGAAATGACTCATTATGCCTGGAACCATTACTTTCATGACCGAAGGAGGAAACCCTGAAAGTTTAGTTTATCTACTTGAAACGAAGTGTTATCTCAGCAGATCTAATGTTGATACTCTTTGAGCTACATCAATCACTCTTCATTCTGTATAGGAGGGTGTACCCAAAGATGCTGGGAGAATTAATTTTTGGATATATTACCAATAGTATTAGTTCTAGTGGAAATTATCAAACTATAAAACAATTTTAAAAAAGGCTATGGTGACATATCAAACTGAAAAATAAGTAAATATGTAAAGTGCAAGATGATGGCTTCAGATAACCTTGTTTCTCTCTTGAAACGATTTTCTTTTTCTGTCTGTGTACCCTAGACACTCCTCCAGGAATAATTGCTAGTGGCTTGTTCTGGGCTTTTGATAGCTTCCTAGTGACCTGAGGTTATCAAACATTCGGATTGAATTTGGAGGTATTTCCTTGGTCCATGGGGAAAATGTTGCATTCAGAGATCATGGCCACCTCCAGGATCTCCGAGGAATGCTTTAATTCCCACAATGATTGTTTCTAGAGCAGCTGACATTGCTGTGTTTTCCTCAAAGTGAAAATTTTCACAAGATTCATTGTTTTTTCCACAAAGAGTCCATCACAATCAGTTCTCAGGGAATGGATTGCTTGGAAGCTTTCCAAAGCATGGATTTGTCATTTCTACAGTGTAACTGTAAGCATTTCAGAATTTGAAGTATGCTAATTTTGCTTATTTTTCTTTCATGGCGTAATGAATCGGTTATATTAGAAGAAGGATTTGATGATAACCAGATGTTATTGATGTTTTGAGAATGGACAATCCTGATAAAAGTCCACCGTAACACCTGTGTCAACTACTTTTCTCTAACTTGTAAATGTGTTGATGAAATGCCTTAATATGTGTTTTAATGTAACATTGACCAGGTTATCTGTGTTGGGAAGCATTGTGAGTTTTAAAATGTCATTTAATGTCCAAGCCAATGAATGTTGTTCAATGACTTTAAATTAAGCCTATTTGTAAATAGTACAGAGACACTTGCATTTAGGCAGTCCAACAAAGTATTTGGAAGCCAATATTTACAACAAAAGTGAATCTCATCCTTACGTAATTTTAATAAAAAGTAAGTTTGAGGTGTAAATATCCTGAAACTAATTAGTCATTCCTTCCACAATGCTTGTTTCATCACTGCTTGGTTATTGTATTTTGCTTCTTGATGAAAATGGCAGAAAAAAAAAAAACAGTTCTAAAGATATGACCTCGTTAAAGCAGAGCAGCTTCCAAGCTTCAAAAACAAACAAATGGGAAAAGGAAAAACCTAGCTCTTACAGCACAATCTCCAAGATAGATTTTGTCAAAGTAGAACTGAAAGAATAATGCTCATGGTAAGGATGTGTCTGAAGATAATGATGATGACAACAGTGATGACGATGATAAAACAAACAAAAATACTTACTAAGTATTGCCTTGGTGTCAAGCACTGTGCAAAACACAGATTTTAATTGTTAGTGGTATGTCCTATGAAGGAAGGAGATTTCAGTCTCACACATGGCAAGAGCTTTAAGTGCCTATTGAATAGGGCAAGCTGAGGGTCTCAGCCCTGTTAAGGCTGTTGACATCAGCTCTTGTCTATGTCAGTTACCTATGCCACTGCCTTTTTCGAGAAGCTTTGTCCTTTATGACTCATTTTCAAATCTGAGCTGAGGGTAGGAAAATAAATGTAGGACAGGTTCTCCCCAAACACTCTTATAAAAGGCCTAATGGAAACAACTGTTTTCTGTAGTCAGATTCTATGTAATGGAGAGGCAACTGCCCAGCATAAAATTACAAAACCATAATGTGTGTAGTTCATGACACTGTGGCTAAAATCACACGGCTTGCCTTTAATAGTAATTTAGTTGTATTTGCTGTTGCTTGTGTGTGGACGGTGTTCATTTTCACACTCGTGAGAGGCTCCTATGCACACCCCAGTGCCTGCCACAGTTCTTGCTGTGTGAACTCTCTGCCGTTGTGTTCACACTGGCAGGGACAAGGTTATCTGGAAATTATAATGTCTGGGAGAGGAATCAAATAGCCTGCAGCAGCAATATCCACTGAGCAATGGATCGCATGTGTATGTGCATGCTAAATAATGTATGGTTTAAGACAGGAATGTGGTTTGTATTCATTTTGGGATAGTAAAAGAGTTGGCATGTCAGTCCCTTGAGAGACTTTATCCAGGGCTTTCCCCTTGAGTGGATAAAAGAGTACAAATTCTGTTGCACTGGAGATGAATAAAAACAAATTGGGGAGACCATCAACTGAACAGACTGCTGCGTGGTGGAGTCCAAGGCTGCTCCGAAAACCACCAGACCAACTGCTTCAGACCCTGCCAACAGCCAGATGCCTGCAATAGAAATGACTGCATTTTGGCATCAGGGCCCTGTGATTCCCAGCCAAGGGGTATCGCATGCAAAAACTATTTAAAATTCTTTCTGTAAAAGAGCTCTGTTTCCAATGAGAAAGAGAAGCACATTTCAGACGTAGGTTGCTGCAAATGAAATGGGATCTGCTGACACTGTGATTACAGAGGATGATGATGATACGGAGGGCAAATGCGGGAAGGAAGTTGAACTCTGGTTTGGTGATAGGATTTTTGGATGCCACTGGCTTTATATGATTATGTAACGAGGACTACTGTATTGGCCTTTCAAGGACAGGAAGAGAATCTTTTTAAAACAGGGATTGCCAACTGGAGGCAATCTCTGTCCCTTGTCACTTCCCAGAAAAGACTGGGTAATAGAGATAATTTGAGTTGTCACAAGTCATAGGGAGATTCGTGTAACTGGCATCTAGTGGGTAGATAAGAGGGATGTTGTTAGAATCAATGACCTAATATGTCCATAGTACTACAGTTGAGCTCCCTACTTTAAGGTTACCTGGTTATTGCACTTGTATCACAACCCTGCGTCCAGATCAGCGCTTGATGATTATAGCTTGATGCTGTGAAAAAAGATGACTTGGTTTGAATATTGGCTCTAAGTGTGAGGAACACATATCAGATGTACCAAGTGCTCCTTCGTAATAGAAACAAGCAAGAATGACTCACGACCATTTCCAAATATTTCTCCAAAATGCATAGAGACCAGAAACTGAGCAAATCACCCTCTTAAACTCACAGACTCAGCCAATACATTTTACAAGAATGGGGAAGTAACCAGTTGATTCAGTTTTCAAACTTGAGAAATGAGGCACATTAATAAAGCACACTAAATGAATCAGCTATTTGGGATGATCTACAAGCCAGTTCATTTTCCTGTTATTAAATAACAAACCATGAATCTTGACAAATGAACCCAATTGTTTCACATTATTTGAAAGAACTTGTGGCATTTCAAATTAAATTTAAGATGGTCTGCATTGAGAGTGACGGAGGGAGAGGGGCTTGTTAACCTTTGCTCTGCTGTTTATCTTCTCCTGTCTGTACATGGATGCACAGAGCCTCTGCCCAACCTCTTCCTCGTTTCGACTTCCAAGAAGCAGTCACATGCACTGGTGTCCAAAGCATTAGCAACTGAAGTCCAGTGGCTTCCCAGGGGACTTCAGGGCCTCTCTGGTCCAACTGCCTAATTGAAATTAAGGCTGCGGTGGTATGACCTTCAGAAGGTCACCCCCTTCCATTTTGGTTCAATTTCCTCATTTGCAATGTGAGATGAATATTACAAATACGATGCCCAGCAAGTGGACAGCAGATGTTACTCCCACATACTTGCATTACTCTTTTAAGAATCGAATCTTCTGGAATGGAGATTGGGCTGTTTTTGTTTGTTTTGTTTTTACAGGGTACACCAGTTCTGTTTCTGTATGGCAGGGATGTTAACCTAGGTTTCAAAATCCCTGACGTACTCTCTCAGCAATTCTGCCATGAATAAACATCTGAGAAAAATCTGCGTCCTTGCCACACGTATGCGGCCTCGAGAGAAGTCCTCTCTCTCCTTCAATCAGAGTGCCATCCAGATCCCCTCTGCTGAAAATCTGCCATTTCTACAGCTCCCTTCCTCCAAGGCTGACGCTGCAAAATCCACCACTACCCCCTGCCCTGTGACAGCACAGCATTCTCAGGTTCAGTAACCCTGGACCATAAGTCCTTCCTATTCCTAAATAGGATTTATAGAGTGTGACTTTGCGCATACAACAAAGTCAATTTTATCTGAAGCAAAATATGTATTTTTACTAACATTTTAAGAGCTCTTACTCAGTGCCTCAAAATGATTTAGAAGCTAATCGATAAAAAAAAATCCAAATGAATATAGTGACAAAGAGTTGAGAAGGAAAGAAGATTCACTTCAATCAGGAAAGTGGCTCCTGTGACCCCCCCTGAAACCCTAAAAATGACTGATGCCTGACCTTCTAGATGTTGTAGCATGGTCATCTATCTTTGGCAACCATAGCACACTCCATGGCTTTTGATTTTCACCAATTAATTCATTTAGGCTGGTTCTTGTGTCAGGCATTCCTAGAATCTTCCACCAACATTTTGTTGATTAAAGAAATTACATTTTAAAAGTGTGTATAGAGTAGGGAATTTATTATTCTCAAAACCAAATAATGATTTATAGTGCTGACTGCTACCTGAATCAGTAGTGCAGCATTGATAAATACATGGACTGCAAAAGTAGACAATGAGTCCCCATCCAGGCTGTTAAAATTTGTGAACCAATCGGTGGTTCAGCAACATTGTTTGAATTCCCAAACAACCAAACAACAATGTGATGCAGAAAAACTGTCTCTCGCTGTTTTACTTTCTTCCAATGACTTCTGAAAGACCCTCTTTCTCCACTCCTCTGAAACTTCTCTTACTTATAAAATGCAGTTCTGCTGTCCATGTATGCAAGTTCCTTGATGTCATCTCAGTTTCAATTCCAATATGTTTTTTTCTCCCAGTGTGTATGTGGGGGCCCTTTGCACGGCATGTTTATTGTTTCATGCAGTTTACTAAGTGATGTTCCAGTCAGGGTAAGTTATCTGAGGAGAAGAGGAATTTGGTAAACATAGACTCATGCTCCTGTAACTGGTGGCTCTTATTTGATGGTCAAGTGCTCCCTCCGAACCAGGTGCCTCTGAATCCCGGTACATAAAGCTGGAGACATTCTTCCGACTCCCTGGTGGTTTAAAAGGCTGTGCAATTGAGGGAAAAAACACAGCTTTAAGCAAAGTCTCATTTTAAAAGAAGCTGGAGTTCAGAAAGGAATTCAAAGAATTCAGAGAGAAGGGAAGTGAAAGTGGGAGAGCACAGTTTCAGAGAGGCCCTGTGCATTTTAGAAGAAGAGCATATGGGGGGAGGTGACCTTAGTGGGGCAGAGACCAGGTAGGCCTTGGAACAACTGTGTATTGAACACCTACTGTGTGCAGCATTTGTGAAAGAGGGAAAGCTCAACTGTTGAGGGTACCCAAGGAGAAAAATAGAGTACTTTGGGTCAGGGAATGAGTCATAGTTTCCCCTATCAGTAAAGAAACTTGAGCTTAATGTAGATATTAAATTCCAAAAAGGCACTGAATATCTGCCATTTAATTCAAATATTGGCAAAAGAAAATGTTCTCCTATGCAATTCATTTGCAAATTCTACGTTTAAGCATGTTGATATTAAATTAAGCAATGCTGAAAAAAATGGTTGAGAAAGATGTTTATTTCAAAGAAGGGAGTTGTAGGCTCTGGAATTTGCGCCTCTCCTATCTGTTCTCTCATTTCCCCTTTCCTTAGTTTTTGGCCAGCTTGTGTTTGCATTTTATAATTTTGTGCTATTCTCCAACTCCCTCCTCAACCCCCCCGGCCCCCTCTCTGCACAGCCTGCCTCTTTCAGTGAACCCGGAAAGAGAAGGAGGGAAAGGAAGCTAGAGGGGGGGAGCGTGAAGCCCTGTGCAGAAGAGATGATATTAACTCTGACCTGGGGAACAAGGAGAAGTCAAAAGCAAAGATGATTCTAAAAGCTGTCAGGGATGTTGCTAGCTGACAGTTCTGAGGACTGCAATTGGGGAATAGAGGAGTTTTTGAACAGGAGGCTGAAAGAATTCCTACAATGCTGAAAGCAGAGGGATTACTGGGGAGGATGTGTGCTGTGGGGGAATGGAGAGATGGAAGAACAGATGCAGTGATTTGCAGCTGGACATACTGTATCTGAGAAGCATCCCCTTAAA
The DNA here is from genome assembly GCF_030435755.1 of Ochotona princeps. Classification (NCBI taxonomy): domain Eukaryota; kingdom Metazoa; phylum Chordata; class Mammalia; order Lagomorpha; family Ochotonidae; genus Ochotona; species Ochotona princeps. Next base: position 14,224,961 of record NC_080861.1, read on the forward strand.
CCAGTTGGCAGTGTATACTGGTGCTGATCTTAAATCCTGCAAGACACAAACACGTATAGTGTGAAACTAGAGTTATGGTGAAACTTAGTCTTCTGTCTATATAGGATAGGTGCTGTGCTACCTTTATTGTGCATGACGCAGCCTAACTTTGTATTAAGTATCAGATATGAGGCTAGAAACTATTCATATAATGGCTGATTCATTCTGTGCCTTGGGGAGCATAGAGATTAATGCTAGGGATAACATTAAATAAGCAAGCCCTAAACACATTAGAGACAGAGCAGGTAGGCTGAACATATTGGAAGGAAGTAACAGAGTGCTGTAGGGTGCCATTTGACTTACAATCTGAAGGATGGGTAGAGCCAATCCTGCTTGTGTTGAATAGGAAGGGTAAATGTTGATGGTTCCAACTGAACTGACAATAGGGATAGTGAAAGGTTCCCATAGGATTTCAGGACTTTCTTGTGGGTGTCTCATTTCAGTGGGCGTCCCTGAAGGCTGCCACAAAAGGATTGTAGCTTTCTATGACAGAGGCTACAGGCTCTTTTATCCCCAGAATATCTCTTCATTTCCCTGGACCCAAGAGGACCACCAATTTTGACTTCAGCACCCATTATTTTTTTTTCCAGAAAAGTTTGTCCTGTGTACATTTCAATTTTTCTTTCAGGTTTTTATTTTAGAATGAGAGTACAAAGGCACAAAGATCTACTCTCAAGTCATTCCTTGGCTCACTTTCTTGCCAAAAAAAAAAGATTGTGTAGTTTGACCTCATCTGAACACTGTCTTGCTATTGTGCCCAAAACGTGCTGTTTGATAATTACACACCTTCCAATCCTGATAAAACAGCTAATGAGACTTCAGGGTAGAACACAGCCAAAAGTCGCCTGAAGTTTAGATGAATGTGCTCCTTGTGAGCAGTAATACAGACTAAAACCGAAGCAGAATTATGATTGTTACAGAGTGATATCACTGGCAAGGCAGATTCAAACCACGGATGTTAACCCTATTTTTATTGTTACTAATATTTGTGGTTTGGTTCTAATTTCAAGGACTTTTGTCTGTGTGTTACCTCATTTTTTTTTTAAAGATCCTATGATCTTGAACAATTTTCTTGTTTTCCTTTTGTATTAACAAGAGCACTATTTCAGAGAGATTAAAACACCCTCTAAGGGTCACATAGCCAAAAAAAAAAAAAAAAGCAAAAAAAAAAAAAGAAAAAAGAATAAAAAAGACATAGAAGTGACTCAGTTATTTGAGAACTTATAAAGCCATGCCTGTATTAAAAAAGAAGCATAGTGAATAAATATATTAACTAATTCTGGCAGGTACAATTAGAATTACACATTTTATTGCATTGATTTCACCATGGAATGATGTGACATTATAGTAGTGGCTCTCTGGTGGTGAATAGATGATTATCATAACAACAAAACATTTATAGACATTACATATGTTTTGTTCATCACTCCTGGGGGCTGTGCACCGCTAGAATCTGTGGAGAAAGGCTGAGAGCAGTGCTAATCTTGTTATTGGGAATAGGATAACCCCAAACGAAGGAATTATTCTGTCCAGAAGATCTGTGGTGCTTAGCTGGAGACCTTAGATCCAAATAAATTCCAGGCTGGCTCTTGAAAGTAAGGAGAGAATGATGACTGTTTTACATGCAAGAGACAACCAGCATTTTGAGAAAAGGGGAGAGACCTACAATGTATTTGTTCATTGAGTCACTTATTTGTTTACAGTCTTTCTATTTACAGAAAAATGCACATATCAGGCCAGTCATGAGGAGGAAATCGATACGAAAAAAATATTTCTTTGCAGATAAGGAGCGAACAAAGGATTATAAGCAAACCAAAGAAGCTTGCCTAGGAAAGAAAGCAAAGGGTAGCGCATTGGTGCCAAGAGAAAATTATTTTATTTCTAAAGGAGGGACATAACATACTATTTTACCAGCCTAGATGTGGTTAGGGACACATTGAAAAGCTTTATCAAGAGCACATGCGATTTGCTTATCCTGTTTGTGGGTGACATTGTGACCCAAATGCAGGACCTACAGAATAGAAAGTAATGATGTCTCGTGAGTAGCCACATAGTGGGGTTGTAAAAATGCATGCGCGTGTGTGGAGTGGAGAGGATGAGAAGCTTGCTTTGTTTTTGAGTTGTGCTGCTGGCTCTAGGAACAGAGGTGCCAGCTTTTGTTTTTCCAGTAACAGTTCTTTCTGTTTCCAGCAGTCCTATGCACCAGCTCCCCACCCCATGGCTCCTCCCAGCCCCAGCACAAACAGTAGCAGCAACAACAGCAGCAACAACAGCAGTGGAGAACAGTTGAGTAAAACCAACCTGTATATTCGAGGCCTTCCGCCAGGCACCACTGACCAGGACCTCATCAAGCTGTGCCAACCGTAAGTGTCCATGTGTTCACTGTACCATTTTTCACGCCCCTACTGCTATGTGGCCGTAACTTGGTATTGCCTTGAAGGTAGCTAAACATTGATGTCTCATTGAAGAAACTATGTTGCATGAGAGAGGACATTGAGATTGCGTGTTAACCTGTTTCGGGAGTGCAATATAACACTCGGTTTTAGTTGAACAAGTTCTTCTATAAATCTGCAAGGAGCTGTTGACTGAATCACATGTACTGACCTGAAAAGGGATGAGTTGTGTTTTCAGACCATGGGGCTGATGGCGTCAGGGATGAATCTCATGGAAGAGACTGAGAAGTGAAGGGAATCTCAACAACCCCTCAGTGGTAGACTTCGGGTTGATTAGTTCCTATTTTGCCAAAGCTTTTCTGATTATTCCTTGGCAATAATGAAGTGATTCTAGCCAGAATGAAGAATAAGGTAGTTTCTGTGGAAATATCTGTGAAGCTATCTTCTGTTAAGACCGATGAGTTTTATATTTGCCAGGAAGAGTAGAAATGATTAAATCCCCTTCCAAATAATTGTCATTGATCTATTGTCAACAGGCACTTAGCTCTCTTATTTATGTGTAAATATGGCAAATATATTTGAGTGTGTTCTCCAAATAAAATTAGTAAAGAATAATGAATCAAAGAACAAAGACTTGTATTTTTAAATTACTCTCTGATAATTTTCAGAATAATATTACTACAGATATTTGTCATTTGTGCCTCATATATTTTTAAACTTAAGAGAAATTATTACTCAATTGTTCTTTTTCTCTTTTGCAATGCTTTTACAGGAAGGTTGAGAGAATATTTATTTTGTAAATTTCTTAACCTCTCAACTATTGGAGGAAATCAAATCAGACAATATTTATTTGCCTTTATTCCAGATTTTCAGAATGGGAGTATATATCAAAGCAATGTAAAGAGGCAGCTAAAACAAGAAATGCATAACTATGTATAACAGTAAATGGATTAAGGTGGGGGAAACTTGTTGCTATTGTCTGCCTTGAATCATGAAAGAAAAAACTGGACCTTGGGAGAGAAATACTCATTTACAATAGTTTACTAAGGGTTGAATGTTTCTCCTGTGGGTCTGGACACTGGCATCCCCTATAGGAGCCCTGAGGTTAAATATACAGATTTGGCTCTTGGCTGTAGCTTCATGCCCCGGCTGACCCTGGGAGGTAGTGGTGACAACTCAACTGCTTAATTTTCTGCTACTTTGGAAACCTGGATTGAGACTTGTGGCTAATATCAAACCTAGGACCTATCTATTGGTGATATCGTGGGGAGGAAAGTCTCGGGGTATCGGTGGTATTGGGGTAGCTCTCTCTTTTTCCTGTTTCTTTAATAATAATAACAACAATACTAACAACTACATTTTTTTATTTTGAATTTTATGGTACAATTCCATAAAACTAAGGCATACAAAATCTATGTTACAGTTTGGTCTACTAAATATTGTGCTTGAGAGTTGGAAAATAAATAGCAAAAGCTTTTGCTTCTTGTTACAAAAATCTAAAATGTGTTTACAAAGTATGTCTTTGCAACTGTAAGATTGCCAGCTTTACAAACAGAAGGCTCAGATAAAGCATCTCCCTTAATGGATGATGACATAAAAAGAAGGGCTATTACCCTTGACTGGTGTTTGAACTGTTTCATTCAAAAAATATTTGTGGGTATCAACAAAATACTCTTTCCTTTCCCTGTGCCTCTCCAAGAGGTTATTTGAACGCAGATTTTTGGGCCCACGAGGTTATGATTCATTGGGTCAGAAATGAAACTCGTGAATTTGTATTTTAAAAATATATATTATATATAATATTGTATTTATTATAACATAAATGTGCACATATATAATTATGTGTGTGTTCATAATGCAATTTATTGTTTATTTTCACCTTATCTGTAAGGCAGTGAGATAGACTGACAGGAAGAGATCTTCCATCTGTAGATTCACTGCAGTAATATCCACAGCCACCACGACCAGGCCAGGTGAAGTCCAAGGGCCGGGAGTCGCAGTGTGTTAACTACTGTACCACATGCCCACCACACAAACATCCATCTTTTAAAGATTTATTTATTTTATTGGAATGGCAGACTTACAGAGCGAAGGAGAGACAAAGACCCTACAGCCACTGGCTTTATTACCTATATCGCCCAGTGGCTCACGCTGAGCCAATCTGACACCAGGGGGCCTGTTCTCCCACACGGGTGCAGGTCCCAAGGCTTTGGGTCGTTCTCTACTGCTTTCCCAGGCCAGAAGCAGGGAGTTAGACAAGAGGTGAGGCATCTGGTACATAAACTCGTCCCCGTGTGCGATGATGATGCTGCATTAAGAGGATCAGCCTATTGATCCTTCGTGCTGGCCCCCACATACATGCATCTTTCATAGTCTGTTCTGTTAGGGCCAGGTGGTGTGGCCTAGCGGCTAAAGTCCTCGCCTTGAAAGCCCCGGGATCCCATATGGCCGCCGGTTCTAATCCCGGCAGCTCCACTTCCCATCCAGCTCCCTGCTTGTGGCCTGGGAAAGCAGTCGAGGACGGCCCAATGCATTGGGACCCTGCACCCGCGTGGGAGACCCGGAAAAGGTTCCAGGTTCCCGGCTTCGGATCGGCGCGCACCGGCCCGTTGTGGCTCACTTGGGGAGTGAATCATCGGACGGAGGATCTTCCTCTCTGTCTCTCCTCCTCTGTGTATATCTGGCTGTAATAAAAATGAATAAATCTTTAAAAAAAAATAGTCTGTTCTGTTGCTGCTGCTGGTATTTGAAGGAATAGTCATGTGGAGAGCACCGGCTTCCTGTTTTGTAAGTTTCACTTAATTGATAAGGATCATTGAGAGTCATGAAATCATCAATACATGCGATCTTCTCCCAAGCCGTGATGGAATCTTGAGGCAAAGCCTCAACTTTCTCTTTATTAAAGCAGTGGGTTGAATTGGATGATATCTAGACTCTTATGTAGTGCCAGTGCTGTGCTGAGGTTGCCTGTGTAGTACACTACAGCCAATTGTGAGGGATTGTGGAGATTTGTGAACAATTTCTTACAGACTTGGTTGTTTCAGAATGGCCATGGTATTTGCCACCAGCAAATCCAATAAATCAGAATCTGTTTTATTGAATATCTCGTTTAATAAGATGCCACTGATGCATCATCTTATGAATTTCCATGTCAATATCCTTTTCTGCCAAAAATTGCAAGAGGTTTTAAAATGGCAAATATTACCTGAAATGCCTATCTTGGCATTTTTAACTGCAGAAAGAGATGTGTTGACACAGAAACTTTGCCATGTTGGAAATACGTTCTGTTAAGATTTCTTATGCGCACTCAAGACAAAGAATCCCAAGTGTACAGGAGGCAGTCATTTCTTAGGATAGTATTGGCTGGGGAGTAAGGTCAGGTACATGTCATGCTTATTGTGACTTGGCATTTTCTGCTCAGATTTTTTTTCCCCATGAGAGTTCTAGAGACCAGATGTGACGAGGTGACGTGGTACAATGGAATGACTGTGTGTTGAGAGGTCCGGCTTTCAGTGCTGGCCATGCCATCAAGTGGATTGGTGGTCACTGACAAAACAGCTTGCCTCCTTTGTAGGCTGCCCCTTCTTGTTTCTAAAATGATGGATTTCAACTTGCTAATGGTTTCACCTCTTTCACTCTTCTTTCACCTCACTTTGACTGAGGACCTCTTTGTTTAGCAGCAAAATGTACTTGGGTCCTCTTTTATATCTTTCTCAAGTCCTCTCTGGCTATGTTGGTAGGGCCTGAGCCTGAATGGCTTAAGCTGTATAGATGTGACCTGATGACATGAAGATGCCTTTGATAGAAGGTCAGTGTATGTCATTTATACAGCCCTGTTTCTTGTTTCATAGTGTTGGCCTCTTGCCATGCCTTTACTATCTTCCTTTCCTATCATGTATTTAATACTTTGGAAAATTTTCACCTACTAATCATATAGTGTTTGTAGATTTAAGTGGATTTGTGATCAGGATTCATTTTCTATATGTATTCCTATGAAGTTATAAGTACATTCAGAGTTAATATTTCTTCTATTATAGGAAATATAATATTTGTTAATATCCTTGGTAATAAAATAACAGGAAACAGAGATACACAAAAAAGGCATAGACATATTGAATTTTCTAGCATTAGTATACAGTATTCATATTAGTGCTAATGAATAGCAGGAAAAATAATATTAAAGAAAAAGAAATTCTATTATTTTTCAATGTATGATCCGAGAGGAAATTCTTATTAAGGAATTTTACTCATGTTCTTTATCAAGGCCCCTATATTAAGACCACAAGTGAAAGGCCTGGGAAGATAGAATGAAAGAATAATAGACATGAGCAGTGATTTTTATATTTTGGAAAGTCTTTCCACTTAGACCTGTTTTCGGGATAAATATATTACTAGGTTGTATGTATTTTAGAGGAAGACTGTATTAAAGACCTTGTAGTATCTGTTTCAAAAAACCTCAGGGAACTTTGTTGAGTTTCCAATCAAGAAATTTTACAGGGGATACCTGTGCCAAGCTTATGCCAAGGATTCTGTGGTGAGCAGATCTAGGCAAAGGTCTTGCGTTAGCAAAATTCGCACTGTACTAGGAAAACTACATGATTATATGATTTGCTATAAAATTAGAACTATCAGCCCAGAAAACAGAGGATTGTGGTACCTGGAGGAGTGAAAGTGTGATTAGATTTAATTAAGGTGATTAGGAGAGGCATCTCTGAAGAATTGACAATTGAGCAGAAGAATAAATGGCTTCAGCTAAGGGTTGAAGGAGGGGAACAGCACTATAAGCGAGGACACAGAATATGTACAGAAGCAATGGTAGAAGAGGAAGGAGCAACTATTGAGAAAAGACCCCCGTGAGAGGAGGTAGAGGACAGGACAGGACAGCATGTGCTGAAGACAGGTAGAGGCACAGACGATCCCCCAGTAGATATTATTTAGAGTTTTGTTTCAGCTTAAGAGCAACATGAGGGATGGGGAGGAGCCCCTATGTTGTGACACACAGGATTAAGCTTGTAATGCCAGCATGTTAAAGGAGCTCTGGTTTCAGACCCAACTTTTCCATTTCTGATCCAACTTCCTGCTAGTGTGCCTAGGAAAGCAGCAACGAGTGCTCTAGAACTTTGGTGCCTACATATACATGGAACACCTGGAAGAAGCTTCTGGTTCATGGCTTGGCCCAACTCCATTCTGGTCTTTGCAACCATTTGGCCATGGCTTATCTCTCTTCTCAATTTGTCTCTGATCTGTTTCTTTCTCTCTTCCACCTCTCTTCTTATAAGACTAAATCCAAATATTTGACGTACTGGATAGAATTTAAAATGGAAGAAATCATTAAAATACTTGTATTTTTCACATCTACCATTGATATTTTTTCTAGCCATCCTGTTGGCATTATACGTTTTAGTTAATACCATGTTCTGAGCAAGCCGAAGTAGGTTGACCCTATTTCCACATAATTAATAATCTGGACTTAATTAATATATTGGGAAGGAACAAATAGAGCTGTTCTGTTGTGACGTGATTATGCCACCACAAAGGGCAGAATGAAGGGAAATGGAGAGAAATTCTCAGGCAGGTAAACATGAATATCCAGTCATGCTCAGATGTGCAGGAATGTCAGCTGCCTTACCCTTCCTTTCTCTCTGTGTTCTGTGTGCTGTTACAACACCCTAGCTTTACCTCTGTGAAGATGAAGCTGTGAATGTCACCTTCACATTTAACCAGAAAGGAGAAACACCCACAATGCAAGGCTGGGGGAATCAAACCAGAGTGTGCTTGCGAGCTGAAAGGTCTGCTCCAACCAATCTCCACGACTTCTGCCCGGCCCCGATGAAGGTTGCATTCTGTAGTGCACTGAATGTGAACTGGTCAGAACAGACTCGAGTGCCATCCAGGCTGGAGTGCAGAGTCCATTATATGCTGTGTCAGACAGTTTTGACAAATGTACCGACACCATCAAACCTTTTATCAATTTAAAAGTAACCTTGTCACAGCTATCTGTCAAACTGTGCAGATACAACTAAAGGAAAACAAGTCATCATACACTCTAGGGTAACCAAGTAAATAAGAAAAATGTGACTGGAAATTTTTTGAGTTCTTTCTTGCTGTGTCATTGAAGATTTAAAAGTTCCCTCTAATAAGAGCCAAGGAAATTTATTAGTAGCTTTCTGCTATAAGTTAGACTTAAATTACCCAGCCTCTGTTGAGGTGTTATAAATCTGTGTGGTGGCAGGTTTAAGCAGGAAGTGAATGCTAGACTCTTTGAACCCTGCCTTTATGTGTTTTAAATGAGTGCCTGTGAGGCCCAAGTGAATATTTGAATTTCTTGGATCAGCACAGATCTGTCACTTGGATGTATGTATTAGTTCACATTTAAACAAAATTTTCTTGGCCAAGTGTCTGCTGTTAACTGGGTATAGCATCTGATTAGTAATGAATATGCAAATGGCATTAATGTTGCTTTAATGCATTTATATACATTTATCAGTATGTATCGTGTGAGTATTTCATGCCATGTACTTGATTGACTTTTTGTATCACCTAATGGAGCACTGAAGATAACCCCATCAAATGAAAAAAGACAATTTCTGGGGAACAGGCAAGTAAACTGAGACTAAAATATGTTAAGGCTCTTGTCCCAGAAGTTATAGCTGCTAAGATTTAGAATCCAACTTTGAGTTCAAAATAGTTATTTACAACCACAAAAACACTAATATAATGAGAACATGGGTGATGGAAGTCCTGGGGTCTCTTTCTCATGACTGTTCACAAGAATAGTAAGTTTTGATGAATAGGAGGTCCAGACTTTCCCCCAAATTGCTCTGGTTTGTCCAGTATTGATCAGCCTATATGAGGCATAGGAGAGTCAGAGAGCTCACATCTACTGGCCCACTCATGCAACACTTGAAAAGCTGGGGTTAGGCCAGCCCAAAGCCAATAGAATGGAACTTAATCCAGCTTTCCCGCTATGGGTAACAGAAACCTGACCACTTAGGGCATTGCCTGCTGCCTCCCTGGGCTTGCATTAGCAAAATAAAAATAAACAAACTAACAAAAAACATACACAATTAGGAGCAGAACCAGCTCTCTGATTAGGTTGTGGGTACCAGGCAGCATGTTATTCGCTACACCAAGTTCCCACTCTGGCCTTAGAATGTCGAAAATCCTGCAGAACTCTTTCTACTATGTGTCAAAGTTTGAACGTAATGGGACTAATCTGTAGACATAATTTTGCTTCTCATTCTTTCAGATTCTGCTCATTTCACAGGATCTGATAATTTGCTTTCAATTAACCAGAAAACTTAAAGGCAACTTTTATTGACAGTCAGTAACATATGAATTGGATTTTCAGGAAAGCAAAATATTCTTTTAAAAATGTGTTGAAGATTTTTATTAGTTTTTAATTCACTTAAAAAGCAAAGAGATAGGGAGACATCTCAGTTTCAGGAAAGTTGAGAAGTTGGTACTCGGAAGGAACGGTCTAAGCCACCTCGGTTGAAGCTTATACTAAACCTGAAAGGGAAAATGAGCTGGGTGTATTGGAAGGCCACAAAGAATGTCAAGCCTCCTTCTGTAAAGAATATGGGAAATTTGAAAGACAAGCAAAAATCCAGAAAGGATTTGGTTATATCTTGAGGAGGTAGGAGTTTTGTTTAAGAGCTCCATCTGTTTGCCGTGATCAATATACAGAGTGTGTACATGCAAGGAGACAAAATGTTCACACAACTCAAAGTTCAGAAAGGTTCCAAGGAGGGGAGAATCTAAGGAAGGCATTTTTTCAGAGTAATCAATGAGGTAGAGGAAAATCAGTCGTTGAGGAAATGTGATGCTGTAGGAGCTGGGACAAGAAGGTGTAACAACTGAATGTGTTTACTGTTCTTTAGGAGTCAATATATATATTCATGGAAAGTAACATTGGAATTCGGCGACATCCATGTTTTGACCAGCTTAACCAGTCAGTCCTTGCGGAGGGGTCGAAGCCGACATGTGTTTGGAGAGGGAGTTTTTTCAGGAACATCACCTGACAAGGTTTCCGAGTAGAAATGTTCCTTTCTCCTGTGGGCAGCACCACATCCAGCTGTCTTTGCTGTCCCTTAGCCCACGCCATCTCTTTCTGGTTTACTCTCTCTCCACCGTCTCCACCTATGTTCTATGATTTTCTCCATCTGTATGTGTCCCTGAATCTCTCTGAATCTCTTGTTTGCTTTCCCTCCCTCTTCACATTCCTCTCTTATTCTTGCCAAATGTCACACTTTTAACAAGATATTTTGTAGGTCAGTAGGTTTATGTGTTCCTTATTGCACCCCTTCCCCATTCATGTTTCTACAAGTTTTGAGTATTTACGTTAAGGTCATTGAAAATTATTTTTGACTGACAAAGGTCAAATAATCAGTAATTTATCAGTAATTTATTGGCCTTCACATTAGAGAACTATCTCTGAGGTAGACTGAGTTAATCGTGGGCAACACAGGAAAGTGTATTTTATGTTAGATGCCACGTTTAGTATTAAACCACCAGAATGAAAGCAGAGGGTTTTGAAGATAAAACTCTTGTATTGTATTCAGCCCAGACAGAGTTTTGGAGAAAAGCTCAAAAACATGCACTAAAGGAATCAACTGGGGTCGAAACTTTGCTTGCTCGTTCAGTATGGTTGCTGAGACAAAAAAAAAAAAAATGACCATTAGCTCCCGCTTTATCTATCATGTTTCTGCTATCAACAAGATCAATGTCCCACTGACTGCTAAGTCTATAGATAATGCAAAGTCATTTGCACTCATTTGCAGGCTACTTGTGAAATGGTTATTAGCTCATTTCCCTCCACAAATTTTTTCTTTGTAACCAAGGATTTGTGGAGGCACCAAGTGAGAAATTGCTAATGACAAAGCATGTAAAATATGTTTGTGTGTGGGGTATAATAAGAGTGATAGCCTTTCATCTGATAATTGACTATCGCTTGATAAATACTGTATTGGTTAATCATATTAGTGTGAATATGGTGTAGCTGAAATTACGCTTTAGAAGATCAACTTTCGGCTTTAATTCTTTTCTGTTACTAAATCCATTATGTCTCTAATAAAGTAATTCTTCCCTGCAGAATGTACTTTATTTTGCTGCATACTTGTGTCCATGAATAGGTTGTATGTAGATTTGTTGTTTTAGGTTTTTTTAAAGATCTATCTATCTATCTATTTATGTTAAACATTTTTTTTTTTTGAAATGAAGGTTTTTTAAAGAGAGGGAAGAGAGAGAGAGAGACAGTCTTTCCATTCTCTTATTCACTCCCCACATGGCTGGAGCTGAGCCAAACCAAAACCAATAGCCTGAAACCTCTTTTAGTGTCTCCCCCATGATGCAGGGACCCAAGGATTTGAACTATCCTTTGCTGTTTCCCAGACTATAAGCAAGGAGCTGGATCAGAAATGAAGCAGCAAGGACATGGAACCAGTGTCCATATGGCATAGTGGCATCATAGGAGGAGGATTAACCTGGTACGCCACCAGGCTTGCCCCTGTTTTAGTTTTGAAATCAACCCTACTGAGTAGAAAATTATTTATAGTCCTTTTAAGTGCAGGATTTGATAAGTTTTGTTGAGTGCAGAAGCCTATCTTGCCATCACAAAAATAAATAACATACCCACCATCCCAAAAGTTTTTAGAATATTATTATATCCAGGTAAAAGTCTAATTTGTAGTCATCCTTTTTAGAAGGCAGAAAGGCAGCATTGTACTCTGAGAGTATCATGCAATTTTAAGGGAGTATGGCCTTTAATTAGCCATTATTAGTTGCAGAAGCGGCACCAAGTCATTTCAAACTTCTAAGCATGGTACATATCAACCCCTTAATAAACAAGTTACTCTTATTCACTGAAATGATGCAAAACATTATTTTTGTAATTAATATTTTTGTAGGAGTAAATAAGTCCCACCTAGTATTTTAAAGGCCCTACTTCCAACCAAATTATATATTTTGCTTTTAATATTATCCTTGTGTTACTTTTCTCTGTGATTGAGATAAGTGGGCAGTCTGACAGTGAATAGGAAAATGGAAGATCTTTTCCTCTGTGTCTCTGTAGCTTTAAGATAAAAATTTTTAATTAAAAATATAAGATGGCCATTAAAATACAGTGCGAAACACATTTCAAAACACTTATGGTTATAAACATAAAGAAATCATTGTAATATGATTGAAAAAGTAAAATGGAATACTGTGAACTGAAAAGGTGTCAGATGTTTCAAATCTCAACACAGCAGGTCAATGGTAGCATAGGACCCAAGCAGTTGGGCCATTCTCCACTACTTTCCCAAGGACATTAGCAGAGAGGTAACAAATTATATCCTCACTCTGATCAGTCCCCATGTGTCACTATCCTCTGCACATTTATTTGGGGGTTCACTATATAATCAGAAAATGTGGGTTCAGCATCCAATGCATGTTCATTAGCTTGTGTCCCTAAAAAACTTTTTGCTAATTACACTAAGTCTTGGTTTCTATAAAAATAGATGTAACAATAATAGTATCCTTCATCTCTTCCTTCTTGCTTGCCTCCCCCCACCTCACTATGCCCCAGTTACCATTTGAGTTCTTAAGAGAAATAAACGGGGCCTGGTACAGTAGTCTAGTGGCTAAAGTCTTTCCCTTGCACACGTCAGGATCCCATATGGGTACTGGTTCCTGTCTTAGAGGCTCTATTTCCCATCCAGCTCCTTGCTTATGGCCTGGAAAGACAGTTGATGACAGGCCAAAGCCTTGGGACCTTCCACCCTGTGGGGAGACCTGGAAGAAGCTCTGGGATCCTGGCTTTGGATCGGAGCAGCTCCAGCCATTGTGACCGCTTGTGGAGTGAATCAGTGGATGGGAGATCTCTGTTTCTCCTTCTCTCGTAAGTCTGACTTAAAAAAAAAAGAGAGAGAAAGAAAGAGAAATAAATTGTTAAATACTGAGAAAGCACTGAAGTAATTCCTTGTGTGGAATGGGCACTCATTGAACATTGTCATTATGAGAGCTTTCCCAGGATAACCTGAAATGAATTTGTTCTCATTTTGTACATTCTCTGTGAAACTAGTGATTATTTTGTTCGGTTCTTTTTTGTATCATGCTCTGTACTAAAGCTATCACACCATATTATCCCAAGACCTTTCTAACTCGTGTGTACTGAGACTTGTTAATTCTAGACCTTAGGTATATAAACACCACTGCCTTTCTTATTTGGGTCACGGACCTTGGTTTTTGATAATTGCAGCTTCCACACATGTTTTCAAAGGCACCAAGCCCAACGGTCATGTATTACCTGTAAAATCGAGCCTTGCCAATTCTTGCACAGGAATCTTGGGAAAACAACCAGGTTTTAGATAAAGAACTGACCTATTTCACAGATGCATGTTTCAACATTACAAGGCAAGCCAGAGGTATAATCTATAGATGACCTCTGTGTCTGAACACAGAACAGTGCTATAATTGCACAGTGAACTTGTTCATTGCTGTTACCACCTGGGTATGTCTTTGGATATCAGGGGTCCCTGGGACACTTTTATGGGAAGAAACCAGAAGAAAAGGCCGTAAGCAGTTCAAATGAGGACTGGAAATGAGGTTATCACAGAACTGTGAAAGGTTCTCTCAATTTCAAAATTTAAAAGAGGCGTCATCCTGCACTAATAATGAATGACACCTCTGAGGAAGGGAGAGAAGGCGTATTTCCAGGGAGCGCTTTCATGTCAGGATCATTTTGTCTGAGCAGAAAGTGATTTGCTGTGGGGCTTTAAATAAACAGCCTCTTCTTGGTACTCTGCTTCTCTTTAGACTCTCTTTTCTCCAACACTAAAGCCGAAGGGCAGGATTTATTAGGCTACAACTTCACACTGATTTCTGCGGAAGATGAGTGCGTTTGTATTCATGGCGTGTTTGAATTCCAGTAAAAGGGACTATGACAGTGGGAGCTGGCATTTCCGTGGGTGCTTGGTACCCAGGCGCTTCCCAGGTGCTCAACGAGCTCTTGCTGCTTCTTTCTAAGACTGTGCTGCTATGGGAGGAAAGGCTCATACTCTGGGAAACTCTCAATCCCAGGCAAGCCAGGAGGACTCTATTTACAAATGTTGTTTCAGGTATTTATCAGCCACCTCCACTGCTGATGCATGACATCTGTTCTCTGCTGCAACCCAGGGAACTGAGGCTTGGGGAAGGAGGCTACGGAACTGGCTGGAGTTCTCGCCAGTGGGTTGCTGAACAACTCTGTTGGCCAGAATGTAGCCTACAGTTTGGGCACCTTTGACCCTGTAGATGTAAGGAGACAACTACTTTATCATTATTCAAAGGTGAGAACAAACCAGAATCCAAAGTCGGGTCTCAGGAAAAGACCTGCCAGTGGACACAAGAACCTATCTCACCAAGCCAGTACTAGAAAAATAAGAAGTACCTAAAAAATTCTAACAAAACTGTGTACTTGGAATTTGAAAATAGTATAATACCTTGCTTAATAAATACCTAAAGAAATAGGGTTTAATTTCTAACTTTTGGGGGAAAAAAGCCCATTCCTCAAAACAAAATGTGTTTGTGTTACTGTATTTTTGTTTTTAAAAAGGACATGAAAAACTATTCATAAAAATTATGATAAATTTAAAAAATGATAAAATGCCTATAAATAGGATTATAAGTTACTATTTCCTAGTAACAGATGTGATATAAATGTCCTTTATGCAGTTTTATTCTTTCTGTTACTCAGGTTAGGTAAACAATCAAATGCCATGAGTAGAATAGTATATTTATAAATACACTGTTTATTTATAATAGAATTTTGTATTTATAAAAGCAGTAAACTAACAAAAGGAAAGTTCAACATCAGGATATGGCCAACCATTTATTTTTTAAAATCATGAAATTAAAACAAAATGTCTGCCATTATTTTCTATTTTCTAGCCCGTCTATTAGAAAAAGTATAAATTTACTATCACCAGCATGCTTTTCCTAAAATTAAAAGAAATTAACACCAAAAGAGTTGTTCTCTGAGCATGGTGGACAAGAAAGGTAAAATCAGCATAATTTAAAAATTGAGGCTGTGTTATAAACAGAGAAACAAAAATAAGAAACCTTTATGATGCCATACTTTCATAGGTTTAGTTTCTTGATAGCCTTTTCTTAGTTTGTAACAACATATTCAATGCGACATTGGTACACTAGATTTTTTAAGTTGTTAGAACGTTTTATTTATTTATTTTAAAACCACAGTTATTGTAGAATTCTAATTTCACATCCATGTGTTGACAGATGTAAGAGCAACCTACTTCATGCTATTTCACTCAATTGAGAGTTTTCTGGATAACCTGTGGGTGCTGAGCCACCACAGTCCCAAGTGAGCGCCAAATGGCTGCAGCCTACAGCATGCCTAGCACCTGCCCAGCATGCCCAAAGGGATGAGAACATCAGCTTTGGGTTGCTTACCCTAAGTAGAAGCTCCCAGCTGCTGGCCAGAAGCATTTGGGAACGTGTTTAAAAGGCACTGGACGAGGGGAAAGCTTAACAAAGATAGGCAACTACTACAGTCGTTCTGATGAGGAGATCCCAAATGTATTTCTCGTTCAGCCATGGAAGTGTTCTTGTGGTCGATGCATTCCCTTTACCTGGCATGGCCTCCAGTCGCCTTGATGATGTTTATTCCTTCCAGGTACATTCCTTATTCAACACACAGCTGACTGCTTTCCTGTTCTCTCAGATCTCTGCTTTGCTACCGAACAGTGTGTAATGTTGAGTTACTGAGCTGGTAGATTTGTCTTTTCAGGCGGGATGTTCTGTTTATCCAGATTCGAGTGATAGGTATTTCAGCTGAACTTAAATACTTATGCTGCCGGGGAAATTTTTTTTTCATGGTGATTAAACACAATGTTGGACACCTTTATTCCAACATTGAATTGTCTGAATTTGATTTGGGAACTGAGCATTCAGTTCCGGGTTCTTGTTCATGCAGACCCCTGGAAGGCAGCTGGGATGGCTCAAGTTCTGTCTGCCACCCATGGAGGAGATCGGGGTTCAGTTCTTGGTCCCTAACTTTGTACCCCCTCCTTTCACTGCCGCAACTGCCGAGAGATATTTGAGCTCTGAAGCTGGTGGGTGTTGGGAGCTTTCTGTCTGTTTCTTAGTCTCCATGCCTCTGAATAATAAGGAAAATCTCTGCACCTCCAAACTCCTGTGTTGACTTTGTGCACAGAATGGCTTTGTGTAGATGCTAGTTGTTAAAACATTGAAGCGAGTGTAAGCATATTACACATCCTTGTTTCACAGTGCCTTGTTTATTGAGGTAATGTTTAAATCTAAGGAAAAGTAAATACCTTAAGTCTAAAACATGAAGAGGAACACAAAACAAGAGAGCAAAACATCACATTATGAGAAAATAAGGAGAGCCTATAATTAGAGTGCTAAAAGAGTGGGGCATGGGGCAGGCGTTGGGTGCAGCAGGTGAAGACAAGACCTGATTTGTCTGAATCCCATAGTGGAGTACAGGGGCGTGAATGCTACTGCTGCATCTCGTCTTCTCACTGCCAGGATCCCATATGGGGGCCTGTTCTAATCCTGGAAGCCCTGCTTCCCATCCATCTCCTTGCTTGTGACCTGGGAAAGCAGTCAAGTACAGCCCAAAGCTTTGGGACCCTGCACCCGCGTGGGAGACCTGAAGGAGTCTATCTCTTGGCTTTGGATTGGCACAGCTCCAGCCATTGTGGTCACTTGGGGAGTGAATCATCCTTTGGAAAATGTTCCTCTCTGTCTCTCTTCCACTCGGTAAATTTGCCTTTGCAATAGAAATAATAAATGAATCTTTTTAAAAAATAATCTTAGTTGATAAGGATACAAAGGGTCAAAGGCTACAGGAAAGTAGGTATGACCATTGCTTCCACACTAATATTTTTTTCCCTGTATCTGTGGTAAGGGGAGAAACAAAGGGAGAAGCCCCACCCAGCCTCCCACCCATCCCAGGTCCCCATGTGAGGCACGCTCTGAGGGTCCTGCTCAAGCAGTTTTGATAGTTCAACAGTTCTGGATTGCTGCCAGTCTCGCCATTCCAATCACAATTAAATCTATTCAGAATCCACTGACTGACATAGTCTCTTCATGGTTGGGGTTCTGAGATCAGCAGGTCAGTTGGAGGGATCTCCAAAGAAACTTGGTCTGAGGTGATCCCAGACCTGATTCTTGTGTGTGCTTGCCAGGACAGGGTCCAGCACAGTCCATTGTCCCAGTCAACTTATGCACATGCTGGTCATTGCAATTGCTGAGTCAGTTCTATTTCCAGCTCTGTCTTCCACTTGAACCAATGGGTAGTGTAATCCAGCAGAAATAATACATAAATCTTTACAAAAAATAAGAAACCATATTGAGAACTTGACTAAAAAATTTCCAAAGCAAATAATATGACAAGTATACACATATACACAGAACACAAGTTTATATACTTGATAGCACAGAGAAGACACTACCTTGCTCTTCATTGTCTTCCCAAATGTTTACGTCAGTACCCTCTGCATTTAAAGTGATCAGGAAGGACTTGTGCCAAGAAGCATTGTTACCTGTTGGGACGGATCCTAAAATGTTTCTTACACCTTACATTTCAACCGTTTGTACCAGGGTGGGAAGAAATTGCATTCCGTAGAACCAAAACATTAGAGAATAACCAGTTTGTGTATGAAACTCATCAAACCAACCTTTTTAGAGCTTGAAAGCACCGAGCCAGATAGTTGAAAACAGTCAGCAAAGCTAAAATTTCAGGACAACAGGAAAGCGCCAACAGGCAGTCACTCTATCAATGTGTTAGTCTTCCATCAATGAAAAGTTAAATGGCACTCGGTTCTATCATACCTTCAGCTTTCTCATAGGAGGTGTGTTTGCTTTTCCTTTTCAGTAGATTAGAATCTGTCCCATCTTGAGGGGATCGGCATGGCAAGGTTTGCACAAAAGCCCTGGGGGAGCAAGGTGCTGGTATTTTCTTTCTCCATGGACCTGATGGGCCTATTCACTCATGGCTACATTGCCTCATCTGACTACTAGACAGCTACCAGGCTGCCTGTCACCAACCTGAAACAGCAGAGGAACAGAAGCTGCTCCCTGGGACAGGACAAATCATGACAGCGACAAACTGCAATGTGATCCACTCCAAGTGCTGTTGAACACTTGGCTAGTACCCTATGTGTCTGCTAAAGAAGAAAACATTATTTCTTAATTGCACAGAGGTGAGATGAGGTGAGGTGTATTTGGGGCAAATAATGACCCATTTAGCCAAGAGTTGGCCTTTTGTAGATCTACACATGTCCTTTGGATTGGCAGGATATCAAGTTATTCACGTGGGCACGCAGAGAGAGATTATTTTTCCCTGGGTGAAGAAATCATAGCCTTCAATTATGATATGTATGAAATTAAGTTCCTTTATAGGAAATCACCTCCTGATCCTCAGCTTATGTACCTTTGTGTTGTACCTGTAATTTATAATCACCATCAGGATCAGTTTTCAACAAAGCGTACACGTGGTTCCTTGGTATTTGGCCAATGGAAACAAAATAGAATGAAATACACGAATAACTTACTGGATACCTCTGTTTTGAAATTCCTGGACATGGCTCTATTCATGGACATTCTCATTTATTTCACCCTGAGTTCTAGAATCTGCAAATGCTGGCAAAATATGCGCTGGAGACCAGATTCCTTGAAAGAGAGAGGACAGCTTGGTTTGCAAACATTAACATAGCACCCCGAATGCCTATAAGACTACATTATGGATGACAGGATGCATAAGTACACTTTGGGTATATTTTTTTATAACAGTTGGAAAGTCAGATATACAGAAAGGAGAAACAGAGACAAAGATCTTCCATCTGTGAATTCTCTTCTCAAGCGGCCATATTGCCCAGAGCTGAGCCAAACCAAAGCCAGGAGCCAGGATCTTTTTCCAGGTCTCCCACACGGGTGCAGGGTCCCAAGGATTTTTGGACTGTCCTCCACTGCCTTCCCAGGCCACAAGCTGGGAGCTCGAATGGAAATGGAGCATCCAGGATAAGAGCCTGCGCCCATATGGGAACCAGAAGCATGCAAGGAGAATTCTCTAACCACTAGGCTACTGTGCCAGACCCTTGAATGGTTTTAAGTACATTGTGTGCAAACAACTTAAACCAGCCCAGCAGAGCTGGCACCTAGAAAGAGTTTTAGTCGTTGAACCAATAGAATTAGTTACCATTAGCCTGCTGTTAGATTGGTTGACTGAGGATTCAGTTTATCTTCCTTTTGAGTAACTCATGTTAGGAATTCAGCTATGCAGAAAATTTAGGTAACGCCAAGTACTACATTCTTAAGGCTTCAAACAGGGACTACAATTGTATGGATAATTTTTAAGTATGCTTGGGTGTATATTTTCTGACAGGTTTCTATAGCTTGAGAGTATTTTAAAAATTGCTTATAAATTTGGTGGATTCTGGATCTTCAGCAACCAAATAGGTGAAATCTTGCTCTTAACATAGTTATAAACCGGAGAAAATCTGCATATTCATTCAATTTACACTGAAAGCTCTTTAAATCCCCACTGCTTCCCTTGCAGGGAAAAGGGCAGCTGTTTTGGGGACACCTAATTTAGCTAATTTCCAATGTTTCTCTCTGAACCCATTTGGGAGATTTTTTCAAGCATGTAGCATTTGCTTTTGGCCGTTTTCTCTGAAATGCTTTCACTCCGCTCAGTAAAGAAAACTCAGACCTTAGGCTTCTGGGGAAGCAGATACCACTGGACTGGATTTTAGACAGGGAAGTGCTCTGTATCTCTGGTTTGGCACAGCCTGGTGAAAATTTTTGAACTGCGGCGTTTCAGACATGGTGCCAGCCACCTGGCGAGGTGCCAACATTGCTATTTGGCAACAAGCAGCCAGACAAGCAGCTGGTTATTGCAGCGAGTCTGAGCAGTGAGCTTGAGGCTGTGTCTCCCGTGCCAGATCCTCCAACTTAGTTAGCAACTGAACCCTTGAGGCCTTTGTTGGCTCCATTCCTTCCTTGCTTCATAGTGCGTGGGCTTTGCCCTGGCAAGGGGGTTTCTCCAGCAGGCTGGGCTGTCCTGCCT
Organism: Ochotona princeps; assembly: GCF_030435755.1. Classification (NCBI taxonomy): domain Eukaryota; kingdom Metazoa; phylum Chordata; class Mammalia; order Lagomorpha; family Ochotonidae; genus Ochotona; species Ochotona princeps. The sequence goes on from NC_080861.1 coordinate 14,245,466, forward strand.
GGATCCCCAGGCTGTGGCATCTGGCTAGAGCAAGTTGCTGATAGACCCCCCACTAAAGCTGAGTGTAGACTTGGCAACTGTGGCTGGCACTGTGAGGCCACTGGCGAGGGCGTGCTTGCGCTAGAGGCTGGCCGGCTGCAAGGGGGCAGGATCGATATGAGCTGCTGGCATTCCGTTCTAGCCAGGGGCGAGGATGTGACAGCCTGCTGGCATGTGTCTTTGGCCCTGCTGGCACCAAGTTTGAGCTGTTCTTTGTGGAAGGTGCTAAGAAGGAGGACCTGGTGAGCAAACTTGTCCACAACAAGTGCACGGGAGGAGGTAAGAGACGAGACAGTGGCCCAGAAGATGGAGCTGTAATCAGTGAGTACAGTGACGTTAGCCATGGGTGAGCAAGTTCTCACTAAGTTTTTCATTTCAAAGTGGAGAAATACTCCTTCCACAGGAATTTACCTCTATCCGCCGCCCCTCTCGACCCCACATTTCTTTCTTTGTTTCTTTTTTTCCCTTGCCATAATTTCTGGATCTTGATAATAGCTTGATATGAGGGCTTTGGAATGGAGAAAGCATGGCTTTCCAGGCTCCCTGTGGGTATGCTTCTCTTGGGGTCTGGCACCTGCAGTAAGACACAGCTGCTGATGAATTTAAACTGAGCTAGCAGGAGCTGGCCACCAAGTATTTGGAAGGCCACCCATCCCTCTTTTTTTGTTGAGGCAGGAGAGGGGAGAGGGGACTCTGGCAAGATTATGTTCCCAGTGTTTCCAACAGATCCTGTACTACAGCCTTCCGCACTGTGCCTTCCCTATTGGTTCCCTGGAACTTAGAGAGTTATTCAGAACAGCTCAAAATAAGCTTTGACAATTTGAACATAGCCACCGGGTAATTCTGAGCATCTTTCAAAAGATGCCTGTAATTTCTCCTGAGGAAAGTTGAAGTCTAATACAATGGTGAATCTATTAAAAATATTGGCATGGAGGAACAAGGAGTCTATTGTCTTTAATTGCTGGAATTTCCGCCTCACGACACAGGACAAGCATCAACAGAACACTTTCCATGAAACGTGTCTTTTATGCCTAATATGCTATCACTTTCTGGAAGTAGGCATATGACTAGCATACCTATCCGTAAATGTAGGGATCAAAGAAATGAAAGGTGAAGCAAGAAGGCTCATCATCCCTTTATTCCTCTTCTGATGAGATTGCGTGTGTTAAATCAGTCTCCATAGAGTGTATGCATCTGAAATGGCTGCTAGACTTCAGTGGGAACCTAATTGGAGATATCAAATAAATTTGAGTAAGTAGACAAAGTCACATGTTCATGAATCGGTGAATGAGGTTCAATTGTAGTATGTATCCCTAATATTTAATATAATAGTTACCATCATATTGGGCAGATGGTGGGTTTGATCAGAAAATTTTATGCTGGTGGAGAATTTTATGAATAGTGATTAAAATTTTTCATTTGAAGTTAATTTATTTTTAATATTATGTGTTATCAAAAACATCGTTTATCTACCTTAAATATTTAATATAGAATAGTAAGATAATTTTAAAAGATATTTTTTCGGAAGATATTCCATCTCTCAATAATTGGCTTCAAGATAAAAATTCACATAATATATAAAATGAAGCACAACATGTGTAAAAGCATATCCTGATTTTCACAAAGCCACAATGGATTTACAGTAGCACTGGTGAACTTGACTCAATAAAATGTGGATATACATTTACTATTGATGAGAATTCACTCGGAGGAACTTTCCTGTGCAATTTATCCAGTCTGCCAAACACTACTAGATGTATTGTATGAATCACTTTACTCGTCCTTTTTGGGATTATGGACAAACTCAGAAAGATGACTTCGTTGAAACTCAGAAAAGCAATGGCCACATTCGCAATAGTAGTTTGTTTTCTAACAGGAATATGTTGGTATCTTACTTTCAAGTTGTTGTTGAAACATGTGGGCATGCATAGGAAAAAAGAAAAAAGAAAGAGAAAGTCTCTCCTCTATAAGTAAAGTGTCCAATTAAATACTTGTGTCTGGGTGTAAGGGATGATTTTAGAAATTCACGGAGGAATGAAGATTGAGAACACAAGGATTAAACGAGTGTGTATCATAACTTTCACACAAATGTGTTGGGTATGCAATATTACAATGGTGATGCTATCAGAGTGATCTGGAAGATGTCTTTTGAGATGACCCTTAGAGGACAGGTTGCATTATGCTGAGGCTCAGGGAAAAGCATTAACAGAGGTGTGACTGAAACAGCGCTGGGTATGCACAGAGCTACACTTCAACCTGGGGAGCTGTCAGTGTGTGTGGAACATATGGCATGAGTTGATTAGAATTCAGTCTGGCTGACTTGGGTCAGTGATCTGGCAGCCAATCTTCCCTCCTTCCTTTTTGGCCATAACCCCAGTTATGCAGGTGCCAAGTCCTAGTGTGTCTATATCCAGGTTTCTCCTCAGTTTATGGCACCACTGCCTTTTGCCCCTTCCTTCAGGACTGCCTGACCACTACAGAAGTTTCTTGAATGTTCTGCTGGCTTGCAACCAAGACCCTTCAATAATTATGCACATTGCAGTGATATCCATCACATAATGCCACCTCTATGTCTCAAGTCCTCCAAGGACCACCACTGTCCTCATGTCCTAGATCTCTCAGGATCAGGTGGATTTCTCACTTCCTTTGAAGCATATCTCTCATTATATCTCATTTTGCATTTTCTATTCAACCATTAGGGAGACCTGGAGGAGGTTCCAGGCCCCTGACTTTGGATTGGCTCACCTCTGGTTGTTGCGACTGCTTGGGGAGTGAATCAGCTGATGAAAGATTTTCCTCTCTGTCTCTCCTCCTCTCTGTGTATCTTTTAAAAAAACACATTGTTGTGTTTTAATTGTGCTATTTCATTTTTTCTTGATTCCTGAAGTTTCCAAGGTGTGCTCTGAGCATTTTGTTTTTTAATAAACCCTTGAGTTCTGCACGTGCTGCTTTCTGGAACTCAGTCTGAGTCCCACTGCCCTGAAAGACATGTGATGGGCTCAGTAGGAGCTCACCGCAGATATAGCTACCAATCCAGATAGGAAAGCTTGAGAATGCTTGAGGAAGGTAGTAAGTCAGTAAACAATGTTGAACTTTTATATTTTATTAATCAAAGTAAAAAACATAGAAGAAATTTTGGTAATTCTCACTACGTCTCCTTTAGAAATTATGGGGGACCTTGGTTGAGGGCTTGCATGGGAACTCAGGGTCAGTAGGCAGAGCTGCTCGGAGAACAGTGTAACTCCCAGGAGTTGTTTTGTATTGATGACCTCATAGATGTTCCAACTCATCTTTCCTCATGCATCATATGCCTTTCAAAATTAATGAAAAAAATTTAAATGTTTGTTTTGGTGCAAAATGTTAAAATATACGCATAGGAGTTATTTTCCCAAACACTTATTAAAATACATATTATGAACAAGAAGGTATCCATGGTTTTAAATTTTTGTACCAAAATAAACTCATATTTTCCTTCCATTTCTCTGTGAATTTTTCAAATGACTCATGTATGTACACTGAGCTCCAATTAGTTTCATTTTGCGAAAGAACTTGCATTCAGTAACCTATTTTCTTTTTGAGCTCTGTGTCCATTCAGTCTCAGTTCTGAAGTCCAAAGTTCATTTTCTTTTGCAGAAAATTACAGTGCTAAAAAACCCACAGACCGTACTTCTGATTTGTCATTTCTCAGTTTCCACTCAAATCTCAAGTCTTGTGCTGGTTTTTACATTTCATTGTAGTTTTACTGAACATGCAGTTTTTTTCTCCTTGCTTACGCACCTTTTTTTTTAAATTTTATCATCACCAGAAAGCTACTTTGAGGGCACTCTCATGATTATGAAATCCTGGAAGTGTTCAGGGGCTTTCCTACCTTGGAAAGCTGTCTTTGCTTCCAAAGATGTGTATCCTGGCATCATGCCCACTCTTTTCTCTTTATTGCCTTTCCATCTAGCTTCCTGAAATTCCAAACCTATTGTGGTCTTACCATTCTGGACATACACAAGTCTTTCCATCTGATAGTCCCTATCTCCAAAAATGGTTTTATTTATTTGTATTTTAGTTTTTTTTTTTTCACTTCATGTGCATTACCTAACAGACTTCTGTTACAAAAAGGTTTGTTTACTTGAAAGACAGAGTTGCACAGAGAGACACACAGGCAGAGAGAGAAAGAGAGAGGGTGCTTCTATCCACTAGTTTACTTGCCAAATGACCACAATGGCCAGGGTTGGACCGGGCTGACAGAGGAGGCAGGAAATCCCCCTGAATCTCCTACATGCATCACAGAAGCATAAGAATTTGAGTCATCTTGCACTGCCTTCCCAAGTCCAGTTCTGGGCGCTCAATCAGAAGCAGCACAACCAGAAGTTGGACCAGTACTCCAATTTCGGATGCTGCTATCACAATAGCAATAAACAAAGTCTGGCAAGACCTTCATGGACACAACTGCTTGATCCATCCTCAGCTGACTCAAAGCTATGATCAGAAACATAGGTGGGATTTGATTCCAGGAACTGTAACATGGGATGAAGACATCCTGCATGGCATTTTAATTACATTTAATTATTGGAGAATGATTGAAGCTGGAGAGGAGACACAACTTCCAGAAAGACATCTATAACATATTTGCATTTAGCCAGGATGTATCTCCAGAACTTCTGTGCAGTATAATTTCATATTTGTCAGTATTCACCATGTTTAAAAATAAATGTTTGGGTTTTATTATTACTCAGATGTAGCGCCAATAGTACATGTGTCCATATGAATATAACTTTAGATTAGCATAGGAAAATAGTGACTTTGTTGCTTCACCCTTGCATTCTTTTAGGAAATATCTGCCAAACATTGAAAATAGGTACCACCCTAAGCCAGCTGCTGTGATGGTTGTGGAAAATAGCTTGGACCGCAGAGCTATCTGTGTGGCTGTTGACTTGTGTTTCTTCCTAAACCCAGCGTCCCTTGTCAACTCCCTTTCCATAAGTGCTGTGTCCTATTAGCACAATTGTTCTTGGTTATAAAAATCACAGGACTACATTCAAAGTTATCCAAAAATCCAGAATTATGTATTTATTTTTATTTTTTAAAAAATAGCACAAAACTATAAATAATCACTCAAAGAAAGGAGTTTGTGGTTATTGGCATCTGAGATGTGGAACGGTAGTCCAAGGTCACATGTGGGAAGTGGACATTCACGTTCCATAGAAAATCAGTGTGGTTGGTATTGAGAACTATCTTGTCTTTATTCCTGAACCTGGCCCCAAACTACACACCGTGTTCAGTTCTGCTGTGGAGTTTCAACCAAAGGAAACAGGCTGTTATCCTGCTGCCCAACCTGTTCTTGCCGGGTGGATGCTGTCCTGCATGTTGATGACCATCCTGATTTTTCACTGACCAACAAAATAGGTCTAAATGGTATGTAATTAAGGCCTTTGAGACAGCTATAATCCATACATTTTTTCCCCTTGGAAACTTTTAATCCCTCAATAGCTTGTGTGAAAATTGGCTGCATTTTAGTGGGAAGGCAGCCTGACCACTACCCAAGGCTCTGGGAGTTTCCAAAATGTACAAAAACACACAGGATACAGAAAGCTGTGTCAGGCTGAACCTGCAGCCATTGAGGGTGGAAGGTAGGGGGCACCAAGGGCGTCTGAGATGTGACTGATGGTTTCTCAGCCCCTTTCTATTGCTGGCAATGGGTAATGATAAAGTATTTATTTTGGCTCAAGGTTGTCAAAAGAAACTACTTCCTCAAGACAAGGGAAGTTAGTCTAGGGTTACACTTCTTCTTTGGCAACCAGTGTCCCCAGTCTCTCCTTTAAAGCCAACATGTAACACAGACCACATTATTAGCCAATAAAGACTTTGAATTGAATTGTTTCAAATCCTGGATAGTCTTCAAGCTGATTAGAAAAAAGTTTAAAGCTAGACTCTGTCTTGAAATCTATCTGCTTCAATATCTTCTATAATATTTTCTACACTTAAAAGACACTTAAAAATATTTGCTTCATGGAATGAGTGTTGTGTGATTACCAAGGGCTATAAGGTTACTGATAATTCTCCTAGATTGAATACTATTCAAAAAAGAGTGGAGATCATTTCTGAGATGTCGATCAAATGTTTGCTGATTTCTCAGGAAAGTCTTCAAGACTTTTGTCCTCTGCTCACCACAACCATTCCTAGCTTTCAGTAGAGATGTATCCATAAGCTGCTGCGGTTTCTGTGAGCTGAAATGACTTAACTCAATGCAGTCAGCACCAATGATAGCATATTGGACTCATGCACCTTATTGTCTGTGAGCCGGTATTCATCAGCAAACGTGTTGGGGAACAGACCCATGCTGAATCCATTTTTGCATTCCAAAGAAAATGACTGCATCAATACAATATCAGTGATAAACAGCTTCATTTAGGTCTAGCTTCACCTGGTGTTTCTGGAAGAGTGTGCAGCGGTCTTAATGAGTGGTGAAGCTGACACAGAGGATTTGAAAGACAGGCAGTGCATATCACAAACCTGATCTACCCATGCTCAGAAACTATACAGCACGAGTCACATGAGAAAAAGAACATGCATTAGGCCATTGAATGGATTTACTGTGGTTAACCATGCCAGCTTCCTGGCGTAAGACTAAAGCATTAGCAGGGAGACAGTGATTTTTAGTGATGATTTCTAATTGGTCATTTAATATTTTTAGAGTTGGGGATGCTAACTGTACTTAAATAATGAATCATAAATAATTAATATGTGCCTCCAGAAAAATTATTTCAATTATTTCTGGACTCTTTGGATGGTCTTCATTTGTCGTTTGAATAACTGTGTGATTTGGGACCAGAGTAGAGGGATTGTGAATTTTCTTTGGAACATTCCAGACCCTGAATGTCAGATGAACTCACTGGAACCTGCTGGTCTGTTTGATATGATTTGTCTTTTTATGCTGAGGCATGTATGTGGCAAAAAATTTCATTAATCAAATGCTTCATGTCAAGTCCTAAAAGAGGCAAAAATCATCACTATTAAGATGCTGTTTTCTAAGGCAGTGAATTTGTTTCATTGACTTTTCGAAGTTACATGTTCTTCAGTGTTCTTTCAGCCATGCCACTTTTGAAAGCACTTGAAGGGTATCTTACATACATGTTTCATTAATGTCTTCTTAACTCCTATCCTCATTTGGGTCTGAGCCGGTGATGATAGAATTGACTAGGAGAAAAGGATTGGTCATTCTGGTTTGCCCTGGGCCTTCTAAACAGCTGTGTAAGCAGCAGGCCCAGGAAACAGCAGGCTCACGACTTTTGGACATGATGCAGGGATCAGCGTGACTGCACAGCAGGACCTCACTTTGCCTGTAGCTGTTTCTTTGTGGTCATTCTGGAAGTTAAAATTCAATAGGAATGCCTCTTGAGAAAGGCTTTTAACAGACTATTAAAATCAGTAGTCTGAAGACAAGACCATTTCTGATAGAGTGATTATACTCATTTCTGTACATCGACACCAATTAAAGACCATTGATACTTAACAAGCAGGAGACATACACGATTGCAGTGGCAGCCGAAGGACAGCAAATGACAAAGCAGCAACCTGCATTTGGTGATTTTTTCCTGAATGGGGCGGCTCAGCCCAGTGGTACTTTCAAGTGCCCTCTCTATGAATTCTCCAGTTGGCTTATTTTTTTTTTTTAAGAAATGTGCCTTGAAAGATCCAGTGATTGTTTATCTTTTTTTAGCTTCCATTGGAAGATTAAATATTTTTTTAAAAAATAGATCATGCATTAATACTGCTTTTGAATTCTTTTGAAATAAAATTACTCTTAATTAAACATCTGAAAACATGAGCAAACAGTGAACAAGCAGAGTTCTCCTGAATAATGATGCTATTGTTCAGTGATTGAATACTTGGGAGATTAATATCATTGTGTACTGGCATGTTGGTTAATTCTAGCCATAATTTAACAGTAAAACCTAGTGAAGGAAGCAAGAGGCTGAACAGTCCGTCGGACACCAGACCCCCACACATACAGCTCAACACCATGGCAGATTAGGTAGTGTTTATATACACACATGGTTGGTCTTGTATTCCTCTTAATCTCTAATTTAGGTAATAGTTGCCTTGTAATTTTAACTTTCTGTGAAGTTCGAATGCTTGTTTAATTGTTTTACCACCCTTGTACTTGTGAATACCCACACAGGGGGCTAGTAAAATCAGGCTCAATATCACTACATCTTTATTTACATCAGACAGGCATTGGCTTGGCCTTGATCACGCATATTCCATTTCCATTATTTTTTGGCTAAATTACTGTTTGTCCGAAGGCTTGGGGAAATTTTAGTCAAGTAAATTTATGAGGACTTTTTGGCTTCTTTAAGCCAAGCTTCGTTTTTCCTTGGATATTTTGTAAAATTCCCCTAGATGAGACCAGGGTGCCTTTTGCTTACAATTTGGCGTACTATGAAGTACAGATATGTATTTGTTATAGATTTTGTGGCAATGTCTGGACAATATTTTCCAAGTTTTTTTTTCCCACGGTGAAAGAGAACAAAACATTCACATAAAGTTCAAATCTATTATTAGCAACAATAGCTTTGGTAAATGCAGCTCTATCAAAATTTATTTTGAATCATTGAAAAAAATTCTATATCCTTGATTCAAAAACCGCATAGTTACCTTTCTTGTGTTCATGCACACGTGTGCAGGCCATTAAACTATGTTTTAGATATTGAGATGGTTACGACATTCTTGATGATCCTGTTAAAATGTCGGTTTTGATTCAGTTCATCTGGGGTGAGGACTCCTATTTGGTAGTTTGAGAAGCTCCAGTTGATACTGATACTGTTGCTCTGTAGCAAGGTCACATATCATGAGACTCAAACTTGTAACATCTTTTGGAGACAATGGTATTAGGCTTTCCCAAAATATCTACAAGATTAATACTTTTAACAGGAAGAACTGAGGACCCATTAGAATATCTTTCAGAGTAGAGGACTCTTTGCCTTTTAAACTAAAGTTAATCCTTTCAGGGAGAGCAGTTGACAACTTGCTTTTTTTTCTTTTCTCCATATAATGTGTACTGACCAGTGTATAACACAGAAGGAAATATACGTGACAGTGGAAATGATTCAAACTCATAAAAGATGCCACTAATTTGGTTGTATGTGCTGATTGTTCTGGGTTTTTACATGCACTTAAGAGTCTTCCAGGAGTCTACAGCTAAATTGTTGATACTTTTGAAGTTTTCCATTCTGCTAAAAGGAAGAATAGAACTCAAGATCTACTTGTCCTCTGACTTATTTATGTATTTATTGGAAAGGCAGATTTTTAGAGAGAAGGAGATACAGAGAGAGAGAGAGATCTTCTCTCCATTGTTTAACCCTCCAAGAGCCCTCAATGGCCAGAGGTGAGCCGATCTGAAACCAGAAGTCAAGAGCTTCTTCTGGGTCTCCTGTGTGCGTGAAGGGTCTTAAGGCTTTGGACCATCCTCCACTGCTTCCCTAGGCCATAAACAGAGAGCTGGATGGGAAGTGGAGCAGCCAAGACACAAATCAGCCCCCATATGGGATCCTGGCATGTGCAATGTGAGGATTTAGTTGCTGAACCATGTGTGGTACCTGGCCTATGCTCTGACTTCGGATGTAGCAGATCCCCCAGAAAGCTTGTGGGCTTCAGAGTTTTTGGATAACCACACACAATGCACATTTGCTACTTCAAGAAAGACTCGGCTTTAAATGTAGCTATTGCAGTTAGCAAAAATGGCATGCGGTATTAACCTTATCTGGTTAAATGACAGATTTTAAGTGCTTGGTGAGTTAGCATGATTGTGTAGGATGTTGGCTTTTCAGTTCCCCAGTGTAGAAAACTGTAAAGTACCTTGTGTGATGTTTGAGAATGAATTTAAGATGAACATTTACTTTTCTTAATTTCATCTCTATGTGAACACTAGAAATCACACATTTTCCTTTCTTCTATGTATTTATATTCTGAATTATTTTAAAACTCTTGTAACTACTTTCTTTTATACTAAATTGGATTTCTAAGCTACAAGAGTTCTTTCCAGACCTAATGTAAACTGCCTGGAAATGACCAAATTCTTGTGACAACAAAATCTTCTAAGTACCAAGTGTTTACAAACAAGGTCTCTCTCATAGTAACAACATTTTCATTTGTTATTTTCTATGTTCTGTACACACACACACACAGGCATACAGCATCCTTATTCAAAGTATTGAGACAAAGAAGCACAAATAGTCTTCTTTGAAAAATCAGACAGCATATTGTAACCAATTGTTTGGTTTTATTGGAAAGGCAGATTCACAGAGAGAAGGAAAGACAAAGATCTTCTGTCCACTGGTTCACTCCTCAAGTGGTCACAATGGCCATAGTTGAGTCGATCTGAAGCCAGGAGCCAGGAGCCTCTTCCAGGTCTCCTACACAGGTGCAGGGTCCCAAGGCTTTGGACCATCCTTGATTGCTTTCCCAGGCCACAGGCAGGGAGCTGGATGAGAAGGGGAGCAGCTGGGACACAAACTGGTGCCCATATGGGATCCCAGCACATGCAAAGAGAGGATCTTAGTAACTAGGCTACTATGCTGGGATCTGGAACCAGTTTTAAAACAGCACTTTCACATTCTCATTAAGAGTAGGGACCCAGGTCTTTAAATGTCTGGTTTGCATTTGTTCATTTTGCTTTGTGAATACAATACTTACCAACCCGTATAATTTAATAAAGAACAATAACATTATAAAATCTTACAAAACAATATAAGAAATACATTGAGTCATTTGTTTAATGGAAGCTAGTAATTCAGAGAACATAACAGAAACGTCTCACTCTCAGAGTTGAATTCATGATTTAAAATGTTAACTAAGAAAGCCAATTTCCTGCAAAACATATAAACTACAGTTTTATTTGCATAAAGTGCAAACATGAACAAAGCTGTTAGGCAGAATATTCAAAATTCTTGTGTTTGCCTATAATGAAAAACTGCATGGATCTCAAAATTTTTGCTCCCAAATAAATTTTATACTCCAACTCCATTATTCAATGAACTGTCTAAAGTACCCATGTGTATCATATACATGTTACAAACATATAGGAAAAAGCAAGGTGTCTGTGCAGATATCACAGAATAGAGTTAGACAGAGATAAGCAAAGCCAAGACTCAAATTGTTTCCTATATATGGTGCTGCTGGGGCTTAATCCACTGCAACACAGCGGTGGTCCCTAAGTCTTTGTCTTTGAGTGATGTCACTCTAGAGACTATTGGAAGAGACCAGTCTATTAGTACAAGTAGTCAAAGAAACAGAAATAGATTTCTAGCTTTCTGAATTTTTGTTGTTGTTGTTGTTGAGAACCATAGTTTCTAGAGAGTAGTCATGAAAAGAAAAAATAATTATGGGAGCCGGAACATAGTAAAGCTACCACGTGCAATGCTAATATCTTCTATGAACCCAGGGTTTTTATCTTGGGTACTCCACTTCCAGACATGCTCCCTGTTAATGGCGTAGGAAGGCAGTGATGATGGCCCAGATGTTTGAGCCCTGCCACCATGTGGGAATCCTGGGTGAAATTCTTGGCGTCTGGTTTTGACCTGGCCCAGCTGTGGCTGTTGGAGGTTTTGAAGAACAAACTGGTGGATGGTAGATTTATCTCTCTCTCTCTCTCTCTCTCTCTCTCATGTATATCCTTTTTCAAGTTTCTTGAGAGATGAACATTCCCTGGGAAACAACAACAACAAATTATTTAAGAACATTGTCTTCTATACATTCCTGAGGAAGTTTTTTTTTTTTAACTCGGCATATATTCATAATTAATCATCAAAGCAGTAAGTAATTTCAATAACTAATAATTTGGAAGAGTCTCAATTATAGTTCACCCAGTGGAATCTCTTTTTCATGGCTGGTCACAGATGACTTATCTTTTTGAAGTTTTTTAAAGGACTAAATGCATTTTTATAGTGTATGTAGATTCCTTTCTCTATTTTGATATGTCAAAGCCATATATAAAATTATTAGAGTTAACAGATAACATACAAAAAATATTTATGTAAAGCACTGAAGAAAAATGTATAGATGAGGAAATTAGGCAACAAAGTTAGTGTTTGTGTGAAGGGATTATGAAAAATTTCTGTGTTGCTTCTGAATTCTGATTTGTAAAATAATCCCTCCATATAAAATTACAATCAATATATTTTAACGCCAGTATTTAGGTGGTGAGTGAGCTAATAGATGTTATCAGAGTTTTTATTTTATATTGGGATTATGAAAAAATTCTATTTCTATTTGTTCTGTATTTCTCAAGTCTGATATTATCAATATTCTTCCCATATTAGAAATATATTATAGTACCAGTATTTAGCTGAGGAGTGGACTGAAGATAGTTGGGAATTTCAGCTGTGTAGGCACAAAATATACATTCTTTAGAATTTGATATGAGGCAAACTGGCACCAATTTTGTTTACACGGCAAAGGATAAGTACACAATTCCTTAACACATCAACATTTGCTTTGGTTTAACCACGATTAATGTTGAGACAAGTGAACAAAAGGCCACACCCTGAGCAGAACACATCACATCTTGTTCCTAGGGCAATTCTGTTGTATAATACACGCCTTGAACCACAGAAAAAAGGAAACATGATAATCCAATTGGGAATACGAATGCAGCTTTACAGGGCACCCACCTGGCAATGGAATAAGGGTTATTTAGAAGAAATGGATACATTGGTTTACGGGCCTATGCTAACCACTTTTCAAAAGTTTTATTTTCATTGGTGCAATTAATGTTTTATCAGGAGAACTTAGTTTATTTTTCCTAGTAATTATCTTTCGATTGGGCTAAAAGAGTCATATGACACAATCTAGCGTATTGATAATTCATTTGCTACACTAATTAGTCCCTCCATTTGTGTATTTCCTCTTTCTCCAGTCTGTGGCAAATGAATTCCTTAGAACTTTACAGACAACATATAATAATTCCTTGGGAGAATTCATGATTCCCCATTCAAAAATTGTTAACTTCTTCCAAAGATGGGATTATTTTATAGTAAAGTTGTTGATAAATTTAAACGGGAAGGTACACGAATCATCATTGTGTAGTTTGGTGCCTTTTCACAAGCCAAACACATCTGTACAAATCATGAAGCAGTACATATACATTCCGATTGCTAACCACATGGTAAGCAGCTTCCCAACTTATAACATCTTCACTTGTGTAAATGAAATCATCAAATGTACTCTTGTCCGTCTGGTGTCTTTTGCTGTACATTACTTGGGGATATGTATACACCAGCACTTTTACTGTCAGCTCATCACAGTACTGGCATGATATTTCATTTTTTGAAAAAAAATTCACAGATTTATCTCTTCTATGATTAATGAATACATGATAATGTCCAGTTTTAGGCTGCTGATGAACCCTTCCTATGTTTGTATATATTGTTCTTAGTATGAAGTGATAGTATGAGGGAAAGGAAACACAGTTTTCCTGATAGCTTTGCATGATATGGGACTTTCAGGGAAGAAATAAAGTCAACTTTGAGATGTCTCAATGTAAGCAGATTATTAAAATCAACAGTGTTATCATTGTCTATTTAACGACTCTTAATGAACACTTATTTTTTCACTGTATTCTTGCTAATGACCAAGTGATACAAATTTAAAAAAAAAACATGTTTCATGTTTTTAAGTAACTCTCAGAATTTAATCTGTGCTTTACCATATGGTGGGACCTGATATGATGGATATAACACTGAGTGTTTCAGGAAGGAAGAAGCCACTAATTCAGCCGAAAGGAAGATGGTAAGTGAATCACTTCTGGAGACAATCAAACAGATGTTACGCAAAGAGAGTTGTGAGTAGAGAGACAAGCGGAAAATTCTTGGCTGCTGAAAATACACTGAAACTTATAGTCATCAACTTTGGCTGGATTTAGTGGCTCAGTTTGGAAACTTATGGGAATATAGATTAGAAAGAGAAATTGAGTTTATGATCTCCCCTGATTGATACAGTATTAATAAGAAATATAAAGCATCACAATGTGCAAAAGTACTTTAATATATGAAAAAACCCTTCTTGAATTTTTCACTGAAGATAATATTGTAACCCAGCTGGGCAAAGTCATACATATGATAATGAAGACTTCATTATGATATGAATAGTGTTTGTAATGGACTCTTAGGCACAATTAAATACAAGAAGTAAGAAGAATAATTAATCAAGCACAATGCATTTGTCAGCAAGTGATGAGCTTTCATAAATGTCTCGCTTTTTTGTTCGTGCCACAGTTAAAAACAGTCTGTCTCATCTTTCCTGGAGGAATATTATTTCCTCATCAAATGTTTGTTGCATTCCTATTTAATTTAGAGGTTCTTGACACAATAAATTTGTATTAGCCATGAAATTATTCTGTGCTTAAAAAGTATGGGATATGTGCTCTTCCTACGTTTTACTGTTTGACTATTATGGTTAATGGTGAGTTCCACCTGTAAATATAGGCTGGACTAAAACTGTTTTGCAAAAATTCATAAAGTAAGACTTTGGGGGAAGGAGTTTTTAGAAGAATCAGGAGCATGAGGGAAGTGTCATTGTCTTCATGGAACTATACCTAGGGGATACATAAAATATGCTCCCCCAAAGAAGCATTACAAGAAAAGCAGTACAATTACTTTACATAAAAAGAGTGTGGGGCTATGATCCGTGCTTAAAAACAGAGTTAGTCTAGAAATAAAGAATTTCTAGAAAGTTTGAAAATGGTTTTGAATTATGTAGCAGTAGATTTCATGGTATGTTTGAGCATCATTTGGGAGCTGGTGATGGAAAATGCAGACATATATTTAAACTTAACAAACAGCTGATCAGTCGGAAAGAAGACATAAGAAAAGACTATGATTTGGATACAGTACAAATGCATCTTCAAGGGTTCGAGTGTTGGAGGCCTTGGCATTGGTGTAGTGATGTCAGGATGTGGCTGAACTTTCAAGAAGTGCAGCCAAATGAAAAATGATTGGAAACTACAAGCTGTTACCAGGCTCCTGGATCTATGGAACTATAAATTAAATAAACTCCATTCTTTCGGGCATGTGACAACACCTAAGTTTCCCATGTAGTTTCTCTTTGGGGTTGAAGATCCTTGCAAATGTTACATTACTGAAAAGGGGTGTTCTTTGTCAAGCAAAGCACTCCCTGTGGAATGAAAGGCGTATACTCAGGACCAACAGTATAAACCAACAGTAAAACCTGGAAGGAGTATGATGAATAAATGGATCAGAAGTCACTGATACTGCAGTGGAGAGTGCATTAAACCAGTTTTGCAATCTTCTCTTTCATGCCTATGCTTTGCAGAATTTAATTATAACATGATCCTGAATTTTCTGACCATTAAGCAATGGAAAGATTATAAATCACCCTCTCCAACTACTGTGTTTGAATGTCTATTATCAACTTCTAAGAATACCCCTTTTACTAAAGCTTTTCACTGTCTAGTCAGTCAGTTAAAAATGTTTTCCAACTTATTTTGAAAGGTCTATGGATTGTATGGAATCTGTCAAAGCAATCATTCTCTCATTGGTAATTGGATGGTATTATTGATTTGTGTTATCCTGTATTATCTGAATATAATTCATGAATAATGGACTTCCTGGTAGAGTTCCATGAGGCCTGGACATTACAAGGCAGCAGAAGAGCTTTATCCAATATTTGTCTCAAATTTTAATCCAGAGAGTTCAATATGTTGATGAAAGTGGCTGAATTCTTTTACACTTGGATACTTTGTTTGATACATTTCTGTAATTAAAGAAAAGGGGGTTATTACAAATTAAAGTTGAGCTTATTTCTTATTCTGGGATTCCCTCAACCCCTACAAAAAACCCTCCCCCATATTGAATTCCTCCATATTGTTACAGTAGTACAGTTCATATCCAGTCATGATTCCTTCATTGCGGGCATGGACCATGCAGAGTCCAGCATCTTATTGTCCAGATAAATTCAACAGTTTCATTGGGGGACCATCCCTGGTCTGAAAATAGAGCTGGCAGAATATCATCCCCTCCAATGAAAAACCACTACACAAGTTCAACAACAATTTACAACATCATGAAGTTAATTGACATGGTATTGAGTGACCAATATGTTAGAAAATGCAAGTCCTTAACCACATTCTGTGACTACTTCATTGACATCTCAATTTTAGTTTATACACAACCAGCTGCTATACACCTTAAAATGGTTTTAGGGTACTATTCAGCTACCTCATGCCTATTTTCATTTTTATATTTAACAGCTTATAGTATTCAAGCATGATTTTTACTGAACTTGTGAATTTTAGGATAGTTCAAACAGGCTTATAACTCAAACATGCCATACATTAACAATTGAGGAGCAGAGCAGTTTTAGGAGGGGTGTGCAGAGAAATCTTCAATATCTTAGTGAGGAGTAACTAATCTTTGTGTCCTACCTAGTAAGGTATATGTGGTAGTCCAAGCTGGCTGTTTCCTGTCTGTTCTAAGCTTTCCTTATTGGTCTCTGTCTATCTGATCTATTTTTTTTTTTTTGCAGGGGGGCTCTGGAGTGACTCTGATAGTCATTGCAAATTTTTTCGTTGCTGGGGCTTATCTAGTATAACATCGTCTCCACTCTAGATTCATTTTACTTCATTACTAGAAACATTTTCAGAAAAGAAGGATGGAGGACAAAGGGAATCAAGTTGTGGCATCCTTTGGGATGGCCATTCGGCATCCCAGGAAAGATATAACTGGAATATGACTTTCAGGAGTGAAGTTGGAACTTACAGGTGGATCTAAAGAAGGAAATCTGAGTGTGACCCCTCCCCCACCGCAAAAAAATAGAAGCTCAAATATGATATCAAAGGGAATTTCTAATAATGAGAGTTCTTAGATCAGCTCTTGTGACCAATCCTAAGGACACGTGGAATACAAAACTTAGGCTACCCCATTGCGGACTTACCAGAGGACATCCAGATAAATCTGTTGTCTGCATGTACAGAATTCAGTTTAACAGATGGTATAGTATCAAAACTCCAGTAATATAAGGAATAAATTTCATTTCTACATACTTGCTGTAGTAACAAGGAGGAGAAGTGGTGAGTGGGAGAGTGAACAGGCATACGTGCAGTAAGAAAAGATGAGAACCAGACCATAAGGTTGTATGGAATGTGAAGAAAGAGTGATTCCAGAGCAATAAGCTCAAGGAAATCAGAGGGTGGGGAATCAAGGCTGATACTAACTCATTATCACAGTACTTACTAAGCAGAGCCTGATTACCTTCCCAAGTGTCATTTCAATACCCAGAAATCAGTTTAGGGGCTGAGCAGAAACTGAATCGCAAGAAGAGAAGATCCGGAGACGCAGAGCAATAATTCAAGAGAAGTCTGACAGTGATTACAGACAATATGCCAATCATTTCCAACAGATTGAAGAGAAGGATTTGCAAGGGCTTAAGAGAAAACAATGGGGGGAAATTCATATGTTTTGGAAAAACATACCTAATTTCTTGAGGAGTAAGGCACAGACATCCTAGACATAAACAGAAAGTAGAGAATATTAATGGGATCTAACTAGTGGCTTTTCTGTTGAGATAGGAGGAATGGCAGGGGGCACTTGAGTTGATAGGGAACATGCAAAAATGGTGGCTTAGTATGGGCTCTGAAGCCTGGCTGCCTGTGATTGGTGCTGAGTTTATCCAGGGAAAGATAAAACACCATGTCACTGGCTCACTGTCATTATCCTTAAAATGCAAGTAGAGGCAGAACCTACTACAGGGTGGTGCTGATGATTAAAATGAGTTGACACTTGCTGAAACCTTAGAGCAGGAACTAGCCCTCAGTGAGTGTGATAAGAATTAGGGCCAAAGAAACAGAGCAAGCTGGATTGGAGATAAGACAGCCTATGAGAGTGACACCCATGAATTCCTGATTGTCATGTAAAAACTCCAAAAATGTATGTCAATATAAACGGTTGAGAATTGGTATTGCAGAACTGTACTCTTATAGAGAATGAAGTATAGTTTCTAGTCAGTCATGCATGACTAAATGGAAAATTGACTGCAGTGAGAACCAAGAAATGCTAAGAACAAGATGTGGTCAACCAGGAGTAATGATTTTCTTAGCTATTGGCCAGAAAAGGAGAAACTGTATAATACTGGACGTCTGGAATGCTAAAGCAGAGCAGTAATACTGATGTCATTTAGGAAGCCAAAGGATCTAGGAAGTTAGTGGAAGCAGGGTTGATGTAGCTGGGTCTCGGGAGGAGAATGAGACCTTTTATCGGCAGAGGGACCCAATGATCAGAGAACAAAATCTGAGTTGAACTGAAAGAAAAAAAATTGCCAAAGCATGTGTTTGCTCAAGGAGCTTCTGCCACCTTAAACAAGGGCATCCTGGCTCCCATAAATACTCATCAGTATTTATCAGAATTTATCAGTATTCATCAGAATACTCACTTTTATAGCGTAGGCTGAAAGTATAGGTAGCAAGGAAGGATACATTTAATAGGAGAGTAGAAACAATTTTGCATGGTAGACATTGTGCTAAGAGTTTTAACACGCACTATTTTACAACCATTATAAAAATAGAGCTTAGTAGCCAAATTATATAGTTCAAGAAGCTGTTGCCAAGGGCTTCAGTAATTTCCTGTGGGTCATATGGGTGGCAGAGTTCTAAGGCAAGGCTCTGTGTCTCTATTCGTTTATTCTAAAGCCCATTATTTTTCAATATTTGCTGACTTAGCACGAAAAGATGTCAAATATGCTGAAATAGACTGTGTTACACAAACAGATGTGAATTTTGACAGTTTTTGCATGGAATTTTTTTTTTTTTTGCTGCTATTCAGCCTTTTGTTGAGATGGCAGGCTAAATACCCAAACTATATAACCCGCATATATAAAGTATAACCCTAGAGAGACTAACTGTGGAATCTAGCAATTTAGTCATTTTCTTTTGTTTATACAATTTGAAATTACACGTGCACCTATTTCTAATTACAGAACAAGACATTAACCAGTTAGCAATCTTTATCCACTTGTCACTAAATCAGTTATTTAATCAAACACTTGTATTAGCAGCTAGTTATTTCAAGCAAAGGAAAGCATCATATTGATGATATTTTCTTTCTAAAGAAAATCTGTAGAATATCAAAAAGTTACACTTGAATACTAAGCTGCCACTCTATTAACTAAATGAATAGCATCATTAGCCAAAAACTGACAAAATCAAAAAAAAAAATTAAAACCCACCTTTTTAAACTTGAAATACTGTTTGACTGAAGGAAACTGTTTATCTTATTCAAAATAGTTCTTACGTGTGTAGCAATCTCTCTTTGCCACTGGAGTCCTGCAAATAGGAAAGCATCTGCTTTGCTAGTTGGTGTTAGAATTTTGCACTAGCGCTTCTCAGAACACAATTAGCAGTCTCAAGGTCACCTGTGATCTTGTTATGCTAAGCCAATTCTTCAGGATTTCTGTGGACAGAGAAATCTGTTTGTATACCGTCTAAGAGATTTTGGTAATTCTCATCATTAAAGCAATTTCTTTTTTCTCTAAGTAGAAAGCTTGTTATTCAGCAGGAATACAGTCTGGTCATTCTACAATAATCAAATCCAAAGAAGTCAGCCTCAGTGAGATGTTTTACACTTGTGCTGCACATTAGCGACCTAAAATTAGAGAAAACACGTACTATGTATCAATTTGCATCTAACTTATTTTACTAAATAATAATGCTGAGACGTGTGTTTCCTCTAGTTGCATCATTTTAGTGTCGTTGCTGCCAAAGTCTTAAATGCACCATTATAGCCCAGGGATCCTGAGCACATTCTAAGAGATAAGAAACAGTATGTTGGACATGTTGGCCTAATAAAAGCAATGCTCCTTGAGACTCATTTTCAGTGTCTCTAATTAATATAAAAACGGGTTTCTTTTCAAAACATTGCTGATTTTTAAAATGAGTTGTCTTCTAAAGGCTTTTCCCGAATTTTCTCAGGTACTCACAATTGCTTTGAGTTTTTGGTGCAATGCTAACCCAAAGTTTTATGTTTGTCATAGATACTTTGGTTTTTACAGTGTAACGTTTACTTCCTGTGAAACTGATGGCAGAGCTTTTTGGGAGGAAACAATGGGGGACTTGAAGGACAAGGAAGGACAAGGACCGGTCCTGGATTGCTGTCAGAGCAGGGTGACTTTGTGACAATTCTTGGGCTCAGACACAAATGTTGGGTGACTGTGAGGTTGAGGTCTTGGGGGAAGACGTAGTAAAATCTAGTGCCTCCTCCATGAGTAAAACATTTAAAGGTGAACAATACCCATTGCTGCCTTTTGCCTCTCCTTTGTGGGCCCTAGAGAAGAGGTTACTGTGTTAAATTATTGAGTAATAAACATGTATTTTCTCATATTTCCCCTGGTCTAGAAGTGTGAAATCAAGCACTGACAAGGTCATCTTATTCAAAGTCTCACTCCCTGGCTTGGCGATGACTGTGTACTCCCTGTGCCTTCACATGGTCTATATGCCATCTTTCTTACAGGACTCCATTCATATTGTCATTCACTCCTATGACCTCATTTTTTCTTAATTATTGCTTGAAAACTCTCTTGCCGAATGCAGTCATACTTAAGGTATTGGGAAGGGTTTTGAGTTTCAAGACACTAACATGGGGATAAGGTATACATTAGCGTGTAACAATTATACACTGACTTTGACCACTTCATTACAGATTGGACTTAGTAATGTTTTAGAATATTAAATGTATCATGGACTTGCAGAGGAAATCATTCTGACCGAGTCCATCAGAAGGAAACACCCACCATATTCTATCTGGGTCTTTAAAGCTATGAACATGCTCCATTAGCATCCCCAAATGCCAAAGAATGAGTGAGCCATCAGGAAGGAGACAAACAATTATATTCGCTAAAAGGATAATGTCTCATCCGTTACATAAATGTGATACCTTATTCTAATCTGGCATCAATATGGAAGGCATGTGAAAAATGAGTTTGCTGAGAGTTAACTGACTGCAGAGACTATTTTCAGGTCCTGTATTTTTTAAATTAATATTCAGAGTGGGTGATTCAGGTTTAGAAATAAATTTTTATAGAAAGATCCCACCAACTTGATGTGTTCATAATGCATGAAGAGTAGATCCATAATAGCTCTATTCTCCCTTCAACTTTGGGAAATATAAGATGTCATTAATTTAAATTAAGCTTGTATGCAGAATCTAATCAAGTGTATCAAGTAATATAGTTAGACTCAGGTGCTATTTAAAAATAAGAATAAATGCAAGAAAATAACCGATCATTTATTTTTGGGGGGAAACAGACTTTTTATTTAATGTTTTTAGTAAGAGTAATTGTACATATTTGTAGGGGATTATAATGTGTTATCTTGTATAATACCCAGTCCAGCAAAATACATTTGTTCCCTGAAACATTTAACATTTCCCTTAAAGTGAAAACATAAAATTTCCTATCGTTGAGATAGACATCAATACTACCTATACATACCCAAGTATGAAATAGAACCCCAGAAATTGTTAACTGATCTTCTGTTTACAACCCAGCAAGCGGAAGTTGACCTTTCTCCTTGCTTTCCTTCCTGTTCCTTTTTGCATTGCCTGGTAACTATCATTGTATTTCTAACAGACATGAGATCATCTATTCTTTAGACTGAACATTATGGGTGAAGTCATGCAATGCTTATCATTCTGTACTTGGTTTGTTTCATGGAACTGTGTAGCCTATCATCACATTCCTGTTTGTGCATATAGAAAGTTTTCATCTTCGTATGGCTGAGTATTATTCTGCTGTGTGTATGTATGATATATTCCTTATCCTCTCATGAATTAATGAACACAAAGGGTGCCTAATTTGCAAATCTTTTCTCTCATCTTGTCTCTTCGATGTGTTGACTATTTCAACTGTATTCGGACAACGTTTTAGTTTGATGAAATTTAATTTGCCTGTTTTTCCAATTGTTTTTCCTTTGGAGTCTGATGCAAAAGATCCTTGCCAATTCCAATATCCTAAAACGTTTTCCTCACATTTTGTTCTAATAGTTGTGGTGTTTCAGAACTCATATTTAGGTTTTTAATCCATTTTGAGGAACTTTGCACATGAGGAGAGATCATTTTCTATTTGCATTCTTTTTCCTTATGTGTATTTACAGCTTCTCAGCATAATTTATTTGAAAGATAACATTAGTTCCAGTGCATACCCTTAGCACATTTAGCAAAAATAAATTGACTGTAGATCTGTGTTTATTTTTAGGATACTCATTCTGCCCCAGAAGTGTATGATTTTTTAAAAATGCCAAAATAGAGGTTTTAATGATTGTAGCTTTGTAGTATATTTTAAAGTCAGATAGTGTAATGCTTCTTGTTCTTTTTGCTCTTGATTGCTTTGGGTTTCTGGAAGTTTTCTGTTTTCATGTGTGTTGTTTTTCTCCTGTGAAGATTATCATTATAATTTTGATAGGGATTGCAGTGAATGTGTAAATTATTTGGATAGTTTACACATTTTAATTATATTGATACTTCCTATATTTATCATGGATATATTCCCATTTGTCATGCTCTGTGCTATGTTTCACCAATAATTTACAATTTCCATTGCATATAGGTGATGCTATTCTGAAAGTTGTGTGTTAAAGCGCTCCACTATTGTATTGTATTCCTCCTTTTAGTCATTTTAGCATTTGTTTGATGCCTTTGAATTAGTCGATATTGGAAATGTGCATGTTTGAAATATTATTTCTTCTTCTGGATGGAGCTCATTATCAATAAATAATGATATTCCTGGTCATTTTTAATTTTGCTTGATTGGAAATCTATTGTGTCTGATAGCAATGCAGCACCTCTCAATTTCTTTTCAATTCTTTTTGCTAGCATATCTAGCTCCTTTATCTCTAACAACAATTTAAAGTAAGGTCTGGTAAAAGTGTATGTGCCCCAGAACTTTTCTGTTTGCTCCAGGTTATCAAATTTGTTTTCACATATTGTTTTTATATATTTAATTCTTTGTAACTGAATCTTATTTTTTGTTTCTCCTTGGTTAGTGCTTTTTTTAAATCATTGCAAACAGGAATTCTTCATTTCATTTTTAAAAGTTTCATTTCATTTATTTTTTCTTTGAGTTTTGTTTTCTTTCACCAGTTTTCATTTGATTTATTCTTATGTTTCTAGCTCTGAAGGTTCACTGAATTTTTTTAGATTTTCCCTTATGTTTACTTTGTTATTGCCATGAAGCTTACAAGCCTTTAATCTATACAATCTGTTTTGAATTCAAAATAAATTAATGTTTTTATTTTATTTTATTTTATTTTATTCGTTGATTACATTGTATTATGTGATACAGTTTCGTTGGAACTGGGAATCACCCCACCCCTCCCCCCGCCCTCCCCCCATGTGGAATATTCCACCTTGTTGCATATCCACTGAATTAATGTTGATTATAGAGGCAGGGAAACAAAATAAGTAATCCTAATGAAGACCTCTACATTTGGGTTCTATTCTTTTCCACATTTTGAATCTTTTATACTACATATGGCCTCTATAATATTATCTCTCTTGGGGTATTTTAACGTAGTTTTTAGTGATTTTTAGCTCTTCAAGAGTAGATAGAAATTATTTGTATAACACGATTACAAAATTCGAGAACACTTAGTTTAAATTCTTCACCTGGGAAGTAGGAGATTTCTGTTTCTAGATGCTGGTTTCTGATTTCTTATTTGCTCTTCAGGTGAGATTGTAATGCCGTAGAAGTTGTTAATGCCTGTTGGTATGCATTACTCTGTACGTTAAGCCACTACGTAGAGTAAATCTGACTTCAGCTGTGCCTATTCTAGAACTTCTGAGCAGTCTGTTAGCTTGCTCTTAGGCTGCGGATACTTCTGTTTTTCATCACTAGATCACATGCCAAGTTGTGGCTTGCCCCAGGCCTCTGGCAATGTTTTTACGGATTCATTCTTATGATACTCCTCACACTCAAATTTGTCTCACATAGGCAAAGCAGTATACACGAAGGACTGCAAAAGGGGAAATCCATTACTACAAGCCATGACCTTGGCCTATTGTAGGCTCAGATTTCTCATTCTGTTTCCCTGAATGCCACAATGCTAGATCACGTCTTGAGCCCATAGCCTACCAAGATCATTGCATCCCAGGTAGGATCAATGCTCACACTGCTGTAGTCTGATAGTGAAGTAGGCTCGTTGGTAATGTATCCCTTGTGAAGGTGCCTGGCTATGTGTATAGTGGTTCACATTGAGTTTTTAGTGGATGATTGCTGGTGTCTCAAACTCAGCAGCTATTCTGTTTCAAATTATGGTGATCTATTCTTTTAAAATAATGTTAAACTGATATTGCCAAGCTAGATTAAAATATCTTTACAATTTTATAAACAGCATACAGATTTATAAAATTCACTTCATAAAACAAAATCAGTATAAGACAGTATTGTAGAAGAGCTAACTAATGATTTGTAAAGATTTGTTTATTTAGAATTCAGAGTTATAGCAAGAGGATAGACACAGACACAGAGAGAGAGAGAGAGAGAGAGAGAGAGAGAGAGAGAGAGAGAGAGAGAGAGATGATTGATGATCCATGCAGTTCATTTCCCAAATGACGCAGTATCCAGGGGCATGGCCAGGCTGAAGCCAGGAGACTGGAATTCCTTCTGAATCTCCCATGTGAATGGCAGGGGCCCAGGTAGGTAGATCATTTTCTACAGCTTTTCCAGACATAAGTAGCAGCCAACTGGGTCAGAAGCAGAGCAGCATGGGTTCAAAACTTGTGTTCCTGTTTGAGATGCTAGTGAATCTTATCTTACTGTACCACAACGCTCTTAACAACGAATTCAAAAATGCTTCCGAATGCTAGTTGGTGAATATATGAATATGATAAGGATTGTGTATGTTATGTCAAAGATATCCTTTTTAGTGTGCGAATAGGCACTGTTCACATTGCCTAAAGAGGAGTCACATGGAAAGAATTAAGGTTAAAGTTTATTCACTTCATTGACTTTTACCCCTACCCCTCAAAGTTCAAACCCCCAAGGATGCTGGCTGTGGGTGCCATTCAGTCTCTTTTTACTGTGGGAAACAACAGGATCCTGAAGTGAACAGGATTTGCCTGACTGCTTCTCCAGCCGGAAGGCAGAAGACAGTGCCACGCAGGTGCCTGTTTCCAGGCATCTCTCCCTAATTTGAACCCAGATTTGCTCTAATATCAGATATTGCTTTCCACTCATGGGTGTCATGATTGAAGGAAAACTTCCTGAGGATTCTTGAACTGAACTCTAAAAAAATGAAGTGAAGTTGAAACCTAATAAATTCAGGAATACCTTTTATCTCAGGGTTTTTGTCTTGCTCTTCTTCAGCGTATGCAAAAGGAAAACGTGAAGGCTCTATCTGTCTTATGATTTTTTATTCTATTCAAGTCCTTTGACAAAAACATCACTTACAGAGACTTAATATGATTCTTAAAAGCATATTGTGTTGGCCCTCTTTGTGTTCAGGTTGGTTCAAGTCTTTACAAACCGACTGAACTTTATTTACCTTTGTTCATTGTTGATTTTGTGGGTCAAGAAGAATGCAGTAGCAGTCATGCAGAAAGTTCCTGTTTGTCAGCGTGCAGGTTCAGAGATGAACTGTAACCAGTGGGCCATTAAGTACCTTCTCTTGTTGCTCAAAGCATGTTATACCTTTGCGAAATAATTGTTAATAGAGTGTTATTGTAATTGAGCCAAGGAATGGAATTCCTGTAACTCTAAGCAGAGGAGAGGCTGTCAAGTGCCCTATGTTGTGGGCCATTGTTTTGTGGCTTTGTGCTTTTCTGAATGCGAAGCCTGGAGTATACTTAGGAATGAGGAAATAAAAAAGCACAATATTTTAAATTGTTAATTGTGTATTTTATTTATTAGAAAGGGGTAATGGGGTGTTGGATGAAGGCAAGAGAAAAGGGAGAGAGAAAAAAACCTTCTAGCTAATGGCTTGTTTCTCAAATTTCTGCAGCAGCCATGGCTGGGCCAGGCTGAAGCTGTGAGTCTGGAACTGGTTCCAGTCGGCCTTTTGGATAACAGGAAGCCATGTACTTGAATCAGTCAGCATGTGCTGCTTCTAAGTGAATCCACTAATGGGAAGTCAGCTCAAAAGTGAAGATGGGAGTGGAACCACAATTTCAGATATGGGATGTAGGCATTCCAAGCTATAACTTACTGCTGTGTCAAATACCTGCTCCTCATGTGCATGCATGTACAATAGGAATATTGTAACACTTACAGAAGTTGCTAACATGTGATTGTATTCCATGAGATTTCATTTTTTGTCACTTAAAACTGAGATCATCTTTTTTGTTTGTTGTTTTTGCATACGCTGAGTTAAATGAAATAGAGGATTTCCTACAGTACTGACACAATAAGACTATTTTCACATTCTAGGTCAACCATCAAATTGCAACATTTAATTTACCATACAGTAATCTTTCATTTCATCCTTAAAAAATCAGTTTTGGTCCAGAAGGTACTTACAGTTTTACAAATAATAAAGAAGAATTTCTATCTAAAGGGTATGCATTCCTAGTGTGAGATTGTAATAAATGTTTTAGATTTCTTATATTTTTCTCCTTTTTGGCATTTACATTTCCTTAATACTTTGGGTGATGAAAGAACATTCAAACAATTTTTGTTTCTCTCTCTCTCTCCCCCTCTCTTTTCTTTATAATAGTGTTAAATATATATGAGGACACTTAAAATGTTCATGGAAAATAACCATTTTATTGCCCAGAAAATCTGAAATCCAAACAAATCAAGAAAAATGCATATTACAAAAAAAAATACACAGGAGCTTCTTCTGACTATCCCACGTGGTGCAGGGTCCGCAGGTTTTGGGCCATCCTCTGCTGCTTTGCTAGGTCACAAACAGGGAGCTGGATGGGAAAAGGAGCAGCCTGGATATGAACCACCACCCATATGGCATCTCAACGGATGTTAGGCAAGGATTGTAGCCACGAGGCTATCTCGTGGGGCCCAACAGGTTTATTTTTGAAGGCTCCGTCCAGTGTCAGTGTTAATGTGGAGAAGCATATTCCTAAATGTGAAGAACTGATGAGGGACAGTTCTTCAGAAACGGACACTTCAGTGTGAAGTGGAAGTGCAGATCTTGCTTGTTTGGCCTTTTCCTACTCAAATGTGTTTGTCCCTATATTCATTAAGATATGCTCAATGTCTTCTCTTAGAATAACATGAAATCTCTCTCTCTCTCTTTCTCTCTCTTTCAGGTATGGAAAAATTGTGTCCACAAAGGCAATTCTTGACAAAAACACGAATCAGTGCAAAGGTATGTGTGAAGGCCTCCGTCTGGGGTTCTTGCCGCCACATTTGATCAATGGTTTCTGCACACAGGCACCAACTTCAGAGTGATCATAAAGTACAGTGTGTGACATCCCTCTTTAATAATGCTAATGCTTTGATGAGTTGTATTCCTGGCAACATTGCTCATTAATTTTTTTCATTAACAAACAAAATGAAAATCACAAATCAGAACAAGTATCAAATTGCTTTAGCATAAAACTAAATTACCTACTAACAACTTTGGGTTGTCTGATTTGAATGATATCATCGGTGATGCAAATTGATTTCCCATATAAAAGTGAGAAACACTGGGGAAAACGTTTTCAGCAGAACACGTTTTAATTTCTCTGTTCTTTAAAGCTTTAGCAACATTGGTTGACTAGGAATGTTTACTGATGGGTCCATTGTATTTAAGCTTCAGCCATAAATGTCTCCCAGGATTTCAGAGTTTGTATCTTATTAAGTTAGGCTTTTAATCCTTTGGAAATATGTCTGAAGTCATTTGACTATGTCTGTGGCTTATGTTTGTTCATGACTGAGAATCCCATATACTTTAAAGGATTGCATTAACTTATTGGGAACGATATAGAGTCTCTCTTGCATAACCTAGTTCTTTCTGGGAAACTGGAATGTTTTTGAAACATATGTTAGTTGTTATTCTTAATCCTGTCTTTACTGTAATACTGAAAGCAAGCAGTTTGGTAGCCCAAATATTGTCCCAATTTGACAGACTACTATAATGTGCACGAATTCTAGAAAATAGCAAACACACATTTCCATAAATATATTAGCTTTCTTGAGTAATGGTAGTCAAATTGTATTCAGTAGTTTAAATAGAAAGTATTTCATGTCTCTTATAAAGTCAGAAATATACCAGGTACTATACAACAAAGAATTTGATGATGTAGTTTGGCTGTCTACTAGTTTAATTTCTATTTGCCAATGAAGAAAGGAACTAATTCTGATACTCTGGCTTGGGTTGTTGAATCTGTCTGGTATCCAAAAATAATGTGGAATGTAATATGGGAATTCCATTTCAGGGAATAAAGTTTATAAAAGAAAGGCAGAAAAAATGAAGTTGGGAAATGTTGACCTTGAGTAGGAAGGATTTCAGAAGGCAGTTGAGTAGACCTACAAAAAATACATCAGTAATAATGCTGGCAAATAAATAAGTGGTCATGTTTTAGAGACTTTACAAATGTTATCTCAGATATCTTGATATTTTTTATTTCATACCTTCAACTTAATTTTTCATTTTGTATGGTATCAGTTTTCTGAACATTTACAATTTCTGTGAGTGGGGAAGATATCTTTTCCATTTATTGAGGAAAGAAGTCCAGAAGAACTCATAGTATGTTTTGGGATGAAGGTGATAAACTAAGTGTTGGATGTATTTAGTCCGAGGCCCCAAATTAAGATCCAGGTAGGTGATATCACAGATCAGTCTGCAAAAAAAAAAAAAAAAAAAAAAAAGTCATCATTATTGTTGGTGACTGAAGTCAACAGAGTGGATAATATCATCAAATAATCATTTGTTGAAGAGGCAATAGGGTGAGGTGTATTAGGGTGAACGACTGACAGTGCAGGGAGATTTATAAGAAAATTCAAACCATGATTAAGGGGTAGCATGTCCCTCTTGGCTGGTGAAATGCTGATGGTATAGTAGAAGCATTAGAATGCTAATTCTGTTGCCCTCAGACCAGCCAGACAGTTGTCATACACTTTAAACTTACAGATCTGAGAAATTTGAAGTCCTATTTCAAGCAGTTAATATGTTTTGAGTACCAGTTAGAGGCACAGTTGTCTCATAGACAAGCAATACCTGGAAATATTGATAAATCCCGTGAAATCTCTAATGGCTGTAATGGCACAGGATCATTCTGTGTGCAAAGTGTTCTGCAACAAAGATGTATGTTGTCACTCTCCAATGCTGGAGATAGCAAAAATGTAAACTGACAGCCAGAAAGAACTCTTGTGTCATTGCGAGGATGTGGAGAGGAAAGAATGTAAGTGAAAGTAGTCCATCAGGCTTTCCGTAAAGATATTATCTAATATGTGCATGTGTGCTAATCTGGAAAAATCATGCTGAGATATACAATTTACCCCAGTCACTAAATAATTTGCACATTTTTGTAACTGCTCACATAATTATCTGTCTCTCCAAGAAGAGTTTGAAAATCGATGAAGATGGGCCCTGTGTATTCTAGGATATTTTTCTCCAAAGTGAGATGTATGCAGGAGGGGTGCAAGATTGTTGATTAGTAATGCTAGAAGAAAACATTGCATTTATATCAGCTTTGCGTAAATGTCTTACAGCATGTTTCAGTATAATCTTACAAGTAAGTATGTTTTAAACAAATGAGTAAATGTTGGGGTTTTGTGCTTCAATATATTAGCATTTTAGTGAGGAGGGCTTAAAAAGTAATTTGGAAAACACCGCCTTCAAATATAATAAGCATGAATGAATGCAGAGGGTGAAAGTAAGGAGGGGATGTGGAGGCAGCCTAGGAAAATGATCATTGAACGACGGTTAACGACCATTCTGATAGTGGGCTATCCGCTCTTTTTTCTGGAAGGTAGTGTGAAGGCATCAGCATGAGGTGGCCATGATACAGTGGAACCACCTCCAGTTGTTTTGTGTTGGTTGCAGCATTTGGAACCTCGGTTTAGCAATCATGCCATCTGAATCACAGCCTCCATCAATGTGTGCAGAGGTGCACCACAGTGAGGAGTCATGATCAAAGCATACTCCTCACTTTGTACTTTGGGGAAAATATTATTAATTTCATGATACAATATATTGCCTTTTAGAAAAAAATGAAATATTTAAATAAATACAAGTACATACGATTATCTACATTTTAGGGAAACTTCCTCATAATTGTTAGGGATGACCAGGGGGACTTGTTGCTCAGATTGGGAGAACTATATGAAGTTATCAAAGAGGTCAAGGAACTGTTCCTGTATATGCTCACTGGAATCGTTAAGGAACAACATAAGGGTGGTGGTGGGACAGTATGGTTTATCTGGAAGATATTCACTGAGAAATAATGGAGACTGATACTAGAGGTCTGCACATCATTGTAATGTGGGTTAGTTGTCTACACAACTTGAGAACCTGATTTCCCAGTTGGGAATTTTAGGTAGCAGGGAAAATATATAGGAAAAAAAAGGAGAAGAGAAGGTACCTACTCACTGGTTCAGAGGAAGGAGATGGGTGGAAGAACGGCAAAACCTTGAACAGGTTACAGGAGAAGTAGTGTCCTCTGGGGGGAAAAATGGGTGAACATTGGAAATATGAAAATCAAAATAATTTGCAGTGATGGTTTACAGCTATTCAAATAGTAAATATTAGCTTGGGTAGTCCCTCTAATGTTGGTTACTAATGTGAAACTGGTTCATCTATTCTTTCTTAGTGCCGTCCTAAATTGCTAGAACCCTTAGGAATGTCAGTGTGAAAAAGTTATGACGAGCATATTGTTGACAATGGTTAACCCACTGGGAACACTGATGCAAATTTTTATTCAAACACATTTAAGACACAGCTTTGATGTCTTTTCATTCTTAATATTGGGAAAAATGTAGGAAAGATGCAAATTCTAGCTTGTGGCAGAAACTCAGCTGTTGTGCAATTATTAAATGGCAACCATAAAATTATGCTATGTCAACTGATAGAAAATATTTATTATGTGAACTTAAATGAGCATCGAAGAATGCACAGTAATGTGTCTACGAAGCGTGGAGCTATATAAATGTGTGTGAGAGTCTGTAGTGTTTTGATTATGACGGTGGAAGAACCATACTGCTTGATTTGAATATGGTCTCCCCATTTAGTAGCTGTGTAAATAGTCAATTACTCAACTTAACCAATCCTTAGTTTTCCATATATAAAATGGTAATATTAATTGGGTCTGACTTATAGAGTATTGTAATAGTAAATGAGTTAATACATGAAATACGTATGTTACATTTTGCAAAGTAATGGCAATATTAATCAAATGAGAATATTTATGTTAATGTGGTAGAATTATGGGTGACATAGCATTATTATTTTAACATGACTCCAAATCTGGTTTTTTGTCTTTCCAGACATTTAAAAAAAATATACAGCTCTTGGAAAAGTTGAGCTGGCTTCAATTATGTTTCTATTTTGTTTTCTCTTTTTTATAAAAACCTGAATAGCTTATAAGAATGTATTTATTTTTGAAAAATATTTTCAAGTAAAAATAGTTACTTTTGTTCTTTAAACAACAGGTAGGCATTGAGTTCCTACTGACTAATGCCTTTTGAAAAAAATGGGTATTTATTTGAAAGGCAGAGTGTTAAAGAGCTAGAGATACTGTCCATCTGCTGGTTCACTCTCTCCAAAGACCACAATGACTGTCAATAGCGTGGAACTCAGCTAGGTCTCCCACATGGTGGCATAAAGCTGAGCACTTGGTCCTGTTTTGCTGATT
This sequence comes from Ochotona princeps, assembly GCF_030435755.1. Taxonomy (NCBI): domain Eukaryota; kingdom Metazoa; phylum Chordata; class Mammalia; order Lagomorpha; family Ochotonidae; genus Ochotona; species Ochotona princeps. The sequence goes on from NC_080861.1 coordinate 14,277,289, forward strand.
TACTTGGGGTGTTGTTATAGGGCACTGAACTAGATGTGGAGCTCATAGGGTGTGAGTGTGGTCTCATATGGATTGCCAGTGTTACAGATGGCTGTTTAGGTCTCTAGGCCACCATGCTGGACTCTGACTGTTACTTTCCTAAGGAAAGGAATGAAAAGATGTGTGAGGTGGCTTCGTTAAACACAGTCTGCAAGAGCAGTGAGCCCTCCCTCGGGAAACAAAATTTGGATTTGTTCTTTTCTGGAGACACTTGGGTTCCTGGCCTTGCATGAAGACTATGCAATTAAAACCAAACATTGTGAAAACAAAGACTTATCTATATTTGTCTTTAAAATGGCATATAAATCCAGCTTTTCAGTAGTTGTTGATACGCAACATTTAATACACAAGGTGTTTTATACTAAATATGAGAAGGTACACACACTAGTTCTCTTGGAGATGACAAGGGAATCAAAATTAACTTTGATGTGTTAGCTAATAGGCTCTCATTCTTTTTTTTTTAATCATCAAGAAGAAAGGGTTTTGCTGTTACTGCATTTCATCTATACTTGGTAAGTCACTAGCGGAAGTCAGGGAGAGATGAACCCTCTCACTTGTCAAGTCCAAAAGGTGTCGTTGAGAACCCGTTCCACATAAACTCTTGCTTTGCAAAATTCTTCTTTCTGGGTGGTGGCTACTGCAGTTTTCACTATGGATAATAGGGCGATATAAAAAACAGTAACCATTAGGCCAAAATGGCCAGAAATGGCTGCATAAAGTGGTCAACAACACCAGATGGGATGTAATGGAAAACAGACCACGGTTCATTTCTGTGTTCAAACACAAGAACTACATTATAGATTGTACAAGTCACAAAGGTTTGTCCTGCTTTTTTGTTTTTCTCTCTGTATGTTTTCCTCCTAAGTCTGGTGTAATTGCTCATTTACAAAGTCAGGGAATATGAAATACAGAGAAGCTAAAAGAAGCTATTGAAAACAAGGCATGACACTTAAGAGACTTGTTTCTGCCTTTGTCTGCTTTTTTAAGTTTGGCTTCCCTTTTCTTTCACCTCTGCCACCCCGTTTTTCTGACAAGTTGTGTGTTGAGAGAAGGAGTTGAGCAACAGATGTGCCACAGGAAGTTTCTATGCTTGATAGCCGTAGGATAGAAGAGTATTAAGCGTATCCCAGATGTATCAGCTCACTTCCAAGAGTTGTACTCAGTGTTCCTTTTTTTTTGTCACAGACTGGTTGGATTAATCTTATGGAAGCTTATGGTGCCTTTGACATTTTGGGGACCCTTAAAATCAAAGGCAAACACAGTGTGCCAGAGCTCTGAAATCATCTGTGAAGGGTATCATTTACCCTTTATTAAATGGAATCTTCAATTCTTCTGTGAGGAAATAATTGTGCATGTTATAGAGACCACCAGGTTGGTTTCAATGAGGAGTGTGACTTGGTTTAGAACTGAATCTCTATAGCGATTTTAGACTCATAATCACATAATAAATTATATTTTGATGTATTTCTAGGTGGTTGAGCATGAGGCCATATGTTTGCATGAATTTAGAACTAGTCAATTTTATCTTTAACGTGATCTTTTTGTGTACTAACAGAGAACATGGATACAGAAGTGAGGGAGGTACAGATTTCTGTTTTAAAGCCCATGAGGTAGGGTGGGTATTATGCAGATTTTTAGACATTGCCCTATGGGCTATGAGAGAGCTCCTGAGACAAATCATTCCTAGCAAATGCCTCTGACAGGGATGCAATGAAATTGTTTCTACGAGTGCAATTATTTCAGGCTAGCGGAGCACAAACCTACCCAGAACTGGTCCACAAGGAAACCATAAACACCCCAGTGAGCCTTTTTCTTGTATCTTTTATTTCCTGAAGGAAGTGCAAACTAAATAAATGTTCTATGAAATTTATGTGTCTAAGGAATTTCATTTTGAGAAAAATATGCACCTACAGCAGGTGGGCTCGCACTCCGCTGAGCAGGAAGCTCATGAAACAAAATGATCTGAAAAAGCACATTTACTCAGATTTCAAATAATGAGATGAAGTCATTTTAAAAAGACAAAACAGTTGTGTTTTAAACAAGTACACTTCACTTTGGAATATGAGGTGTGTGATATTTCCCTAAACGTCTTCTGTGACTTTTACTCTAAATTTTTCTGGTGTTGATTTTACAGTGAATCACTGGAAATAAGTATATAAACATGTTGACCAACTTTGGTATTGATAGTATCTTATGATTTACTTCAATAAAAGGCGCATTTCTGCAAAAACTTTGTTAAAGCAGTGCATCGTTTTTTTTTCAGAACTGCCTTGTGATATTTTTAACATAAAATTTCCATCCTGAGCATATTTTAAGAAGATATATAATTTAGTAATCTTTTTTTTTAAAGGAGCTGTTTGTTTTTCATTGGAAAGTCAGATATTCAGAGAGGAGGAGAGACAGAGAAGATCTTCCATCTGCTGATTCTCTCCCCGAGCAGCCGCAAAAGCTGTAGCAGCACCAATCTGAAGCCAGGAGCCCAGAGCCCAGAACCTCTTCCAGGTCTACTACATGGGTGCAGGATCTCTAGGTTTTAGGTCATTCTCGACTGCTTTCCCAGGCCAGAAGCAGGGAACTGGATGGGAAGTAAGGCTGCCAGGATTAGAACCAACACCCATATGGGATCCCAGCACATGCAAGCAAAGACTTTAGCCACTAGGTTACCACGCTGTTGCGGCTGGCATTTTCAACACAGGGTCATTGATAAACTGGAAATATTTTATATTTCATGTGATTTTTTCATTCCCTTTTCAAACTGAAAAGGAGCAGAGAGAAGGAGAGGCTGAGATCTTTCATCTGTTGGTTCACTCCTCAGAGGGCTATAGTGGCCAGTGCTGAGCCATACTGAAGCCAGGAAGCCTGAACTTCCTCTGCGTCTCCCACATGGGTGCTGGGGGCCCAAGACTTGAGCCATCCTAGACTACTTTCCCAGGCTTTAAGCAGGGAGATGTATCAGAAGTGGGGTAACCATCAAAAACTGGCCCCCCATATGGGGTATGGGTGCTCCAGGCATAGAATAGCCTGATAAGCCATGGCTCTGGTCCCCTGTTTGTTTGTTTGTTTTAATTCCCTATGGGCTTCAGAGCCAGTTTATCAGTGACCCTGTGTTGAAAAATACCAGATACAAGAGTTGGTTGAACATATCAGACATTGTGGCAACTCAGGGTTTTTTGGTAAAGAAGACTGGTGACATATCAGTTAACCTAACAATCCTTTGTAACTTCACACGTCAGCCCGATGGACACTAGCATCTAACAACATTTCCAGCTTGTTTCTCCCGTAAGTTCCTGTATACAGAGAGGGTAATTAACCCATGATCAAACAGAGTAGAATAAAAGAGGTTAAGGAAGGAGAGAGAGAGAGAGAGAGAGTGAGAGAGAGAGAGAGAGAGAGAGAGAGAGAGAAAATATCCCAATGTCAGGGGTCAGGATAGAGGCTTTTTGTTGAGTTGTCCCAGGAGAGAAGCCTTCTTAGTGATGAAAGCAGTGAATAAACTCATTATAAACTTGGTACTCAGATAAATGTTCATGCTACTGTGATGTGCAATCAAACCCCCAACAAAGGATTGTTCAGCATGCTAGAATCCAGAAGTTTCTTAAAACATTCACACAATTCATCAGAGTGTTAAATTGAGCTATCTGGGTGGAGTGATGTTGTCTGGTTCAATATTGCCTTAAATATCTATATAGGGAGCCCTTTAGAGTAACCTGTATCGCCTTGCACCTCTCCTCTCCTCTCCTTTTCTCTTCTCTATTAGTTTACTTATATGAAAGATTGAGTTACAAAGAAAGAGAGGGAAAGACAGAGATAGAACTCTGCTATCTGCTGATTCACTCCCCAAATATGGCTGTGAAAGCCAGGGGTGGGACCGACCAAAACCTGGAGCCAGTGGATTCTTCTTGATATTCCACGTAGATACAGGGGCCTAAACACTCAAGTCATTCTTCACTGCTTTTCCAGGCTCAACAACAGGGAATATTGATGGTGCAACTGGGACTTGTATCTATGTAATGCAGTGCCTATATGGAATGTTGGTGTTACAGGCTGGGGCTTTATTTGCTACACCACAAAGTAAGCCCCAGCTTGCACTTTCTTACCTCAGCCAAATTGACTCATTTGTGTACCTGTGTGCTAACGTATCTTTGACTTTTGATAATCCCTACCGTTATTGGATTCAGATTGCTTTTCACGAGCGTGAGTATCCCCATCTTAGCCTTGAGAACAGAAAGCTGAATGTATGGTATGTCAGATGTCATGGGCCAGCATTCTAATGTGCCTGCCTGTTTCTCAAACTTGGTTCTTTGTACTATTTGACTTTGTACAATTTAACTTTTTTCCAACTATATATAGGTTTATATCTTGTAAGTAAATGATTCTTGATATTATCAATGACAAGATGGCTCAAACACAGTGTTTTGAGTTTATATAAAAGCCGATTGTAAAAGAAACAAACAATAATTCCTACATGCCTGCTTCAATGCCAGTAAAATTCAAGATGTGTTTCTCACTTAATGTAACTATTACAAATACAATGGATATTATGCTTTGATGAGTCAGGCTGCTCTATAAGGTATTTTAACCTGGTTTTCCTTTTGTATTTTGAGAATGGTTTTCTCCAAACTTCCACTTTCCCTCTTGTTGCATTGACATTACAGGTCATCTTGTGTGTTCATTTAAATGCGAGCAGCCATTTGTTAAAATTTCAATGGGAATGTAGCTTCCGAATTGTGGGGAGTGTTGGGAAGACAGATCAGGCTGATATTATCTCTTGTTCTCAGCTCTCAGATTGAGGCAAACGCTTTTTGCAAAATCCTGTATGATAGAGTTTCACAGAAAATAACTTTCCTTTATCTGAGTTCAGCTATCTTTGCCTTGACGTATCAGTGGCAATGGGGTTTAGAGTTCGAAAGAATCCACTTTATCCCAGTTACTTATCCAGGCGCCCTTCTTTTCTTTAAAAAACTAGCACTTGTGAAGACTTTTTGAGGTCATACTCTGCTTGATGAATGAACCAAGGATAAACAACTCTTTTCTATTTGGATTTGAAAGGTATGAAAGAGTTTCATCCCAAAGACCTTTCCTGGTTTGAGTTTTATCTAGGGAGCAGTTCTTGAAGCAAGTTATCCAATGCCCACGGAGGCCAGATGTTCTTAAGCTCCAGGTACCTAATTCCCCTTTGTCGGGAGGTCTAATCTAAGGTTACCTTGTGTACTATTCTTTTCTGTGCTGGAATATTTGTGCCTGCAGTTTTTCTGATTCTTATGCTCAAATTCCTACTTTTTAAAAATTCTCACTCGAGTTTTCTCTGCTCAAATGTTTATTTTAAATTATGTTTATTAAAAAAGATTATGTTTATTTTATTTATTTGAAGGATGGAGTCACACAGAATAGGGGAGAGACAAAGAAAGAAAGATCTTGCATTCACAGATTTGCTTCCCAGGTAACCACAATGATCACGACAGGAACTAGTGGAAGCCAGGAGCTTGGGACTCCATCAGGGACTCCCACGCGGGTGACAAGGGGCCCAGGGACTTGGGCAGTCTTCATCTTCTGCTGGGGCATTCCCTGGGACATTACCAGGAAGCTAGATCAGAAGCAGAACATCTGAGACTTGAATAGACATGTACAGTAATGCTCAGAGTCTCATTCCCTGTCTTGCTGGTGTATCCTTAAGAGTCTTCTTGCTCAGGCCTGGCAGTGTGCTTCCAGACACTTGTCTGATAATTCTGTTCTCCATATTGGGACTATCAAGAGAATTATTCTTCCAACACTGTTGTCTGCATGCAATCTGATTTTGCTGTTGGGAGTTTGTGACAAAACAAAAGGCATCCATTTCATGTACATAATCTAAACCAAACCACTCTCAGGCAGAGCATGGATGTATTATCTTTGTTTCTTGTCAAGTTGGAAATTGTTTGCCAAAGATAGCTATGAAATACATTTGTACTGGAAACAATAACATCCTACGTAGCGCAGTATGCGTGTTCCTCCATGGTGACCAGTTAGCTTTGACATTGCTAGAGTTTTAGGGAAATTTTGAGCAGACATTGAGGAAAATACAAAGGCTTTCTTATTTTAATTTAACTCCAGAATTAATGTATTACCTGGAGCGCTATACCCCAAGTGGTTTCATCTGAGTTTTGTTCTCTAAACAATTTGTAAATTCCCAGCCCTTATTTGCTAACGACACATGTGTGGAAATGTGGAAATTCAGAGATACCATGACCTTCAGATTCACTCTGAAAGACAAAGTTGGTCTCTAAGTTTAGAGATGAAGCACTTCCTTCTTGCTAGCCAGGAAATGGACTGATGTGTTGCCCAGATCACACATATGTCTGATCTGTTCCACTGAATAAGGGAAAAAAATGACCTCCTGGGAAATAAATGCGTCATGAAGACTCGATTCTGTCAGTCCAGGCAGAAGGTCATTTAAAGTACACAGACCTTCACAACTTGGGGGAAAAAACACAGAGCATGGACCTAAATGAAGTAGAAATGAATGATAATTGGGCCAAGTTACTGATCTTTAAAAATCACCTCTGCTAACAATTTAAGAAAAAGTAGGGAATATATCGTTTTATCGTTAGATTGTGCAATCATATTCTTTTAGGGATAAATATACAATCACGTCATATTTTTTTTAAAAATGAGGTTTTGAAGCATGTATACATTGTTTTAGGGCCTTCTTGGGCACAGTGGTGAAGATGTCCCTTGGAATGCACACATCCCATTCCTGAGTGCCTGGGCTCCAGGCTCAGCTCCAGTTCTAAATACCGCATGTTACTAATGCATAGCATGGGAGGGCACAGTTCAAGTGTTGCATCCTTGTGACCCACATGGGGAACCTGGACTGAGTTTGCATACCCAAAGTTTGGCCAAACCGAGCCCTGGCTGTTGTAGGCATTTAGGGAATAAACTGGCTGATGGGAGATGTTTTTCTCTCTTTGTCTTTCTGTCTATATATTTCAAATAAGTTTAATAAATACATATTTTTAAAAATTAGTACATGTATAATCTCACAAATGTTGAGAACATTTCAAGCCATCTTATCAATATGTAAGAATATAATATTTTGGATTGTTTTCAATCCTGTTATCAAAAATTATTTGGCTCTACTTGTGTGGATGACCTTCTGGGTTTTTATTCTGTTCCGTTGATCTTCTTTTCTATTTCTGTACCAGTACCAGACTGTTTGATGACCACTTGCCTCTGTTATTGCCCGAGTTCTGGAATCATGGTTTATCTGGCTTTATTTTTATTCTCCAGGGTATCTTTGGCTATTCATGATTTCTTGTGCTCCCAAATCAGTTTTTGTATTGTCTTCTATATTTCTGAGAAGAATGTTGTTGAGATGTTGATTGGGATCATATTTAATCTGTATATTACTTAAAGTAATATGGGCATTTTGATCTTTTTGACTCTGCTGATCTAGAAAAATGGTAAATTTTTGTTGGTAGATCTTTGATTTTTGCAACAGAGATGCATATGCCATGTCTTTGGCTACATTTATTTCAAGGTATCGAAGAAACTTCTCTGCTATTTTAAAGGTGACTCTGCTTAAAAGTTGTTTCTCAACCATGAGGTTGTTCATGTATATTACTACTTATGTTCACTGATTTTGTACTCTGCTACCCTGCCTAACTCTCTTATGTTACGATAGTCTCTTTACTGAATCTTTTGATTCTCCTATGTATAGACTCATGTTGTCGACAAATTGATAATTGTAATTGCTCATTTCTAATTTGAATTCCTTCAATTTATTTTTCTTGCCTAATAGCTTCAGCAAGGGCCTCCAATACCATTCTGAGTAGTAGTGTTGGAAGTGGACATTCTTATCTAGTTCTAGATATTAGTAGAAAAGCTTTCAGTCTTTCCTCATTCAGTATGTTGTTAACATGGGTTTTTCATAAATTGCTAACTTGATGTCTTCATTATTCTCATGTAGCTTAGCAATTCTCCCAGAATCATTTGCCAAAAAGAGTCGTTTCTCCATGGTATTTTCTTAGTGATTTTATCAAAGTACAATTGGATGTTTGGAGTTACTTCTAAGCTCCTTATCCTGCCATATCGGTCTATGTGTCGTAAACGTTCTTTTGATTCACTAATTTTGATCTTATTTGAAATATGAATGCCTGTGAATGGTAGAGAAAAAGAATGGTGGAGAGATCTTTCACCCATTGTTTTAGTTTCCAAATGCATGCAACATTCAGATCTTGGCCAAATGGAAGCCAGGAATGCAGGACTTGCCTCCTACGTTTGTAGCAGGGATTCCATCACTTGTGCAATTACCTGCAAATTTCCCAAAGTGTGAATTAGGAAGAAGCAGGACTCCAAAGCAGAACTGGGGCTCACTGACATCCTAACCTTTGCAACAAAGTTATCTGTTTTCATGGCAATATCATGCTGCTCTAATAATGATAGCTTTGTATCATATTTTATAGGCAAATAATAAAATGTCCTGTGATTTGATATTTTTACTCAATGTTGTTTTACTTATTTGAGTTATTTGTGCTTTCCATAAAGATATTAGGATTTTTTTCCCTAGCTCTGTGAAGAATGTTATTGATACTTTCATAGTTTTATATTTAATTTTGCATTATGAAATTTTAGTAACGTTCAATCTTCCAATTCACAATTACGGAATTTGTTTGCATTTTTGTGTCTTCTTCCATTTCTCCATCTGTCATTTTCTTTTCTGGTTGTTTCCTTGTCTGAATTTGATATAGATATTGAAATGAGATAATGCTGACTTCATTAAATACACATAGGAGTATTTCTTCTCTTTGGGAAACATCTAAAATGAGTTATTGTCAATTCTTCTTGAAGTACTTGGTAAACTCAAGTGTGAAAATGTCATGTGCTAGAATTTTAGCTGAAGATAGCTTCTTACACTGATTACATTTGTTTACTTGACCATTACTCTGTTTAGATTTTTCAGTGTTGGAGTTATAGTGTATTCAGTAAATTTCTCCATTTCTTCCAGACTATCCAAGCTTTTGATGTAAAGTTCAATGATTGATAGTAGTATATTCTGTTCCTTTTTATTAAGGCATTGTCAATTGGATTGTCTCTTCTTTCATTTCTCATTCTATTTATTTCAGACTTCCTTTCATCATTATCTACCTGAATGACTGTTAATTCCATTTAACCTTTAAGAATTCCAACTCTTCATGTCTTTTTATATTTTTGCATCTTGTTTTTATGTCTTTTTCTGTTCTAATAGTTATTATTCTCTTGTCTCTCACTTCAGTTGTTGTGTGTGTGTGTTTTCCCCCTAGAAGTGTAACATGAGCATGCCTCTTCTTTATCTGGTTTCTTTCAAAATAAATTGGCTTTTTTATACAAATATATTTTAGGAATCATTACATCTTCCTTACCCATTAAGGAAATAAACTCAGTCATAATTTTTCCTAAAGAAGTAATATTTTAGGCATGTGGAAGCTCTACACAAATATAATCGTCACTTCATTTTTACTCTAAACTTGAAAATAACCTAAATATTTAAAATGAGAAATTATGAACTCTGGTTAGAATAATGGCGTATTTTATAATTATTTGGGAAAATAATTGCTGAGAGTATGGAAATCATGGAAACTAGCTGTAGGGTTATGGTAAGGAGGAAAAACAGAAAACAGAAATTTCTTCTTTTTTTTAAAGATCTGTTTTTTTTTTTTTTATTGAAAAGTCAGTTATACAGAGAGGAGCAGAAACAGAGAGGAGGATCTTCTGTTCGTTGATTCACTCCCCAAATGACTGCAATGGCCAGAGCTGAGCTGATCCGATCTGAAGCCGGGAGCCAGGAACCTCTTTTGGGTCTCCCTTGCGGATGCGGGATCCCAAGGCTTTGGGCCATCCTTCACTGCTTTTCCAGGCCACAAGCAGGGAGCTGGATGGGAAGTTGGGCCACCCATATAGAATCCCAGGGCATGTAAGCAAGGACGTTAGCTGCTAGGCTACCGCACCAGCCCTAAAACAGAAAATTCTATGCATGATCTTTTAACAGCTAGGTCAGCACATGTTGTAAGGTGCTGTTGCTTAATATGTATACTGACATGTGGGTCTGTGTCTTTTTCTAGACTTTTCATCTTTGGAGGAGGGCACATATTTTGCCATCTATGCAGAACCCAGGCGTAGCACATAATTAGAACCAGTTACTGTTTAATTAACTAATTAAAAGGTAGAAAGAACAAACATAAAATTGTATCTTTGATCTGAGTTCAACTCCAAAAAAGTAATGCATGTGGAAGGTTATGAATTTCAGGGAATGTTGTAGCAGCGATTAGAAGAATTTTCTGTGTATGGGAATATTGATTTTGAATCTACTCTTCATGAAAGAACATTTATTATGGAAAATGGTAGTGACAGAGCTGCATCAGCATAATTTAACAATATTGAACTGTAGCATGAGGAAAGCATGCACAACAGTGCAGAAACTGAAAAAACGGGTGAATCTTCATTAAAATTAAGTCACATGTGTAAATCTAGGATTTCTGTTATTTACACTGAGATGTCAAAAATGGTCAAAGTTTAGAGTGAGGATGATGTCCCAGCAGGTTGCACCACCACTTGGGACACCCACTTCCTGCATCATAGTGTCCGGATTTGAGGTCTGAGCTTCTCTTCCAGATTCCTGCTCATGGGAACTCTGGAAAGCCTCTCTCTCTCTCTCTCACACACTCTCTCTCTATCTCTGTGTGTGTTTGTGTTTCTCTGTGTGTGTGTGCCTATAACTCTTCTGCTGAAATAAATACAATGAAATAAATAAACTTGAAAGATCATCAACTGGGCCCAACACGGTAGCCTAGCAACTAAAATCCTTGCCTTGTGTGTGTGTGGGGATCCCACAGGGTGTCGGTTTGTGTCCCTGCAGCCCTGCTTTCCATCTAGCTCCCTGCTTGTAGCCTGGGGAAGCAGGAGAGGACAGCCCAAAGCCTTGGGACCTTGCCCCCACGTGGGAGACCCAGAAGAGGCTCTGGGCTCCTGGCTCTGGATTAGCGCAGCACTAGCCATTGTAGTCACTTGGGGAATGAATCAATGGAGGGAAAATCTGTATGATTTTGATGTTGATGAGCAGTTGGTATAAAATTGTATCTGTTTGTCACGGAACTATAGAGTGCACAGGTTGTTGTTAAGCACTGATAGACACTCATGGGTCGTTCGGAGATCAATTGCCGTCTTTAAAAGTGGTTTAATCACGTGATTTCACTCCTACAGACCTGTGTGTGATTTGTTATTCCATGCCTTATCAAATCTGAGTTTCACAGGATAGCCTCACAGGGCATTCATAGCATGGATTACCCCATTGTATTCCAAGTACCTTGCCACTGAATAGGTGGCGCTTCCCTAGGACACTGCGCTTACATCGTCTCTGCGTTTGTACTCTGTTCTTTGTCTTTCCCCTTAATGCTCCTGTAACCTCCTCCTTCACTTATATTACTGGAAAAATTGAAATTAGAATTGTCCTTGCCTGCTTTCACTCAGTAAAATACATTTCTTATTGCCTGTGTCAACTATTTCCAGCATTGCTCTAGTTGCTTAAGTTCTGTTTTACTGCAAAATCATGAACAGATGCCCTGTATTTTTTTCTTCCTTTTTAAGAAAGACAGTATTTAATTATTTGTTTATTTGAAAGTCCAAGTTAACACAGAGGGAAAAGAGAGAACAAGGTTTTTCACCCACTGGTCCCCTCCTCGGCCTGGATCCAGGAGCTTCCTTAAGGTCTCCGTCTGGGTAGCAATGACCCAAGTTCTTGAACCATCTTGTGCTGTGCACATCAACACAGACCTGGAGCAGAAATACAGCAGCTGGGACGCAAATTAGTGCCCATATAGGATGCCAGCAGTAATAGGATGCCCAGATTGCAAGCACAGCATTACCCATTCAGTCAGAACAGCACGGGCCTCCTACTTTTGTTATTTAAGACAAGTCTCATACGCCAACTATTTGCTAGGACCTCATTGTATGCTTTACATATAGTTCGTGATGAAATAGTTTGCACCTCTCTTTACTACAGGACAGAGGAGGAAAATCTTTCAATCCACACAAAACAGTGGATTCAAGTTAAGTGTTGGGGCCCAGTGATGCAGCCTGTGAGGCGGTATCCCATTTGGTCACTGGTTTGAGTCGTGGCTGCTCCATGTCCGGCACTGCTGACTGTTAATGTGCCTGGGAAAGCAGTGGAAAATAGCCCAAGTGCTCGGTTGCCATCATTGCCATTCTTGTAAGAAAGCTTCTTGGCTTTGGACTAGCTCAGCCCCAACAATTGCAGCCCTTTGGAAAGTGAATCAGTTAGTCAAAGAACTCTTTTTCAATCTCTCTCTGACTGGCTCTCAAATCAGTATTTTAAAGAAAAATTTCAAACGTTGTTTTTAAAAATAGGCTTGACTCTCAAATTCAGCAGTGATCCTAGTAACACATGCGGAAAGATGACAACATGTCAGTTTCATATTTGTGTCCAGCCTATGCATGCAACAGGTGTTCCCTCTGCCCACAGGTGCTGGTGCCTTTACAGTCTATATGTTTAGTTTCTTGATTTTCTATGGCAGAAACCTGAACTGCCCATTCAATGTAACACTGCCAACGTCTGCTCTTACTTATACAAAGAAGAAGCAGAAGAGTTGATTCTGTTAGTGTAAAAAGTTGGAAGTCATGGACCCTACTTATGCATCTAATCATGTCGTATGAAGAAGAACGCCGTTTCTGCGTTTATTGGGAGAAAATTATTCAATCACTCCACCATTCATATGAATAGAAACAAAATGATTTCATGTCACAGCTTTAAATTGGAGATCAATTGTGTGTTGGGAAATAATGGAAACACATGTGTCACAAGATTAACTAAAAGCAGAGATTTCATTTCAGTTCATGTTCAGAGCCATTTTGCTGACAGTGTGCTCCTGGGCTTGAAATTCCTTGGAGAGCAGAAGTTGGAAAGTTAGAAGGCAATATTTTCTTGTAACATTTGGCTTAAATTTGCATGCACTTAAAGTTCTCATACTATAGTCTTCCAATGTTTCAGATTCATTTGGCCAACATATACTTTTGCTTATCATTTCAAAACTCTTCCTTTTTATTAATGAAAAATAAACAAATGCAAGAAAAATAAATGGGACCATCTATACCAGGGAAATGCTGTCTTCCTTAGTAGTCTGTACAGAGTTGGGATTATTAAGAAAGGAAAGGATTCATCTCATAGTTTTTTCATCATGTTGGTTAGTAAATAAATGCTGCACAAACTCAAACTTTCATATCTGGTCATTTGGAAAAAGTCAAAGAAATGCTGATTTATTCCATAGCCACATTATATGTTGAGAATAATGGATGAACTCTGATTCATTGTGATTCCAGTCTGGAATTTGTCATCTAGAGCATATAATGATCCCTTCTCCAATTCAGTAATTAGGTGGCTTTTTTTTGCAAGTATTCCTTAAATTAGCAACCTAAAAAAATCTGAAAACTGTTAGATTCGATATGGAGATACACATGTAATTCCACTTATCTTGATTTTCTGTTTGATGTTTGGTCCAACCTGCTTCTGATTTCCTTTCCACCAAAACACGGACCTAGAGGCTTGAACATTTACACCAAAGACTTCAAGAAAGTCAACATGACAGAGCAGCAAATACATGAAAACCAGTGGTGGGGAAGCTGTACCACTTCCTGGTCTTGGCAGATCAATGTGGGACAATGCATCTCCAATATTTCGAGTTCAGTGGTATGTGAGTCATCCTTTGTGCACGGGGCATCCAACTTTGGCATTCAGAACGTGTACCTGTGAGTGGCGGAGTCCACCAGTCAGTCCATCTTTTCTTGATGCTCTTGCAGCAGTTCCAGAAGCCCTTAGCCGGAGGATATATTCGGAAAGGGCCTTTTTTTCTTTTTTTCTTTTTTTTTTTTTGCTCTTACCACACTCGGGTAACCGTTACAAAACTGTCGAAGTTCCATTTGAGGGCTAACTCACGGCTGCCATTTGTGCAGTGGGTCCTAAATGGCCCTGGTGATTTTTACTCGGGACCCCTTAGCAGCAATTCCAGAGGAGCGGTAGGAGGTTTGACTGGACAAGTTTCTCTCTTAAACGCATCCTTCCGCATTTGACATTTACACTGGTTGTGGGTTTTTATGTAAGGCATTAGAGAGTTGTCTGAAACTTGAAAAGGTGTTAGTCTTCCTAGAACCCCATGGCAAAGGAAAGCCTTTTATTGGAGTAAATGTTTGGAGTTGAGAACTGTACTTGTCAGATTTGAAACCAATTCAGGGAACACATTTTGTTATTTTTTCTGAGCTCGGCTACAGGAATTGAGCTGAGATATCACTGACCAGAAAAAAAAAATTTTTTTCCCCTCAAAGCTGAGAACCACAGGAAATGACTCCAGTGTTTAAAATCCTTTTATTTCCTCTGTGAATGATATCTGTGCAGCTGAGTTGTTCCAATTGGCTCCCTCCCAGACATTATGGGAACAGAGATTAGGAAGTTGTATGGTCAAAATAGTCATTGTAAAAAATGCTTTCATTAAAAAAAAGGAAAGAAAGAAAAATCCTCAAAGCTCTTGACAAAGCTGTGATTTCTTGCTACACTGTATTTTTTTTTACATGGGTGACTAACCTGCCATTCATTAATTACCCTTCCAGGGTATATTCAGTTCTTTTGAGTTTTTTCATGTGTTGGAAGAGGGAGTAGAGTTTTGCAAAGAAGTGCTTCCATCACCCTGAGAAGCAGTCCCTGCCCTGGCCTTCTCACTGCGGCCTGGAGGCACTGACTCATCTTTGTAGTCTTGAATCCCAGCATAGGTCCTGATGTGTTTCGAGGCACTTATATGTATTAGACGGGAGAAATAGGCTGGAGTAGGAACCAAAAATGTGATGGGCATGTACAACAAACATAAAAGATATTGGACAGGTGAAAATATCATAGATTGTTATCTGAATTAAACATTTTGGTAAGGAGGTAGGAATGGTGTAATTTCCTGCTCTTTCAGAAAATTTGCAGCACCCGTATCAGTTACTTGTCCTTATAGCGGGAGGATTAGCCAATTGAGCCATTGGGCTGGGTCCGTCTATCATGTGTTTTTGACAGGTACAGTGTTTGACAGTGAAAATAAGAAATAGGGGAATACATAATATTTATTCAAGCACTCAGGGAGTGAAGACAGAGGCACTAAGTACATAATTAAAAGATAGTATGAGCACAAGAGCTGATAATACTATCTAATGACCAATGTCAGTTCTTCCAATAATGTCACATGTCTGAACCTATTTAATCCCCCAGCATTTCATGGATCAGGATATTACCCAGGATCACTCTGGCCTCCCAACTCCAGAGGCTGAGGCCCACCAGAACTCATAGGCTCTTGTGCTAGAAACAAAGTACTTTTAGGTAAAAATGAGTTGGTAGCCAAATTTCCCAAAGTCTGGATTAAGCACAGAGTAAAGTGGCTGGGGGTGGGGGGTTGGTGGTGGTGACAGCTAGGGTTAACTCTGAAGAATGAATAAAGGCTCATTTCTCAGAAATGGCAGAAAAAGAAAAGTTTACCTAGAAGAATAAGGGCCATGGCAGGAGCAGAAAGCTGTAACCAGGCCATTTTCAGATGCCTTCATAGACAGTGTTTATATTAGAGCAGTATGTGATGTAGCCTGAAATGCCAGCTTGGGTCTTTTGGAGAAAGGGATTTGATGACATTCCAGAATAAAATGCTCATTTCAAAGGCATTAGAAATCAAGGCAAGGTTCCTGGTTAGAAGAAATAATATGGCAAGATTTGTGTTTTGCTATCTGTTCTGATGAAAGAATTGGGCGTTGTGGATAGGAGGAAAGCAGAAAGATGGATGGATGGTGTTTCCTTTGCACTCATCTGCTAGTGCAGAATGACTCAACTGTGGCTTGAAATATTTTTTCCGTAAGAGAGGCACTGTTAGCAATCCAAAGCCAATGCAATGATCCTATGATCATGGACTTCACACCCATCTGTTCTTGTTTTGTATCTTTTATCTCCTATCTTTTGCTTCAGTTGCAGAAGGCTGCTCCACTTAGCGTTACGTAAGTGTTCTAGAGAGAAAGAATAGGAAGGCTGAAGGGCAAGAGACAAGTACCTGAGCAACGTGTTATGCGTTAAGAGCTTTCCATTTACGTGGCATTGACCCTAAGTTGTTATATGGCCGTCGGTTCATAATACTCAACCAATCCTGGAAATGGTAGTTTTTGTAGCTGGGCATATTGCTAGCCATTAATAAAAGGAGACTACAGCTGAGAAAAAGCATTTGCCAAAGTAGATATTTTAATGCTTGATGTAAGCCTTGAAGAAGACATGGACTTGGGAATTTGAGAATAGCAAAAGCAAAACAAACAAACAAAAAAAAGATGGAGATAAGCATTACTGATCAAAATACCAGGGGCCAATAGGAAAAAGCAAACAGAAAGACCAAAGGAAGATTCTGTGGTTACTGACAGAGGCAGTGATGATGATTCTACCTGCAATTAGAAAGTAAATGGAGATGAATTTTCATACACAGAATGATACATTTAATTCATGATACAATGAGTGTCACTTTATTCTGAATATCCTATGGGGAAAAAGAATTAAGGTTGGTGCAAACAGTCCTAGAAGTTTGGTTGCAAACAGTCATAAAAGTTGGGGAATAATCACGTGAGTCTCAGGGTTTTCTAAACCATCATACTAGATGCCATAATCGCAGGAAAAAATGTAGGGTGGCATAAAACAGAAGACTAAAGAGATGACCTTTTTAAAAG
The DNA here is from genome assembly GCF_030435755.1 of Ochotona princeps. Taxonomy (NCBI): domain Eukaryota; kingdom Metazoa; phylum Chordata; class Mammalia; order Lagomorpha; family Ochotonidae; genus Ochotona; species Ochotona princeps. Next base: position 14,294,071 of record NC_080861.1, read on the forward strand.
TAACATGAAAAAAAGAGAAAGAGGAGTAAAAACCACAAAGGATATGTCAGTAAAAGAATGTCAGTAAAGCATTAGGTTAGCAATTAGGTTTAGTACATGCTAAAACAATGCTAGTATCAATTTAAGAACATCTTAACTGTATATACAGACTGATTTCATATTGTTTCTGGCACTGGCTGCATTAGCAGAAGAAACAGCATGGAAGTCAAGGCAATACCAAAACGCAGACAGAAACTTGCAGTTGTGAAAAACCAATATGAAAGAAATATTTGTTCCTACCATGAGCACAATTCTAAGTGAAGGCATTGAGTTTTATACTTTTATTTACCTAAAAATTCTTCTACATGACCCATTTTTTCTGAATGTTCATGCTTAGAGATTTTCAAAATTGCATCTTGTTGGAATTTTGGGGGATGAAAATGGGCGTAAGGAAAGCTTATTTTGCAAAAGTGAGAGTAGCTTGCAAACCTATAGCATAAAAATGATATTTGTGTGTTATCCTGAGAGAACATTCATTTTTGCACCCACAAGTGTCATTGAATGGTCTTTATGTGCAAGAGGCTGCACTATGCAAAAGGCATTGGATATGGCTAGCAATATCATTGCTGTCAAGAATTCAGCACTTTTGTGGTTTGTTTTGGATAGATTCTAAGTAAATATTCAGTTTCCATCTATGGGTTGATGGCCCTTAGACATCCATTTCCTTTTGAACTTCAAATTGTTGTACTTTTGCAGTGAGTACCAAACTGCTATTTTGTTTCTTATTTTGGGCTATAAAGAAATATCAACACATAATAATGAAAATATCTTAAGGGGTATAGATATAGCTGTTTACATCATTAATAGAGATCTCTTTCTAACCTCTACCACAGGAGAGAAAGACCATAATCAAAGACACAACCTTCACCAGAACTGAATGCGAAAGTCTATTTATTCAGGGTCAAATAGTAGTAACTTTATTTTCATATTAGCAGGGCATTTCCAAAGTTTAAGTGATCATTTTCAATCTTGTGCAACACATTTCATACCACTTTTTAAAATTCATCTTGCCAAATTGGTAAGAATGCTTAGCACACTCATAGTTTGCAGCTTGCTAAAGATGGGGCTCTGCATGAACACCAATAGTGTTTTATTAGAAATCATTCTAATTTTTCACCCCAGTTAATAAAATGCTCAGTTCCCCTCTAAAGAATCATGATAATCTCGCCCCCTCAAACCAAAAATCCTTTGAAGACCATAGAGTTAATTCTTGAGCAAAGCAAATGGGGGGCTTGGGACAAGAAGACTGATGGAAAGACAGTAATGGAAATCATGTATTTTATATTGTAAAGATAGGAATAAACCATCTGAGAGACAGAAAAGCATGAATGAAGTAAATCCCATGCTTTATATGCGTACCTTCTTTATATAAACATATATTCAAAAAGTAGTAATGCCTTCAGCTTACAATGTTGCCATAAAATTTCTATGACTTCTGTTGACTTTTTCAATGTGAATCGGTACAACTTTGGACAGACACTAACCCAGTAAAAGGTGGGAGTCATCTGTATAACACATGAAGAACCGAGGGCTAAATAAGGCCAAGGCTGTTTGGAGAAAGCCTCAGGGGTCCAGGAAATGTTAGCAGGAGCAGTTGACAGGGTTAGATGATGGAAGACATGCATGGAAGATGCAGGTGCAGAACAGGGAACCTAGAGCAGCCTCTGGGTACCCAGTTGGGACAGTTGTCTTGACACAGTTAAAGAGAAACAGATAGCAATGAGGCAGGGCAGGTGGGGGACTTGGAAAGGCTACAGAAGTTTTGCTTTAAGAACTGTTGCCTTTGAAAAGTCTAGATAACTAAATGGAGTTGATGGATACACAAACACACAGGTCTGGGACACAGAGGCATCTAGGCAGGAGATATTTAAAGTTCATGGGAAATATATCATAATAAAATGATGCTTAGGTTTCAAAAAGTTTTTGATTCAATGTGAACTTATCTTTTATTCTGTTTTCCATGAATATTTTGAATATTTGATTTTAATTAGCCTTAGGGAAGGAATATAACCACCCTAAGAAATTAAGTAAATATATATTTACTGGAAATATTTATTGTAGGAAATAGTAGTGAACTCTGATGCCTATGAGAGCTATATTGCATTTTCAGAAAATTCTTTTGATTTCATATTTAAGTGAAAAATTAAAACACACTTTAGTCATAATTATAATTTACATATATTAGGAAAAGGACTGGATAAAATAATACAAAGTAAAGTAATAGTGTAGATGTAGTAACATTCTGGGTCATACGAGTATTTTGAAAGCATTCATAAACGCTTAGTGTGCTGAAGTTTTGCTCCATAGAATTGTGCTGTTGAACATATTGATTTCTTTGTGATTTCAAAGGTATATGTCATACGGAAAATGAAGCTTTCCTCATAGAGCTCCATGGTAACGAATTGGTGTTTAACTCAATTCCATGAGGTTAAAGAATATTCTAACATAGATAATTAAAGTTGGGAGAAATCAAAGTAATACCCGCAGAGCTCCAGGTTCTTGGTAAAAATGGTGCTCATTGTACTTTGTGTGATGTGCCTTCCATGGAGAGTCTTAAGGGCTGCTTCATTCTGCATTTGGGGATCTGCCCACATGTCTTCTCCTCCATGGACCCTTCCATGTGATAACTAAGAGAGTTTACTCTTAATTTCACACTCACTCCCTCCCCTCTGCCAACTTTACAATTGTCTTTCATAACAGCGACACTCTGGTTTACTGCATTTCATGTGTACTGTATTAATATTTTACATCAAGGTAAATAGCGTACATTATTTCCTGTCTCATGAATTAGCACAGAGGTTCATGAAAATGAAAGTCTACAGTGCAGTATCCTCACACTCTTAAACTATAGCTGGGTCATAGGTAGATATCATGATCCTGTGAGCTTCATATGTCCTAGAGTATGTCTCCTTTTTCATTGCTGGTTACTTACATGGTTGAAAAAGTAAGCTTTGATTAGGCTTACCAACTTAGGGAAACTTTTGGAAGTCAGCAGAAACACAGCTCCTGAATACCTGCCACTGCTGTTTCATGCCAGGCCTCTGTTCTGAACCAGGCACATGGTAGGTGACAGAATTATGACAGTGACGCATTCCAGTGCTCTGGAGCTCAACAGACTTGCCTTCCTCATATAAGATCTTTCTTTCTGGCTTTAAACATCCTTTCTGAACAGGTATGGCAGGAAATTGAGCCATGATGTAGAAATCTGTACTGACAAGTTTGCTGCTTTTAAAATGGAATTAGTCAAAATAGGAGATACATGCTTTAGGTTCATCCTTGTGCTTACCTCGATGTGTAGAGAAAGTCATTTTTCCTCACTATAGCACTGATCCTATTATTACCTCCACTTTTGCAGTGGAATGCATTAAGACAAAGAGAGTCGTCACTTGCTCAGGTTACATAACCAGTAAGTAGCAACTCCAGACTCTGAATCTCGATCAACTTTCTCTAGAACATTCTAACAGATACTAATGCTGAGTAGTAAAAGATGACTACTATTGAGTTCTTTATTGGAAACGTAAGATCTTAGGTTACTTAACCAGGTTTAGTCATGTGGTCAACTGTTAATGCCTCTTGTTCCATTTTTAACAACACCCTATTCAAGGCCTAGCCCAGTCTGGAAAGCTGAGACGTCTTTAGGTAGATCATAAAGAAGATAATTTAAATGGATATGGAAGAGCTAAGAAACTAAAGAGTCAAGAGAAGGAGCCTAGAAGTTATACTAAAAGGGAATTTCTAGCATATGTTCTTGTGAGACAAGGGAAGGAAACAATGCTACAGGAAGCTACTACCTCCCTTGGCTCTACCAGACAGGGGAGGCTGTAGGGTTATAATACCTGGATGTTGGGGGCATCCAGTGAAAGCTGAAACCATGGCAGGGCTGTTTGGGTTGGTCTAGGACTAGAAAACAGATGTAAAGGAAATACTTTTATTTCTGCTGCACAATCAGTCTTTTACCCTTATTGCCATCCTTCCATTTTCCAGGCCTGATATAAGTGAGCAAGCATGGGAAATGTAGTGTGTAAGGATATGTAATGTCTGAGGATATAGCAAGGAAGGTTGATTCAGTAGGGCAACAGGCAAGTGATCAGGCCATATAAAGTGCTCATAGGTGGTGACTTATGGGATCCTGTCATTCAGAGATTCTGTGAATTCTCATGGCCCTTATCTGTACCACTCCTCTAGTGTGGCACTGTTGGGGCTACAGTGGTGCTGGGCACACAGTCTGTACTCACGGTGCTTGCTCTGTACCAGCACTCCTGAGTATTGTTTCATATAGTAATTTTTAAAAAACTTTCCCAGAGTTCTGTGAAGTAAGTAAAATGATTTTTTCCAGTTTTTGATTGAAAAGTTGAGGTATGGTCACATTGTTCCTGTAGTGGTTACTCAGATCCTTAAACTTTTATAGTTAATTATATTTGTTTTCCAAACTGTTTCTTCTTCTTCTTCTTCTTCTTCTTCTTCTTCTTGTTGTTTTTACTGCGATGGTTTCATTTCCCATGCTCTAGCTATTCCTTTAGAGGCTTTCTCACCTGCTGGCGTGGATAATGTATTGTTAGGAAAACAGCACGTACAGGGTCAAGAATCTGGGAATATGTTCTCAGGACATGTCCAGTGTTACCGGGGCAAGTCATATTGATATTGCCATCATTTTGGAGAATGGAATTAGCTTGATTATCGAAAAGTTCATTTTTAATTACGCAAATTAGTTTTACCACAGATACTTTCTGTTATCGTCTACTGTTGATAGTTTAGGGTTAGTTTTATTAAAGTTTATACACATGATTCTCTTTTAAATAACCCGGGCATCTCTGTGATTTCTGGCAAAATGTTCTGATGTATTTGGCTTATACCTTTTTGGCTGCGTAGTTCATTCTTAACTATTTCTTTACCATTTGCAAGAGGAGAACAGTGCTATTCCTCTGGCGTAGCCCACTAAGTAGCAGAAGGGGGATACCTGATACATGCCTAGTTTCAAAGCCTGCACAGGATTCAGTTAAACTCAGTGACTCCCGTTATGAAAGCATGGAGATGTGAGGAAATGCAGCAGTTCATTGCGATATAGAAGGAGCAGTGTTGCTACCTCATGCACCTACGGTACATTGACTTCAAAAATTATTTTGTCCTGGAAGATATGATTGTTTCCTTTTCATTTTTAAGGCCACAGAGAGCAAAAGTGAATATCCAGAAAACATATTTCTTTGAAAGAGAAAAGCATGAATATGCATATGCTTTACAAAAAAAGAAATTTTCTAAAGAAATTCAAAGCCCTTGCTTGCATTCTTTGTATTCTGGTGTTTCCTCTCCAATTGTGTGACTGTTATAAAGAACTGTGACTTAAAAAAAAAAAAGCCTACAGTGAGCTATGAATGCTTATTAAAATCCTGGCTCTAGCTTCAAGAACTGAGTTTGACTAGGCTCTGTATCAAAATAAAATCCAGACCGGCATTCTTTAACTCGACCTTCTGTCCACACACACTTCCTGTTGACCGAGTGACATCCCTTCAGCTGGCCCTTGGTCAAACTCTTTGCGAAGAATGTAGACTGTATTCTCAAACACGGCAGGATTTTTCAGCTGATTAGAAGGAGCAGAGGATTCAACCAAGATGTCAGCTCTCTTTCTTTGCAGGGAATTTTTTTTTTTTTTTGAGTTCAAAGGTCAAAAGGAAGATGAATGCTGAGAGGAGCTGAGAGCATCCAGTTATAGACTCCTCTAGTGAGCCTGTGGAACAGCGTTTGCAGGTCCTTATTTCAGTGATGCGTTCTTCAATCGTCCATCTCCCCCCCCCCCCAAACACAGGCTTGTGTGAGCATGCTATTAGCTTACAGGGTTCAATTTCATTACTAGTGGGTACCTTGAGTTTCAAGCGCCTCTCAGTTTTCTCTGCCGTGCATGAATCTGGAACTGCTGCCAATGTTCTTTGCCAATGTTCTTTGAGGACGTTTTAGTATCACTGTCCCGGTGTGTACACTATGATCATTCAAGTGTTGTTTTCCAGCTATCTTCTGCTTCTAAATAGCCAGAGTGGTTTAGGTATTTTGTCAATGGAATTTGAGCATGTAGTAGAGCCGACTCTTGTTATTTTTTTCTTCATTTATTACATTTCACTCCCTAGCAGAATCCCCCAATATCTGCAGGGAGAAGGCACCTTAAGGAAGTCCCCAGTTGCTCACAATTAGTCTTAGCTTAGTAACCTGGGCAACATTGGAGAAGCTGCTAGACTATTTAATGTTGGAATCCACCCTTCATCAGCTGAGTCAGGTCTGCTGGGGTGTTTTATGTACAAACTCAAATTGTAAAAGCAGTAATCTGAAACAGACGCAGCTTCTAAAGGCCTCTTCAGGTGCTTCTCAGAAGGACTTTACATCCTCTTATGGAAATATGCAATAATACAGAAGACTCATGCAAAATTGAATCGAGTGGTAAAGTGTGCTTCCTTATCATTTACCCTCGTAAACTTTATTTCTTTAGAGCAAGGATAATAAGTCTACTATAGCTAGTCTAGTATTTGAAGGTAAACATGTTTCCCTGTCCATCCCTCTCAAATAGTTCCTCTCGGATATATTAGTTAAAGTGATAGAAAATTAATTGTTTTACTAATGGGGTGTGATTTCAGCGTTGTCAGAACTCTGCTTAACAATTGATGTTTACAGTCAAAAATAATGCTCCATCAGAGAGGTAAGCAAATTTTTAAAATATGTTTGTAGAGAAGTACAAGACATTTCTTAAAACTGCAACAAAAACATGGTATTGCTTATAGGTTTCGTTAGTGTTTTATAAGCCATATGACTCATAATTGGAAAAGAAAATATCTGAAAAAAAAATCAATGCAGACAGGATAGAGGGGCAATCAGTTATTTTCACTTACCAATACTCTAAGTAAGATATATAGCAACTTGTTTTGAAAAATCGTTGAAAGCTCTTTATCTTCTACAATCATCTCTAATATTTGCTCAGGTAATTATCAATACAGATGGATTCTGAAAATAGTGCAAAAATACCAAGTTGTAAATTTTCCAGAAAAGTGAAATAATCTGGACCAAATTCAGAACTGTAACCTATCTACCTCCAGATATTTGAATGTGTTACCATAATGGCCACCAAAGTGTATAATAACATGTGACATGGGGTAAAAATATAACTTGCAAAATCTGTTTGGAAGATGCTATCAAACATAACTGTAGTAAAAGTAAAATGAGCATGCTTTGAAAAATGAAATGTTGATGTTTATTTTACAAAACTTAACTATTTGATAGGCAGAATATCTGACAGAAAGGCAAAAAGGTGAGGCAAGAGAAGAGAGAGAGAGATCTTCCACCCACTAGTTCACTCACTAAATGACAACAGGCAGGTCCAGGGCAGGCTGAAGCCAGAAACCAGGAATCCCATCCTGACTCCCTACATGAATGACAGGGGCCCAGTTACTTTGGGACATCTTCTGTTCCTTTCCAGGCACATGAAGCAGGAAGCTATGTCAAAACCAAAGTGGGTGAGACTCAGACCAGGCCTCTGACTATAAGGTGCTGTTATGGCAAACAAGAGCAAAACCCACTGAACATCAACACTGGCTCCCTAAATGAATTTTGTAACTCTGAACAGGGAACAAATATATCTTATTGGTCAAAAGCTTAAGTGGAAATGATGAGATGAAACTACTGTCTCGAGAATTTTTTGATTACTCTTTCCATGAAAAGTAACAGCTTTTAAAAAACTCAGTTTTTGTTAGAGTTCAAATTTTAAAAACACCAGCACAATACTAACAACCCAGCAGTGCGATACAACTGAAAAAATAGATGTCCCATGTTTTGTAGCTGTTCTCCAGAAAATAGTTGTCAATTACCTTTTTATTCCAGATGCCCCGTTGTGTAGCAGTTTCAGCACCACCTGGGGGTTTGCCATTAATGCAGAATCTAGGATTCAAACAAAATTTACCAGTAAGAATCTGCATTCTGTTACAATGCCTAGATCATTCTTATGAACAATAGCACCTCAGTAGCAGTTTTGTGATCTGATGCTGCCTGTAGTAGATGTCAGCTAGATTTGTTTGTCTTGTTTTCACTTCAGTTTCAACAAATTCTGGATTGCACCATGTTGCTATCCTTCTCTATGCCTGCATATGGGAATTGTGTGTGTGTGTGTGTGTATGTGTGTGTAAATTGTTCATTATTTGTTTAACTTTCAACTGAATTTATAAACATATATAAACTATATGATTTGAGAGGAAACGCTTGTGATCTGTTTCAGTGTTGAATGTAATAGCCAGGGTATTTATAGAAAACATGCAAATATGTCACATGTCTTCACTTGCGCTTCCCGGGTTTTGTGGTTACTAAGTAGTTTTCTCTTGGTGTGTGCATATTTCATGTGTTCTTGCCAAAGTAGCCACGACAATTCAATTCTGAGCTTTTAGAGAATGTTGTCTTGGTAATGAATAGGATGCTAAACCTATATCCTTTTCAGCATTTAATGAATCTGGCCAAAAAGTTCAGGAGTAAAAATAGAACTTGAACCAAGAGAGTCTTAGCCACACTTGGCTAGCCCATTTGGGGATCCAAGTAAACTGCCTTTTGTCACGTAGCAATTCCCTAGAATTTTCCCTCTTTTTCCATTACTCGTACATTTTTTCTATGAACTTGGTTTCCAGCCAGTTTGCTGTGTTCCTCATGGTAACAGAATGAGTGCCATCCTGTGTTTTAGAAGGAAGGGATGAATACAGTGTTTGCTGATGTTGGAAAATTAGACATCTATTAGCTTATTTCCTCTCTTCACTGGTATTTAGATATGTCACTTGAAGTGCTGATGGATCCCTTTACTTTTCATTGCCCTCATTTATGGAAGGAGAATTAGATTGAAAGATTATGCATATACACACATAAGGTTCTTTTCAATTTGGCATGTCCAAGTAAAAGAGTTCCTTAGAACTGTATGATTCAGCAGTGATACCATCCCAGTTCCAGAGAGCTTAGTGAACAATCTGGATTCCCTGCTTGCTAGCACTGCTCAATGTTACAGAGTTTCACTCTTTATGAAATTTTGGTTGGGAAAGCATCCAAGCTCTTAAAAATAAGTGTGAATCCTGATTATCTCAGAAATAAACCAATAGATCAAAGTTTATCAAATTTACTATAATGGAGAGTCATAAAATATATTTAAGTATGGGAACTTCCACTCTTCACTCTTCAATGGAAAAAAAGAAATTCAGGGAACTATGACTCATAAATGAGAATTTGAATGAATCCAATGGAGGCTTATATAAGTTGACTATCCAGATTTGGGGATTTCTACATAAGCTTCTATTTATAAATCACCACCTTAAAGATTCCCGGTGATTACTGTTCTCACAGGTATCATTTTCTTATTTTGAATGGCTGGATTGTGATGTTTTATGACAATCAATCCAAAAGTCATTACAAACTAAAAGCATCTCACACATATGTTCAATTTAGGTATTCTCTGGCCATTTCCATTTTGCTGCATTTATTTTTAACTACTATTATCCACTAACTACTCCCATTTGCAGTTAATACTTGTACTCAGTTTTTGCTACAGAGATTAAGAAAATCTGTTTCTAATCTATTTGTTCTGCCAAGCATTAAATGCCCTGTGATTCAAAAGCCCATCGAGTATTTACAGAGTAGTTCTTGGGCAACATTAGGGCTGATTCTTTAAGTCATTTTTAGACCTGTTGCATTTCTGTGTCTACTTTGTTTTTAGAAATATAAATACAAGGGTAATTTAAAACTACATCACAAATTAAGAAGGGAATCAATGTTGATGGTCCTTTTTATTCCATAACTTCAGATCCTCATTTCTCCTGTGATGCTCTGACTCAGAATCCTAGTTGCCACTCCAGCTGTAGATGCTCCAGATGGGTCTGAAGGACATGGGCTTTTTTTCTTTCCAGGAGAAAGGTCAATGGCATTCAGATATCTCATGGCTTCAGGAGTGGGTAACTAGGAAGTGACTTTTCTATTTGTCTTGGTGGAGTGATGTCATGTCTCAGGATTAACTGATTGTGTTAAGCAATACCTGATTTTGTAATTATATATAAACTCATGGTTGTATTATGGGGACAAAGCAATGTTCTTTTTCATAACTATGTCATACATGCAAGGGGTAATCCATATGTATCACATGAGATGCCTCTTTTCCAATGACTCATTTCACATTTGTACATTTTGTTAGATTTAGTTGAACCTCTTGCTTCAGGGAAATGTTTAGCAGTGGGAATTTACAAGAATTCTTGTCAAACCTTTTAGATAATGACAGATTGACTATGCTTTAAACAAGCTTTCAGTATCCTTCTACCTCCAAGATTAGTCTTTCAGCTTTTATCAACACAACTGATACACTATCCACTAATAAAAATCATCATGCAAACTTGATAAAGAATATAATGGTAGCACATGGAATACCTAAAATGTATTCATACTAGGGATTATTGGCTAGGTGGAAGGATCTAAAAAAATGCATAGCACAAATTCATAATAGAAAGTGCTAGTCAATACTATAATACTTGTTGGCAATTGGTCTTAATGAAAATTGCAAAACTAAATGCAAATTGCACATTGCAAAGCCTTGAATGAAACTGATTGAGAATCATGGAGCAATTTAACAAGCCATTTTGAAAAGATCATTTAGCTGCGGATTCTCTATTAAGGGCATTGCATTGTCAGAGAAAGGAGTTCAAAAATTTTGCTAAGGTCCCCTAGGTGTTTTCAGGAAAGTTTTCAATTGTGCCCATTAAATACATCTTCTTCATTTAGTGAAGATATGTCTGTGTTACAGACGATATACTACTGTCACTATGAAAATTTTACAAATGTCACTTGGTTTACATGTTGAAAGTTTGTGATTGTCAATGCATCTCTCTCTAGTCTGCCGAATTTTAAGAGCCCTTCCATGAAAAGATTTTCAATACATAGCAACAAGTAGAAGTATTTGACTGTGACTGAAGAGGAACTAATTGATATCACTAGTAAGTTCATGCCATTTTTTTAAAGTACAGTTCTCCTGATCAACTTTATCTGCCCATTGGAGATCTTGGAAGAATCAAGATAAGCGTATTTGTTCAGATCTGGAGTTTGGCAAAACCTAGTCTGCGTCAGAATCCCTTCCAAAACGTTTCTCTGGAAACTGTGGTAGTAAAGAATTTCTGAGTCCCATAAAAATATATGCTTGTCTAATACGGTGTTTACATGTGAGTCTGTTGGCAGATGTCATTGCTGTCTTTGCACAGCTGGTGGACATTGGATAAATTACATCTGAGTAAGAGACACACAGAGAGATGGCTTTAAACTGATGCCTCACCCTGCTAACTGATTTATAACTCAAACAAGGATTATGTAGGACCTAGTTCCTGCTCACTAGTCAAGGGATTTATTTCGATCAAGTTTGACATCTAAACAACACTTGATTATATACATTTGAGAATAACCAGCAAGTAGTTGTTCCAGTAATCTCAAAAGTATTCTAACATTACTACTCTTGAAATCTCATCTAAAGCTTCAAATCACAGCAGAACTAATTAGAAGCATAAATAACCTCCAAGGAGTGAACTCTGACAATCTTAATACGGAGGAACAAAAAAGTCTAGAAAATGAGTATACTGAGTAATCTCAATTGGTTGCTGATTTTTTTTTTGTTTTGTTTTCCCAAAAAGAGAAAATCTGAAAACAGGCCTTCATGTTCCAAACATGCAGAAGCCAATCGTGTAGGGTAATTTCATCAACTGAAAGCTTAGTGCGTAAGAGAAAGAATTTTTGCGGTATGTATGTGTCTGGTGTTAATAGCCAGAGGCACTATCAATCATACTATGTCAGATCAACATATTTTGACTTTTTAACACTGGCCACAAAAAGTGAATTCCTTTGAAAACCAATGTATGATTATTTAAACTCCTTCTATTTACCTTCCTTTTTATTGTACTGTGAGCTTTATCAGTTCTGTTGTGATAGTTACTGGTTTAGAACATACACTGTTTAATCACGCCATGATGTCTGTCATATTTCTCTACCATAACCTTGCAGAGTGTTAGAAAGACTTGGGGATGTGTCAGTAGGGCTTACTGTTCTCACACATTAGCTGTGGTGCACTGCAGAGCTGTAGAGATGAGCTGCAAATTCCAAACAGCATATTGAGTTTGTGATGTATTTGTTCTCGTGCAAGTCAATTAATTATGTTGCTGTGATGCCACCATAAAAGGAGAGAAACAATGGATTGTCAGATTCTGTGCCTGTCTGTAATACCACTTAGGATGACAAAAGCAGTCTTTATTTCTGTTACACATGACCATGTGACATACAAAAATTGGCCTAGATCTAAATGTGTTGGTTGTTCTGTTAGGATAAAGTTTGAAAAGGCTTTAAAGATACCTTACTAATTATTTGCTACCTATAGGTTCTTTTTTTTTTAAAGATTTTATTCATTTTATTACAGCCAGATATACAGAGAGGAGGAGAGACAGAGAGGAAGATCCTCCGTCCGATGATTCACTCCCCAACTGAGCCACAACGGGCCGGTGCGCGCCGATCCAAAGCCGGGAACCTGGAACCTCTTTCGGGTCTCCCACACGGGTGCACTGTCCCAATGCATTGGGCCGTCCTCGACTGCTTTCCCAGGCCACAAGCAGGGAGCTGGATGGGAAGTGGTGCTGCCGGAATTAGAACCGGCGCCCATATGGGATCCCGGGGCTTTCAAGGCGAGGACTTTAGCCGCTAGGCCGTACTGCCGGGCCCTACCTATAGGTTCTTAAGTGATGGCTATCAGGCGAGGAACTGGAAGATAATTTTTAATTCATATTGCTATCAAACTTGTCTTCTTGGAAACCACAAGTCATGACATCTTCTATGAATTTACAATTTTATTTGAACACATTGTTTGAATCATAAAAACCATTTCTAGACTTTTTCTGCTATGGGGGAAATGGGAAAAGATGTAAGAAAGGGAAAATAGTCATGAATCATAATGTGAGGTTGAGATAGAAAAAAATTCAAGCCAAAGTGTCACAGACAACTGGAGGAAAGTGAATACTGCACTGGCAATTGCTTAAAGTATTCTGTTTAATTTGTAATTACATGTCTAAGTTCTGTCAAATTTGAGAAGTCAAGGGTCAGACTATTCTATGAGACTTGGGAAAAAGTTTTTGCACATCCCATTGAGCCACTGTATTTGCATGGCCGTAAACATACCATATCATTCATGTTTCTTGGCAGCTTGTCCATATTTTACACAAAATCATTATGGACTTACGCTGGATTTTACTAGTGAAACATGAACAAAGATAAAATGTGGATGCACAGGTAGCAAAATAATAGGACATTTATGGTGCATCAAGAACATAAACAAATTTGTACGGTGGTTAGGCCTCTGTATAATATATCTAGCATAGATTTTCCCACAAATGATTTTAAGCGACTTACAAAAGAATACGTCTTTCAGTGAATATAATAAACTTGAACTAGAAATAGAAAATGAGCAGGAAATGGAACAAGATATATATTGTTACTGAGTGCTGCGTATCCTGGCAACCCAAACAAAGAATGGTACATATACGGGACATGCTGATCTTTATTATAACTGAGGAAGCCCTGCAGAAGAGGCCAGAGATTTTTCCTGGCAGAAATTTCTAAAAGAAGCATTTTAAAATCATTTGAACAACAGTTGCTTAGAAGCCAGTGAGTTTGGCTTTACCTAATGCTTAAAATTGGAGCAGTTGATAGATCAGTGTTCCAATTTAGAATCTTTGGATTTATTTAGCATTAAATTCGTGAGTGCCATTAAATTATAAAAAAGGGATGATAAGCATCGAGTCATTCACTGTGTTAGACTTTATGTGGTCAGGAGAGACACAGCTGTTCTGTTAGCAGTGTGCGCTCAAGGCAGCCTAGAGTCTGACCCAGCTCTGTGCCCTTGGCCGTGTTCTGTGAATTCCAGAGTTGTTGTTTTAATATTCCAACTGAGTTTTTTTTTTCATGTACACGGTAACTGAGGTAACATGATAAAACTTATATAAGCCCCCTAATATTATCACAATACTTTCTCAAACAATAGTGGCTGAAGATGACAAAATATTTTACATATATTTTTGTGCTTCCTGCTGGTTACTCATTTCAACTGATATAATAGAGAAATGAGACACCCAAATGGCCACAGCTACAAAGCTTATAACCCATGTCTTGGCTTTTGGTCGAGAGAATTCTATTGAGGCCCCCAAACTATCGCTGCATTACAGGGAATGAAATGCCGTGTATATGTGGGCCTCCTTTATAAACCAAAGAATGGATCCAGTGCACTGGCTCACAGAGCCCATCTTCTACCTCCAAGGGCCAGTATCCCACGTGACACCAGTTTCTGTCTCGGCTGCTTGAGTTCCCGTAAAGCTTCTAGCTTGTACTTGGAAAAGCAATGGAGGATGGCTCAAGGCCTTGGGACTCAGTACCCATGTAGAAGACCTGGAAGAATATCCTGGCTCCTGGCTTTGAATAGACTCAGGTCCCACCACTTAAGGAGTGAACCACCAGATGAGAGATCTTTCCCTCTGGCTCTCTTTCTTTCTGTAAACCTGCTTTTCAAGTAAATAAGTAAATCTGAGAGGGAGAGAGAGAGGGAGAGAGAGAGAGAGAGAGAGAGAGAGAGAGAGAGAGAGATAAGAGAAGAGGAGAGGAGAGGAGAGGAGAGGAGAGGAGAGGAGAGGAGAGGAGAGGAGAGGAGAGGAGAGGAGAGGAGAGGAGAGGCCAAATAGACTAGCCATTTATTATCAAATTCCTTCTCAAATTGGATCTCACCTCTCCTTAATTTCAAGGGTGGATACAGATAATCCTTATTTTATGATGCCACAACTTAATATTTTTCCACTATGCAAAGATACAAAATATAGGTGCCCTCAGTAGAATTCATACTGTATTATTTTTGTATATATTTTCTCAGCTAGTGATGTGTGGTAAGAGAACTTCTTGCGGAGCCATATATAGGGCCATGAAACACAGCTCCAGTCAGCAGGCGCAACCACTTATATTCTACTAGTGTGTTGTGTTGCTCCACCATGATGTCCTGTAGGCTGGATGCATTAAATGCATTTTCAACTTAAGGTCTTTATGACTCACAAGAGTTAGAACGTAACCCCATTTTCACTCAAGGAGCATCTCTGTACACAACATAAATAAACTGTTTGTAGCACTGGAGTATCATCAGATTTTGTTGTGCTTTGGTACAGCTCCCACTCTAGGGTACTTTCTGGTCATTGAGAAGTCTTTTCACGTTGGTAGCCCCATCCTTTAGCATATGAGGGTTATTCTGTCCCATTTACCTGCTCTTATAGCTCTTGACTTCGCTACAATTTATTATATCTAACTTTCTCTGGACTTGAAATCAGATAGCCAAACTGGTCTTAACGATCAGCAAAATAAGAATAAATGTAACTCAGTCCCCTTAAGTACCTGGGTTTTTAAAACATGAACCCTGTGACATCTCTGTTAGCTCCTTGAGGCTCTCCTTGACTTAATTACTGATTTTTGCTGTGTTCTTAAAGGTGAATGTTATTGTGTTTTCTTCGGGAATTATTAAAGACTGACAAGACATTCAGATTGCCCTACACGCACAAAGTTCAACATCATTAAAACTTTTGAAAACTTGAATTTTCAGTTATATTCATTAATGGGAAATCCTTTTCATGTAAGATAATTTTGGATTACTGTAGTAGGTAATCATTTTTTCATAGAAGATTTGGGGAGAAGGCACCTCTCATCTTTTTGTTAAGTTTGGTCAAAGTCTTAGCAACATTCATCTTTCAAGCATTCTTCACTGTGTTTCACCCTGATACCTCTTGATAACCATATTCTCTTCCCAGCCCCCTGCTGCCTTTCATTCACAATGAAAATGAAAGTCATTTTAAAAGCAGCGCCTACAGAGCTTCAAATAAATTATCAGGTATCTCAACATTTCCATTTTCCTTTCATGGTAAGTTCTGCTTAAAGTTTTGTTCATAGGCCATACTTCTTAGCAAACTGTAGAGGACAATTTTTTTATGCCTCATCTACTCTAACTGTAAACAACAGTAAGTATTTCATACATGAGAAATTAAGATTACATACATAACTAATAGTAACAGAACTTATAAGCTTTCCTGAAGTACATGCAAACAGATTTTTTTTTTTTATCATGGGTGGTAGGAATTCAAGGGCTTGGGCTTTCCCAGATGTGTTAAGAAAAAGCCAAATCAGTCAAGTCCAGGAGTCAGGGCCTGAACTGGTGTTCCAACAAGGGTGCAGTTGTACAAGACTGGCTTAACCTGATGCACCACACCACTTGCCACCCACGTGACATTTCTGTTATGTGTGTAACATAGATAGAGTGATGTCTGCAAGGATTCTGTGGACTGTCTACTAGCTGACATTTCCAGTGGTCTTAATCTGTGCTCGGCTATGGCATCAAAACTGTATAAAGAATCATAACCGATCTCTGTAATAACTCTCCAACGTAGTTGAAGCTCTGGTTGCCCGAGGAGTAGTAAGATTCCGGAGGTCTAAGAGATGGGGGACTTTCCTCACGTGGCTGGTGGGTGTGTGAGTTGGGATTGCGCTCGGCAGTGTGCACCTGTGTGTGCTCTGAGTTATAGCACAGGCACATGGGTCTGAGGGAAGGCCTGGGAGCAGGAAGCTGCTACTTGCACCCTTGTTTCTGCCTGAGAAATAGTGGTGTATCTCGGCCTCCTCTCCATTTAACACTGGGATCCATTTCTTCAGATTTTATGAGATTGTGTGAAAGTGTTTCCCTACTCTACTGAAAAGCATTATTACTCTCTTGCAGATACCAGCAACTCATTTTCACTCAAATGCTCAGGCTTGCACATGATTTCACAGAAATGTTCTGAGAAACAAATGACATAGCCATTGTGTAATACACAGGGACGTGGATGTTTAGCCAAGTTTACCCTTGGCGTCATATGCAATTTCTTTAGGTGGGGTGGGACGAAATTTTTACAGTGTTAAGAACAGTTTTACACTGTAAGTGGGTAAAGAACAAGGCTTTGATGCGCAACTCTTGTGCAAAAACAAAACAACAAAAAGCAACTACACAAAGCACGTTAATAGTTCAGACAATCCCAAGTAAGTGATGAATAGGTCTAAGTAGCAACCCCAAACCAAGCTCCTTTCCAAATATGTTTATCTTGGAAGCTCCATTATCATTGTAAAAGATGATGATGCTCTTTCTTTTGCTAAAGCTGAAAGTCTCAAGTTAGCCTAGCGTTTTCTCTTCTGTTCTGTATCTTCCCCTCTATGCCCCTACTGCAACCGTGAAGTCATCAGCAAAATCAGCTGGCTTTCTTTTCGCAGTGGAGTGGGAAGGCCACCTTACCTGGATCTCCTTGCCTGCAGAACTCTGGATCAGTTACTGAAGTCTCTCATCTGAGACATTGAGGCTACCCCCAGTCTTGCTTGCTCCCTGATGCCCCTCCATCTTTTTCACAATTCACAACCCAAGGGGCCCTATTGGAATGTCCGATATACATGCCATTTCTCTCTTCTCTACCGCTCCAGTGGTTTTTTATCTCACAGAAAATAACATTTTGCTTATTGCCAACCTCAGTTTTCTGGCCAGAGGCAGGCACTGTGACATAAGCTGCCACTTGTCACATGCACATCCCAAAATGGAGTGCCTGAGTTGAGTTCCAGGTCCTCTACATCAAGTCTGTTCTCTGCTAATGTGTACCCTGGGACACAACGGATGGTGCATGTGTGATTGGCTTCTTGGTAGCCATGTGAGAGACCCAGGTGAAGTTCTTGGTCTGGTGTTGGCCTGGCACGGTCTGGCTGTTCCAAGCAGTTGAGGAGTGAACCAGTGGGTGAAAGAAGTGTCTTCTTGCCTCCCATTGTCACTCCGCCTGTCAAAATATTTTTGATAAGAAAAAAATTTTTCAAGTATATGCAAAGAACAGTTTATATTTTGACTTGTGACTTTGTCCTAGCATGAAGTTTGCATAGAAGGAAAGAATTATGATTCAGGTCTTGTATATGCAAGTTCTTTCTAGGTTGTGATGGATTTTCAAGAAATATTTCTTGACTGCATACTGAATGATGACATTAGGAATAAGCCGATAAGAAAAAAAAAAAAAAAGAAGTCTACGGCCATACCACACTGAATGCGTCCGATCCCGTCTGATCTCAGAAGCTAAGCAGGGTCGGGCCTGGTTAGTACTTGAATGGGAGAAAAAAAAAGAAAAAAAATTTCTTCCTTATGGTTTAAAATCAGTGTAGTTTGCAGTGATTTATTTTTAATTTAGTAATTTTCATTTGGCCATTTCTTGCCCTTATTTCAATCATGCAGTTGGTTTTCTTTGCCCAAACTCAAGAAATAACACTGTAGATTTTAAACAGGAAGGGGAGTGGCAGTTTTTTCTGTTAAATATTGTTTCTTCTAATAAGTGTTGAACATTCACAGGTGCAATGACGGTTGCAAAGTTTGAATACGTCTCCCTTTTTTTTTATTTTACCTATTCCTAGGGCTTTTATGTCAAAGACAAGCTTCCTTTTGGGCTTTTTGTGAAAAGATCAGAGAATCTTTTAAGTAATCTGTGAAAAACTGTTCATCATTCTAGGTAAAGGAAAAATTTTACAGCCGGGAGAGTTTGCGGAGCGATAAAATATTTTTAGATGTCTTAGGAGAACTGATAAATCATTGGCTGGTTCACTGTGGGATACAATCCCCTCCCAGCACCAAGTGCCCCTTCCTTGAATGAAAGCTTGTAAAACGTGGGCAGAAACAGGAAAGGAGGGTCTACCATTGCTACAGAAAGATGCAGGGAGCCTGCAGAACTGGCTTGTCTTTGCCCTCCCGGAGACATGTCTATCAGTTCCAGCATTAGAGGTCAGTGTTACTATCAAAAGACAAAGCCACTTTTGCCACACACCAGGAAAAATGTTGGAATTTTCTGAACTCAAATTGAATTAAAACAGGAACTCATGTAAGGAAAACATACCAATGGAAGGCATAATCCCCCATTGTCTCAAGTTAGATTTGATTGCCTTTTGGGAGACATTTTTTAAATCTGTACGTGACATAGACATACATATATACCGAATGAATAAAGAGAATATTGGTCTCTAGTTTAAGAAGATGCTGTGCTAACACAGAGTACTCCATGTCCTCTCTTGCTAGTCATTCTCTGCTCAGAGAATAATCAAAGCAAAGGAATGCCATTGGATTCATCTTTACCAACAGTAGCCAAGAGGAGTGTTTTAGGTTATCAGGAATGTAGGGAATGCTCAACAAGCCTGCAGCTCTGCTAGGACACAGGGAAACATAATAAAATAAAGCACTTAAGAGTTCTTAGACTTTAGGCAGTAACATCTTGTTTCTGGCTTTATTTCTAGATCCAACATCTGGGTTTCCAACAGATGGCCATGCTCTAATTGCTCTCTTGCTGTTCTTATTCTTGCTTTTTTTTATTCATTGCGTTACAAATACGTGGCAACCAGAGACTCTGTCTGTGTGTTGCTTGTGACTCAAATATCCATATTGGAGCAATAGTTTGAGTTCTACCTGTTCAACTTCCTGCTAATGAGTTCAAGAAAGCAGAAGAGGATGTAAGTGTTTGAGACCCTGCCACTCATGCAGGAGACCTAGATGGAGTTCTTGGCTTCTGATGTCAGCCTCGTGCTGGCCATTGTGGCTGCTTGGTGAGTGAACCAGCAGATAAAACCTCTTCCTTATTCTCTCATGTTGCCTTCCCCACAAATAAGAAGCTCATTGGAAAAGGAGTTAAACATAAAATCAAGTCAGTCAGTTCCCATGCCAAGTGAGCTCTATTTTCCCATTTGCTTTGGAGTAAAATGGAAATCTCAGCCTTGATCGTCGAAGCTCTTAAATACTTAATGTCTTCACTCAGCTGCAGTTTCTTTGCCCACTGAGTCTACACTGGAATGACACAGACATTCCTTTGTTTTAAGCTAACATAAGGGACAGCAACAGAAGTCAAAAGAGCATCTCAGATACCTTCAGAAATATATGTCTCCCCTTGTGTTATGAACATAAGATCTTTGCCCCTGGAAGGCTATTCCTTCTCCTTGCTGCAGACTCAGTACCGCTAATACTAATGTTGGCTTGCTTTAGTGAGTCATACTTGCAACAACTGTGAATAAAAATTGTTCAAACCTTGAGAAGACGTGAAATATTCCATGACACATTTACTGTTAGTCTTAAATGGTATATTTTAGTTGGGAATGCATTTCAGGGGTTAACTGGGACAATTTTGAATATTGAGATTGAAAATGAAAACAGTGGCACAGCACACTGGGGCTTTGGGAATAGGGGCTGAGGTAAAAGGAATGTTGAAGTCTACTGAAGATGGTGGGGCGAGTTTCATCAGAATATCTCAAGAAGAACTGTTGGGGTTTTCAGGGCATGTTATCTCATAGTTGCACATTACTGTGCTTTGGGGAGTTCATGGTTAGTATCTAAAGGTTTGTGAGGGTCACCGTGAGGTCCAGACTCTAACCTCTCCATGAATAATGTATACATCCAAACCCAGGGCATGCGAGGAAAGAAAAATGCCCATCTTTATTGAAGACAGGCTTTGTCTTCTAGAGTCTCTCTTCAGAGTGATTCTGAGAATGGTTTGGTTGGTCTGGTTTTCTTTTCATTTGACGCTAGCAGTCACAAGTGCGTGCAGGGGGGATTGTTCTATTTTTTTTTTTTTTTTTTTGGTTTTTGAAAGCACACTGAGAATAAGTTAATTGGTAATAGCATGCATCAATCATCATCACTAAGCACAAAGTGAATGGTAGTAGTGTTATTTTGATGATTCTTTTTGGAATTTTTCCTTTCGCAAAGCATGTGTTGGATATTGATGGGAAAAAGAAAGAAAACACACCTCAGAACTGAGGGTTCTTGTGCTTTCCAGGGAGACTGTAATACCAAACTGGATGCGTTCTCATTCTGTATCGATTCTCTTAGTAATTGATCTAAGCTCAATGCGATTGCAAGCACCTGAGTTCTCCACTTGGTGCTAGCATGGAGTAACTATGCCATCATAGTAGGTTGGATTTCTGTTCTAAGGCTCAGTTTTTCTTCCACAAATGGAGCCAGTTGGGAATAGCATGAACCTCCCAGGATGCTGTGGGCCTTAAATACTTTAATACTGTGCTTTTCATGTAAGATTTTAGAAAATAGGAAACAGTATTTTCTTTATTCCCAAGTAACTAAGACACTTCTCCTAAAGCAGTTTTTCTTGTATCTAATTTGGTTCCACTTTCCAGAATTTAGGGAGATTTATAAACCATTGCTGCCTACAGTCAAATTAGCTTGGAAACAGGTTAAGGCAGAGATTTGCAGGTGAAGTTATTTTTAAAGAAGCATGGGTTTTCAGCTTTTTTGCAGGGTTTTCCCCTATGAAATCAGACTACAAATTATGAACTTCTGAACTCAGCAAAGCAATTTGACTCAGTCACCTGTAGCAGTCCATGTTGGCTTGTGTTAGAAAGTGTGGATATAACAGTGACCATATGCAACCAGAGACTGTAAAAATGCATACAAGTGACACTTGGGTAGGTTGTTTTAGTAAGAAGGGCAGATAAAGCGTAGACATTAGGAGGCATTTTCTACTCCTCTAGGAGGGAACGACTCATGAGAGGAGAATGTTAAGCTAGGTTTTGCAGAATGAGAGCAATTTAGGCAAGGGAAAAGCACCAGGGTAATTTCATTAAAAAAAAAAAAATAAGTAACAGCAAGGAAAGGGAATGTGAAAGTAATTCACAGATGTAAGGTTGGCTTACAGGAGATGAATAGGTGATTAGAAGGATAATTTGAAGTCCTATGTTCCAGGAACTTGACTACCATAATAAAGAGTTCATCTCTAGGTAAAAATAAAGTTTTGAGCAGACACGTGGAGAACAGATGAGTACCTTGGAGGAATGTTGTTGGTCTTAACGAAAAGCACACATGTTGGTAGGGAAGATGGGAGACTGACAAGCTCCTGCATTCATTTAGGGGAGTGTAATTCACTTAACCTTTCTCTCTTTTTTGTTTCTTTTTCCTTTACTTGTTCATAATTTATGAATATGTAATCATCTTTGCAGGGTACTAAGCTGTAGGCAAGTTAAAAACTAAGATGTATCTAAAATCATCCATTCGTCAGCAGATATGAGAAGAGCCTACTTTGTAGTGGGTGTAGATGGGTGAATCAGAGCTGAATTCACCTCAATCCCAATTCTGGACTCTGATGATTGCAACCATGGGTACAGACATACAAAGAGGACACTAGGATTCCTCACCAAGTGACATCTCACAAAAGATTATAAGACTCTCTAAATTACACTTCAACCAAACTTGACCAAGTGCTTTGATACCACAGAATCATGTATCTGCATCATTTGAAATGAATATCAATATATTTGATAGGCTGAGGCTGAAAGTCACAGCCTTCCTGCTTGTGTGATGAGCTTCCCATGACCAGGGATCGAGATATTGCAAATAACAAGCAGAGCTGTAGTAGGCAAGGAGTTGAGGGCAGTCATTCTCACTGCTCTGCTTGAATTCCCTCGGGTAGTTTTTGTCTGTTCTGGATGCCACTCTCCTGATCTGAGTTGATGTTGGTTTCTGATCCAAAATATTGGCAACTCTTCCCAGGTTGTGCCCTCCAGGCTACTGGAGTTGTTTAGCTGTTGGTACACAGTGCCAAAAGTACCTGACATTTAATCCCCTGCAACTTCCCCCAAAACTGTCTCTTTATACACCATGACTGTCTGCCTCCTGGGTAGGAAACCTAGGTGACATGGTTGCCTTGATATAAACTTTGTCCTGTGACATACAGCTATCCTGCAAGGTTAACTAAAGGCCAGCTTGTGGGTCCAGCACCATGGTGCAGTGGCTAAATCCTTACCTTGCATGTTCTGGCATCCCATATGTGTACCACCTCCCTCCCTGCTTGTAGAGAATGGAAAGCAGTAGATGATGGCCTAAAGCCTTGGGACGTTGTACTTATGTGGGAAACCAGGAAGAAACTCCTGGCTCCTGGATTCCGTTCGATTCAGCTCCAGCAACTGCAGCCATAAGGGAGTGAACCAGCCTGTGGACGATCTTTTTCTCTGTCTGCTTTTCTCTGTAAATCTTCCTTTCTAATAAAAATAAATAGATCTTTTTTTTTTAGAAAGCCACTTTGCATACACCTTTATCTGAAATCATTTTCTTCTTTATCTGTTTTTATCATTCTGCATCACCTTTTCCTGAAAGGAGTTCCTTAGTAAACACCTTTATTCTAACTGCTGGAGACCAGGGTGTTTCTAGAGTTGCTTGAGACCATTGCCTCAGCTTGAAATATCTCTTCTGCACTCCTCTTCCAGAGACAAAGTCTGAGTTAATAAGCCTGCTGAACTACATCAATACAGGCAGAGAGCTATGCCTCACATAACAGAATATTCTTAAACTACAATGAATGCAAATTTGATAACCAGCATTCTCAAGCATGAGACAAGCAGGCTGTCTTGGTGAATTTCTGTTTTTAAGTGTGCCAAGGCAGTGGGATCCTTTCTGCCAACTTCATTCCTTGTATGCCTAAACAATGAGTACGCTTCAAAATACAGAGGGGGCTGCTGTGACCAGGATCAGGCTGGAGATCCAGTGCCCACAGGTAAAGTGCTTAGTTAAGAAGATGTAAAGGGGGCACCTAGTAGCACTGCATGCTGGGAGTAGAAGATTATAACCTGTTTTGTTTGGAAAATTGGATGCATAGCAGTGGGAAGAAAAATAAAGCTCAGTCTAGGATATGCACAAGTATTAGACACAGGAACTAGTCTAGTTATACTACAGTTACAAGTCTGATTGGGATTGTGGCCCAGGTATTTAGATAATAACTATAAACCAAACGAAATTCAGATTCTGTCTATTTATGATCAAAAAGCCACAATGATTTTAATTTTGAACAGACTTTTTTTTTGTTTTGAAAAGTGGCATCTAAAAATCATTCAGTGGCAAAACCGAAAAAGGACCAACACTCTGAAGGCAGGAGGAAGAGCAGAGCTCTGGACATTTATTTATAACAGGAACCAGAGAAAATAGGGAAGACTACTTGTTATACTTAATCTGATTTAAGAAATCAGTGCATTTGGTAAACAGGAAAAGAAAGCCACAAAATGGAACAAGCTTGAGATGAAGGGACAGCGGGATGGGATGAAAGGAAGACAGGATGTGAGGCGAAGGCCACAAGCTGAGATAAAATGGGCACTCCCGTGGAGATCAAGGAGGTGTGCAGAGTCTGGGACAACAATTCCAAGATGAAAATCTCTTTGGATTCAGTTCTCTGTCCCATGACATATTCAAACTCTCTGCAACATTCCTTAATGAAACACGGAGGAACACCAAAAAGTGGCAATGAATATGTAGGACAAAAAGAATTAGAAGTTTCTGAAACAGAAGAAGTCATTAAAAACACAAGTGAAGAAGCCTGTCCAAATATGGGAGTTTGAGAGAAAGGAGGAACTCTAGAAATGTAAATATCAAGGATTATCCTAATAATTAAGCAAGTTAAAAATTAAAAATCTTGAGAACAGCATTGCATTGTAAGAAAAAGGCTGACAAACCTGAAGTTGAAAAATACAGGTTACTTATAAAGCAATTATCGATACTAATTTGACTCCACAGCATAATTGACACCACTGCATTTTAAAGGATGAAATACACTTACAGAACCTTTCATTAATTCAATAGGTATTATATATCTAATACTTTGGTAGATCCAGAAAATTTAGCATGTAAATCTTGAGAACATGTCAGGAGCTGTGTATGACATAAAGGAGAGTTACTTATCACAAAGGTTTACCAAAAGGTGTAAGCATCACCATGATTTGTATGCTCGGTCCTGCCCTGACTCCGTAAGTATAGGATAGGTCCAGAGAATCTATAAAACTACAGTTTCCTGGTGATGCTGATGTAGTGTTTTTGGAGACACATACACTGAGAACTATTGATTTACACTTACAAAGTTTAGAAGCAACCAGAACAGAAATGCTCTACTATGCTTAAATAATTGTAGGTACTGCAATAATAATTTTTGAGATTTATTTAATGTCGTGAAAAAATGCGATAGACATAGATAAGTATGTCTCTTAAGATTGCACGTAGACAAAAATTTACTGATTTCAAAATCTGTGCAATAGACACACACACACACAGCTCCATAGAGTTCCCCTACCAGTTAGTTCATTTCCCAAATGGTCTCAGTGAATGGTCTCAGTGGTCCCGTGTGATTTGCAGATTCCCAAACACTTGAACCATGTTCCACTGCCTTCCTAGATGCGTTAGCAGGGAGCTGGACCTGAAGAGGAGCAGCTGAGAATCCTCAGCTTTGAAAATCACACTGTAACTGTTTGCTCCAAAATATCAGCTGTCGTTTCCCATTCTTTAATGCTAACAAACACTGAAAAAGGAGAGTTACCAGTCACATAAGCAAACACTGTCAGAAAATTATTAAAAATTTGAGCAGCCTCTTTAAGCCCTATCTTTATACCTAGATTTCGTTTTCTTCTTCATGTGTTTCTGCATATTGTAAGGATCTTCTGTTGACTTTTCATCCAGCAAAAGGAATCAGAAGTAATCCCACAAACACTCAGATCAAATGTCTCCCTGGAGAGCTTCCTGCCCGTCCCTCATGCCATTAATACCTCTATTTCTTTCATTAAAAGTTAACCACATTTATTAGATTTTAAAGCTTCCAAAAAGTCCCAATGTTAAACTAGGTTTATTTAATACTGCTTTCTCTAACATTTCACAAACTGACTTGTCCCGAAAGCCATGTGAAATATCTATTACTCTTCTGTACAATGATTCATGCAGTGGGAGTAGCCACATTTTTCATTTATTGAATGAATGGATCCAATGATATGATGAATTAATACCTAAAACGCATTGGATCCTTATTAATAATTTCCCTACTGGTGAACACAAACCAAGAGTTTGCTTTCAAACTCCCTTAGCATTTTTCATTCTGTATGCTTAAACTTCAACTCTATAAACTGCCTACTGACTGCAAGGTATTGTGCAGTATGAAAAGGAGTTCTTTTTTTGCCTGGTCTACTCAGTATAATGTTGGTTTGTTACTTCCTGATTTATCTAAGTGCATGGTAATATTTAAATCTTATCATAGATGATTGTATCTACCTGATCATTATTCATAGTTCATCAAGGGTCCTCAATTTTCTTCAATATGGGTGAGAAGTGACAATGGGAAATTCTAGCATCCTTTCATAGAACTGTACGAATACCAGATGGAGTTTCCTGATTTGGGGAAGTTGATGACACTGTATTTCCAAACAAATATGGTATGCCAAAAATAACAGCCCATCTGGAATTTTATAATTAATTGTTTTCTCTGCCAAAGCATATTCTTTCCCATTGTAAGAGCTCCATTCCATTCCTTCACTGCCTCAGACTGTGGCTTTCTTATTGGGCCAGTATGTTTTGCAACTATATGGGTTAGCTAAAAATATGAAAAAAATGTTTGCAAGTACTTGATAGCTTAGCAACAAACATACTATGGAATGTATTACCATGTAAACACTCAGCTTCCCAGCACATACACACATCACCAAATATTATAAGTACAAGCAAGAAACTCCAAGGGTAGAGTTACTAATCAAATTTGAATTAATTATTATTTTCCTATGAGGATTACAAAATTTTCCCCCAATATAGTATATAAAAATGACCTACATAAATTCTTCAGGAGCATATAACACAAATAATGTCCTTATTTTCAAAGAAAAGTATGTAGGAATGATTGGAAATAAAAACGTTTACTTTATTAGAGGAGCTGTATTTTCAAAATGTCCTAATGAGTAAAAATACTTTCTCTATAATGGTTTGAAGTAAGCCAAGTATCTTCGTGCAGGATGCTATATTTCTTGTACAAAGAAGCCCTTTATAAACATGACCGTCTTATAAAAAATGTGGAAAGTGAAACAAAGCTCAGTTAGGTTTAAAGTGAAGATCAGGGCAATTTACTTTATTAGAACATATAATGGCCTACCTGCTTATTAGACTTCAAGACTGATTCTGATTTCTTCCAAGCAGCATGATTACCTCTGTACTTCACCTACAGGAAGTATGCTTTCATAATTAACAGAATCATTTAAATATATTTTGAAATCAAATAGCATCTGAGCACTTGACTACCCAAGAAATAATATGGCTTGCTTTGTAGGGATAGTGTTATAACTGCCCTACATGTATTGACCCATTTAACCTTCATGGGAACCATGTGAATAGATGTTACTATTCAGGATTTGACACTGAACTTTCTAGCCCGAGTCCACATGGCCACCAGAGTGCTCTGCAGGTTGCTTCCCAAACAGCAATGACTGTTCAGGCAAGAAGCTGAGCCATAGAATACACTAACTCACTGTGTGAGAAAAATAGTACAGTGTGGATGATAACAAGAGACAGATGTGTAAAATGACCTTTCTTCTTGAATAGGATTCAGTTATTGAATTATAGGATTCTTTAATCCTTAATTTTCAGAGCCAGAAGTGTTTCAGGTAAAAAAATGGAATAGGTAAGGTGGGTGAATACTGTGTGCTGTCATGTGCGTTACAGAATGGGACTTTATTTTTATGAGCAATACTAATAGTCAATTCTTTTCATGATGATCACTGCTAACAGCTGAAGGGAGGCTGAAAGTCGGATTGGTATCTAAAATGTCTCAAATTTGAAAATATTAGAATGAACTAATTACACACCAAAGATTTAATTAAAAATTAAAAAAAAAAACTACCGAGGACACAGAGGTCTTAGCTGTGTTTGGCTTTATTGTGTGGGGTTTTGTACTAGGGAAAACACCTATAATATCCATTGTGGACTCATTGTATAAAGTGATGATTTGATACTCCTGGAGGGAGGACTATTCCAGAAGTTCTCAGGGGCCACTTGTTTAACTCCCTCTTCATTCAACCAAGAAGTGATTTCTTGGTCCTTCAATCTCCTTGGTTTAAGGATTCTCTGATAAAGAATACTAAACACGATGTTAGCTTATCGAGGATCTAACTGGAGGTGTTGATTGCCTGCAAGAGAGGTCTGGGGTTTCTCTACCTCTTTCTTTTGGATTTTTTTAATGCACTTTTGCAGTGCAGCTCCAACTTTCTCTCACCCATGTCCTTCCCTGCTGGGCATAAGAATCGTTTGAGCAGAACATGATCTTTAGGTACAATCACTGCATGTTAAGAATACACTTCTGCAGTGTGAGTCACTGTTGAGGCATTCCTCTTAATTGCATTTGTATTCCAAACTTAGATGAGTCATTTAAAGAATTTAAGAGTGAAGACTTGTCTGGAACAAAATTTAGGGCAGAGGGAGAGGGAAAAGTTAAGAGAGCTAAAGTTAAGGGCTTTAAATGATTGTTAATTTCATACTCTGATCCAAGACAGAGTGAAGGGCCAGTACTGGGATTGTGACCTGTGATACTCAGATAGACATGGCATTGCAAAGGATTGCCTTTTTCCGCTTAAAATTCCTATGTTTCCCGCTTGTAAGAGTTTTCCTGGAAAGGAATCTGCATTTCTTCAGGAAGGAATACTTGTATTTTATCCATCTGAACCATAAAAATTTCTATTACTTCTAAAGATGTAGATGAAACAGCATCTCAACACTCAAATAATTCACACATTAATCCCTTTGTTGATGATGTGAGATAAGTGCTGACCATCCTGGAGCCATGAATTCTCTTCTGCAGGTGGTAAAGATGCTACAGTGGTTCAACGTCTATCTAAACCCTCCGCCAGGATGTATCTTTATGCAAATTCCTACATCTGGAGACCGCCTTGCACAAAGCACTTAAGAACAGCATTTTGTAATATATTTTTCATTCATTTATTGAATTTGCTTTTACTAAGGGTTAAAATTATGCCACCTACACTTCTGGATACTGGAGAGTAATGATAAGAATGTGAAAAAACCCTGTTTTTTTTTATCATGTGTAAGTATCAGAACTGAAGCTCTTTTCTTAGAAATGTGTCTAAATTTTTAGCAAATTCAACTGCAATGCCACATAACCTCACATTGCTTTTAGAACTCATCTTTTAGAGTAAGAAACCTACAGCTTTCTGAGGCTAGCTTACTTCATATAAATTAAGAAGAAAAATTGAAATGGTAACACATTCATGTCTCTTGTGGGACTTGAATGAGACAGAATATAAAAAGAATTATTTCAGCAGCTAACATACAGTAAGAAGCCTATGTTTTTATAATCAAGCAAACATAAGATGTCTATTTTGGATAGTAGAGTGTTTTGTCTACCTCCAGCCAGGAGCTTTGCAATTTCACGCCATAGTTTCTGATGCAATCAATCTTCCTCTATGACATCATGAGGCAGGTTAGCTTCTTGACAGCCTCATAGTTCGGATCCACTTACATAACTGTTCTATCATTTTCAAGAAAACAAGACTGCCTTTGAACCTTACTCTCCAAGTGTATGATGTTACAGAAACTCTGGCTACTCCTCTTTACACAAGAGGATATACTTCAACAGCCAGAGCTTCCTCTAGTCACACAGTCATCCCTTCTTCCTTTCCCTGTAAATGCGGAGAGCCAGCTTTCTTAGGTTGATCTGTTTGTTTGTTTTCCTGTATAATTCCTGCCCACAGGGAGTTCCAGGCTTCCTGTTCATCCACAGACAGCACTGATAAAATGAAGGCAACAGTTTGGGGAAGGAAATGTAAATGATGTCCCGAAACATTTATTTATCTTGTGTATGATATTTGCTAAATAGCTCAAGGACGTTACTGTCCAGTTAGAAGGGCAGCTTTTTGGAGTTAGTAGGAAGAAAGATATTGAAACAGTATAAATATGTCAGAAAGAAAAAAAAAATTCTGGTAGATGTCACTGTATAAATTTTTGGTTAAAAATATTTCCAAGGTCATGTTTCTAAGGAGGTTTGAAAACAATGTTTTCACTTTTTACAATTACTTGTTTTGCTATTAGAGTTCTGTCATTCCATCTACTACCTGTCTTTGTGAGTTGCCTTGACCTGGCTTATTTTGGGGAGTGTCTGCAAGATGAATCAGCTTACTATTTTTTTTTCTTTTGTTGGGAAATATTGCTCCTGGGTCCTTTTGTTAAGTCATAATATAATCAAATGACCAGCAGAGCCTTGATACGAAGGCCTTTATTGATTTGAAAAAGACACTTTACTGATCTCATGTTAAAACTCTACAGAATCAAACTCGAGTTGTTCACAAAACCCCAGAATCAACACCAAAACATACAGTATTTTTGTTTGTACATTTGTCGTATTTAGAAAAGAGAAACCTGCCTTACCATCATGGTAATTACTAACTTTTTAGTTCTGATTCTTTTGACATTCTACATCATCTATGTGTCCCTTGAGGTTAAATACTGTGTCCTTTTTTTTCTATTTAAAAGTGCATTATTACAGATCAAGCCAATGCCATGATTTCAGAATTGGTGTCACAAATTTACAAGTGAATGTTGCTGCTTATGTTGCATAATAATCAAAGTGCATTTTCAAAGATGATGTGGGAGGAGTTGTTTGTCAAAGAGAGCATTGCGAGCTAAAATGATTAAAGTTATATATGTGAAGGGGTAAACATAGACTTGATTTGTTCTTTTAACCATTCATCTCTTCATCTGGCCATCTAAACATGCATTCATTCACTCATTGTTTCAGTGGCCAATATGACCCAGAAAAGGTAATAAGCCCAGGGGATATAGTTATGAAAAATAAGGCTCTGTTATTTTCTATTATCTTGTCAGTTAGAGTCTGTACGAGTATAATCGAAACGGTCTTTCCTATAAAGCAATTCACAGAGTGTGTCCAGTGCATTGAGAATTCTCAGCATTTGTGGAGGAAGGAAAAACTAAGTTTCTGTATGGCTAGGCAATAAGCAGCTTCAAAGAGAGTAGAGCAGGCACAATAGCTTCCAGGCCATGTAACCCAATTCAAGCTACAATAGTAGCTTGAGAATTTATGTAAAACTTTAGTAAGAAGTTTTGCCTCATAGAAGTCCACGTGCTATCATCTGTCCTACAGTATTTCACACAACACTGTGGCCATTCCATTTGCTTCTATCCAAGTTAGATGTGTCCTCTCTGACGTTCTGAATTTACTTTTTACTTACCTGTTCCCAGTTCTTTCATCAGCCTAGAAATTCATTCCCCCCATCTCTCAATATTATCATTATGCTGAGAAAATAAAAAGAAAGATGAAACAGAAAAAGTACATATCTATGTGATTTCATTTGCTTACGGTACTTAAATGGCTGAATACAGAAGAACTTGGTTGTTGGAGCTATAGAGAGCTGGTATGAAGGAATTGTGTGGTATTATCAGTCTGTTGTGTATCTTGATTTTAATGCTGGTTATGCAGGTGAATGATTGTTTCTTTGTCCAAAGTTATGTCCACTGAAATGGGTCTTCATGATATGTAAATTATAACTTAGTGCGGTTGGTTGAAAATGTATGGAATTCCTCCCTGCTAAAACACCTGGTGAAATATCCACATATGACTCAAGTGGCTGAGCCTGTGCTGTCCACATGGATGACACAGATGGACTTACAGTCTCCTGGAAGCAGTATGTGACGCAATCATCTGTGGCCATTTGGGGAGTGAATCAGTGGATGGAAGATCTCTATCTCTCCCTTTCTCTGTCATTCTGCATGTCAAATAAATGAATGAATAAATACATCTCTTTTTTTAATTTAAAAGGTTATGGAACAACAAAAAAAGAACAGCACAATTTGAAAAAGTTCAAATTCTTCTTTAGAATCTCTATGCTGGCCTGAAATAAGCTTTCCTTTTACTATCATGCTATGTACAGTGGGTTTTCACATTTTGAGAAGCCTACCACATGGAGCCTTTACTGCTTCAGGTGTTGAAGTAGCTCTCTCTCTTTGGGCTTTCAAAGTTTGTCTCATTTGTTTTCTCTCCTCACAGAGCACCATGGTCAGAATTCATAAGAGAACTTCACTGAGCATGCGTTAAATCAATAACAATATTTTCATATTTACATCCTGCCTAGTTACCAAAAAGGAGGAACAGGAAAAGAAATTGATTTGCAAGGCTTGATAAATGAAGGGACTGTTCTTGGCACTGGAGGCCGCATCCCGTCTCCATGTGTAAAAATGGGGGCAGAATGGACTTTCCAACCTGCATTCTTCACACTCGTGCTTGCTCCTTGCTTTAGTGACATGTATATGGCTGTTTCTTCTTCTTCTCCAGGAGGTAGATGCTGTGCAAACCCTCTGCCTTATCCTTCTGCATGGGCCTTTATCTCTCTGTGGAGAGTCCAGTGGTAGAATCAGTGTGGACAGGCTGCAAAGTGTGGACATTCCAATATGATCGGAAGGTACCTCCTATGTCCCGTTATCACAGTGAGTGAAGGAAAATGGAAGAACATAGGGATAGATGATACGAATGCTGCTCTTGGGTTGTTATAGGGAAAGCTGTGTAAATCAGCCTCCCTGGCTTCCCCGTGAGAGACCTCTTCCCTTTTCTACCCACCGTCTCCCTAGGCACATTTTGGTCTTCACTACTGGACCATTACTTGGAATATTAGCTTCTCAAAATATGACATGCAAGTTCACCAACTCCTTTCACTCCTCTCACTTTAAAATTGAGTCTCCAAATTATTCCTGTAAAAATATCTGATCTTTATGACTCCTGGGGGATTTTTTATTTTAATCTAAAACCTTTAGAAACGGTTCAGTTTTGTGGAAATGATGGGGGAATGTCTGCCCTTCGTAGATTTTGTGTTCAAGGGCAAGTCATACTCTGTACTTGCTAACTTTAATTTTCCAAGGGTTATGAGGCTTTAATTTGATTCTTTATCCAATGTGCATAGAATGTTCACTGAAATTTGCATAATACATTTATTGTACAATCACTCTTCACATTGGCTACCTGCTCCTTCAGATGAACATTACTCTTTTTAAAAAGATGTATTAATATAAAAGCAATTGGAATTTGTAATAAAACAGAATTTGGTACATTCCTGATGGACAAACATATAAGATAGAGAGAAGGAGGACATGTGCTTATTCTAAAATAGATCATGATGTGAAAATAACCAAGATTCTGTATTTCCAAATACTCATTTTTGAAGTATAAACAGAAGGATTGTTACCATTGTGAATATAGCGATTTATTATGCGTAGAAAGGAATGCACGTGTTTAGTTTTTCTCAGAATGAATTCAATACAGGTTAGTTAAATTAGGGGGAGCTAGACTTTACACAGACTATAGAGACAGAAAGATATCTGTCACTATGGCCAGGAGCTTTAAATGTACTTGAATTCATTCAATGTCTAGAGCTAACATATAATTTAGGTAGCCTTATTATTACCCTTACATTTAATTTAGTATTCTGTATTCTGTATCTAAGGACTTTTTTTTTAGCCAGGGGTGGAGCTAGAATTTGAACCCATACTTATACAATGGCAATATCTTTGGCTTTCAACTGCATGAAACAATTTTCTTTCAAAAAAATGTGCTCGAGTGGTCTGGAATGCCTTGGGGATTGTTGGAACACTTTGGATGGAACTTTGAGGGATATTTGTTGAAGTGGCGGGCCGGAGGTTGGATGATCTGACTTTTAAGACTCTCATTCTTTCTGCATTTTAATGAGACTAGGTATGTGCTATCTCGTTTTGAGGAGTAACTTGTTGCAAGTCAAGCATCTAATAGTTTAATATTAATATAAATCTTCTGGCCATTTGACCCAAATGAAGAGCCTGACTCAGTAGCTCTCTGGTGTCTGTGAAATTTTGGGTTTCTAAGAAGCTTTGTGGAAATGGCAGAACTGCAGATCTATACATCCACAAGGCAGAAGACCTATCCAATGATACCATTCTGTTTTCTTCTTGCAGAGCTGCTTTGCAAGTCTTGTAGCCCTTCACCCTCATCAGAACAACTGTACTTAAGTATCATAAACTAAATTGTTCCCATTGCCCCCCTATGATCCTGAAATACCTTTGTTTATGCAATGAGGATACTTCCTAGAAGACATTTTGAGCTCTAAGTCATGGATTTTCAGCTAATTAAGGAACACAGAGAACTGGTAATATTAGTAACATTGAGATTTACAAATTATAGTAGACTTTCCTTGGGGAAAGCACATCTTTAAAAAAAATCATGTTCGAATTATAAGTAAATATGTACTCCTAGTACAAAGGCATGGCTGTTCAGATTCTTGATACCATTTTTGCATCATAGAAAAAAATTTTTTTTCAGAAAGTCCTGATGTTTCCAGAATCCCTCTAAGGTGGAACCAACTTAATGAAAATGAGAGGGAAAATGGCTTTGAATCCCAGAATTTCATGAGACAGGGATTTGAATTTGATTTTACTGTCCTGATACATTTGGTCTCTTCCTCTTAAAATCCTGTATTTGAAACAACTTTGAGTGAAACAGAAAGTTGAACTGTCTTAAGACAATGAAGCTCTAAAACGTGTTGCCTATTTCTGTCTTATTAATTTTACTAAGTCATTCATCCTTATAGAGAATAATCATTTTTGAAACCTAAAAAATTTGGATAAGGCATTCTATAAAGCTTAGGAATCTTTAACAGTTAAGCAGCTGGACTGCAGAAAAATCCTTGATTGACAGGATTATCAAGATCCATATTTATCGATCAGAAAAGGCAGCCATTTTTGCTATTGAGAGAAAAATCAGATAAATCTGTGTTCAAAATATGATATGATTTGGTCACAAGAAAAGAGGAAAATAATGAGCCATTTCTTGTTGGGTAATGGCATCATAATCAAATTCTTTTTCTATTGGTTGAAACTTTCTATTATAAAATTTTCCAACTTTTAAAATTGGGAGGAAATAGCCATTATATATTTTTAGTCAAACAATGGACAATTGGAGAACCATTTAGAAAGCCCTAATTACAAATATTACTCATTTTATGCTATTTGGCAGAACAGATTAAATTTTATTAATCTATAAATCTGTGGCAGTTTCTAATACATAAAATGATAGATGTCCAAGAATTTATTCTAGTTGCTGTCCTAAGTGGGGCCGTCAGGAATCATTGGTAAGTTTTCAAGGAAGTTGAACAAATGCCCCATGGCCTTGGTGAAAAGAAATTTCTCTTTAGTGAAGATTATTTTGTTTGCCTTGGTTTGATTGCTATTCTTGTTGCTTTTTAATATGTATATGTGATACTCTCAATTGCTTATACATATGCTGAAATTCTTTTTAGAGAGTACAATACAATGTTAGAAATGTGTTTAGTATGTCAGGTAAGATGGAGAAGTAATTTGAGGTCCATTCAGATGTAAAAACGCTATGTCTCAGAGTGATAGAGACAGTACAGATGGAAATTTTATTATGATTGTTTTAAATTATATATGGGAGGCTGAGAGAGAGAAAAGACAGGTACACAGAGTCAGAAAAAAGAGCTGCTATCTACTCCTTTATGCCTCAGCTATGCAACAGCTGGGGTTGGGAAAAAGCCAACGCTTGGATCCCAGGAACTCACTCCTTTTTGCAGACATGGCTGGCAAGGACCTAGCTATTGGACCCGTCACTGGCTGAGGGGATATAAGCGTAACGAAAGCTTACGTTCTTTTTAATAATTATGTCCTGTGTGTAGGAATTATTTCCTTTTCCTTTCTAGAATGAGTTACCTAACAAACCTGTCTAGATGACTGCCTTATTTTGTGGCCATGTTTCAAATGTAGAAGGAGGGGACATTTCCCTGATGCAGATGAGTGGGTAGGAATGAGCGCCAACATCATCTTGAACATATTTGTTGAGGCCACTGAGAGTGAACGTGGAAGAAACTACCTAACAGGGTGAAAGTTTGCCCGCCAGTTGATGTTCATACACTGAAGCTGAAGGAGTAATGTGTATCTATACCCACCTGTAAGGCCAGAGCAACCAGAAGCAGGCAAGAATAGAACCAAGAATGAAATCTTAGTTGGCTTGCCTACGCTACTATGAACTGGGGATTGTAGAGCTTAACTAAAGTGTTCAGTTACAGATTACTTCCATCATACTAACTCAATGGATTTATTTTATCAATACCCTGGGTTTGTTCCTACAGTTATCACTACACTCTTAGACCTCTTGCTGTTTTGATGGCATAGTCACATAGGACCAGCAATTCACACAATACATATATTTTATTTGTATCCTTAAACACTGTTTGTTAGCAGGAGGAAACTTTGCTAGATGGTTCATGGAGGTTAATCGGCACATTTACAGTCAAGCCAACTGCTCCTTTAATCTCCTCAATTTTATGATAAAATAATGGCTTGACCAGATGAAGACTTGCACAAACCAGCAAGTTTCTTTAATCTCAGTAAAGGATAGTGATCGCACTAAGCCCATAAATAATGATCCGTATCCTAATCTTGACTTTATTCAGTATAAAAGAAGCCATTTTTTTTTCTTTCAAAAATCAGTTGAACAGGGTGAGGAGAGAAGAGAGTCTGGGGATTTGAATTTGTGTTTAGCTTAATAAGACGTTGTGCAACATAAATGGAATGAGAAAGTGTCCCATTTCCAAATGGCATAGTACTAAGTACTTTCCTTCTTAAATTTGCCTGTCTTCATAATTGTTTTTATTCCACTGGGAGATGCTATGTGGGACCTAATTTCTTCCTCCCCACCCTTCCATCCTCACTTTTGAAATTTGTGAATAAAATGTAGTTAGCTTGCCACCTCCTGGAAGAAATGGTCGCCCTTTTAGGATGCTGGCACTTTATTTCACTCATTTACATAGAAGTGATTCCTTTGTGTATTTTGTGTTTCACTTAATTTCAATTATATAGACAAATTAAAAGAGAAGAGCTACCATAATATATATACAAATTTGAGTACTTCAAAGAGTTTGTAGAGAGGGAATGATAGAAGAATGACATTTTTTTTTGGTACAAATAGTTAACTTTGTTGCAAAAGTATTGAAATCCATATATACATACATATATACATACATTTAGAATGTGAATACTTTCACATCATGGCACATTTTTTTGTGGGAACCTAGCTGAGATTTTCAGCTATGTGGAACAATCATACTTTAAAAGAAGACATACATTAAATCGTTTGAAATTAGTTTCATTATGTGAAAACAGTTGTGAGTATGTGCATTTTGTATAAGCCCACCCATCTTAACCCCATGTGTGTAAGAAGACACATAACAGTATTTAATCTTTTTAGCGACTTTACTAGATCATAAATCTTTTGGCAAAAAATGGCCATGTTAGAGTCATCTTGTTTTCTTTAGAGCATCTAGCACTCTATCTTCCTTGAATATATTAGAAACCTAGTAAATTTAATAAGAGGAATAGGTCAGACTCAACATGGTACAAGAAGCAGACAAATCCTATTCCAAAAGCTAATACTTTGTTTTAGTATTTCTGTTGGTAGAATATCAGATTGTTTGGGCAACTAAGCTGTATATCAGGGAAATATAGTGAAATAACCTGTGTGTCTACCATCTCATGGTGCTGCTACCTAAATTCTTGGTTCTATTTGCAAAGTCTCAGAGGCCACAGCCTTTTGCTCAACAAGTTCATACGCTGTTGGCTTACTATATAAATAGTTGAAACCTGTATTTGTAGGATGTTTAAAGGTGATTTTAGAGGATTTAGAATTTTGCTCAAGATAAGCAACGCTATCTCTGACTTAAGCATTCTAATGAGATTTGTGTTTTGCTTTTATTTTTCACAAATGTCAGTTAGGGCACATGGCTGCTGTATTTGTGCCTCTGCAACACCCTGCTTCCCTCTAATGATGTATCGCAAAAAGCCACTGCAAAAGAAGACGCTGAAGAAATAACCAGGTCTTCTTCGTGGTTTGTTTTCATGAGTAGAAAAGCTGTTGTGCAGCTCTCAGCCCTTCTTTGATCACGTAACACAGGAGACTTGAAAATTCTATAATAAGGGAAGACAGCTAGCAATCACTTAATAGTATAAGGATACACGAGACATCCAGAAGCATGCAGGTAGCACCATTCCAGGCGACACCTGGCAGCCTGTGCCCTTCTTCTTGCTTCACGCAGACCCGCTGTTACCCTCTGACCCCCCAATCTGACCGCTCTGAGCAGAGGCAGCATCCACAGAGAAAGGCTCCACCTAAATGGAAGCGGAAGAAAAGTGACTCTAGGGCGATTCTTAAACATCTTTGCTGGTTACAGTTGAGCAGAATTTCAGTTGCACATATAATTCCCAGCCAAGGAGTTTTGAAATCACATTTGACTCACAGCTGGATGGTCTTTGAAAGAAGTTGGGTGTTACACCAAGCCATCTGTGCTTCAAGTGGGCTTTTGTGTCAGTCATTCTGAAGAGGAAGGATAATACAAATGTTGTGAAATTTAGTGTGCAGTTAGACTCCGAGAGCAAGTGTTCCTGGGGTGATGACAGACACCACTGCAAATCTGGGGCAGGGGTTCTGCTTTTACCTTCCCCCTCCCCAAGTGCGTGCACACACAACAGCACACACACACACCCCAATCCAATCCCAAATTTCAGAAACAAGCGATCCATTTGAGGAGACCACAGTCATGAGGAAACATAAAATCAACTGCTGATACTGAGAGACATTTTGCGAGATCCCAAATGAATTAGAAGAATGTAGAAGAATGCAATGGCACAGAGCTCAAGGAAGAAGGTGGCCTGCAAAAACAAACAAACAAACAAACAAAGGAAAAAAGATTAATAACCCCTGGTAATGTTGTTACTCATAGAATTCTGTAGTTTTTCATATCTGTTTTTTAATATCTCTGTATGAGATAAAGTATAACACATGCATTTTCTATGAAGTCATCATGCTTGTCATGCAACAAGAACTAGAAAGCTTTGAATTAACACACAAGGCTTAAAGCATTCCAGGAAAGCATTGATTATCCCTGCCAATGGAACTAGTGCATTTGGTGAATGACCTAATTATCACAGAGTCGGTTCTTTGTTCACTGCTCCACTTCCTGCTGATTGCAGAACTGCTGGCCCTCTCCTCCTGACAAGGCAAAAAAAAAAAAAAAAAAAAAAGGACAAGGGGTGTGTGGGGTAAACAGTGACATTCAGTTTTAATTCATTTGAACCTGCTGCCAAGCTGAATTCTGTAATTGAGAGAGTGGCTGGGTGGGCTTGGAGCCACTTGGGCTGGAGTTGTGATGGTGAGCATTCTGCAGGGTTTTGTTGAGGGTGTTAGCAGTTACCATAAAACATGATTAGCTGGAACTGAACTAATCTCTCTGCCCTTCCCCTCAACAGATGTAGGTACAGAGGCTCCTGCCCTCAGTCTTGATTATTTATCATTAAGGAAAGCAAATTGAAACCAAATTGAAGTTGCCTTAGTCTTCAGGAAATGCACCATTATTCTTTGGAGGCAACCTTATATTTCATTTTCTTTTCTTCTGATTGTGATGTAGTGTATGCTGTCACGTAGAACTCAGGACTGCAATGTTTATTTCTTGGTGGGGAATATTTTTCAGGGGAGTCTCAACCAGCTTTCCTCTGGAGTTTCGTTTTAATGAACACAAGTGAATTTTAGGAAAATAATTTGGTGAAATACTTCAGACTTGATAGCTCATCCCTTATTTCTAATTGTGTTTGTGAAGTCCTTGCCCCCATTGGCTCTGAGCCATGGTCACAGATGTTTTGTATAAAGGCTTCACTCTTTCTCCTTCCCCAGGCTCTTTAGAAGTTTGCTTTTCTCCAAGCACAGCCTTAATTCCCCCAGTATGCAAAGAAACCTCAGGGTGCGTCCTGCTCTCACAGATCTCTTGTGTTTGGATTGGAGTTCAGCCCTGGAGGCCAGTGTCCTGATGTTGTAATATCCTGATGTACGTGGAGGTGGAAGCTACAGGGAAGAATTCAGAGTGGAAACAAGGGTGAGAGCCCTCTAGCAAGGAAATCCTCTTCTTTACCAAGCCGAACCAGGTCCTTTTGGCATTTGCTTTTATTCTTGGTAGTCCGAAGGTATCAACAAACATTTTTGTCAGTGATTTTCCCACTGACATCTCATAAAGCCTCTTTTAAGAATGCTTTTATCTAAGTCTGACAAGTATTTGTTGAGCCTAGGCTCCATGTTACCATCGTATTCTATAATTATATTCCATAATCTCCCATTCCCTTTTTCCAGAAGTGTTATATAGATTATCCCCTTGCCCTTCTTAAACTTTCATCTCTTGTTTTCTAGCTAATTTTTACTCAACATTTAAAAATGCAAAGTTAAAAATAAGAAGATTAGGCAGTCCATAGATATTGTTGAAGAACTTAAGGAAATAGCCTGGCTTTACACTGGTAGACATGTATGTTGGGGAGATAGACATGCATGTTGGGCACATGTGCTTACATGTGCGTGCACACACAGAGGCATATCGACATAGTAATTTATGCCTTAATGTAAACAGAGACAGCTCTTTTGACCTAATAGCCCTGCCAAACCCATCTCAAGTTTCTTTCTCCACCACCAGTGCTTTGCTGAGAACTGTAAACCCCTCTCTTTAAATTCCTTTTCCTTCTCTTGCTTTCCATCCACTCACACAGGTTTCAATGCCTGCTGCTTGCCTGAAGCAAGTCGGGTTTATACTATTTATGTTCCTAAACACCCTGGTCACTTACACTGTCCTTGCTCACAATGTCATTGAAGGAGGTTTCTCTGGCTTGGGCCCCATCCTGCTCTGGGATGTGAGTCTTGTAAGGAGAAAGGCCTTTTAGTGGCGAAGAAGGGGCAGGAGAAAGGACTCAGTTCTGCCCCGTTGATTAGAAATACGAAAGAAGCTTTGTGGGTTAGGTAGGGAAGAGCTGGTGTGCAGAGGAATAAGCAAGACAAGTTCTGATAGGAGAGGTGTGGCCGCCGTCATCCAGAGCAGTTCCAGTGTTGAGCAGTATTCCCGAGAACGCAGGACTTGGAAGGTGCAATCCAGGATCGGCAGTAGCACTGACACAGTGGGTTTCTTCTTGTTTCTTGGAATAGCTTTATTCCTTGGTTCCACACCCTCTCCTCTTTCCATGGCCTCTTTTCCGTCCCCAATTCCAACTTCAGCTTTGTTGGGTATCTCATTTTCTTACCTGACACTGACATGCAGAAAGTGATCAAGTTGCTTATCTGGGTCCCAATGTTTTCACACTTAATCTGGGTGTATTGTCTATTTCAAGCTCTGTAAATAACATCTTTATTTTGTTGCCCTCTGAACTTGCATTTTTAATTCCATCCCCTTTTCTGATCATCAGTCTGGTATATCCAAATGCCACCTGATATTCTATAATCAGTGCTTTAATCTGTCCCCTCTTTCCTGTTGGATCCTCCTTCAGTCTCCTCATTTCTCAACCAATGGCTTGTGGAAAAAAATACACATGTATAATGCAGTAATCCCTGTGACTTAAATCTTCCTTAACCCATAACCTACTTAACCCATCACCAGATCCTGTGAACTCCATTTCCAAAATGTAACTCAAAACATTCACCTCATGTGCTCCATCCTGTATCCAGCTGCCTTTTCTCTGGACTCTAGCAGTAGCCTATGAGTCGCCTCACTTTGCTGACCACCTCCGTTCACAGTGAACTTAAATAATAATGTGGAGGCTTCTTCAAATGTATTGCTTCTTTAGTTAGTTAGTTAACCCAAAGGCAGGGGCATGAGAGAGAGAGAGAGAGATGGAAAGAGAGAGAATGGGTCTTCTATCTGCTGGTTTGTTCTTTAAATGGCCACAATAGTTGGGGCTGTGCCAAACCAAAGCCAGGACCTTATTACTCCACCCTAGTCTTCCACATGGGTTGCAGGGTCCCAAATGTGTGAGTTGTCTTCCCTTAACTCTGAAATTCAAACTGGAACTGTGATATGAGATGCCTGTGCCAGCTCTATGCTGCAATGTCAGTCCTATCATAGATTTGTTTGTATTATTATTATTTAGTGTCTCAATTCAAATTTCTATTACATAATGGGAGCTAGTATTATTTTTCCATCAGTTTACATTGTTCTTGACACTTGAGAGTGAACATATGAATCTGTGAATGAAGAAGAGAGGTTGGCTAATTTATGAGGTGGGAGGTAATGGCTGTCCAAACTCCATTTGCAAAGTTCAACTCAGAACTCAACCACTCCATTTACTAGATGTGCTAACTGAACGCAGCATTACTTTTTGTTTCCTGTCCGATTTTCAACATCCTATGAATTGTTTTCTTCTTTTTCTTTTAAATATTTTTTAAAGATGTGTGCTATTTATTGAAAGAGAGTGAGAGAGACCTTCTGTCGAGTGATTCATTCCCCAAATGGCTACAATGAACTGAGTTTAGTCAGCAGAAGCCAGGATCTGGGAGCTTCATCTGAACTCCAATGTAGGTGTCAGGGACCATGGCACTTTTGATTATCTTGTGTGTCTGATAGTTTATTGGAAAGAACATTTGCAGACTTGATGTCGGCCTCTGAATATACCATTGGAATTGCTTCTAATGTTAAGACAGCTGTGTGTTACCATAACCGAGCCTCAGTTTTTCCAGTGTGGTGTCAGGGCACATATGGGCATGAAGGCAGCCATACACAAAGCTGTTACTTCACGAGGTGACAATGCATGGCATTCAGCACATGGGCAATAGTGTCCAAATTCTAGTTTTGTGGGGCTGGTGTGTTGGCTCAGCAGGCCTCTACCTGCATGCACTGGCATTTGATATGAGTGCCAGTTCACGTCCTGGTTGCTTCATTTCCCATCCAGTTCTCTGGATAGGGCCTGAGACAGCAGTGAAGGATGGATTAAAACCTTGGGATCTTGTACCCATAAAGGGAGACCAGGAAGAAACCCCTAACTCCTGGCTTTGG
The DNA here is from genome assembly GCF_030435755.1 of Ochotona princeps. Classification (NCBI taxonomy): domain Eukaryota; kingdom Metazoa; phylum Chordata; class Mammalia; order Lagomorpha; family Ochotonidae; genus Ochotona; species Ochotona princeps. Next base: position 14,336,881 of record NC_080861.1, read on the forward strand.
ATCAGCTCAACTTGGCTGGCCCTTTGTGGAGTGAACCAGTGGATAGAGGGTCTTTTCCTCTATCTCTTGGTCTCTGTAAATCTGTACCAATAAAAATGAGTAAATCTTTGAAACATAAATTTTACTTTTACTTTCCTTTTCCCACTTTTGTACTTCTTGACTTTTTCAAGTTCTTAAAGCTTGTTGTTTCCCTTACTTTTCTTCGTGGGTGATAATAGTCCTATCATCAAAATAGTTTGTGGTAAGATAAGAATGAGCAGTACTCTATAGAACAGACTTCCTTCAGGATTAGAGACGCAAACTTCACAGCTTCCCTGCCCGGCTTTTTAAGAGCGTTTTATGGTACACTGCTGTGTAACAAGTTCATTTTAGAATAACATGCTGTGTGAGAGAAAAAGAAGACGGGGTTTAAGAAGAGAAAATTAAAAAGTTAATTAAAAGATGCAAGTTGGTAATTGAATTCTCATGCACTCTCCTTTGGTTATCTAGTTGGGGGGCACAGTGCATGGTTAGTGGGTTTGTGCCAATGACTGTCCCCAGAAACCACCAGGAGACACCTGTGGGCTTACAGAGCAGATTCTTTCCGACAAGACAAGTTGGAGGACACACAAGGTGGGCTTACTAGGATGCCCACCCAACCTACCCTCATACTCTTGAACCTTTTTTGAAATACTCTTGGCAGTTGGCCTTGCTGTTAGGTTAAACCTTAGGCTAATATTAAGAAGATTAAGGGCATGCAAAATATTCTTTTCTTTAGCTTTGTCTCACTGCCTACTTCTTTGTCACATCTAAATACCAGTCTACTTTTAAAAGTTTATAGAAGCTGGAGTTTAAAAATGCATTTATTCTGATGCAAAATCACACGTGGTTTATGCCTAAGAAGAGTCTCCAAAGAGTTGGATGGAAATGCACAAATATCACTATTTGTACCAAAATAAACTTCATTTTTAAGATTTATGATTCATTTTAATTTGAAAGGGCAGAACTACAGAGAGAGAGAGGAGGGTCACATACACACTGACAAAGAAGAGAGAGAGGGCAAGAGAGAATCTCCCAGTCACTCATTCACTCCCCAAATGAATATAATGGCTGGGGCTGGGCCAGGTAGAAGCCAGGAACCAGGACCTTCTTCAGAGTCTCCCGAGTGATGCTCTACCCTAGTACTTTAGCCATCATCTGCTGCTTTCCCAGCCCATTAGTGGAGAGCTGGACTGGAGATGGTGCAGAGGAGATGGAACACAAACCGGTGCTTCTATGGGATGCCGGAGTTGCAGATACAGACTTAATCTACTATACCACTGCGCCAGTGCTAAACTTATCCTTTATTTAAAGCTTTCACATTTTAAAAATAATATCCCTGTCATATACACACTTCCAAACATGCAATCATAACAATAGGCAACTCGTATGACTCTTTCAGATTGCGCAGCAGTAACAAATAAGTTGGGCATTTGTTTCTTGTTTTAAAAAGAGCTTGAGGGCCCAGCACTGTGGCCTAGCAGCTACAGTCCTAGCTTTGAAGGTGCCAGGATCCCATATGGGCACTGGTTCTAATCCCGGCAACCCCACTTTCCATACAGCTCTCTGCTTGTAGCGTGGGAAAGCAGTTGAGGACAGCCCAAAGCCTTGGGACTCTGCACCTGCATGGGAGACCTGGAAGAACTGCTGGCTGCTGGCTTCGGATTGGCACAGCACCAGCTGTTGTGGTCACCTGGGCAGTGAATCATTGGACGGAAGATATTTCTCTCTGTCTCTCCTCCTATCTCTCTCTCTCTCTCTCTCTCTCTCTCTCTATATATATATATATATATATATATATATAAAACTTTGCAATAAAAATATATAAATCTTTAAAAAGAGCTTGAATATTTATCTCTGCAATCATTCTTAACTGAAGATAAATTAAGAGTCCAAGAAAATTATTTGAGCTTCAAATTGAGAGGCACAAGATGTTGTAAAGGACTGTGATTTTAGTAATCAAATGGAACTGGATTTGGGCCCAGCATGATAACCTAATGGCTAAATCCTCACCTTGCATCTGCTGTGATCCCAGATGGGTACCAGTTCGTGTTCAAGCTGCTCCACTTCTCATCCAGCTCCCTGCTGTGGCCTGGGAAAGCAGTCCAGGATGGCCCAAAGCCTTGGGACGCTGCACGTGCATGGAAGACCTGAAACAAGCTCCTGGTTCCTGGCTTCTGATCAGCTCAGCTCAGGCCATTGTGGCTAATTGGAGAGTGACCCAGTGGATGGAGGATCTTTCTTTCTGCATCTTCCTTTTCTTTGAATATCTGCCTTTCCAATTACAAAAAATAGAATAAATCCAAATGGAACTAGATTTAAAGCCTTGCTTTATTTCAGAATCAGTATTTGCCCAGACAGTTAATGCATATTGATTAAATGTCTATTGTGTATCAGGTTCTGTGATAATTATTAGGTTTTTATTCTGATTTTTATTTATACACATTTCTTAGTTTCTGAGAATTTATTTTAGGGAGACCTTTTTTTTTTTCTACTTTCAAGCAGTTGTTCTGTGGGCTCTTACAGCAAATCCAAGGAAGAAAGAACATAGCTGAACAATGAATACATAGCATGACTATTCACCAGCTTGCTTCAAATTAGGACTCTGGCAATAGGCTTGATTTACAAAGCATCCTCCACTGAAGATAGGCTACTGCTTTGTAGCTGGACATGGGGTGGTTTCTTTCCCAAGGTACCATCAAGTACTAATTTGAGGGCCTTTGTGTTCAGCCAGGGTCATGCATTTGATGAAATGAGCATACGTGTTACCGCAGACCTGTAGTCACTCATAGGATAAAGGCACAATTATCTGTGAGTTCTGTTAACAGGTTTTCTCTTTTCACAGGTTATGGTTTTGTAGATTTTGACAGTCCCGCCGCTGCACAGAAGGCAGTTGCATCTCTCAAGGCAAATGGAGTGCAGGCACAGATGGCCAAGGTAAGATCAATGTTTACATTGTGTATGTGGTCAAATACGTCCTCTTGGTGGTAAGTTGTCTCAGAAGCTGGAACTGCAAGTGTTTGGCTTCAATTTGCCTTTTTAGAGAATATAGACCTCGTGATAGGTTTGGTTTGGAAGAACCTAGCTGATCTTGTATCTTTGTGTGTGTTTACAGATGTGCTCTTCTGTTGTTATAGCTTCATTAGCGACTTCTGAACCCTTGAGATGCTCAGTTGTGTGTGAGACTGGGGATACAGTATCTGCCTGATAAACTCTGTGTTTACACTGTGGCTCATCCCCTCCTGGGCAGAGTTGCTTGTTGAATGGCGGTGTTCTCTGTACCGTGTAGGGAAGTTAGCTAGGGATGGTGTGCGTCGTCCTCTGTATCTCTGGAATCTCACGTTGGTCCTTATACATCGTGTTTTCCTAGATAATTCATTCCTGGGTAGTCTCAATTTTCATTAAGCATTTACTGCTATGTAAAGTAAGTAGTCTGGAATCTTTCTTTCTGAAAGAATAATGCATTTTGCTGGCTAAGACAGGAAATAACATCATTTATACTAACTTTATGTCCTGATTGTGGTAGTAGCTACAATGTCTGCCTAGTTTGAATAACATAGAGCTATAGAAGCAGATTGTACTAATGGCAATTTCTGGATTTTCACATAGTCCTATAATTGTTTAAGAGGTAAATTTTGGGGAAACTATTGTGATTTCTCTGAGATATTTTGCATTCTGGAAATCTGTAACTGTTTTCAAAGTTTAAAAAGTGAAGAGTAACATCACATGTAGATGATTGATAGATATTTGCTTTAAATGATCATTTTTCATTTGTGCTCAAGTGGTCTAAGTACTTTAAAGATCTCCTGTGTTACAGACATTTGGACAGTTAGCCAGCATGTCATGTTGAGTCTGTCTTTCAGCCTGGTTTTCTCCCGGTCGATCTTCCTTTCAGATAAACAAATACATAAAATAGCTGTGATAAAAAGATGGCATAATCAAATTTCAGGTCATGTTGATTCTGTTCTGATTGTTACACCCTGTGATACCATTTTCCAACTTAAACTCAGATCACTAGAGGTGAGATATCTGCTTCCCTGCATCTGCAGTCATCTTCCAACAAACTGATACAGTCCAGAGCTGCTAACCTTTCGCGAGTCATTTTCCATGTAGATTACTTTGGTGGACTCATTGTCCTTTATGACACATTAGCTGTTATTTGATGCGGTACAAATTAGAATTTGAATTCTTTCAGCTGTGTAATGTATTCCTCATCAGAATTATGCCTGGAAGCTTTGGCTTTGGTCACAAACCAAGGTTTATCAAATTAATATCCCTAATTAGTAAGAACATTGAATACATGTCTTAGTGTAAAGGTTACTTGTGAAAGTAGTTAAATGACAGCTTCAATCACAATGTCTCACAGACAGGAAACGAATGAGAAAACATAGTTGTCAGGTTTATGCACAGTAGAGTGCTTTAGCTGAAATAGAAAACAACACCCTCAGAGAGGACATCACGGATTCTTCCTGTGGTTTCTGGGCATTGTGAATCTTAAAGAATCTTTGTTTCCCCCACCTTTCTGTCTTTCTTACAAACAAGCACATGGACACGCACACACACACACACACACACACACACACACACACAACTCCATCACTGGCATCCCACCTCGTCAGAAGACTATCCAAAGTGAAATACTTTAAACAACTCCTACAGTGATTTTTCGCTGCAGTCAGCATTTGGCCCATGACCAAGGTACACAGTCAGGAGATTTCAATGGTAAGGTTGAAGGTAACTTTTCAGTGTTATTCAGAGCTTAGCTTCTCAGTTATGTTATCAGGTAAATAAGTTCTTGTTCCCCTTTGCTCTGCAAGTTTTCATCTGGAGCTTGAGATTCACATCTTCCTACTGGAAAACTTTCAGCAATATAGCACTCTATAATTTAACTACCCAGAAGCAAATAAATAGCCTCCGTTTGGCAAAGAAATGAAACAAGAGCAACCACCTGTATTAGCAGATTTCTCACTGAGCTATTGGATTCCACGGCATTTTTCCCTTTGTCCTGGTGATAACTATTATTTATTATCATATAAATCTGCAGTCTGCAGGGTATGTGAAACCCTGCACTGTATTTTTTTTTTTTTTTGCTATTTAAGTGTCCGCTGAATCTCCTTTGTGCATCCTTGCTGTTGTCAATATCCTACTTAAAATGTGACAACTAAGGTGTCACATTTTAAAGACCCCAGGATTTCAAAATAACATGCTACCAAAAAAGAAAAAAAAATCTAAGTTCCCAGCGCCAATGTGCGGATAATCTGAAAGTCCCTGTATAAATGCCATTATTAAACTAACTAATCTAAATGTATACATAAGAAAAATTTTAGCTGGAAGTGATCATTGACTAATAGCTGATAAATATTGATATGCACTAACATTTTCTGTGCACTTGCATTTCAGACAAAAAGGCATTTTTTTAAGATCAAAGGATACACCTATATAAGCTGAGCAGGTTTAGAATATTCCAGTAATGCAGTATGCTTGAAAACATGGGTTTGGAGGACTATCAACTTGGCTTGAATCCTATACCACTGTGCTGAGTGACCTTGCCGAGGTTATCTGAATATCTCTGAGTGTGTCCAACAATGACACAGTACTTTGTCTATAGGAGTTCTATGAGGCTGACACAAAATACGCAAGTAATTTTTAAAAATACTTAAGTTAGTAATAACAGTTTAGTAAACGTGAATTGCTTAAACACTTGATATTTTTACTTTGAATTTAATTTGCTCTTAAGCCTCCAATAATTCAAATATATACTTTCGGTCTTGTGTTATTGCTAAGTATTTTCATAAAAGATATAATAAATAGCTTCTGTCGTCCAGACTTCTCTTGGCTACTTTATGCCAGACCTGGTACCAGGGAAGAAGAATACAATGAAAGAAAATCTCTTTCGTATTCTGAATTTTAAACATTTATTTTAACTTCCAGAATGCTATCGCTGTAGACTAAGAGATTTGGCTATCATGTATGAGCCAACCTAATGCACATGAAAGAAGGCTATTGACAAATGAATCCGTGTCTTCATAAACATAATATGACTGGAGTCAAGAAATTCTCACCAACATTAGCTACCTCACAGATGTTTCCTATGGGTGTTTCCTACAGGTGTACCACACAGGTGTTTCTTGCATTCCTGGAGGGACATGGACAGGCAGTAAGGAGCAAAGGCTTTGGAGCGCCATTGAAGGTCAATGCTCCATTGCCATCCTTTGATTCTGGCATTCATCCCACAATTAATATGATGTCTTCCAATATTGCAGCTTTCGTTTCTACAAGGAGCATTAGGGCTGATTTTGTCTTTTTAAATTTTTTTTCCCAGAAAACCATCTCAGCTACTTTTGTTAACACATCAAAGGTGAAATTGGCTTATGTGGTTCATTTCGTAGCTGTGAGAGAGTCTGGGTGATGAATAGCTTAGCTTCTCTGTGTTTGCTGTCAAGAAAAAGGATAAAGTTTATCCCTTTAGTTGTCCAACATTCACGACACCATTATGCCCACACATATGTGAAAGGTGGAAGATTTATGTGTTCTGAAAGGACGCCAGAGTACGTCCACACATCTATTTTGGTGGTATGCAGTAGTTCCTTTCCCAAGACAGCCCATCACAAAGTCTTACCCAGTTATCACAACTGTTGGTGCCATCATCTCAAAAAGGTCAGTGGTTGCTCTTCAGAGTGCAGCGACTCATGACGTGGAACCCCCATGATAAAAAACCAAAACAGAAGCATGATCATCTGTGCAGCTAGAGGAAAATACCTCTTATGAAACTGGATGATAAGGATGAACCACTGATATATAGTCCGTATCAAATCATGCCAGTAGGCATAGAATCCTTGCTTTGTCACGTGCATTGAGTTTCTTGATTGCTTAGTCACATTACTCTGGATTTTGCAATCCAGGGGCTCTACTTACCTATTATTTCCGATGGCCACATGGAGTCTCTGTGGCAGAGATACTCAGATCTGGACGTTGACTTTTTTGCTGCATGTAAGTTTGGAAACTGCGGAAAGGCTTTAGCTATTAAACCATCACCAATTACTAGCAGATGAGCCTTACATTATTTCAAGACTCACAGTTCTCCTTTTTTTGCTGTCAATTCTAAAGGGCTGTAGAGAGATACTCATTCTTCTTGGAATCTAAGTAAGGATTCCTGAGGTCTACCACTCAAGTTCTCAGAGGTGATTCACTGCTCTGTGAAATGTGTTGAATAAATCAAAATTAAGCCATCACTAAAAGGACCACTGTCCCAGAGAATGTCAGATAGGGGTAACAGAAAAGCTTATCATTGCATAGAACTGAATTAGAACCAGGGCATAAGACCCATAAATCAGGGACCTTGATAAGAAGTTATCTAAGGGGGAGAAAAGCAAATGGAGTTGATTTTTCACTTGCCACAGAAAGAGATGGAGTCAAAAATCAATGAATAAAAGGAAGCAGATAAATGTGTGTTTGCATTTGTGCACAATTAATTTACAAAATACAATATATCACTGGGGACCTACCAGCCATATTTAAGAATTTTAATTATGGCAGGACTTACTTTATAGAATATACTTGATTCTTTCTTAACAAAAGCATAAACATTAGCCTCATGATGTAATTTGTCAACTGAAGCTACCTAGTCAAAGTGATAGGACTTGTATTTTACCACTTCTACGAAGAGCAAAATAAGCAAGCTATTTGATGTCCATGACCAACAGAGTACTAAAATGAAGTACAGCTTTTAGTGAACTAGAAAAACACAGAGACTCTCAAGGATTTCCATGTAGGTAGTATATTCCCAAACTCAAAGACAACTCAAAGGTTAATTATGGATGTATTACTTCCTGAGGCAACATTAGAAACTCATCAGTACATTATATAATGCTCAGGAAATTCTGTATGTGGATTCTGATTTCTACAGAATAATGTCTTATTATTATCTTAAAAAAAGATATTTATTGATTTTTATTGAAGAGTCAGATATACAGAGAAGGAGAGATAGAGGAAGATCTTTCGTCTGATGATTCACTCCCCAGATGGTCTCAACAGCTGGAGCTGAGCTGATCCAAAGCCAGGAGCCAGGAGTCAGCTTCTTCAGGGTATCCCATGCAGGAGAATGCAAACGGTTTCCGTATAACTTGAAGCAGGGCATGCTTTTTGTGAACTTAAATTTGGACTTTGGCTGCTATCTATACCTTACATGTTCTACATAATACTAAAAGATATTGTATACACTACCATTACTCCTCTATTTGATTGAAGGCTGTCCATCTTCCAACCCATCATATTGGTCCATTTCTCAGATTGTTCTCAAGAACAAGTCTAAATGAGGCAGTAAATACTGTTTCACCAACATGTAGCATCTTCAAGTCTTGCTGTTTTGTTCTACCAGTACATATAAAGGTATGACAACATGTCATGCACCTCGGCCATGAAATACATTTGAAGTAACTGCTTGAAAGAACAGCAGTTCAAAGTTGCTCTTAACATAGTTCCTTAGTTTTGGTTGACATCATGAAAACTGCTCATTCTCATTTCCTAAAATGAATGTTTGTGTCTTGGGTTCCTGTGAGATACATTCCAAACAGGAAAACTCTCATGAAAAGGATTTACGATTATTTTCCTCATGATTAAAATTTCTGACATATTCCGTGAAAGAAATAATGATGTTTGGTCTTTGACACATGTATGAACTATTGGTGAATGTATGCTTTGTGAGTTATGTAAAGTTGGCTCAATTTGTTTTGTGATCTTCATACTGAATGTAAGGATGCAAAACTCAATATTAAAATATTCAGGGCTTATCTTAATAATACTCATTCATAATTTGAAGGTTTTGAAGCAAAATCCTCTAAAGTTAAATATTTTTATTAACCCCATTCATATGATTTGTATATAAAATGCCTGGGAATACTTGTCTATTTTTTTTAAGGACTTTTCCTTGTATTTGTTAGTGAAATAGGAGGTTCTTAATCTTATTGAATTTTCTGCCATGCTAAGTTTGGGCACAAAAATCAACAAAAAAGTTACCCTAGGATCCTAAATTGGGTTCTCTACCAGTTCACTAGAAACTTTCTTACTGCAAACTGCGTATACAATACAATCTCTTCAAACTGAGAAAAATAGAAACACTTTCATCCAAAGTCTTTGAAGGGAACATATCCACAGGCTGATCTCAATCAATAACTCATTTCTTGATGTTCTGCTGAAAAAAACCTAATAATAAGAAGTCTTCATTTCTGGCTTCAATAATGAATTCTCAAACCTGAAAAGAAAAGGTCCTTTCTTTGGTCCTCGTTGTTGGAGATTGAGGTGGTCTAATTAAAGGCATCGCTTTGTAGCTATGTAGATTGTGATCTCACAGAAAATGACCAAGAAATCCATCAAAACAAGAAAAGTTCTAATTGAATGAACTGGCTGTGTTGCATTAAGAAAAGGCGGCTTACATGTGTGCTGAAAATGAGTCTGTTAATACCAAATGCCAAAATTTGATTTATCCATCCAGTCACAGGGAGTGCTGGAGAACTTCGGGCACCCCGCCAAAAGATCAGGTCTTGGATTTTTATGACCTAGAAGGAAATCGAGAATGTGCTTGCCTCTGGCAGATAGAGTGCCTGAACACAGGAGGGAGCAGCATTTTTGCTCTCCTGTTCCCCAGTAAGGTGAGTTATTCTCCTAACGAGTATGCAAGAGAGAATGATCAGCGGGACTATATCATAACCCCTGTGAAAATACAAGAAGAGATGGAAAGGTCCCTGGCTCCAACTCCCAATCAAGCGTAGTTACTTTCAGCATTTCGTTCTGTTCTACCCTCAAGAAAATGATTGGATGAACTGACATATTGAAACTTATGCATTATGCGCATTCTATGAATAGTTATTACACACCCAAATTGGGGAGTCTGCTGACTGTTGATATATGCAACTCAATTCTCTCTCAGTGTTACTGCTGGTTACTCTGTGTCTGCTAAGGAGCAGACAAAGGAGGTGGGGTAAGGGATTATATTTCTGAGCACCTGCTTTAAGAGAGCAAATGTTTTAAGCATATCTATAGTCATTATCTCATGTAATTCTTGCCAGGATTTTATAAGGCAAATATTATTACCTTGATTTTATAGATTAATAAATAGTAGATGTTCCAAATTACTACATTTGTTTAGAGTGAAGTCTGTATCTGAACCAAAACCTGTTTTGAAATCTTTCTTCTTGTAAAAAAAAAATCATAAAGCTGTTAATACTGTTCTCTAACGCTTTCGTTATGTTTGGCTATTGCACTTTTGAAGCAAAGCAGCAAAGTAGACAATATTGTTAATAATTTCATGTCTTTAGAGCCCTTGGTTTACATGGCTGGAAGTTGATGATTTATTTTTCTTTTTCCCTTATTATTATCATTTTCAAATAATATGGTTTTGTAGGTATAGGGATCCCGCCCACATCCTGTTCATCCATCCCTATTCTCCCCTGCCTCCTCACCCTGTTCTTTCCTGTGTGTTGGTTTATAATAGTTTCATCTCTCAAAAATTGTTGTGATTCTAAGCTAGCTTTCCCTGATGCTCACTATCCTAACCAGTGGTCCAGGAGTACATAATCCTTGAGGCCACAAACCATGTTTCAATTTATTCATTCCAACTGTTGGCTTGAAGAGGACTGCGACTACAGGAGGAATTTGGGAGTGGAATTTACTAATGCTTGCATTTTAAAAGCTTTCAAGTATTCCAGTGCACTTGTAAAGCATATACAGTCACAAAATATGAAACCTCTACAGTAAGTTATTGGGAGGGAGAATCTATGAAAAACCTGTGCCTGCTCTGCAAATATTTTGTTGCAAAATATTCTTATATGTTAATTCTCTTTTCCATGAACTTTGTAAAGTACTCTTTCAGATGCTTAAGACAAAGAGAGATCGGGGTGAGCCTTTAGGACAGCATAGGATACTGTGTGGGATGTTCACTTTCTGAATCAGAGGCCTGAGTTCAATTCCAGCTTTTTGTTAACCATGGCCAGAATTTCCTCTGTCATTTCTTTGATGCACTTATAAACTCTGACTTCAAACAGCAATTCTCACCAGGAAACTCGGGATCTGTTGGCCAAATCACTAGGAGTTGGTATTGAGACCTCAGTAAGCATATATGCCCCTGCTCCAGATCTAAGAAGTCCAAATTTAAAGGAAATCTCAACCTCAAAAGAATGTAGACATGCAGAACAATTACAGACTGACTTTCTCCTCTGAAGTTATTATTATTATTTTTTTTTACATTTCTATGAAATGGAATGGAACACACATTGCTGGGTGTGGAAGGCAGAGTCGCAGAGCTGCTTGGTCGATCTTTCAAGTGGCATATCAAGGGCAGAAGACAGGTTTTGTTAACCTAAATCCGTCAGACTTCGCTTAACTAAAATCTGAATAGGACACATATTGCAATATCTGTGATGAAACTAGTCACAGAAAAATACACACGACAAATAACATTATACGTTTTTCTAAGAGGTTGTTGTTTAGCTTAGTGGTTAAGATGCCAGAAAAGATCCGTGTGTTCGCCACTGGAATTTTTGGCTTTGCTTCCAGGCTATCGCTCCAGCCCCTGTCTTCCTGCTTATGCAGAGTCTTGGAGGAAGAGGTGATAAGTAGCCACTTCTGTGCCAGCCACGTGGAAGACATTCTATTTCTCTATTGATTATTGAGCCTGGGAAAATTTGGGGGTATCTGTTGGCCGTTAGAATTTCATCCTCTGACAACCGCCTGTTAAAGGGCTGGTTTGTGTTAGAATGAACTAAACCACCACCTGTAGTGCCTGCGCCCCTTATGGTTACCGGTTTGCATCCTGACAGCACTACTTCCTGTCCAGCTCCCTAATGTTGTACTAGGGAAAGCAACAGAGAATGGCCCTAGTGCTTGAGTCCCTGTACCCCTGTGGGAGAACTGAAAGAAGCTCCTGGCTTCTTTTTTTTGCCCCCTTTGGTAAAATCCCCTAGTGCACAGTGGCCTCAGTTTATTTCTGGCTTGCTTACACATTCCCTCGGCAGGAGTCGAGATTGGACACAAAGTCTGTGTAATATGCAAGATTCCCTCTCAAGCATCACCACCAGTGATGTGGGCTCCTGCTGCCAAAGCCTGTTCTCACATCAGCCTCAGAAGCTGCACAAGTCCTGGTGATATCTGCTCATTGTGGGGTGTGTGTGTGTGTGTGTTGTCCAATGCTTCTCCACAACATCTCTCTTTGTAGATTTTTTTTTTCTCATATTCCTTTCCAATTATCCCCTAGAAGAGTACTTACTCTGCTTTCTTGGAGTTCTATTCCTCTGGTTGAAATCATTTTATCATTTCCCTATTTGGTCATCTTGGGATTCTGCTGCTCTGCTTTCTCTCCAGGGCCAAACTGAAGTATCTGAAAAGGCAATAAATAATAGTCTAACCACATGGATAACTAGTCCGTCACCTATATGGGAAGCCTGTATGGAATTTCTGGCCCTACCTTTGACCTGGATTGTTTTTTGTAGCCATTTGGAAAGTGACTCAATGGATGGGATCTCTCTCTTTCTCTCTCTCTCTCTCTCTCTCTCTCTCTCTCTATATATATATATATATATATATACATACATATATATATAGATAGATAGATAGATATACACACATATATATATCATTCTGACTTTAAAATATGTATATATATATATGTGTGTGTGTGTGTGTGTCTTTTTAAAAGATGAAACAGGAAAAGAGCTGATGCCATCATCCGTTTTGATGAACGTAGTGATTACAGAGAATCCAGATGTATTCCATCTCCTGGGGAGTTTGGGCCAGCCAAAGAACAACTGGCCTAGCCATGGAATGAAAGGAAAGACAGTTGGCATCCATTCAGATCCACTCTGAGCTCCTAAAACCTCCCTCCGCGCTGTGGGGGTGACTCGCTGTGTTTCCCAGGCGTGCTGTGGACCACTGAGCTCCCCAGAGTTTAATGAAGTTTCACCAGGTGCATGGCCCTGTACATGACTATTCTGTTGGCTTTTCTTTCTCACACATTTCCCTTCACTTGAACTTTCTGGCCTTTCCCATATGTATATGACAAAAGAATTACAGATTGAAAGTGTTATTATATCTTAATGAAGGAAATTGCCCACAGACTAATGTCTGAAGTGTTCTTTCTGAGCGATCACAGCTCTCACCTCAGGGTTTGCTGGGCCACAGGAAACCAGCTAATGGCTGATAATGTCCAGGAAATGAGAAACTCGTGCATATGGTGCGCGTTCCAGTCGTGGCAAGCGATTTGTTTAACTGATGGCTGGAATTCTCATAGGGACAGTTAACACAGTGGAATAGTAGGGCATTATTATACAGAGTATGTGCTAATTCTTGTTGTTGCTCGGTTAAAGGGTGTTACCATAATACCTAATACAGTGAGAAATTATATATTCAGAAAGTCAGCATATTGAAGGCACCAACAATTGTGAACTCCAAAACAACCTTTTGTTTCAACATCGCTAGTATCACAGTTTTCTTCTAATATTAGTGTCATCTTTAGGTTTCTGTACAATGACTTATGAATACAGTTTGATTGTGGCGAAGTGTCAATTTGCATAGTGCCTTGCTCTTACTGATAATTTTTGCCAGTGATGACGATGCTTTAAAAACCCACTGCCTGCATGTACCTATAGATGCTCAGAATGCCGTGGTGCACTGAGTGTTCACAAGTTGTCTGATTCAATCTTCCTGCCTTTCCACTCCTATTTCCTTTTCACAGTTGACAGTGATGTGCTTGCAGACGTGTGTCCAAATATTAGTTTGGCAGGGAAACCTTAGTGACACTTTAGTTTAGGACATGCCCCTCTCTTGATTTAGCTTCAGACACCTTTTTTTTTTAATTTACTTTTTAATTTTAGATGGGAAACTATTGAAGTATTGTTGATTTCTCAGTTAAATTATAGCATATTTAAATACAAAGACCATCCTCTTCCGATCCCCATTGTATACATGGTCTTCAGAAAACTCATGGAAGCTTTTCATTATGGGAGAAAATAATCTGGATTTATTTTAAAAGAGGATTTATTTATTTTTATTGGAAAGACAGATATACAGAAAGAAGGAGAGACAGAGAGGAAGATTTTCCATTGCTGGTTCGCTCCCCAAGTGGCCGCAGCAACCTGAGCTGAGCCGCCAACCTGAAACCAAGAGCCAGGAGCTTCTTCCAGGTCTCCCACAAGGATGCAGGTTCACAAGGCTTTGGGATATCCTCTACTGCTTTCCCAAACCACAAGCAGGGAGCTGGATGGGAAGCAAGTACGCTGGGACACAGACCAGTGCCTGTATGGGATCCCAATGCACATGCAAGCAAAGATTTTAGGTACTAAGCTGTTGCTCCGGGTCTTAGATTTTTTTGAAGACAAAATTTAAACTTTTTTGTTATTTTGTTTTCCATGAGCTTTATAATTGTAATCCTAGAATTCAGTGTGTATAGAACAAACAGTAAAACACTGCTCAAGACCACATTAAACTATTACCATAGCAAGGGCCAGCAACGTAAGTGGATAACTATTATATATATATTATAGTAAATAATTATCAAAAGATTTACATGCAGGAACACAGAAGAGATATCATATTTCAGCTGAGATCCTCAAGAATGCTTTCTGGAAAGAAATACCATTTAGACTAAAATCTGCAGAGTGACTTAAGGCATCAGTGTGCCCTGTAATGGCTAGAAATATTTGGGGTGATCACTACTGGATCAAAAGATGTGGGTGGAGGCCAAAAATGCTTCTAAACATGTCCCAGGGCAGGACACAGCTCCCCGCCCAAGCAATGAGAGATCATGTGATCCAAAATGGCAGTGTCGTTCAGGCTGGGAAGCCTCATTCTTGAATAATCATACCAAGTTACTGTGACGTTGCCACTCATTTTCAAAACTGAACACACATGTTTTGGTCCTCCGTTATTATTTTTTTACATGCTGTAATTGCTAATTATTATGAAATTATATACACACATGTATAAATATATATTTAAATATACAAGTGAATCATTTTCATTATATGATTACTGATTAGAAACAGAAGATTATTAATGACATATTATGCTTGTTAACAATTCATTGTATGTCTTTCATCTGCAATTTCTATCACAGGACAATCTTAACTCTCTGGTACTTGCAGGTTTCTGATTTAATTTTGTGATCATGCTCAGTTTGGTAGCAAGACTCCTGTCTGATTCATCTGTGTACTTCTTATAGGGTTCTATACATTGTGAGCTCCAAGATTTTATTGGATGATTCATAGCAAGTTAATTCTTCCAAAGGCTAAGCAATTGTCTGTCTGATGAAAAGTAGAAAGCAAGTGATGAAAACAGTTATTATACTGAAGTATCTGCCAGTGGATCCAGCTATTAAATTTCTGATCCTTCAGAATCTTTGTTAGAGTCCAGGAGTCAAATTTCATTAAGTTTCAGGGAAAATTTCTATTGCTATTAGACTTTTTTTTCCAGGAACTGCTGTGTTCTTTCATTTTTAAAAATCTATCTCTCATTGAGTCTTAGCAGTTAGTCCTATTCCCTTTCCTCCAGGGGTAGACCACTGGATGAGTAAGATTTGGTTGGCATTTATCTAGCAGCGTGTCCTTTTAAAAGATTCTGTGCCTTGAGACATCTTTTGACTTATGGTCTGTATTGGCGTGCTTTTTCAAAATAGGCAAAAATAAATCGTCATGACTTCCTTC
Source organism: Ochotona princeps (assembly GCF_030435755.1). Classification (NCBI taxonomy): domain Eukaryota; kingdom Metazoa; phylum Chordata; class Mammalia; order Lagomorpha; family Ochotonidae; genus Ochotona; species Ochotona princeps. The sequence goes on from NC_080861.1 coordinate 14,352,588, forward strand.
TATGATGCAGACACTACACCTTTTGCAAGCTGTTTGTTTTAGCATCCACTAAGCATTATGGTTCTATTTTTCCTCTACATGTTTTAAATTTAATATTTATATTCTATTTATATTATTGGAAATGGTTTATCCACATTTGCTCATTTAAAAAATAGTATATGAAAGCAAGTTACGGCGTAAGTAGAGCCCTTGTGGTTACAACACATTTTAACCCGAAGAAGAAAATGAAAATGACTCTACAGATTTAGTCATCTTTGATATTGACTTGCGAGTAGAGAGTTTCAGTGTAAGGAAGCACAATGCTCTCTAACAGAGTTCACTCCCAATTCAGTCTCTTGTACAACCAGTCTGCAGAATAAAATTGTGTAGTTTTATGGCAATGACTTTCAGATCTCATAATTCTAAAAGAAGTGAATTCCTATATGGCTCAATATCAGTGATACCAGTTTATCGGGTGGGCCAACAAACTACCTATACACTTTTGGTCCCTTATGGCAATACCTGGTAGAGTGGGAAATGGAGGTAAATGTGGTTGCAGAAAACAGCCAGGGTTATCAGAAAACACAGAGCAACTAAAATGGGGAAATGACCTTGCTTCGCGAGTTGGCAATCTGGTGCAAAAAAAACGCAGATGCAGTTCAGATTCTATGAGTAACTTTATTTTGCCTTTTGAATGTTATTCCTAATTCAAGTTCAGTGGCTAGACATAGCAAATCATGTCTAGTATTTCATTTCCAATAACTGTATGCTTTTTAAAAAAGATTTATTTATTTTTATATTACAAAGTCAGGTATATAGAGAGAGGAGGAGAGATAGAGAGGAAGATCTTCCGTCCGATGTTTCACTCCCCAAGTGAGCCCCAACGGGCCGGTGCGCGCCGATCCGATGCCGGGAGCCAGGAACCTCTTCCGGGTCTCCCACACGGGTGCAGGGTCCCAATGCATTGGGCCATCCTCAACTGCTTTCCCAGGCCACAAGCAGGGAGCTGGATGGGAAGTGGAGCTGCCGGGATTAGAACTGGCGCCTATATGGGATCCCGGGGCGTTCAAGGCAAGGACTTTAGCCGCTAGGCCATGCCGCCGGGCCCAATAACTGTATGCTTTTACACTAATGATATGAACATGTTCATAAGGGTTTCAAAAAGGTTTTCGAAAAGGTTATAATGGCTAAGTGGAGCTGGCCAAAAGTAGCAGTTACAAATTCTAAGATCATCTTGTTTTTCTTTTGCCCTTTTCTGCTTTAGTTAACACGTGCAATGAGCTGGGATTTGTTTTTGTTGATGAAAATGTATTTTGGGAATTAGTTTTTGGATTACAGTTCATTTCTCAGGCAAGCTATGGTGAAACTCAGTTTATAAGGTCTGGCTTGTTTCAGCAAGTAGTTTTATTGAGGTTGCAGACTGTTCCTCTCTGAAGTGTTTGGTTTGCTCATTGTTGTATGGTTGGTTTTTCTCAACCATGTCATTTGTTCCTCGCACAATCCGTGTCAGGATCCCGTTCCCTTTGGAATATCCTGTAATTGATAATAACTCCATTGTTTGGAGCCTTGGCTCACAGCAAGTTTTACTCAAATATACTTGGATCCTGCAGTGGCCTCCAAACTGTTGGACATGCTGGCAGGTGAGTTCCACACCAAAGCAGCCTGTTCTCCAGTGTGTCTGACTTCCGAACATCCATGTGAGATGTTACTGATACCAGAGGATTTCAACAGCATGCACAAGTTGGGACTGGAGCTGCTGTTGGACACGATTTGCTCATATCACAGGAATCTTTCCTCGGACTCTCTAAATATCAAGAATGCTTCCCTGAGAAGCTGTCATGTGTAATTTCTGATAATAAGCAGGGTTGATTTTATAAGGAGAACATATGGCTATATTTTATGTATGCAGTGTAAAATCACAACCAGGCATGAGTGATCTTGAGAAAAACCAGCAGCCAGATTAAACATTCACATCTGTTTCTGAGTTTTTCTCTATTATTCCTTTACTGTTTGTTTATTCATGTTTTCATCTTCTAGGACTCACTCATGGACAAGTGCTGCCAATGTCAATGTTTAAAAAAAAATACGTGAGGGCAATACAGAAAAAACTCAGCCTATCAGCACAGTATTTTTTTTTTTAAGAATGCCTTCCCATAATATTAATTTAGGGAAAAAGTCTGCTCACATGAAAAACAGCTCTTTAAATTGTGCAATGCAAGCAATATGAATATAAAGTAAACAAAATCAAATGTAAAACAGAAAAAAATGCTGTTTTCTCCACTTAACACTAAATATTCCAGATGTAAGTAATGTGTGTGGTGAATTAAAATATCTTTTCTGAGAGAAGTACTCCCTGTTGGACAGCTGCCTTGAGTCCCTGCCCCTCCACTTCCAGTCCAGCTCCCTGCTTAGGTGTCTGGGAAAACATTAGAAGCTGAAATATTGGGTTTCCTTCCACACGCATGGGAAAACTGGACGTTGCTCCAGGGTTCTGGTTTTGGCTTAGCTAGACCCAAACCCAACCTTTGTGGCCAATTAGGGAATGAATAAGTTGATATGAGATTAGTCGTTCTGTCTGTCCGTCAGTCGGCCTTCCAGATAAAGAAACAAGTATGTTTTTTCAAAACATTTTCATGAAGTCCAAAATCGTAGATATATTTAGAACTGGCAGACATCTGTTTAGGATTTCATAATCACTATATTGGGTTCATTTCCTATATTATTTTGATTTTTTCTTGTTATTATAGATGCTAGATTTTTTTAGAAGAAAAACACGTAGTTACATATAATTTTTATTTCATATTAAGTTAATTTTTAGGTACTCTTCAACCTGTTGTTACCTTGTTTAGCATGTGATAACAATGAGCAATAGGCTTGGTAGCCTACAAGCAACATAAAGTGATTTCTTACAGTTCTGGACACTATGAGGAATATGTATGAGACTTGATTAGATGGAAGCCCTGGTACACATACAGGCCCCTCCATCTGTGAGCTCACACATCACCAAGGGGAAAACACTCTGCCTTGGTCTGTCTCCAATGGGCATTTAATTGTATCCTTGGCCTCATGAACACATCACTTCCCCCAAATCGCACATCCTAATATTATAATTTTGAATTTAAGATTTCAAAATGTGAATTTAAGGGAGACATGCATATTCAGAATAGTTCAGTATTCCAGTTAGCAAAATAAGATTGCTCATTGTTAGTTATCTAACATTTGAATTTTTCTAAACATTTTTTCCTAAAAAGAAATGTAGCTATCACAATGTAGCTCTCAGTGTTGTTTCATCTAAGCTTTTTTTTCTAGCTTGTTCACATTGTTAGAATACTTCTCAGACTTTTGTATCATTTGATCTGTAATTTGATTTGTAAATGTCTCACCATTTTACATTGGTAAAAAAAAAATGCCCAGATAACCAAAACACAGACAGAGGACCAGGAATTTCTTTTTAAACTTTAAAAATATTTCAACATGTTTAATGAATAACCTCACTTAAAATAATAGTGGAATTTTCCCAATAACATAATTGAGAAATCTCTGAAAAAAAGTGACTTAAGATTCAGAGTGATTAAGCCAAGGCAAGGATATTGAAGGATAAATCATGATGAGTTTCTTCTTACTGTCCTAGTTTGTTATCCCTGAATCAAATGCTGCTTAACATCAAGAGTATACAATTTCTCAGAAAGCAGTTTTTGGATAATCCTTTTGGTTCTGGTTTTGACTGTTACCCTATTGTTTGGATGACCAAAGGTGGAAGAATGTGTTCTTTCTCTTACTTGCGTCACTCATGTAAGTTTTACACTTATTTTTTTATATGTATAAACTACATGAAGCAGCTGGGATTGGGAGAGGATTGTGATTCTGGCAAGAACAGGCAGCTGGATACATTGACCAAAACTGCCTTGGGAAAGCACGGCTTACTGAACACTTTAACCAGAATGGCCGAGAGGGTGGGAGGTCCAGCGTTCCTGAGTGATTGTGGCCATCCCGCGTGCTTCATGTCGCACTTGACTCTGTGTGTTGGCGTCTCTGTGGAGCTCTGTGTCTGGGCTGTGGAGATAGAGAACAGCCAGGAGTCTTACACTTGACCCCCTGTCGTGTTGGCTTTGTGTTTTCTGTTTTCTTCACTTTCTTCAGTTCAGCATTTGTGGCAGACTCTAGAGTACCTGCTTCTTGAACTTTCTGTGTTACAGGGCTGCGTGGTTTGCTTTTCAATCTGTTGTGGACTGATGCTTTTGCAAAATACAGTAAAGACGAGGAATCAGAAAAGCAATATAAAATGACGACATAAGAACATAAGCCCCTCCCTTCTTATGATTGATTTTAACTGATGTAGAACCACTGTTTAAAATCGCTATGACAATTTTCTTGCATTTGGCTTTCGTCTCTTTTCAGAGAGATAGTAAGCTCTTTGTTGATATGCTCCAGCACTGCAAACCTCACTTGATATAGTCCAGATCCAGATGGTGGACTTGTGCAAGGATGCATGCAACAGTTCAAGAAAAAAAAAAAAAACAGATTGAAAGAGAAGTTTATTTTGACACAAACAAAAATAAATATTCACACATAGTTTTTTTTTCATATTAGATATTTTCAATGCTCTTTTGAAGACTTTGCATAGGCAGGGATGACAATTATTTATCAAACTGCTGACGTGCACAGCCACTGAATAGCAGGTGAAAACCCAAGCCAGAGAAAAAGAGAGCATATTCTAGATGGACCCTTGTCTAGCCAGAATTTAACTGGATAATGAGATGATTCTAAAGGTCTTCAAAGATGACTCAAGACAGCCAAGGGTCTAGGGACCCCTTTGGTGGATTGATTTAATTAGAAAATATTTTACAGCAGACTCAGAAGTGCTTCAGTATGTTACAGATAAGTATCATTGTACGCAAGGCACATAAGTATCTTTCAGTAGGAAATTGACACTTCTCCACAAGTCCATATCCGTGGACCCTGGAGGATGGGGACTCCTGGTGGGCCTCGCAGAAGTCTTGCTACAGCGTAGACACTGGCTCTTCATTTGCTGCGTTCAAGGGTGACTGAGTGAATGAGGCCTGCAGAGGACGAATTCTCTTGTGAAATTGTTACTTAACCATCATTTAGATAGTAAAGCCAGTTGCATATAGGTCAGGGCTAGGATATGCAAACCATCCTTTCTAATCAAACGGAAGGTGATCTAAGCACAAAGAGGGCAACTAAAGCATTGAAGTATTTTTCATGTCATGAAAGAAAGAAGAAAAGGGGTAGCCAAAAAGGAAGGGAGGGAACCAGGGAGGGAAGGGGGAAGAAAGAAAGCAAGGAAGGAAAGAAAAAGAAAGAATAAAAAAGAGAAAGGAAGGGAAAAAAGAAAGTGGAGGAATGAAATATTTTCTTACAATTACATCTTTAAAGTATATTCCATTATATATAAAATATATGTATGTATTACTATTACATTTACATGAAAAAAGTATCAAAAAAGCACAGTCATTTAGTAGAGTCATGAGGCCATTGACTATCAGGTAAATAAAAAATACACAATCTCAAAGTAATAAATAAAATATGTTCATAAAAATTGACACCAACATAAGCTTTTAGTATCATGTTCCATGAAAAACTGAACTGTTAATTGTCATTGGCTTTGAGACGTATGTGGGACTTTTCTCATACTTTGACTCAATCTTTTTTGCATCTTTGCAGAGGACAAAATTTTCTTTCTCCTGATTGAAAATGGTGATTTTTAAAGCCAGTTCTACTTTGCAGCAAGGCCAGTTCTAAAAGGAATTCTGAGGACTGAATTCCAAACGTGTTAGATGGTTTATTTTCTTAACCAGAGGACAAACTGCAAGGTGAATTTGGAGTACTAACTGATAGATGGAACCTTGTCATTAATATATGGAGAGTCTAGAATGAATATGACAGATTAATGCGTGAGCATCAGCTAGAAAATAGCGGTAAGCCAATAGAAGACCAAGTGCCTGTAAGACATTGTAGACAGCAGCCACAACTTGTGGTGTCCTTGCTCAGGACCAGACTAGTGCGTGAGATCTGGTCTCATCCCCTGCCCTTTGATGAAGCGATGGAGTCATTTCTCAGATACTTGCCTCGTCGTCCCTTCTTGCAGGGCCGTTTTGAGGGACAGAACTTTGAGCGTGTTCAGTGGTGTAGCTCTTTTCTTTCCTTCTTAGGCAGCTGGAACTATCTTGTCAAAGGAGTTCAACCATTTTGATCAAGGCTGTTCTAGTCTGTCCCATTGTGTTAGCCCCATATTGCACAGAGGAGCGCATTATATATATATATATATATATATATATATATATATATATAGCATATATATATATAGCACATATATATGTATAGTATATATATAGCACATACTATATATAGTATAGTATATATATAGTATATACTATATATAGTATAGTCTAATATATATAGCACATAATATATATACTCTCTCTATATATATGTATATGTGTGTGTATATATATATATATGTATATATAGTAACTCCATAAAACCAATAGCAGGTAGGAGCTATGAATGAACCTTTTGTAGCAATATAGAAACATATTTTACTTGTAGAAAACACCTTCTTTATCTCCTCTGCTGGACACAGCTGTCAGCAGAGCATGCTATATCATGAAGCATGAAATGAATCTGTGGAAGATTCATGCTTTCTGGTGGAACTCTACGCTTTCATTTTTAATATCATATAACAATGAATCAGAAGGTAGAGGGGCCTGTGTCTCTGCCAGTGCCTATGGAGCCATGTTATGAAAAATAGCAACAAAACAAAACAAAAATCTAATATAGCTATATAAATATTTTCTATGCCATGTTACTAACCTTTCAGCCATTTCATAAAGAATATATATATTCATAAAGAATATATACAGAGAATATATATAAAGAATATACATACCTTTTAATGTATTTAATGGCCTCTCTCTGTCAAGTCTTTGGGACAGGCATGTTTTATTTCTTGAGTTATGAGATACTTGCATTGGTGGTGGCAGCCAGGGGTGCGTCTTGTCCTGCCCTAAATGAGATATGCCAAGTCAAACACGAATTGGAATACCAAACATAATGTCTATGTGTTTGTCAGGCATGTGATCTATTTCTAAAAACCCAAATGCCGTGCAATGACATATTTTATTATTTGTGAACTCTACCTTTTGTTAATGTGATTGAGGCAACTGGAAATGGAAATTGTCAGGACAATTTAACAAAGAACCCCCATAAAACGTGTTATACTTCAGGTAGTAAAAAATCAGTTTAGAAGGCATATTCTTCAACCCTGAGTTTTATTCGGTAAAACACATTGATGCCTGACCTTTTCAGAAACAAACCAAAAGAGTCACTTAGAGGTCCCTGTCTTAAATTATAAACAGCGGCCTGATCAAATTCATCTGTATTTGACTCACAGTGCCTGACAGAATGCATAAGTACACCAAGCAGACAGCTAAATGACTGGCTGTTTGGATGAGTTTGATGTGTACTTTATGTAATTGCATACTGTACAAAGCAATAAAAAAATCAATCTTATATTCCAGGAGCACATAGTATTGCATTAATCAAAGAATTTTCACAAATTTTCCATTCAAGTTCATGAGAGATCAGGAGTTCCAAAGTCAAGCTTCAAATCTCTTGCAGTTGACATTTTATACGGGAAAGCAGAAGTGTCGCACATTTTGCCTCAGTCCTGGAGTATTCCCGAAGACGAACACTGTGAGCACGTGTGATTGGCACTCTACAATCCAGAGTTTGCTGTGTGTCAAACACAAGTGTGTGCTCTCCCTATGGCATGCACACGTAAGTGCCAGGGCAATACTGGGCTTATGAGTCATAGCTCGGCATCCAAATCCCAGGCCCACCTACCAGCTCTGTGGCCTCAAGCCTATTATTCAACCTGCTATTCTTCAATGTTCTCATTCACTCATTGACAATATTAGGGTGATTATGCTTTTGTCATAGGAGTGAAGATTGAACTTAGATGAGAATCTGTCTTATGGAAGAAACATTCAGTCAATATTTGTTGACCATTGTTCTTAAGGATCAGCATAGCTTCCAAGTAAATAACACACACATCTATGTATACACACATAATATATGTGTATATATGTATTATATATAATAAGAACATGCAATATTTCAGGTTTGTACAAATTTATACCTGTAAATGCTGGCCTCTAACTTGACTTTTGATATTACCTTAGATTCATGCTCATGTCTGTGTATATAAAATCTTTCTGAAAATACTGTATAGAATTCCATTTCATAGATATTTTATGATTTAATTGATGAGTCTTCTGATGATGGATATTCGGATTTTCTTTTTGAGCTTTGTGCTATAAGAAAGTGTTATGACAGCATCTCTGACTGTAGATGGTGGTGCTTCTGTATTCATACAATACCTAGAGAGGGGCTGGGGTTATTTTCATGTCAAATATGTGTAGTTAATGATAAATATCAAACAAAGTTTTGCTATGTGTTCCCAATACTAGCAAATGAGGAAGTTGCCTTGTAAGGGAAATGTTTTCGAAAGTGAATTTAGGGTATAATCCTTCAGATAAAAGGTTAGTCGTTTGACAATAATATCCAAGAGGCTTTAGTTGGACCCACAAAATTGTTTTCTTTTTTTTAAGATTTGTTTTATTTTTATTAGAAAGTCAGAACTATTTGTCAGTTCCCCTGGCTCAGCCAAAAATACAATCCATACCTCTTTTTATTCAGCAATGCCTTGTATTGTGTTCCTATTTTTCTCTTAAGAAAGAGAAATTAATTACATAGCTGTGCAGGATGTCAGTAATGTGATCAGAAGTACATAAACATCTCAGTGTCTTCATAGAAAGAAAACAGTTCAGTGTTTACATGCACCAGGTTTATAGCAGCACTGTTCAACATAAACAGAGCATAAAACAAACTGAGATCAGAAGAATGGACAAGAAAAGTGATATATATATATATGTACATATTCACATATATTTGTGTATATATTTACATGTGCGTATATTTTTGTATGTGTATATATTTATATGTGTGTATGTTTTTATATTTTTGTTTATATATACATAAAATGAAGTACATAAAATTGATGCAACTTGAACACATCATCTTGGAGGACATAATCCAAACACAGACAGACAGGTACTGCATGGTCTCCCATCTTTATGGGAGCTAAAATTATATTTTATTTGTTATTTTTAAAAGATTTATTTATTTTTATTGGAGAATCAGATACACAGAGAAGAGAGGCAGAGAGGAAGAACTTCCATCCGCTGATTCACTCCCCAATAGCCACCACTGTCGGAGCTGAGCTGATCTGAAACCAGGGGTCCAGAACCTCTTCCAGGTCTCCCATATGGGTGAAGGATCCCAAGGCTTTGGCCCGTCCTCAACTGCTTTCCCAGGCCACAAGCAGGGAGCTGGATGGGAAACAGGGCCTCTGCGCTTAGAACCGATGCTCATATGGGATCCCAGTGCGTGCAAGGAGAGGACCTTAACCACTAGGCTAATGAGCCAGGCCCAGGAGTTAAAATTCTAGAAAGCTAAAGTGAACAATTAAAAGAAAGTGCAAAAAGTAATGCTGAGTATACCAGAATTGCTACAAATAAATTTTTGTCAAATTTTGTCTTATATTTTCGTCAAACCAAGAGTTGATCGTGTTATACTACTGTGATTTTAGTGGTCTGTGATTTTGGTTAAATGACAAACTTACCATTCAGTTATTTTTATAGCCTTGTCTATATTACCACTGAATTAGAATCTTCTTATTCTTTTGTTTTTTAATGGAGTGCTATGTCCTTGATTATAATGTTCATACAAGATGTTATCTCAAAAACTAAGAACGAAATAAAAAGAGAGAGGGGAGGAGGGAGAGAAAAGAGAAAGTGGAGAGAGAAGCTGACATAATTATCTACTTTGAATTTTATCTATGAACTACATTGAATCTGTTCTTTCTGTATTAATATTATATTTACATAGAAAAATCAAAAAAACAAAAATAATTAAATGACTCAGAGAGATATTTTTCAAAAGAACACATATAAATGTCCAACATTTGTAGGAAAAAAATCATTAATATCATGTATTATACAAGAAATTAAAAAACTACAGTTGTTTTAAAATGCATGGTCAAAGTACCAATGAAGAAGTGCTGGTGAGGATCAGGGGAAGTGGAACCCTTGTTGTATACTATTGGGAGAAATGCAAGTTTTTATAGACATTATGAAAAACAAGGTTTCTCAAAAGTGGAAAAATAGGAGACAAGTGATGGACCTAGCTTTAAGACACTGCTTGGAACATCTGCACAGAACGCAAGAGTACCTGGGTTTGAATCCCAGCTTCATATGTCATTCCACCTTCCTGGTAATGTGAACCTAGGGTGGCAGCAGGCCATAATTCAAGTGGCTGAGATGCTGCCCCCCATGGGAAAGACCTGGGATGAATTCCTGACTCACGACTTCAGCTGGCCCCACTCTGACTGTCGAAGTCATTTAAAGAAGGATATTTTGGATGGGTGAGCGATATTTGGATGGATTGTTGTCTCTCTTTGCCTGAAAAGTGCATCACATACATGAAAAAAAAGGAAGTTGAAGCACTAAATTGAAGAGATACCTGAATTTGCTCATTTGTTCTAACATTATTCACAAAGGCTGAGATACAGAACCAATTTAAGTGTCCATCCTCAGATGAATGATGTTGAAAACCAGATGTATATGTACAAGTAGAATATTGCTTGTCCTTATAAAAGAAAGGACACTATTTTATTTACAATGACATTGAGTGGATCTGGAGGACATTATGTTATGTAAACTAAGCTGGGTACAATAAGATAAATAGTCAAATGTTGTATGATCTCACTCCAGAAGTTGAATCTTTAAAAAGTCAAGCCCGTGCAAGTATAAAATAGAATAATGGTTTCTGGAAATTAGGGTAGGGAACACAAAGGAAATGTTGGTCTCTTGGCAACAAAATTTCGGTCAGACAAAAGGAGTATCAGGAGAACCAAAACAGAGCATGATAACTATGGTTAATAATGCATCATACACTTGGAAATCGATAAATGGGTAGGTGAAGTATTTCTGCCACACAAATTCAAATAACAAATAATTGTGGTGATGAAATATTTGCATATTTAATATTGATAAATATTGGAATATTTATCCATTATTTGTGTATGTTAAAAACAAAAATAGGGACTGTCACAATGCCTCAAATGCCCAATTCTCCACCTACAAGCATTCAGTAAAGTATTGATTCATGTCCTGGCCACTCCACTTCCCATCCAGCTCCCTGCTTATGTCCTGGGAAAGCAGCTGGAGATATCCCAAAACCTTAGGACCCTGTACCTATGTGGGAGGCCCAGAAGAGGCTTCTGGCTTCAAATTAGCTCAGCTCTGACCATTGTGGTCATTTGGGGAGGAAATCAGCAGATGGAAGATCTTTCTCTTTGTCTTTCCCTCTCTCTGTAAATCTGTCTTTCCAATAAAAATAAAGAAACCTTTTCTTAAAAAATTGTTAAAAAACAAAAATATATTCAAAGAAACTTTATTGAGCTGGTATTATCAATCAACAGGGAAAGGATGGGAACCTCAGTAAATAGCTCAGGGATGATTGGCTAACAAGTGCGGGGAACAATTTTACTTCTAGCCTCACATCCTCCTATATTAATATCAATTCCAAGTGGTTAAAGAAGTAAATAAAACAAAAATACAAGCTCTAAGAAAAGTAATTTTAAAAATTGTTAAAGCTGTGGGAAAAGCATTACGCCTCAGACTTTGATACAAATGGATTTCCAAGGAATCCCATTTTGTGAACAATACATATGCCTTGCATTTACATGAATATTCTACGGGGATGTGACTGAATATCCCAGCAAGTGGATAAAACAATTTTCCCATCCAAAATGCTAGAGATTTCATTGTGGAATCATCCCAACTAGTCGAAAGTGAAGCTCAGGGAAGCTTAATGATTTGATGAAGTGGCATGCATGTGAATTAGAGATCCCGAACATGAACAGAGTCAACTTTGTCACCCAGTCTCTCCCCCAAGTGCAGGCAGTCCTGTGTATTTTTATAATTGGTTCTCCTCCCTGAAAGAAAATGCAGAAGCAGTTTTGGAGATCTCCTAAGCAGTGGATGTTGTTTAAATCCTGGAATCAGAGAGCTGCCTTCAGGTCCGATGCCTGCAAGCTGGAGTCTCCCGAACCTCTCTGAGTTTGTCTAATGATAAAACGAGAGCAATAATAAAATTCACTTTGTAGATTATTTTATAATATATAATGAGATTATTTATATAAAGAACCTTAAGCACTGTAAGTGCTCAAAAAGAGGAACAACAAATGCAAATTTAAAAAGTGATGTTTTAAGTAAATGGCTTTTTATACATACTGCAGTTGTGAAACAATAAAGCAAGATGTGTTTTAAGTTGAATGTATAACTACCTGAGTCTACGATAATTAGAACTGAAAACACTAGTTAACCTATGTATATATGAAAAACAATATATTCACATCTCTAAACCTAATACTCTAGTGAAAAAAATGTCACTCTATTCCTATGACCTTATTTCATTGCTGGATAGGGAAGTTATGATTGGGGGTTAAGATTTTTTTTCTTATTATTACAGTAAAGTATATTATAGATAATTCATTCCAGAGCCTTCACTTATGAGAAAATTGAGTCCCAGAGTGATTATTAAGTGTTAAAATTGAAATACACATCAAGGAAATGACAATTTTTTTTTCAAATACCAACACATTGTAGTAAATTAGTGATATGGGCTACATATTGCTCGGTTCTTTCTTTTTCTTTCTTCCTGCTTGATTCTTCTCTCTCTCTCTCTCTCCACCCCCTTTTCTTTCTTAATCTAGAAATAGACAGGCTAGAGACACATAAATATGGAGAGATGTCCCAAACACCAATTTATTCTCCCAAATGATTGCAACAGCCAGGAGGCAGAAGCCAGGAGCTGGAAGTCTATCCCCATCTCCCACGTGACCGTCAGGAACCCAGTTACTTCAGCTCTCACTGCTCCCCCCAGCTCTGCTCTGGCCAAAGTCTATGTTAGCAGAAGACTGGGAAGCTGCAGTCAAGAACTGAAACTGGGGATCGAAGATGTGAGATGTGGATATCTTAACCCATGTCTTAATAGCTAATCTAAATGCCTGTCTCAGTGATGTTTTCTCATCTCAACAGTGTTGAAAAATGAGGTTTGCACAGCAGTCTGCATCCATTGATAATATACAAATCAGTATATTTTTTATTAATAATACACAACTGGGAGACAGCCGACACCATCAACATGCAGATGTTCCTGTCAGTGCTAGAGGGCTCCTTGTGTCCCTTCGCAGCCAATAAATTTCATATTACTGGATGAGTTTATATAATAAGATAATATAAGAATACTCAAAAATCACATTTAAAATTCAAAATGGGAGCCTGACCTATGATCCCATAAGTCTTTGCTTTGCATGCATCAGGATCCCAGAGAGACACCAGTTCATGTCCTGGCTGCTCTGCTTGCTATCCAGCTCCAAGGTTGTGGCCTTGGAAAGCAATAGAGCACGGCGCAAAGCCTTGGGACACTTGGCTGGTGTCTTCTAATTGGCTCAGCTCCTGCCATTGTGGCCATGTGGGGAGTGAACCAGCAGATGGAAGATGTTTATGTTTCCTGCCTGTGTCTCTAAATTTTTGAAGCTACCACCAGGTTCCTGAATATATGCCAGGAGTACAAGCCATTTGTTTTCTTACTTCAGTACACAAAGGGTAATCACTAAACTGATAGTTTGCAAGATGAAAAGAGGAAAAGAAGAAGGAAGGGGAGGCTACATCAAGGTTATTACTGGTAAGAATTCTGAAAAATGAGAGGTTGGAGGAGAATGAATGATCCTGTAAAACTGTATTGCCTGGTGGGTAAAAGCACAGGCTTGATACCAAACAGACAGAGGTTTTAATAACAGTTTCAAAACTGACATTATGGCATAGCCTATTTGTGAAACTTGAAAAACGTGTGTGTGTGTGTGTGTGTGTGTGTGTGTGTGAATTGTAGAAGAAAAGGTATGATGCTATCAGTGTTGCAGAGTTGATTTAATGATTCAGTGAGGTCATGCGTGTTAAGAAGTTAGTGCAAGAATCCAGACACCAAGAAGAGCATACACACTATGATCTCATTTATATAAAGCTTAAAACTGTCAAAACTAAGCAACAGTGATGTAAGTCAGAACAGTCGTTGCCTTTAGGGAGAGGCTCATAACAAAAATACTCAGAAGAAAGGATTCAGCTTTCTTGATGCAGTAATGTTTGTGTTTTCCCCTGGGAGATTTTTGCACGGGGGGACATATATATGGACATACATATTTATGTGTATGCAGGTATTTGTTTATTACTTAAAACAAGCTGCCTGTTTACGTAAAATCAAGAAGAAGAATCTGTTTTCTTAATTTCATGCAGGGCTGTAGACTTCATTTTAAAAATACTAGCTGAATGTTTGGAATAGGAACACGAGAGGCAGGGCTGGAAGACTTTACAGAACATCTTACCTTTTGAAGTATATAAATGTAATGGCTCATTAGGAATTACTTGAATCTTTTTTTAAAAAGATTTATTTATTTTTATTACAAAGTCAGATATACAGAGAAGAGAGATAGAAAGGAAGATCTTCCGTCCGATGATTCACTCCCCAAGTGAGCGCAACGGCCGGTGCTGCGCCGATCTGAAGCCAGGAACCAGGAACCTCTTCCAGGTCTCCCACACGGGTGCAGAGTCCCAAGGCTTTGGGCTGTCCTTAACTGCTTTCCCAGGCCACAAGCAGGGAGCTGGATGGGAAGTGGAGCTGCCGGGATTAGAATCGGCACCCATTTAGGATCCCGGCGCGTTCAAGGCAAGGACTTTAAGCCGCTAGGCCGCCGTGCCGGGCCCAAGCGAATCTTTTTTAAAATAACACAGAGTCAAGACCAAGTTTCTCCTCCCTATCCTTTCCCAATCAAAACTCTGATCTTTTGGTGTTTTTGTTCTTTTCAAGTACAATTTTGGTCTTCCAGTTCAAAATTATTCACTGGTACTACTTTAACTGCAAGTACTTAAATTGTCTTATTTTGAGATTTATTCTACTCGAGTGATAAGTTTACAGAGAGAGGTAGAAATGGAGATATCTTCCATCTATTCATTCACTCCTCAGATAGTTACAAAGGATGTATCCTGGGTGGGGCCCCAAAGGCAAGAACCGGGAACTTCGTTCAGGTCTCCTGAGTGGGCAGCAGGAGTTCAACTTCGTGGGCCATCTCCTGCGGCTTTCTTAGGTGCAATAGCAGGCAGGTGGATAGAAAGTGAAATGGCCCTGAATCAGTGCTCACCTGGGGTGATGGTGGCTTAGCCCATTGTCGGACAGTCTTGATTCAGCCTGTTTTTTTTTGTGTGTGTGTGTGATTGAGTATTAGGAGATGACGTGATTCTAAGGCTACCCAGAGTCTACTCTCACATGTTAACTTTGTAAAAGTAAATAAAGACTTCCTTTTCTATTAACAATGCCAGCTAGCGCAACAACTGTATTCTAAATATTACATTTACTCATGTGATAGCCAGAATGACAGATGGGGTGAGACTGAGGAATTGACTTTGTCTCTGCTGATTCATTCTCCAAATGCTGTCCACAGCCAAATCTTGCCAGGCCAAAAACAGCAGTCTGGAACTCCATCGTGGTCTTCCACTTAGGGGGCAGGGACTGAGCCTTCTCCCACTGCCTTCCCAAGCATATTACCAGGAAGCTGGCTTTGAAGGGAAGTAGTTGAGGCTTTGTGTCTTAACAGCCTACACAATGGCACCAGTCCAAAGAACCATTTTTAATACCAAAATAATTGTTCCATGTACCCATACTGCGGTCCATTTAAAAAAAATTTCTGATGCTGCTTTGTGTTGCTGTTTCTTTCTTCTGGGCCAGCAAGAACATTGACAACAACAGCAAAAATTCACTTCGGAACACACTTGCTGGAAGGAGTAGTAATTATATCTAAACCCAAACAAAATTAGGTACAGAAAGAATTATGCAGAAAACATTATTCAGGATTTTCCTGTAAAATGTTGTGGGAGAATATGAAAGGAGGAAAATGCACATGTAAATAAAATGTTTTCATTATACTTACAAAGGGATGGGAACGCAAGATGCTGAGAACATAATTTCAGCCGAAGAAAGAACACTTTCAAAAAATTGTGATGTAAATATTAGAATTAAGGCGAGTCACAAAGTACTTAAAATCACAGCCGTAGCCATGAGGAAGACTATATTGTCAATTGCACTTATGCCTCTCCTAGTAGAAGGACATCTGAAGTTTGGAATGACAATGTGGCAATAGACAAAGCAGTAGATGATAAATCATCCATTCTCTCTTGACCTGGGACCATAATCTAATTGCAACAGGCCTTGGTGTATTCGTCCATGCAATGGGCAAATCATCTGAGCAATCTACCGTTGTAAAATAAGACTGACTCTCTTGATTCAGTTGAACACTGTTTCAAATTTAAATTGAATTTGTTGTTGTTGCTGGACTATGTATCACTACTGATGCAAGTTTTCCTTGGTATGCCAGCTGTTTAAAAACCCCTTTGCAGAGAATCTAGTTATATTTTACTTGTTTAAGAGGTGAGTGTAGCAAGTTATGATACAGTGAAGTGTTTTACACCTGAGGCGGTTTATTCTTCACATGCTAGGGTTTCCTGTTAAACGCTCTGTGCCCCCGTGGAAATCTGGTATGGCGAGTTGTATTTCCTATAAGATCAGGAATCATTGATCTTTGAATTGGAGAATCAGGATATAGAATAAATTTACACATGATTTAAATGCTGTGAAAACTTGCCTGCAAATTCAAATAAGGACAAATATTGGTGAGGAAAGATTTAAACGCTGAGAAAACAAATGACTAAAGTAAAATGAATTAACTTTGGAACATAAAATTTTCTCACTTGGACTGAACATCCTTTATTGCTTGGGTGTGCATGCAATCATTCTTATATTTATCGACTCTACATGCATGTCCTTTATTGTGTTAAAGGGAATTCTGTCTTCTAGTCTGACCTGCACATTCTATGTATTCTCTGTATTTTTTTTAATGGCCTCCTTATAAGGTAGCTGTCCTCGTGTTTGAAACCAATGATTGATTTTTCATATCGTCAAATGTATGCCTTCTACCTCACTTCTCATTGAAGCCAAAGGTAACTTCAGTCATACGTTAAAGGACCTCAAAGACTCTGGACAGGAGAAAGAGCATGTAACTCAGGTCGCTTTTACATTTGTATGTTGCCTGCTATATAAGTCAATATAAATAATACTATATGTATATCTAGGGTCTTCAAAAAGTTCATGAAGAATCTGCATATTTTTTTCTTTTTTTCTTTTTTTCTTTTTTTTATTTGTTATTTTTAATTCATTAATTACATTGTATTATGTAACACAGTTTCATAGGTACTTGGATTCTCCCCACCCCTCCCCAAACCCTCCCACCATGGTGGATTCCTCCACCTTGTTGCTTAACCACAGCTCAAGTTCAGTTGAGATTCCCCCATTGCAAGCATATACCAAACACAGAGTCCAGCATCTTATTGTCCAGTCTCTGCATATTTTTAAATTACACATTCATCTTCAAAGTCTTTTACACTAAACTGAATCTCGTAATTCAGTTTTTCTATGAACTTGCTAGAGTACCCTTATATCACTTTTGTGCACTTTTTTTTATTGTAACATAACATTATTGAATCAACCTATTTTTTAAAAAATTCATAGGTTTATAGAATTAAACTAGATGGCTACTCTAATTATTGATAAACTGATTGCTCAACTTTTATTATTAATATTTTAATTGTGCTAGGTACACCTGTAGTTATTTTGCTACGTAAGCATATGTATCATGTCCAGAAATGTAATATGGATTATTTTTAGATGATGTACTATATTTCATGCCTTTCAAACATCCTCACAGAATTTGCAATTGATGTGGGCTGGTGGCGGTTGGTGAAACTTGTGTATCCTTGTGAGAATCACATCAGTTTGGGGTCAATAAAATTTCAATCTTCATGTTAGTGAATTATATGGAATTATTTAGTCATGTCTGTTTGCTCCAAAGGCTTGCAATTTTTCTTCATGTTTCTGTTGGGTGAAAGAAAGCATACTAATTATGCTTATTTAAATATAACTGATATGATAAATAATGAAGCAGAGCTTTAAAGTTTTTACTGCTCCAAAAGCACTTCAGTGACTGGAACAGAAACATAAGTATTCAGACACTCATGTAGTTGTAAATGTTGAACTTTAGAAACTAAAGTCATCTCTGTTTTAGAAGGATGCTCACTGGGCCCAGCGCAGTGGCTTAGTGGCTAAAGTCCTCACCTTGTATGTACCAGGTTCCCATATGGGCATTGGGTTCTAATCCCAGCAGCCCTGCTCCCCATCCAGCTCCCTGCTTGTGGCCTGAGAAAGCAGTTGAGGGCAGCCAAAACCCTGGGTCACTGCATCATAACGGGAGACGCAGAAGAAGCTCCTGGCTCCTGGCTGTGTATTGACTCAGCACCGGCCATTGTGGCCATTGGGGAATGAATCAGCAGATTCATGATCTTCCTCCCTGTCTCTCCTCCTCTCTGTATAGTTGATAAAAATAAACAAACTTTAAAAAAAAAAAAAGAAAACAAAGATGCTCACTGATCAATGGGCCACGAAGGTTTGGAACATGGAACTCATTAATTATCATGGATTCTACTGATGTTTCTTTTTCTTTTTTTTTTTCCCTCTGTCATAAAAGCTAAGTGCTATATCTAACAAGTGTGTTACAACATTTTGTGTTCAAGTCTCAGGAAAAGTGACTACAGTCAATTCCAAGGATCTGGAGTTGCAACTTGTAACTTGTCAGGAAAGACTCCTGACAACTTATGTCAAATTCTAGAATAAAAAATTAAAATGGTGGTACAGAATTTTATTCATGTTGGATGAATAAAATTTGGTGCTAGCATATTTTGTTGTGGCAGTGAAAATTATGTGCCACGCCATTTTATAAAAGAATGAAATAAACACAAGAATTAGATAATAGAAATCAAAATGGAAAAGACATCACATCGCATACCCACGACAAAATAGAAAGATGACTTTAAGAAATTAGTCCCCATCTTGAAACTGAGCTGTCTGGTTTGACCTCAGCTTTTACCTATATTTTCAAAGATCTAAGCTGTAATAACCACAGACAAGGTCCTAAAGGCAGAAGAAAAAAAAAGATTTTCTTTTTCAGCCCATGCTTTATGAAATCATAAAAAGTAATCTATAATCTATCCAACTCCAAGGTTTTGTAGAAGAAAAGGGATGAATATGTTCATTTAATTCTTTGTACAAATACTTATCATAGTCCAGAAACTTCAGTGTACGTATTATTGATGAAATGAGCATGACAGAGAATGTCCTTGACCTTAGTGAGGTTTACATCTCAGCAAATGTAGACATAACCTGCAAAAAAAGAGTAATCCTATAAATCATAAAATATAATGCTCTGTAGAAATAAACTCAGTAAAGGAAAAGAAACACTTCAGAAGATGTGGTAGTGCCTGGGTTAGCCATGTGAATTATTGTAATAATTTGGAGAGAAAGAGGACTTTACTGAAAGCTTGCATCTGCAATTAATTTTATAATATGAGTCTATAAATTATAAAATAAAAACATCAAAAGTATTTGAAGAGTGTCAAGTTTCATGGAGCAGTGGGTTAAGTAGCCACTTGACGTACCCACATTGTGTGTCAGGGTGTCTGTTACATCCCAACTACCTGAATTCCAGTTAGGCTTCCTGATATGTGCCTGGAAAAGCAGCAAGTGTTGGCCAAAGTACTTGGATTGCAGTCACCAGCATGGGAGACTTCAGTGGAATTCCAGGCTCTTGATTTTATCCTGACAGAACCCTAAAATCTTAGCAAGTGCCTGTGAAAGAACCTAAACCCTAAATTAATAGTAAAGTCCATCAAAACAACTCTGACAACGGGGAGACAATGGGTAGTAACATGTAGGACCAGTTATGGAGCCTTACTTTGCAAGTTCACATTCCTGCTCTGTCACTTAGAGTAGAAACTTGGACTGGTCGCTTCATGACGCCATGTCCCCAAATACAACATGGAATTGAAATATGCCTCCTAAGCCATATTGTTCCTTGGAGGAATAGGCAATGTTTCAATTGCAGACATGTCAAAGTATTTGTTAATTTCCTGCTATAATATAGTTAGCGGTGAACTGATCATAACACAATTGAAATGTACCGTGAAACATACACTGAGTATTAGACAATATGTACACATAGAAGTCACATTTCTTTCTCTCTGTTTTCACCAGTGACCTTTGGTATAGCACAAGCAAGTCATTTTGATAACAGTTCTGTTGAAAGCATCTGAGTTATATGGGGCACACCCAAATGGTTCTCATCACCACACTGTGAACTGGAATGTTCCTTGGATGACAGACATCAACAGAGTAACAGGAGAAATGGATAGATCACAGCAGACTTTGAAGCCCAAATTAAACTGGGTGTTGCAACAACATTTTCTCAAATTTCCTACTGGAATTTGTAACTGGTTTCTTTGTCTGTTTTGATATGATAATGTCTGGAAATTAATTGTGTAGATGAGAGTTCTCCAAGGATGAAAAGAAAGACATCCAATATGGTTATTATTGTAGGCTGTTCTAGTTCTCCTTAAAATCCCAGAAAGTGCCGGAGTTTTCTGTACCAACCTACAGTTTAGAGGGGACTTCATCAGAATGTTCTTAAGTAGGGTCCTGGACTTGAGTCATAAGCAAACCTCTGCCACAAACATATTGTAACACTTCAAATAGAGGGCTTCAGAAGACAGTTTAAACATTTCTTCAAAATGTACTACCCATAGTGATTATTCGCTGTTTTATCATTTGGGTCAGTTACAAGAAAGTCAAACCTACCCAAATTAGAAAAGTCAACTGCACAAAATCATAAAAGTTTCAAACTATCACTGCAAAGTGAGACTGCACACGCTTGAGTGTCCTGAAAACAAGTCTATGCAAGTCAGCCTCTGACTGGATTTTTCTCCATTTCTCTTACCACGCTTTCTGACATAGACAGCAGAAGTAAAGAGCAAGTTGAGGGACTGATAGTCTCAGAGAACCACAGTGCATTTTATTTCCGATACTCCTCTGTGTCAAATTTATTTAAAAAGTGAAAAAAAATACAGAAACAACATACATGTGAGCATAAATAAATATGAGCACATACTTTGATCGCTGAGGAATTTTCAGTGTAGGATGAAATCTTTTGAAGGAAACGGATATATCCTTGACCTGTCAGTTTGCTCCTTGCTTTGGGACACAGA
This sequence comes from Ochotona princeps, assembly GCF_030435755.1. Classification (NCBI taxonomy): domain Eukaryota; kingdom Metazoa; phylum Chordata; class Mammalia; order Lagomorpha; family Ochotonidae; genus Ochotona; species Ochotona princeps. The sequence continues at coordinate 14,373,911 of NC_080861.1, forward strand.
TTAAAATTATTTTAAATTCTCAGCGCTTATTGCATAGAGTGGCCTTGCTGAGGAGTACGGTTGCTTTCTGCACTGCTGTGACATTCATGTAAGAGACCCTGTGGGATCAACTTAAAACAAGCCTAAGCAAAACCTTTGATCCTTGCAGAAGATGATTTGATGCGAGAAGTCTTCTTGGTGAAGGCTTTTTAGACCCATCGTCCATCAGTCTTGACAGTTTCCTGTGATCTACGGCCAATAATCCCTGCTTAATCTACAAAGTGTAAACTCTCACAGAACGGCAAATGTGCAGCCCAGGTGTTAAGAAGGTCAACAAACCAGTCCATTTGTTGAGATATAACAAGATTCCAGGCAAGTGATGTGCTTCTTTTGAAGAAAGGAACTCTCAGGAATATGACCTAATGTCTGATTTTAGTGGCAAACAACAATATAAAGCCCTTTTAAAATATAATCGTGCACATTGGCTGCTATAGCAAGCCAGTTCTTGATCATGTTTGATTATAAGGAAAGAAGAATGGGTGAAGAACCATGTTCTTGATTTGAAAACAGCATTCATCAGATTGGTATAGTGCAAACGAATTCTAACCGGGCAACATTTGCTAATTATTGATTTTAAACAACTGCAGTTTTACTGTTTGAAGTTTCATGGTCATTGGTAAAGTAGAAAGACTAGCATCTCACTCTCTTTCCTAAGTATGCATGTGATTCAAAGAAGAAAGAATGTAAAAAACAAAATATGTTAAAACAGTGCTTAAAAACGTTTTGAAGAAGGTTGTGTATGCATCAGAAATGCCTGAATGTTTATAAAAGCTTATGGATTTTGGCAAACATCATCAAGTTGTCTGAACTCCGTCACATCAATATTAACTGGCCTGTGGGAGATTTAATTTGAGGATGACTGTGTCCATGTAGACAGGTGAAGAACAGAGACTGGCCTTTGAAACTCCAGGAAATAATTACTTGGTGGTCATGGGCATGAAAGGCATTTTCTCCATTTTTATTTGGTAGTCGTTGAGTAATGACAGGATGCAAATATTGTAATGGAAATCTCCATAAGAGGGCTAAAAAAAAACCCCACGAAGTACCTGAAAAGCAGCAGATTGCAATGTCAAGAAAGGGCACAGTGTGGAAACTATGGACTTGAACTCTATGATCAGCTTACCTGATCTTTGCACATGATCACTAACCGAACCAATGCTGATCCTGGCTTCCACTGCTCATGCCTCAGTTTCTTTACATAAAATTGAAGCAGTGACAGCGCATACAGACACACAAGATACACTATGGCAGTTTCTAACAGAAAATTGTATGTATTTTATGATATAGAATTATGAAAGTCTTGATTGCTACTCTAGGTCCAACACTTTTTTTTCTGAGCCTGTTTCCTTATGTGAAAAAAAAATGGAGAAGTGATATCTTCCTCACTCATTTCTGAAAGATGTAATAGGCAATGCGTTGGTTTTTTTTTAAGATTTATTTTTATTGCAAAGTCAGATATACAGAAAACAGGAGAGACAGAGAGGAAGATCTTCTGTCCATTAATTTACTACCCAAGTAGTTGCAATAGCCAAAGCTGAACCGACCCAAAGTCAAGGGCCAGAAGTTTCTTCTGGGTCTCCCACGCGGGTGCAGGTCCCCAAGGCTTTGGGCCATCCTCAACTGGTTACCCAGGCCACAAGCAGGGAGCTGGATGGGAAGCAGGGTGGCTGGGTTTAAAAGCAGCCCGTATGTGCAAGGTGAGGACTTTAGCCTCTAGGCTACATTGCTGGGCCCTGAGAACCAATACTCTCAAACAATCTTTTAGATGTTGCCTTAGGTTCTCCTTCCTGCAATAGAGCATTCTGTGAGCAGCTCAGTGGAATTTATCTCTCTGACATGTTCCTGTTTTTGTAACTAGACAAGTCATCCCTAAGTACTCTGTATTTGTGCAAAAAAGGAAGGGAAGGGTGGAAGGAGGTAAGGTAAATTGTTCATGTGGCGTGTGTTCTGCTGGATACCCTGAACAACTCTGTCTACCGAAGTTTCTGGGTTAATGTTTGTTTTTCAACAAGAAACAAGACGTTGGTCTTCATATGTTCGTATGTCCCAGAGACTCTTGGTCGGTAGAAACAAATGGTTTCTAAGGAATTAATGTGCAGAAACCATCCTTTGGTCCCAGGGAGAGGTCTAACGTCCGCAAGAGGCCAAGTCTGATGTTGTTTTCATGGGAAACAAATACTTGTCATACCTGGATCGAAATCCAACAGCTTCAGTTAGAATCAGAACAGACCCTGTCAGTTCCACCTTGGTCCAGGAGGTTGTGGAGGGAGTGATGCATGGGGGAGGAGCAGGCACTCCCAGTGCAGGTCAACTGTAGACAATTAATTAACGCTTATTCTCAAAATGAAGCAGAGGTGCTGCCTCAGCTGTCCCATGACTGTGTTTTTGTCAAAACAACAAGAAAAAAAATGGGCAGAAGTTCACATTGAATGTCAATGTCATTGGAACATTTCCCCTAGAGAAAGGGAGGGATGGAGGCTTTTCTCACCCTACTCTGCCTTGATGAACTTCTCCACCCACCTCCTCGAACAGACTGGGAAAAAAATACTTCAGAGGGACCCCTCAGGGACTGGAACATGCTATCCACAACTCTCAGAGACTTTCAAAAGCAGCAGCCAAATCTCTAGCCTCTTGTCCAAAACACTTGTGCCCCAACAACAAATGGTATTTCTCTCTAAGGCAACAAATTCCATTTCAAAGCAGAATATTTTTAAACACAGGTTTTAAAAATTGTATGTGTTCATGTGTGAAAGACAGAATCGCACACACACACACACACACTTGAGAGATTCAAAGAGAACACTCATTCACCGTGTTCATTCTTCAATCCCTGCAGTTATAGAGGGCGTGGCTAGACTGAAGCAGTGAGAATGTCGTCGAGGTCTCCAACTATGTGAGACATCAGTCACTCCGCTTTACATTAGGGAAAGTCAGACTTGGGAAAGCAGCTAAAACTTGATCCAAACATTGCTTCTTGACTGGTGCAGTACGCACAAGGCCAAGCATCCACCTGCAGAATAGTTCCACGCAGATCTTTTAGCCTCATGTAAGTATAGTTTTAAAAACCACTCTGGTGTGTTTGTGCAGAAAAAGGGAAATACAGATAAAGTATTCAACTAAGTCATTCTCAACAGTTTTGTCTGTTGGTTTGTTTTTGCGGCCAGAATTAGTATTCCTAATGATTTTATGACATTGCCAATGGCTATGATTTCTTTCATGTGTCATCATGACCTGGGATGACACATCTCTGCTGAGAAAGACAGTCCACTGATATTTCTTGGGTTTCCTTCTGAGTTAACCACTAATAATGTTTTGCTGTGTAGATGGGGCAATGATGATTATATCATAATTGTACCTGGTTGATAGCTGCTTTAGGAATCCATGATAATACTTTTAAGAGTATCTTCAAAGTGCTTAAATAAGTGATTCTGAATATGTGGTGTGATAGCTTAGTGACTGAAGTCCTCACCTTGGCACACACCGAGATCCCATATGGGCGCCAGTTTGTATCTATGCTGCTCCACAGATTGTAAGTCTGACTTTTATTTTAAATTTTAAAGATTCACACTTGCCTATATGAGAGGCAGAGCAGCAGAAATAGAATGGCAGACAAAGGAAGATAGTCTCCTTTGCTGATTCACTTTCCACCTGACCTTGGAATGTCCAAACCAGAAGCCAGGAATGCCATCTTGGTCTCCCATTTGGTATGAAGTGTACAAGTACCTGGACTGTGGTCCACCCCTTTGCCCAGTGAAGTAGTGAGGAGCTGAATCCGAAGGAGAACAGCGAGCACCAAAATCAGTGCTTAGACACGGGATGCCAGCCTAGCACATGGCTGCTTAACCTTCCAGTGCCAGTGTAGGCCCACGGCTTAACTCCTAAGCAAGTGCTAGTCCAGAGGCTAAATCACAGCTTAAAATGTAGTTGACCTGACAAGGCTGTTATCTCTTCTAAACTAACACGTATGTCTTAGTCTCAGTTCTGATAACCTCCAGTACACGTCTTGAAAATGAAAATCAAAGGATTAGCTCTATAATTCCTGGTATTAATTCTGACTTAAATTCATAGCAGGCCACAGGAAATCAATTTCTCTTCTTATGAAACAGAAAAGGATAAGAATTCAGAAACTAAAGACCCATAGATGGCTCCTTCCAGGATCTGGCTGAAACTTAGTAGCTTCTTTCATATTGCCATTTTCTGAAAGACATGGATTAAAAAAAAAAAATCACATTTCCCATTGAACAAGCACTAAGCTGCAATTCATGTCAGAAATGCAGAGGGCTACTTTCCCCATGGTACTCTCTCTGAGGTGGTTTTTGTTTGTTTGTTTGTTTGTCTTTTAGAGTAAAAAATAAAACACGTTTCATTACTCTAGTCACTAGTACTCCAGTGAGACAGGTGTAGGGAAAACAAATGTTATCACCACTCATTCACCTATGTTTCACTGTGTTGTATATTTTCGCCATTCTAACAGCCATGCACAGCCTAGAAACAAGAGCTGGGACTAATTCATGGTTAACCTCCCCTGTCAAATGTAACATATTCAGCAAATTCTTATTGACTGTCATGAAAATCATGAATTGTAAGAGAGTGGATATCCACTATTTAGATGCAATTTAAGAATTCTTTGTCGCCCATACCAATAGAAGAATGCAATTGAGCGTAGCCACGTGTTTCATCCAACTATGTATGATTGGAAATACGATTCCTAAATTCTGTGCCAATTTTTCCAATCCAAATCTTCAAGAAAAAAAGACTTGAAAAGCTGTATTTACAATTGTCCCTCTTACTGATTTTTTAATCAACAGACAAATTTTTCAAACACTGAAATAGAATATTGCTTTTTTTTTTCTTAGAACATATGTCTACCGGATGAAACGGTGATTTATTGTACAACAATTTAGCTCAGATAGTATTGGAAGAGGATGCAGGGCAGTGAAATGATTGGAGGAAAAGTGTTCTTACTGGGGGCAACCACTCACCCGGAGCTCCCTCTCATCTCTTACCAGGCCATAGGAAACATTTTATTCCAGTTTTAGTATCTCTTATTCTCTAGTGCTCAAGAAACTTTGAACCGTTTTGTAATGTGTTAGGGCATGCATTTGGTTTAATAGCTAAAATGTTCCTTGGGGTGTCCACATCCCATGTTGGAAAGTTCGGGTTTGAGTCTTGACTGTACTCCCAGTTCCAGCATTCTGGCTAATTCTAAACCTGGGAAGCAACAGATGATGGTTGAAGTACGTGGGTCCCTGACACCCATGTAGTAGACATGGATTGAATTTGGTCTGGTCCAGCCCCAATCACTACAGGAATATGGAAACTGAACATTCAAATAGAAGCTCTTTCTCTTTCAGTGTCTTGCTCTCCCGTTCAAATAGGATCAAAATAAATAAAATTTTAAAAATAAGAGCCTTAAGTTTGCAGTAAGAAGTAATGACTTAGAAAGGATTAGAGAGTTTTTCTTTGTTTCACCTAATGATGTGATATGTTTCCATAAAAATAATAAAAAGATACTAGTTTTCTTTCTTAAAAAAATGTTTTTAAAAATTTGAAAGTGTTTCAGACAAATGGAGATTTAGAGAGAGAGAGAGAGAGAGAGAGAGAGAGAGAGAGAGATCTTTTATCTGATGATTTACTTTCCAAAAGACCACAAGGGCAAGGGCAGGTTAATCTGACTCCAGGAGCCAGGTACTGCTTTTCTGTTTCAGGGTCTCCCATGTGCTTGCAGTGGCTTAAGGACCTGGGCCATCCTGCTTGGCTTTCCTGGACACATTAGCGGGGAGATGTGTTACAAGTGAATCATCCAGGACCTTAACGAGCACCTGTGTGCGATGTGTGTGTCACAGGCAGCCACTTGATCTGCCATGCCACAATGCCAGCCCCCCTGAGACTATTTTTAAAAAGTAAGATAAAATAAAAAGAACATTCACTCAGTCTCTATGTTCTCACATCTCTTTGCAATGTCCTGACCAGTTAGATAACTGACTTGCCAACTATTTTTTCGAAATTTTCTGCCTCTTGAGCAGTACAATTTTGGATTGCTTCGTTTGTTTATTGCTATTAGAGTCTGAGTAAGCTAGTGTGTTATAAATAATAAATATTATTGAGCGACCTGATAGCTTAATCCCAAGGGAAATAAGAAGCTCAAGTTTCCATGTAAAAATCTAATTAGCATTCATATAAATATGAGTAGAGATTATTTTGAACAGTTTTAGAATATTATTACTTCTCCTTAGTAAGACATGCTGATATGTCTTAGGTGAAACACCAGAATTCCGCTGGATGAGAAGCGGAACCCTAACCCAAAAGCTCCCATGTCGTCTGTGGCTTGGTGCTTGTTGATTCATTTATAATGAGATCCCTAGCACAGAACAGAGCAGTTTAAGCATATTTTCCTCTGTCTCTGTAAATCACTGTTTGTCTATCTGGAAACCTATTTTGTTCTGTTTGCAGAGCTTCTTTCACTTGCTAATGATCTGTGCAAATTAAACAGAAAATGGAAGGAAAGGCAAGGTTAACTTTTCAGAACTACTTTACCTTGAGTGAATGGTAAGCAAGAAGCAATTATCCCCTCACTCTCTCAGTCTCTTCACAGTCTCTCTCTCTCTCTTCATTGCTCTCTCTCTCTCTCTGTGTCTCTCTGTCACTCTCTCTGTTTCTCTCTCGCACACACACATACACACACATGCGCATGCGCACATACACATACACACACACACACACACACGCTACCACAAGGAACCATATGCTGTGCATGTACCTGCTACCCAGGTGGAGGGAGAGTTATGTTCCAATACTTGCTAGCAAATGAACAGCAATTAAATCAGATGCATTTTTTATCCTGCCTAGACTGGCATCTATTGTATTTGTCTAGAACCACATCAGACTCTGAGCACAGGCCCTGAATTTTTTCTCAGTGTGATTTCCATATCAATCTCATTTTGCGAAGATGCATGCAAGGAAGGGTCCAAGGAGTTAGTAAATTTCCCAAAACAATCACCTAAATAGTGAATAGGAGACATGAGATTTCTGATTGTTTTTGACTCATCAATGTATTGTTCCGTTCTCTTGTTTTAATTTTTGGTAATTATTTTGGTGGCAGATGGGCATGGTAAGAGAAATAGAAATAGGACATACACAGCCACTGTTTGCAATGAATATATGTATAGCTATTTATAATTCATTGGCTAGTAAGTTGGGTTATAAAAACATGATATCCTCGATAATTATTTAATTCCATTTAAACCTGACTACTGCTACACATTTGGGCACTTGAGTTTCTTATTCTCCTTTGTTTTGCATGGTTAGTAATTTTGATGCTAATTATAGTAAGAAGGATTTTGTGGTGGCTTTGAAAATGCCTAGTATTGTAAACAGTGTTTTGCTGTTCAGAAGTTAGGGAAAATGTGCAAAAGACATCTGTTATATTTAAACATTCACTAAGATAAAATTTATGAATGTAAAAAACTTAATAAAGCACAGAATAAATCTTTGTGTGCATTTTTCTGAAACTTGAAAAAGCTTTTTCTGGGCAGGGCAAGGTCCAATGCCTCCTTCGCTACTTCCGTGCCACTGGATTCTGTACTATCTAATGGCACTTCATTTTTTTTTAGTAATTGTTGTCCCTAAGTGGTCTCATTTTTATTCTAGTAAGGTTTAATGTTTTCTAAAAGCAATTTTATAAGGATCTCCAAGCAAGCTTTATACCGCATTTCTGTACGTTACAAGGAAGCACTACAATAAAGTCAGTTCTAGGTTTCCACTGTACCCATTTTGCAGAAGCCTGGTGTTGGTCCCTGCTTCTTTCTTAAGTACTTAGGACCCATTTTGACATATCTACTTTCTCCCCCTGGTTTCAGTACTCAGAAAATAATGAGAGTCTTGTGTGGTTGTTAAAATAGAAGAGATGAGAGGCAACTATGAGCTTGAAACTAGTACGACAAAATCTAACAATATATCTTTGTTCACATTCTTAGCCTGCATATGACTTTATCAAGAGTTCTGTTTCAGCCAAGCCAAAAGCAGTTGGCATAGAAAGGAAATACATCTATAGAGACATAAGATAATCTATGCTTTCAAATCCTCTGGATATGAGGATATGTATTTTATTGCTGTTTATGGGTTGTGACCAGGTTACAAGGCATCCATTTTAAATTAAGAATCCTAATGTAGGAAGAATTTCATGAGATGGGAGAAGGGTTGTGGTGTGGCATACCAAAATATTCCCTATACAATGAAAATACTGTTGCCCATTTTGTATTGTAGAATCTGGAATCAAAGTTAGTGCTAACTCGTAAATTGACTGCTGCCTAGGGTTTCTGGATTACATGTGGCTAATTATTCTTAATCCTGTAAAACCAGTAAAGAGCTTTTTTTTTTTTTTGGTTGGGAGGCGTGCAGCAAATATATTTACTTGGACAACCAATTGTTAGTTTGGCCAATGACAGAACTGTTGGTCCGTACTGGAAATAATATTGAACTAAAGTTGTCAGCCCTGAGGGAGAATTCTTAACTTCATATTCTTATGAACCAGCAATAAGCAAGAGATCCTCAGATGATTGACTGAAAATCTCGGTGCCTTGCTGTGATCAGACATAATACTGAGCTCAAAGATTTGGTTGATTTTCTACGTGGATCAAGATAAGATGCTTTGGTTGCCAACTCTCATTTTATCTGCTAAATATTAATAGCTCTGAATATGCAAAGATTCTATTTGAATGATAACACTCAATAATTTTTTTTTCTAGAAGAGCATTTAGCAAAATAGAGACAATTAACTTGCTAATACCTCACAGGGAAACTTCATAGCAACATTTTAATAGCTGCAGTACTAATTGTCTCTGACAAAAGAGAATGTTATATCAAACTAAAATGATCTACAAGGTATTTATGGATTACCAGCAGTATTTTATCACAGTGTTAGGCAATGTGAGTACCCAACAGAGGGCAGAAGGTACTTAAAACAAGCTTCAAAATGTCTGGAAAACAAAGTTAATACATCATGTTTTGGTTCAAAAATATTTATTTAAATGTAAATGTATTTATTTATACTGTTATTTTATTCATTGGAGAGGTGTGGAGACAGAAAAAGAGCTCGCATCCAGTGGTTCACTCTCTAAATGTCCTAGCAATGGGGACTGCACCAGGACAAAGCCAGTAGGAGGGAACACAATTTAAGTCTCCAACGTGAGTGCCAGGCACCCAACTTCTTGAGCTATTACTACTAATCTGGCAACAAATATGAAGCACAAGTACACAGATTCAGAATATGGGCATCTTACGCACTGAGACAAATGTGTACCCCACAGTTTCTGCAATAGATATTTCCCATTAACTTTCCAAACACTTGAATAATCTTAAACACAATGATTTTTTAAATTTTTATTGGAAAGGCAGGTTTACAGAGAGAAGGAGATACAGAGAGAAAATCTTCCATCCACTTGTTCACTCCCCAAGTGGCCACAGTGGCTAGAGCTGAACTAATCCAAAGCCAGGAGCCAGGACCTTCTTCTGGGTCTCCCACACAGGTGCAGGGTCCCAAGGCTTTGGGCTGTTCTTGACTGATTTCCCAGTCCACAAGCAACGAGCTGAATGAAAAGCAGAGCAGCCGGAATACAAACCAGCACCCATACGGGATTCCTCTATGTTCAGGGTAAGATTTTAGCCACTGAGCCATTGTGTTGGGCTAGATATTCTTTTTAGTTGTAGGTTTTCAGCCCTTTATATTCATTCTATTTTATCTTTATTTGAGCAGTGGGGTGACAGACACAGGAACCTAGAAGTTAACTCAGGTCTTCATCATGGGTAGCAGGAATCTGAAGCAACATGATTTCCTCTCTGCCTTAGTGAGAAGGGGCACTCAGCCTCAGGACATGGGCTTGTCAACTGGTGTGTTGTTTGGCTAAACATCATTCCCCTCTTCCTACTCTCTCTTAGAGGATGTCCTTCTTGATTTCCTTACGGCTTAGTGTTTGCGTTCTGTGCCGTTTTGTTCCTCCATTGTAATTACTTTAATATGCTGAAATATACTATGTGCAATTGCCTGTGTGAATAGGGACACATTTCTCATTTAGAAAAAAAATTCCTGGACTGTTTTCATAAACCAAATTTGCTTTTTTCTCCCGTGATTTAGTATCTTAGCAGATGCTGTAGCTGTTGCCATCATACCTACTTGTTTATGATCTCAGTACAAGGACATCAGCTTGTCACAAACCACTGGCACTTAGTATCTATAGGATTGTGCTTTATTCCCCAATCTATTAGGACATACTCATGTCCCTTACTTCAAAATATAGACACATTTTGAGTGTTTCTCACCCTGTCCACAGGCAAAGTTCTGACAGTAGCTAGCCTAAGCATCCCCCAACCCCTGTTTGCTATGTCCCATGATAGTTCACCTTGCCTCTAGCTCTTCTAGAATAATTCTCTTCTCATTGTGGAAGATAAAGAACTGTTTCCTAGCTGTTGGGTGACAGACTATGACTGTATTGCCACAGCTGTACAATGAATCCTTGTTTCAGTTGGGCTATAACTTCCATTTAAAGGACTTAGAGGAACTTACTTGAAGAGTTCCCAGTTTCACTTTGACCCTTCGAACTGCTTACCGCCCACCCAAACTCCACTATAGACAAAGTCAAGAATTAATGAGTGCATTAATCTGCCCAACAAGTCTAAACAGTTGGTTGTGAGTCAGATGTGTTTCAGGCCTTAGGGACACATACTGGCTTGGATACATGCAGTTTTCATTTTCTTGAAGGTTAGGATCTAACAGCTTTTTAACCACAGTATATCTAAGATATTATCCTAATCAACGCTACATCAAGATGTTTCTCCCAATGTTCCATCTTGCTCTATACAGCAAACAGGAAAAAAAAAAAAAAAACAAGCAAGAAACAAACAGTAGACTTGACTTGCACTGTGTTGATCAAATGCTGTCACGTGGCCACATTAGTTGCAGGGCATGTTGGAAAATGCAAAGATTTAGAAGAGTTTGCAGCTGCTGGTATCAAGGAAACAAGAATTTTGTTTTCATTTAAAATGAAAAGGAAAATGAACACGGTTAACAGGAGCTTTTACCATTGATGGTGTGAAATTACTTATGGTTTATGCTAAGCCTATGTTCCACCCACTCCTGAGCATTTTAATCAGAAAAGCATTACTAAGCTCACTTATATTTTTATATTAGAATAAGGGCTATTTATTTCTGCCAGCTCAGGAAATGACCCAGTATGGCCTTGTAAGACAGAATTAATTTCAGTGACTCCAGCTGAAAGTGGGTTGCCTTTTAACTTAATAACTTGAGAACTGTCAGTATCCTTTGAAGTTAATGATAGTTGTAAAGTGCAAATAATTTTTTTTCCTAAAGGGAATCAAACATACTAAGGCTGGTAAATGAATGCTGTGTCACCAGTACGATTAATGTAAGGGTTACAGGAGCAGGAAGGAATGGGAGAATATTAAGAATTTCACTGTTATTTTATTTGGATTTGTTTTGCTTTTTGGAGTATAGAATGGCCTACAAGTGTTTTCCTTAGAAATGAAATTTAAAGCATTTGCTATCTTTCTGGGTTTTGGGTAGAGTTTTAGAAACAAAGATATTCATGTGAGCATTTGTGTAGAAAGTACAGTGGATCAGCAATGGCATAAATGTATTTGCACAGCAAGACCTTACATAATAAATGAATGCATGCTTATTTGCTTCAGTCTTTTTGCCAGGGGAGGTGACTTCCAAATAAATATATGGAGCCCCATTTTAACTGGGTGTTCTTTTTCCATACATGTAGTCACTGGCTGACTCAAGAAGAAAAGGTGGATTGCTATAGAATGAGTTAGGCGACTGCCAGCCTAAAATACATAAGGTAGCAAGTGGGTCGTTCCAAGGAGACATCAGGCAGATTTCATGTCTGTGTGAAGTGCAGCTCTCCCTAATTTCAGTCGCAGGTTGTTAGCATCCGGGATGCTCCTAATGATGGCTGGAGAATCTTTCCAGTGACGGCTCATCCCGCTCTCTCATTGGCAATGATGCCACTCATGCAAACTTTGTTTCAGCAGGAGGCAGCAGTTTGGATTCGTTTTCTTGGTGCTCATTTGCAGATTCATTTCTGCTTAATTTACGGATCCGAAGAGATGCCAGATTGACATCCCTGGAGAGTGCTGGTTCCTGTTGGTGCCTGTGAAAAGGAAGACGGCAAGCAGGAGCTCTCTGCTTTGCTTGGTTTCATGACAATTTTCTCTTTCCAGAGGGAGAAACTAAACACTCTCCTGAAAGCTTGGTTCATCTACTTTACCCACTGCTGCCCCCAAAACTTACAGCGAACAAGTTAATTTTGTTCTGGTTGATTTAGGAGCCATTAAAGGTTTTCTTCTTTAATATGTCTTTCTCAGATAATGCAATAGTTTTAGAACTTTAATATTGGCTGCAAGTCAGTGTTTCTTAAATTGTCTGATTATAAGACATAGGTGTTTGTAACAAATGGAGATCACAAAGGTCTACCCTGAGAAATAAGGTCCTGGGTCATCCCCAGGCCCAGCACCTCTGACTGGGTTCTCAGATGGTTCCTCCCATTTGGAAGGACCAAGTTTATCATTATCTTTTTCAGTCCCTCATTTCTTCATTATGGAGTATTTATTACCAGGATGTATGTATAAAGCTCTTAGTATCCTTAACAACATTGGCGATGGAGTAAACCATTTCACCCTTCATAAAATGGAAGCAATAACTATAAGAACAATAACGAGTTTGCCTAACAACACACAAACTCTACAAGGGCTTAAAGGCCCCAAACAGTGGTAAATAGTTTTACCACTGGAGAAAAAAAAAGTGTTTATCTTTTGGAAATATTCACTAGACTGGAGAATCAAGAGCTGTGAAGGGATATCTTTTCTGAAAGTGCTGGCATTTAGTAGGACACGTGCATCAAGGTACATATAAGGGTGTCCGGTATTTTGCAAATGCGTCCTTGAAAAATACACAAAACAGTGAAGTTCTTCCCCTAAGCCCCTCCAACAGACATTCCAGTCTAAAGCTTAATTTTATTACGACTGAGAAAAATATGCTGATGGCTTTCATTGAAGCCTTTTTCTGTACAATCTATCTATTTTAGAAGGCACGTCAGAACAAGATATTTAGGCTTGTGTCATTTCTAGAGTAAGAACAAATTGTGGATTTCAATCCAAGTCAACAGTAGATCATGATCTTGTAATACGGAAGGTGATAGGGGGGTATTTGTAAAATAATCCACCAAGACTATAACTCATAACTTTGGATTCTCTAATATCCAAAGAATTTGATTTACGCTGCCTAGATCATGTGGCTTATACGAGTTTCTTTCACAGCTGCAGTATTACTTCACAAACTGTGGCCATCTTCTGTTGTCCAACACAGCTCAGAAACAGTTCAGGGGTGCCCCTCGGTCACGGTCATATAATTGCCAATTCTCTCCTCCACATGAAACTACAAAATGATAGCTGTAATCCCGAAACATTCAGTTGTCTTTCAAGTGAAAGATTTGTGAAGCATGTGAACTTTGGTGGAAAAACTCTAAGGATGGGACGTATTTCAGAAGTCTCTAAAATTTCATCACAGATCTTTCTTTGCTTGAAATATGGAAGGGAAGGGCAAAAACATGCTGTTTTTACTTAATACCAAATTAGATCACCTTTAGGTCCTAAAGTATTTCGTTATTTAGGTTAGAAGATTGAAACATACGGAGTTTATTATTCTTCAAATAATGCTTTAAACTTAAAAAATAATAAATGTATTTATTTAAAACTTGAAATATTGAAAAGTATATTCATGTCCCTCTATTTACTAAAAAAAAAATGACTCAGAGTAGCTTCTTTCCCATCGTTTAATAATTTCTTACATTGTCTTTTACTTTTGAAGTCTTGCAGATTTCCCGTCAAGTTGCTTACTTGCATTGACTCCCAAATGCACGCAGTGCCATTGTAACGAGCTGAAGTTGACAGCTTGGGCAAACAGACCGCGGGGTGGGTGTCTTTGGGTATTTCCAGGTGAACTATTAAGGATGAAATCTCCAAGTGAAATTTAAATTCTGCATAAATGTTTCTAAACATCACTTACATCACTCTACATTTTTGGGGAAAAAAAAAAGCATTGCAAATGGACTGCATGTCCAAAGAAAAGGGAATGATCACACACACAGAACTCATGTGGGAGCACTTATTCCAAAGTGCAGATTTCTGTATCATTTCCCCAAATCTGCCGCATCAAAATTAGCCTCTGTATTCTGCACTTTTGGAAGCATTACACTGTGACATCAATTTTCGGGTTCCAAAGAACTGTGCTTAGATGAGGAAGTAGTCACAGTAAAATAGAAGAGCACTTCAAGCATTTCAGGAAAAATTTAGATGGCATGATCATTTGACTTTGATGCCGTTTGTGCAGTCCATTGATAGTTCTTTTAATTTGCGTACTCAATGAAGTTTTGAAACACCCTCATACTTGATGACCATCAAAATACAAAGCTGCACCTTCAGAATGCAAGACGGTGTAAGTTAAAAGTGTCATTGTAAAAACTGACCTCAGAAGTCCTATGAAAACACTTTCGGTTTTTGTAAAGGGAAGAATACATGTATGACAATGCTTGACTGCAAACAAATCCAGCGGTTTTTAGTTTCCTAAGTAGCTCAGTAAAGACAGATCTTTAAAAATGTATTTAGGGCCTGACACGATAGCCTAGCAGCTAAAGTCCTCACCTTGCATGCACTGGGATCCCATATGGGCACTGGTTCTAATTCCAGCAGCCCCACTTCCCATCCAGCTCCATGCTTGTGGCATGGGAAAGCAGTCGAGGATGGCCCAAAGTCTTGGGACCCTGCACCTGTGTGGGAGAGACCCAAAAGAGACCCAAAAGAGGCTCCAAGCTCCTGGCTTCGCATTGGTTCAGCTCCAGCAATTGCGGCAGCTTGGGAATTGAATCATTGGACAGAACACCTTCCTTTCTGTCTCTCCTCCTTTCTGTATGTCTGACTATCCAATAAAAATACATCTTTTTTTAAGAAAGTATTTAATATGTTTGAAAGTCAAAGAGAGAGAGATTTTATCTGAAAATGTTTGCATTACACCGAGTTGGACAGGCTGAAGCCAGAAACTTGGAGTGGGATAAGAGGGATCCAAGTACTTGAGTCGTTGCCCAATGCCCCTGAAAGTACTCACCAGTAGGACCTTGGATCAAAAGCATAACCAAGGCTAAAGCTCAAGTGCACTCACATTGAATGTAACAGTCCCAAGGAATGACTTCGTTCTGTACCAACTGCCTTCCTGCCAGATTGATGCGTTTAAAAAGGAAGGCTGAGTGAGCAAAAGATTCGAGACTAAAGAGAAAAATTAGTAACTGTCGATGGTTTATCAAGGGAATAATTAAGAGGCGTAGAATCAGGGACATGTGGTGGTGAAATATAAGGTATTTGATTTACATATTGTTCTGAAATGTGATGGAATCTCCAGTGCCTTAACCTCTTGAAAGCCTGCTCTAAAATGACTTAAGAGAAATCTGGTACTTCCCAGAGCACACGGCTGAGAGAAAAACACACCAGGAAATCAGAATTGCATCGAAACAGACACAAATGTGTAACCAGCTCAGGAATTCCACTCAACAGAGTAACTCCAGGAATCGGGCAGATCTGGGTCAGCCATGCTGGTGCACCTTTTGGTTAAAACACAAACCCGTAGCCGCAGCTGTTCACCCCCGACCTCCTTCCCCAACACACACAGCAGAATTCTAAATTGGATCGGAGATAGCAAAGCCCAGTGCTTAGGTTGAAATCCCACAGTGCTCAGAGCCAGGTTGCACGGGTTCGCATTGCAGAAAGATACTTTTTGGTCAGTTTCTTGCAAACCAGACCAAACCCCTGGGTTTCCACAAGAGCAAGCATTGCACAGAACAACTTGGACTGCGCTGGTGGATCACACGTATTGCCACCTTATTCAAATTAGGATGACAACATCTTCTTGACTTTCTATTCATCTACACAATTCATGTTGCTGTTAATCATGGAGTGACTCTTTGCTTCTAGTCTTTGTGAAATGGTGTTCTAGTTCCCCTAAGCCATTCCGTTTCTGCAGTCTGAGTTTGAAGGCCACCTCTGTCGCTTATCCCTGGATGACCTTGGGTGAGTTTTGACCTCCCTGCAGCTGTGTTTACTCATCTGTAAATGGGGATAATGGTGCTTCCTATTTTGCAGGGCTTTGGTGAGGATTACAGGAGTTAATGCATGTAACAAGCTTAGCCCAGTCCTTAGTCAATGGTAGAAAATAAATTAGCTATGCTTGGTATTTGTGCATAAGAAGCATTGAGAAGGAAGCAAAAAAATCGTGTATCTAAGCAAGCAGTTTTTACATTTTGGTGTCAGTCTTCCTTGTTTGTTAAAACAAAAGATACAATTTAAATCTAATGCATATTGCATGTGAATCTAATTGATATAATCTAATTCATATGAAGTGAGTCATTTTTTCATTAAATATTGTTCCAAAATATTATTTTTGGTTAACTTTTTTTTCATTTTTAAGAATCAAATGCATATTTAAATGATGACTGATATTGGAGATAATGGCAACTTTAAAATGTTGCTACTTTACGAGGGCTACATCGACAATGTTGCTAAATAGCCCATGATTATTACCCCAATAACTGAACCAAATGGATCCTTTTCAATATAACTGCATATTTTCATGATTGCTGAAGTGTCTTCCAGAAAGTTTGGCACAAATATCATTTACATTTCATTTTATTTTTATTTTGAACTAACACATAAAACTGGTATATGATTGTGGGTTACCGCGTGATGGACTTTTGTGCACTTCTCTGCTAGTTTGCTTGTTTTCATTACCTTCTGGGTGGTTCCCCAGTGAGGCAGGTGTGGAGCAAACAGTCCTTACAGCTTAGAGGCAATGCTTAAAGGGCAAGAAGGAAGAGCTCCCAAAGTTCCTCCAAGACTAGATGTGCTCTGCTTGCTTTGTAGAATGTGCTGAGAGACACACACAGCGTTATAATAGAGCTACCAGCTTCGTGTCCTGGTGAATCCAAGGCCATCATGGGCTCTGAAACCAGCCCGCATGTTCTGCTGTGAAAGGTTGGCCTCTCTATACCCACACACCTGGCTCTGGACTCAGTTACACATCCGACTTAGCAACAGTTCCTGGGTGTTATAGAGGCACTTCCCAAAATTCAGGTGATATTTGAACAAACTCAAATCCTTTGAATATGTTCTCATGTTTATTATTGGTAGAAAAAGAACTAGTAGCATGCTGGTTTTTGGAACACATAACACAAAAAGTCTCCGTGCTGTGGGAGGCTCTGTTTGTTACTGTGGGGCATGATAGGTACCTGAAGAGAACCAGGCAGATTTCATCTGACAGCCACAGACAGAAAATAGTGCTACCAATCGAATTATCCAGTAATCTAGTCAGGATGGGAGTCATTCTAGCCCTTCCTCAGGCAGTTAATCACATTTCCTGTGCATTAGCAGCCACACGTGGGGAGCTCTCAGGGGCTGGGCTTCGTGAGTTTCCCAGCAGGGTAATGTTTTTGCTGACTACCCCCAAAGTGGCTGCTTCTAGAGTCTTTATTTCCCTCTCTGTCTGCTCTTCCTCTTCCTTACTGAGGTTGTATTACTTCAAATTTGAAGTTTGGCAAGTTGCTGGCCTCCATTTCAGCACAGGAGAAGGTAGGAGGCCCTGCATCCAGTTGCCTATTCTCTCGTGCAGGAATGAATCGAGGAGGGCAGTGTATATTCTTCAAGGACATACGTGGGAGAGAAATGTTGAAGTTATTTTCTTTAAGGAAAGCACCGTTGCTTGTAAATTGTATATTTTGCCCATTGATTATCATCAATATGGGTGATTTAAAAGAGCCTGTTCAGGGCCCGACGCAATAGCCTAGTAGCTAAAGTCCTCGCCTTGCATGAGCCAGTATCCCATAGAGGCGCGGATTCTAATCCCAGCGGTCCCACATTCCATCTGGCTCCCTAACTCCAGCCTGCAAAAGCAGTCGAGTATGGCCCAAAGCTTTGGGCTCCTGCACCCAGGGAAACCCCGAAAAGGCTCCTGGCTCCTGGCTTCTTCTGGCTCCTGGCTCCTGGCTTTGGATCAGTGCAACTCTGGCTGTTGCGGCCACTTGCGGAGTGAATCAACAGATGGAAGATCTTACTCTCTGTCTTCCTTCCTCTCTGTATATCTAATTTTGCAGCAAAAAATACAAAAATTCTAAAAAAAAAAAAATAAAAAAGAGGGGTTGTATAGAGAAAGGACAGGAGAAACAGAAGTATTTAACACTTTGTTTATTAGGGTCTGAAAGTCAAGTTCAAGAAAATATTGATGATGCCATATTTCAGTCATCACAAAATAGCATGGAATGGAATGATTGACAGTAAAAAATGCACACACAAATACACACAAATTTAGCGGACGGAAGCGTTCATTAGTATCCTGTCATTTTCTTTCCCTGAAAATTTCCACTTATGAAAATGTCACGGTATTCTTGAAAAGAGGAATGGTTTTCAAACCATTTGATTTGTGATATTGCAAAATTGAGGTGTCTCTGAAAAATCATTACACTAACAGCAGGCATCTTTCCTTCCACTCTCATTTTCTGAACATTTCTCTAAATTTTATAATCGCTGCTTGGTCGGTCTGACTGTAAGCATTTGAGTCTAATAGAAGGGAAATTCCAGCCACTAATAAGTTTATCATGTAGTCATTTTCCTCAAGTTTCACATAATAAATGGGCTTCTCAAATTGCCTGCACCAATCATAATATAACACATTAGGTGGAACACACAAAAAAGTGAAACTGTGAAATACTTTGTTAAGCTGCATGGTAGTGTTGGACAGATTTTGGTCATAATATGTACTCTCTGTTGAAGTTATTGGTCGGTTTAGAAATGTCTCTATACGTGGGCCAGCATGAAGACTCTACAAGTTAATACTCTACCTTCAAGCGCTGGGATCCCATATAGGCACCCATTCATGTCCTGGCTATTCCACTTCCCGTCAGCGCTCTGCTTACGGCCTTAGGAAAGCAGCAGAGGATGGTCCAAATCGTTGTGATCCCACAGCTGTGTGGGAGACCCAGAAGACATTCATGATTCCTGGCTTCAGAATGGCTTATCTGTGGCCATTGCAGCCACTTGGAGTGAACCAGAGGATGGAAGATATTTCTATCTATCCCTCTCTCTTTTAAACCTGCCTTTCTCATAAAATAAATAATTTTTAAAAGAATATCTTTATATTCTTCCCTGTAACTGGGAAGATACATACCCTCAGGGCTCCATTTTTGGGAACTCCCTCTGTAACACTCAAGAACTGTTGGTCAGTCAGATGTGTGATTGAGCTCAGAGCCAGATGCGTGGGTACAGGGATGCTAACCTTTCTCAGACAGAGCATGGAGGCTGATTTTAGAGCTCACCTATCTGCCTCTCATGATGTCATTTGCTTATTTGCTCTGGGTTCAGATTGTGCAACTGCCGCAACGAGACCTTGACTAAGACGTTGATAGAATTATGACTACATCCTGGTTTAGCTATCATTCAACACAATATCATACATACCTTCTTGCAGGCATTATAATGATGCAGCACCCAAGTATAGAGGAAAGCAGGGTCACATCTACACAGTCGTTCATTCAGACACACAGTCAGATATTTTCATCAGTGCTTCACTGCATCTGAATCTATCCAGTGTATTAAAGCCACTCATTGAAATATTGACCAATAGAAATTATATTCAAACATGTAAACACCATACCACCTTATACAAAATATTTTATCTGAGAGTGTGAAAACATGCATGATTAACTGTCATGTGCCAGTCCCTGCAAACATGTTACATCACTACAGGTGCAGCAAATGGAACCAAATGGGGAAAATGATGCTATTCTGATAACCCAGACGATACCGGCATCTCTTGATATGTAAGGGGTGCACATCAAAAGAAATAACAATTATTGTATTTCTCAAGGCTGTTTCCTGATGCAAGTTAAAGGAATTTGGGAATGGAAGAGATGCACAAAGGATGCTATTTGAACATTGGAACGTGCAGGCATTTATAAAAGCGGCACTCTTTTCTCTGCTTTAAACCAAGGATCTTGAATTACTCAAACGATTACGATCTGCAAATCAGTATACATTGTTCATTCCTCTGTTCAAATTAATATCTGCTGAATGATCTGGGCTGTATAAAAGTTCAACTTTGTGTGTTGTTGAGTCTTTGCCAGGCTCTCTGATACTGTCCAAGAAATGTCCCAGTACTGAAGGGTCTTTGTATGAAGAACAACAATAAATTCCATTATTGCCATATATGAATTATCAGCCTTCCCTTAATCTAATTAGTTTCTGTGCAAAGAGTGCTATCAACTTTGAACTTTGGTTAAATCTTGATAAGACACTATTGCTAAGCTTTGTCCCATGTATAATGGGTCTTATATTTTATATAAGATTAATCATTTCTAAAGCTATGTATTTTCTGCCTTTGGGTTTTCTTTTAAAAATCCATTTCATATTACACAGTTTACAACTGAAACACAACATTCTTCAGACTCCTGACAGTTTCTTTTTCCTAGAAAATTCCAAGGGGATTTTGCATATCAAATGGCATATCTCCCATATTGGCACTGTTCAAGGGTTTTTTTGTTGTTGTTGTTTTGTTATATTCAGATAATTGTTTGCTTGGGTGACGTATAACCGGTCTTTATCACAAATCTCCCTCCATATTGAGTCTTTAAAATTTATATCATCTGTTTATGTTCTTCTTTGTTCTGACTCACATTTGAAAATTCCTAGAAAGTCCCACGTTATCACTATTCTGTTAAGATGATCTTGCTAGTCATTCTTTGGTGCTTCAGATTAGCAATATACAATCCTGCAGCATTTGATGAGGTTCCATTCTACTGTGTTGTCTAAAATACTTAGTACTTGGCCATAGGCCTGCTTCAGTTGCAATTAATTTCAGTTTAAGTAAAGTTAAAAACTCAGGTCCTAATTTGCACTGCTCCCAGTTCAGTAGTAACATGTAGGTAGTGGCTTCCAGACCGGGTAGTTCAGATGCAGAATATTTCTGAGTTTGCACGAAGTTTTGCTGGGCAGCATGGGTTTGTGTGCTTGTTACGTTTTCAGATGAGAATGCCTCCAATGACTTACAGGGAGAGAGCAATTGTAGCAGTGTAATCTCAGGTTCGATAGCAGAAAGAGCAAAGTCAATGAAAGTGGCTGATACTCTTGCAAGATGCACACTTGCAATTACACCTCATCATGAGTTCCTGCTGCAATTAAATGAAATCATTCAAATGTTGGGTTTTTTTTTTAATTAATTCTTTAAAAGAAACCCAATGAGTGGCCACTTGATGGATTTGACTTTCAGTTTCGCTACAGTTGAAACATTAGCTAATGATTCTTACAAGTATGTTTCCACTTAACTACTGGCTTGTATTACTTAATATTCTTTTCTATATTTAATACCAAATAGTGTAGTCCAGGAGCTCAGGGTTCTTCCTCTTTTTCCCATCCCAGCTACAGTTATCTTCCACCTCCCTTTACCCTCCCTCCTCTGTCATGCCCATCTTTCCACACCCCTCCGTTTCCTTCTTCCTCTCTTCCCCCGACTTCCTGTGGTTTTATCTTAATGCTTAGGACAGAGGAAAGAGCAGCAAGTTCAATGTAGCCTTTTTAAGCAGATAGTCTAATGTCAACACCTCCCACATAGGCTGGGTTGAGATGCAGAGTCTTTGGGGTGGTTTCTCTGCTTTGCACCCTTGCCTTCCTAGGGGTGTGCGTGTGTGTGTGTGTGTGTGTGTGTGTGTGTGTGTGTAATTATCTGGAGACATTATGCTTCCAGAACATCCAAACTCTCTTTGTTTTAATTCGGACCTGAATGTCCCTAAGGACTGACCATGATCCTTGTTGGGAAGTGTCCTAGCTTTCTGTGGACAGTGCTGCTCATTTTCTTGGGGAGTTAGAACTCAGCGAACTTCAATAACACTTGCCTCTGATTCTGCTTTCCCATGAGACCAAAGCAGGGAGGAAGCCTAAATATTCCACTGTCAAGTTTCTAGTTAGAGGAGGGAACTGAAAAATGGTTGGAGTACTGCTAAGCAGAAGGCAAGGCACAGACTCACAGAAGTTGTGTTACTGTCGTAAAAGTCTGGGATTTTTTTTAAATCTTAGGATGATTAGGAAGATGTTGGTATCTCTCATTCTGTGTACTCAACGCAGATATACCATTTCAAAAACATTTAGACGCATTTGAAAGTTCAACATTTGAGGACTTCACAGCACGCTGATATAAATGTGATCTCTTCTGTGATTGTTATAAACACATCACACCCATTTCTTTGATAATATAAATTTAAAACATCATCTACAACTGAAATGAATCCAAAATGTGTTTGGAATGTCATGATGCTTACCATCACTTTTTTAACTGCTGTCATTCTCTACAGTCACCCATGTTGTGGCAATGTCTAACTGATACCCTCCCCAGTGTCACCTGAGGGTGTACTTTGTCTGACAGACATGCACTCCTCTCCATCCAATAATTGGAGTACTTGTACTTTGCTCAGCTGTTCCTTTCTAGAAAAGTACCACTACACTTTATTAGCTCTCTGCTTTCACTGACTTCAAGAATGTGTTTTCCTGTTCCTGTGAGCCAAAAAAAATCTGATCAGCTGTGCTGAGTCCCCTAGTTCATGGTGTCTCATAAGGTGACAATCCTGGAGTTGTTCAGGGCTGCAACTCTGGGAGGCCTTATTTCCAAGGCTGCTTATGACAGTGGGATTCCATTCCAGGTTGAATATTGGACTAATGGATCAATCTCTTGTTGTGTGGACACGGCAGTTCAAGACTTGGACTGAAGTTGACTTTATCAGAACAATCTCGTCAGAAGATCCAGATTGAGAGAGTTAAAAAGAGAAATGACATTGTCTCATATAACATAATCAGAAAATGTCCTGCTAGGATTTTTTTTGTTGTTGTTACATTCTATACGTTACAAGTAAGTTGTTTGATGCAGGTCACACACATGAGGAAGGAAATAGAGGGCGTAGGAACCTTTGGGAACCAAGCTTCTTACCACACCCATTGAGTGTGTGCTTCTTCTGTGAATTATAAGGAATGTATTCTATATCTTATTCATTTACATATACCCAGCACAGTGCTCACTTGGGCAATGTTTAACTGTGGCTTGAAGGACTAAATAATTAAATCAAGTTTTGTTCCTTGGATTTGCCTAGTTGGTGGGAAGTCATTGGCTTTACTGAATGGAAAATCCTACAAAGGTGTTTCAGCCATACCACCTCATAAAACTCTTAAAAGATTTTATGTTCTGCCAAGCTAAGCCTTCAAAATAAGGGGAGCTATGGAAAGTGTAGGGATGAAGTGGCCTATAGGAACCTTGTTGGAAATTGTAGCCTGCATTCTTATAGAAAGTTGCATTTGCCACTTAGTTCTACGGTTAATTTTAGCTCTAGTAAATTGTAGGTGCTATAGGACATTCATTCCTCCTAGGGACCCTTTATTAAAATTACACACACACACACACACATATATATATATATATATTAAGATGCTTTTTCATTAATCTGTGGATATAACATAGGAAAAATGTCTTTCCAGCTTGCTGGGCTTATTAAGCTTTGGCAGATGAGTTCGCATAGTGGAACGTTGAGAGATTGCTAAAGCTTTCCAACCGTTTTGTGCTAAAATGAGGAAATTGTGTTGAATTCTTAGCTTTTTCCATGATCATCTCCAAATGTGTTAGTATTCTTCTAAGAAACTTACCCTTGATTATTTGAAATCATCAACAAGCATGGAAGAATCTCAGAGGAACCAATGAGGCGTCTGAATAATCCTTTTATTATTTTCTTAACTTCTGATTGCATGTGGGCTGATCTGTCTCACTGGAACCCAACCCAGCAAAACCAACATCATTCCCAGTTTTTTTTTTCAATTCCTGAGGAATCAAAGCAAATTCAACACCTGTTTTGAAATTACACAAGGTGAACATTTTTTTTAAGGTGAACATTTTGATATAATTAATATGATGATTCTGGTCTCATTCTCCACTTCTGAAACATTATATCTGAGGGTCTCAATGCCTGCTGTTCCCTCCTTCTTTTTTTATAAACACTACTTGTCATGTTATTTTTTCTTCCTCTTTAGTTACTTTTTAATCTCTGTTGTATTTATTCTTTGAATGGGTAATCTGTTCACCTGGTAGTATGTGGAAAGCAGAATCCTCTTTTTTTTTTCTACTTCTCATAATTAAGATGCTTTAACTCCTGAATCTACGAAATCCTGCTAAAACTTCTGGGGGCAATTTGTAGTTGATGGAGTTGGATACATGCCATGTGCATTTTTCAAGCCATGTCGTCAAATTCTCACACAGGACATTCTTTAAGACTCATACAAACACATTCTTGCTTTACTCTAGCTAAGTCAATAAATTACATGATCTGTGATGCGTGAAGGTGTGTATTACGCAGGCTCTTACAAGTTGTAAGGAAGAAATGCTGTCATGGGTGACAAGTGTTTATTGTGAATGTATGTGGGAACTAAGGAGAGGCAATGAACCTTCTTAGCAGCTGCGCAGTTATTTTGGACCTCAAGAATTCTAAGCTTGAGATATTGAACAAACAACTGGAGAGCTAGAAATGACACATTGTCAGTCAGTTTACCGGAATAAATCCAGTTACCATAGCTTCTTATTTTCCATCCAGGAGTAAGAGGTTACTTTAGAAAGTTCATAGAAAATAAACATTGTCTTTTTTGTTCTTTAGAGATAAGTTTGTTTTGGAGAGGCTATTATATACATATATATTACATATATCTTATAGATGTGTGTATTATATGTGTGTGTGATGATACACATATTTCACTTTGTGATTTTAACTTGAGAGAAACATAAAGAAAGAAAGAGAGATAGACAGATCCCATGTATTTGTCTACGTCCAGAATGTCTGCATAGAATCCCCTCTACCCTTCTTCAGGAATGAAACTAAGAGCCAGGAATTCAACCCAGGTCTCCACGTGGATAACTTGCCCCATTTCCACAGACCTCTACGAACCTGGAGTTGGGGCCAGGTCTGAATGTTGAACTGTAGTCAATGGATTGTGGACAATTGAAACGCTACCTGTTACTCAGTACACCATCTGTTAATTCATGTTTTACATGACCGTTTTTGAAGTCTACACATATATTTAACTGTATCTTGTGTTTCATCATAGACCCCGCCACAGTTAACCTTCTCAGTATTTCAGAAGCCAATATGGAGAACCTCTTGGTGATGTCTCATGGCCCATGACTATGAAGATGCCCTAGGCAACCATGGATGCCATAGACAACAGCTTCAATGATGACAGTGATCATGGCAGTCATGGATGTGGGGTTCTGAAATACAAAACTGTACAGGCAGAGAGGCTGATTCCTCTTTGGTTAACCCCCGCTGATTGGCCAGTCATCAGCCTCACAGTGTTGGTTCAGGCACAGAAGCAATCCACTATTCCTTGTGCTCAGTTTCATACCCTCACATTGACGTTGTCTACTATCATGTTTAAAACAATGTCTGGAAGATAGAAAAAATATGTTCCCATTTTACCTATAGGAAAGTAAACCATCAAAAAAAGTTAACGGTCATGTTTGAACCCTTTGTATAATAGGCCCTATTGATACTTTAAACCCATTTCTGTCAACTGGTCCTTTGTTCATTCTGCTGAGAAAAAGGGATATGATGTTTCTATAGGGCAGAAAAAATGTTCCATTACATGGAACATCTGTATGGCAAATTATGTTCCATTATGACAGAAAAAGTGTGAGTTACATGTTGTGTGGTCTTGATCTGGGGAGGAGTGATGTAAGAGTCAATAGTAGATTTCTATTGTTTACTCACCTATATAGAATAAGAAACAAAACTAAACTTTTCAAAAGTAACTACCTTATGGAAGTGCTTAAATGATCTCTCTTTTTTTTAAAGGATATTAGTATTTGTGCTGACAGAGCATTGAGAATTTTGTTTCTCAAGTGTTTCCAAAGCTTCCTGATGTCTCAGAAGACTCTAAGTACTAAGCTATATGCTGTCTTGTGATTTTCTGAAATGTATGGAAATGCAAATTTCACAAGTATTCATTTTCTGCTGCTGGAGGTGATAGGCTGACCTCTGAAGTTCCAAGCCTGATTCAATCTCTTTAAACTCAGGTGTTCACAGGAGTATAGAAAGCAAGAAACGAGTGCACAGCAGGTTTTGTATCACAGCAATGTGAAAAAAATCAACGTGTGTAGCTGAATTTCTCATGACTGATTGGATTAAGAAGATAGATGTTTGAAGGCGATGTTTAGGAAAAGACATTGAGAAATATAAAATGAAAAATAATCTTGTTTCTCACAGTAATTCATAAAGAATTACTTTTGTTGTTAAGATATGCTTAGAAATTGTGTTAGAGGCATATGACAAAGCTTTAGATCAATATAGATCTAGCATTTAGTTCCAGATCAGTTGCTTATTAACTTTAGATCTCAGATAAGCCACTTCAAACTCTCTGAGTGACATTCCCTCATCTGTAAATTTGGGGGAAGTATACTTATGTTGCATGGTTCCTTTTGAAGATTACAGATATTGAATAGAAACATTTAACCTAGAACTGGCATGAAGTTACAACTGTAATTCTTTTCATTCTTATCATCATCATTTTCATCTTTGAAGTTGCTGTTTAAAGTCCAATGGATAATACAGAGCTGACATTTAATATCTCAGCTTAAACGTCCCAGGGCCGGATCTGCAGTAATATCATCAGGATTTGTTCTATTTTTCTTTTAAGTGAAGGATTCTAAACCATGGACCAGTTGAAGTTATTCTCTTGTAGAGACTAATGGTCTGTGCTTTAACCTTAGTTAGCATAATCACCCGCGTATACTACTAACTTTTATTGTGGTATTGGCCCATATCACATGATAGCTTTTATTTTCTTTCTTCCCAAAATAAATCCCATGGTTGTTGCACAACACACAACATAATATATCTCTAAGAATTGTCCTGTCCCAAATCTGTCTTTCCTGAATTTTCCAGAAGTCAGGTTTCCTGACCACAATGCCATGCTTGGGAATGTCCACTGTTTCCAAAGAACAGAAATTGTTAGCTCTCTACTTGCAAAATCTTCTTTATCAAGCCCAATTTCAATCTCTCTATAAACCTTGATATGCATTAATTCATTCTGCACATATCTGGCTTATTTTTGCTTAACAATTAATGAGGATGTGGTGAAGTTTGGCCCTTCAAAGTGGACTTTGTTCTTTTATTTCTGCAAGAAGATTGGCGGTGGGCCAACCTCCCAGGAAGTGTTTTATTTGTGCCTCTATGTCATTGCCATTTTCCTCCCAAATTGCCACTGTACATGTTTTGAAAGATGATGATGGAGAAATTGACATTAAAAATTCGGCATGGTATTCCTAATCTTCACATAATGGTGTTTTATAGCTGATAAGACTGATACGTAGTAAGGAATGATTTGCTGATGCTCATAAGAGAAACAAATAATCGTGCTACTCCATGATGTACCGTAAGTCCTAACATACAGACTCATGGGTCACTGCTAATTCGTGTCCTCAAGATTGCAATGTGAACACCATAGCAAATTGGACAGTATGAAATTGGAGGAGAAGCTGAGCCAACCACTCATTTCCAATTGTAAGGTGCCCTGACCAGCAAGGATATGGGCTCTGTCTGACTTTATCTTTTGATTTTTTTTTTCTAGAGAAGTCAAACACATGGGTGGGTTCCAGGGGTGTGTGTGTGTGTGTGTGTGTGTAGGAATTGTGATTGTATGTGTGTGTTCTGTGTGTATAAGATATTGAAGCACTCACAACTATTTCTTAAGTCTGTATTAGCCCAAAGAATACGACTTCACTGAGTTATGGCCTCAGCAGATAAGGGCTTTGCCACTAAATCCACATGCTTTATATTCACATAGCATTTTAATTGATACCATTTTAATGCAATTTTAGTGTAGGCTTTTTATCATGCTTATTTCCCTCAGTGTCTTCATCTGTGAAATAGGGATAAGAGCATTTGTACTGTCTTTTGTTTCTGATTTTTTTCCCCCTCTAAAAGATCAAGGATCATGGCGCTTCTGAAGATTAATGAGGTCATTTGGTTAAGTGTTTCCTGCTGGGTGTAGGAAAGATGACTTGTGAATACTAAGCATTCTTTGAATCATGTGTGCTTTCATGGAAAGAGAGCTGGACCATTTAGCTCCTCCTCAGCAGGAAGTTATAAAAGAAGAAACTTAGAGGGAATCTGAACATATTTCTTCATTACTATCTCCTGTGGTGAACTATGAAATGATATTTGGGATTCTGTTGACCTGTTTGCATAATTCTATAGTATGTGTGTAGTATGTAAAAAGCAAAACACAGGCAGTGTAGGTTTGTGAGTTTGTATCTGTTAGATTAAGGGAAGCAGATGTGGGTGGGAAATGTGTGACCAATCTACCGCAGGTTCAGACTAACTTGCTAAGTCCTGGATCCTTCTTTTCTCTGATGTATTAGTTAGGGTGGGCTACTGAAATGTGGGCCGACATACTGTTGGATCACAGCGACAACAGTGCATTTTTCTCATTCCCAGTTGGCAGTTAGCATTTTACATTGCTATGTTGGAACCCAAAGCCTCTTTTATTCTACGGCTCCTTCATTCTCGGGGCTTCCATTTTAGCTGGAAAATGTGATTGCACGCAGTGTGTCAAGTGAGGAGGATTATTTTGAATGTCATCTGCAGTTGGCTCATGTGAGGTTGGACTGACATCTCCCTGGGTGGAACTCAGTCACAGGGCTACACCAAGGAGGCAGATGAATGTAGGGTCTGCCTGGAAGAAGGGGAACTTGTTTTTGCTCAGCCTGCAGTCGTTAGCAGGGCTAACATATATTTGACCATTTGTTCTTTCGTTTTTGTCACCTGTCAGAGAGGTGACGAGGTGACCAATCACCTTAACATAGACACAGGAAATGGAGTTTGCTGTCCCCTTGTTCCATGGCAGCTCCTCAGCTGTCATGTTAGTTTCTCGGTTCTTGGTTCATTTTGCACACTCTTATGGAGGATTATTTTTAACTGTTCTATGCCCTTCTTGCACCCATTGCAGTCTCTGCTTTTGTAAAGTTTTTTTTTTTTTTTCCTCCAGTGAATTGGTAGTGTTAACCTCCACTATCAGGAATCCCTGACTGTGACTAGAGTGATTTTACTAGTGATATCCTAGTGGAAAATGTGCATTCCTGAAATGAAATCCAACAGCCTATTTGTTCATTTGGAGGTTTCTTACTCTGACATATCATTGGAGAAGTGCAGCAATTTTTAAGAGCTAAATGATTGAATATTATGGAATTATGTGGTGACTTTGATTAGTGTAGTGAGTCAGTACTAATCAACACGTACAACACAAAACAAATGCTTTTGCCCTTTTCCCACAGTGCTTTCCTTGCTGTGACTGCCAGCAGTTGATACATGGCAAGGGAAAGGAAGGCAGGCTCACATCCACACAGGCTGGGGCTGGTCGCTAGGGTTAGCAATCTGGGAATCCACGGAGAGCCCGCACTTAAATCACCTGTGACAAAGCTTCAAAACAAAACAACACAACAAACAAAAATCACAGAAAAGGAAACTTCTAGGTAAATAAGTGGCAACGGTATCGTCTCATAACTATATCCTTGTAGATTTGAGTGTAACATTTAAGAGTTATAGGACAGGGGGTCTAAAGTCTAGAGATACCAAATTCTACCTGTAATTCTGGGGAGTTAATGCTAAAACTCATTTTTTTTTCAAATGAAAATAAGAAAAACGTAACTGTCATGGGCTCAGCTCACAAAGGATCCTTAGATGATATTTACGAAGAACTCATAATAAGTCATGGAAAGTAAAAGTTTAATTGCGGTAACCACAGAAAAGAAAACCGTCCCGTGGAGGTAAATGTGTTGTTGCATAATTTAGTACGTCAACATGCATACATTTTAATGCATGGATTTATTTCCCAATTAAAAGCAATTTTTTTTTTTCTGCAGGGAGAGAAGCGGTAAAGAGACAGAAATAGAAAAAGACAGGAAGAGAGACACATTGACAGAGAAAGCACCTATCCGTTGGTTGACTCCAAAATGCCTATAAAATGGCCAGGACTCCACAGGTTAAAGTTGACAGCCAGGAACTCAGTCCAGGTCTTCCATATGGGCACAGGAACTAACCTACTTGAAGGGTTTCCTGTTGCTTCACAGAATCCACATGATCAGAGACCTAGAGTCCAGGACGGAGCCAGCACATAAACCCAAGTATTTTTGCCAGCTGCAGTCCTCCTATTGTGATACATTTTTTTTAACATCTCCCTTCACTATCATGTTTTAACTCCCATTTTTGCTTTATTTTTCGGAAGCATCCTCACATGGTTCAGTGTTATATCCTTCCTTATCTGATTCCAATTCTTTTTTTTTTATTAGAGCTTTATTTTATTTGAAAAGGCAGATTTGCAGAGAGAAGGAGAGCTTGTTTACTCCCCAAATGACCACAAAAACCAGAGCTGATCCAATCTGAAACCAAGAAGCAGGAGCCTGTTCCGGGTCTCCCTCGTGGGTAAAGGGGCCCAGGTTTTAGACCACCCTCCACTGTTTTCCCAGGCCACAAACAGGGAGCTGGTTGGGAACTTGAGCAGCCGGGACATGAACTGGCATCCATATGGGTTCCTGGTGCTTGCAGGGGTAGGATAAACCAACTACGCCATCATGCCAGGCCCTGGTTCTAATTCTATTGGATATCATATTAAGAATTGGAATTCTTGCATTATATGGTAATCTTCATATTTCTTATGAATTTTTGCATTGTTTTTCAAAGCATCCAAGTCACTTTATGTTTCAACTAATAAGTGTTCAAATTTCCAACCACTCTATATCCATGACAGCACTTGTTATTTTCTGTTCATTAGTAATGAAAGAGGAAAGGAACATTGGAATCACTGACAATAAAAAAATGCCATGTCCTTTCTTTTTTTTTAAAAAAAGTATTTTTATTGAAAAGGCAGCTTTACAGGGAGAAGGAGAGATAGAAAGAGAAAGATCTTACATTTACTAGTTCACTCCCCAAATGACCACAATGACCAAAGCTAAGTTGATTCAAAGCCCAGAACTAGAAGTTTCTGGTTCTTCAACATGGGTGCCATCCTTCATTGCTTTCCCGGGCCATAAGCAGGGAGCTAGATAGAAAGTAGTGCAGTGAGGACATGAACTGCAACCCACAGGGGATATCAGTTCTTGCAAGTTGAGAGACCTGGAGGAAGGTCCTGGCTTTTGACTTTGGATTGGTGCAGCACCGGCCATTATGGTCACTTGGCGAGTGAATCATTGGACAGAAGAGCTTCCTCTCTGTCTCTCCTTCTCTCTGTATATCTGAGTTTGCAATAAAAATAAAAGGAAATCTTTAAAAGGAAAAGTGCCTATTTTTTTTTTTTATCTTAAAAGCGAGAGAAGCATACTTAGCATCTTTCTTCCCCTGCAGAGTATCCTAGTGGCCCATGTCTGCTGAAGTCTCTTCCTAATCTTGTAGCATTTTCTAGCAATAGTTAATAATCTCTTGCATCTAAAAATTCTCATCTCTGTGTTATTGACAATGCCACTTGGGGAGCTGTTTCAAGTAAAAGTGATTTTCTGTGGTTTGGGTGTACATGAAGGTGATTTTTTGTGGCTTGTATTTCCTGATTAGTCTAATAATATGCTGGCTTTCTTACAAAGGAGGACAAAAAAGGTCCTTGGGGGTTTGAAATGATTGAAATGATAAGCACAGGGAAGTAATTGATGAGCTGGCAATCACATAGCCACCAGAGGCTGTTTTGGTAAACATAAACTACTGACAGCTACTAACTCTTTTACTAAGCTTGACTTCTCAAAATCTGTTACAGTTAATGATATTAGCAGATATTTATTCAGTATACATATATATGTATATATAGTTGGCATACTCATGTAAAAGCATTTCAAAGAGTTTTTGCCAAAGTGAATAATAAAAAGAAACTTGTTTTGGTTCAATGAAATTTTAAATTCCTGCAAAGCATGTTAGTTTTTGAGAGATTATTGGAAACTGTATATTATGAAGAACCTAAGCATGATTTCACAGTGTTTCTGTGCTACACTATAAATCTCCTTTAATTTCATTATCTGTTGAGAGCAAAGCCTTCGTAGGCTCACGGCCATATGTTCAGCATCTACTATAGTGCTTAGAATAACTGAAGCCCAGTAAATACTTGGGGGTAATGAAGCAAATTAATGGCTTATTTGGAACGTTTCTGTGACTTCAGTTCCATTTTAATAAATTTTGAAGATAGGAACCACTGGAATCTTCAGAAAGTTTATGGAAAATGCCTATTATAAATGGATTTCAAAATGTTTGCACCCAAATGAACTTCACCTTTAAATTCAATTTTTTACAGTTTTTGAAGAACCTTCACGTAACTATAATTTAAATCTTATTTAAAGCGGCAAAATTGTGTGATTCTCACTTCTAACCATGAGCTTTATCACTTTCAAGACAAGAAGAGAGTTCTGTATGTAATTTGATGTGAATTTAAGGAATTAGAATTCAACTGCACCTGTTGATCAAAGTCTTTCTTACACCGTTATGGACTTGTTTGTGTTTTCCAGTGGTGACAAAATGATACATTCTAAATAGTGTTAATCAGTCCACAGGTATTTGTGTAGTAGGAGCTTATCCAGGAAAATTAACTGAGGTAGGAAATTCTATCTCACCAATCATCAGCCAGTTTAGACCAGAAGCGTTTTGTGTGTTTCTTCAGAGCAACAAACATTGAAGTAACAAGAATCTTTACAAGCCCGTTTAACAGTGTGAGCAATACAAACTCTGTAAACATGGTATAAAACTCGTATGTTATGGAGGCTTTTTAAAAAAGATTTATTCATTTTTATTGGATTGTCAGATATACAGAGAGAAGGATATATAGAAATTAAGATCTTCTACCCACTAGCTCATCCCCCAACTGCCTGCAACAGCCAGAGCTGAGCCATTCGGAAGCCAGGAGCTTCGCCCAGGTCTCCCACATAGGTGAAAGGTCCCAAGGCTTTGGGCCATTCTCTATTGCTTTTCTAGGCCACAAGCAGGGAGCTGGTTGGGAAGTGGAGTATCTGGAACATGACTCAACACCTTCATGGAATCCTAACGCATGTAAGACGAGGATTTAGCCACAAGGCTGTTGCACCAGGTCCATTAGCGAGGTTCATTTCTGATCACCAAATAGGAACACACTCATAGAAGAAAACATTTAAAATCATTCCATATTATTTTTACAATACACCAATCCACTGTGGATGTGGGAGGAGAGAAAAAGGAGTTACCTGTTTGGTGGGCCAAGGGAAAAAAGGGAATAACGTATTTTTGAATTTTTAAACTTATCCATAGGAAGTGAATAAATTTTACATATTTCATAATACGGATTTCAGAGCACAGTGATAATATTGAAAACCATGTTATGAGTAGGAAGTGTGGCAGAAAATTTGATGAATAATGTTTACTGAAAATCACATTGAAATTCTCCAGGCAATATCAGATGAGGCAAGGCACAGAATCTATAATGAAGATAGTAATAACCAACAATAGATGTGCCCAAGATCTGTGTACTCATTCTTATCAGATTTCTGCAGCGTAAGAGTTTAACCAGCTGAATTTTATGAATGGAACCTCTTCCTTATGATATTTTCTGGTATACTATAAGCCACTGAAGGACAGACAAATTCTACACTGTGCCCACCCTACTGTCCCTTGACCCCTGCCTAAATACAACCACTTATGTATCACTGAATTTTGTCAGCTTTTTCTTTGGGAACCGTGAGAATAGACAGTGCACAAAGCAGTTTATGTAATTTAGTCTTAGTTGGATAAATGATTCTGTTACTTCTCACCAAAGAAGTATCTTCACAATGCTGGTTGCTATTCCCTATTCCCTTTCTGATATCTTTTCTTATCACAGCCTAAACTAATTAATGTGCTGGGATAAGAGTCATACCATGAACATAAACATCTCATAACAGCCTTTGTAAACAAAACTGTGGCAATATATACAGTCGTTCTCAATAAGTAAGCTTCTAAATTCACCAGCCTTTCTCTTCTGAGCTTTTACTCTTAGAACCCATTGCATTTTTAGACTCATTGGTATCCAGTTAGAAAAGTTTGATCTTTTTCATGTCAATGTTTCATATGCTTAAAGACCAAAAAAATTAATTAATTATCATTTTCATATCTTGTACTGTGGTAGGGATTGTATATGAAGCTCTCCAACTGTGCAGTTCAGATAAAGTTTCTAATCTTAATTAAATACCAATGCTATTATCTCAAAGGACTGGTTCATATCTAATGTTTAATAAAATTCCCTTCAATTACTCCCCTTCTTAGAGCCAAAGCCACTCTTTAGAATAATCTTTTAGGCTTTAGAGAAGAACTGGTCTATGTTAACCTTCCTGTCATTCCTCCTACTCTCCTCTTGCCTATTCATTGCAGCTTGGGGTTTTAGCTGTTGGGGAGCTGCGCAGGCCTGTTGTGCTCCAGGACCCGTGTACCAGATATCTGTGCCTAGACCAGCCCTCCCCCAGGTATACCTAAGTCCACTTGGCATGCTTCAAGCTTTTTGTTTGTTGCTTTTTTAAATGTCACCTTCTCAAGCTGACCTCCTTGAGACTACTGCAAAATGAGTCACTGTGACTCCAGTACTCCCTGTCCTCATTGTCACTTTATTTTTTTGTCACAGCACGGTAGTATATTATAATTACTTGCTGTTTGAGTGTCTATTTTTACCTTCTAAAACAAAAGCTAGAAGAGGGCAGAATTATTTGTTTGCAAATATCACTGGTAAACATTCATGGGAGAAAATAGCACCTGGCGTCTATGGGGCACTCAGTACATACTTGGATATGTGTTTAGTCCATGAGCAAATGCAGTGGTTTAAAGATTTTCCACTAGTCAGTGAAAATAGTACAGATGGTTTTCAAAAATTTCATAGACAAGTTATTTAATTGTATACAATATATACAAATGTGTGTACATATATGAATATATAAGGTGTGTATATGTGTGTGTGTGCAAAAAGATTATTAGAGAAAGGGATAGAAGAGACAGAAAGAGAGAAAGAATGAACTGCTCTCCATCAGTCTGATTCACTCCAAAATTGTCTCCTAACTTCAACAGCCAAACCTGGGCCAGATCAAAACTAGGAGCCAAAGACTTTTCTGAGTCCCCCATAGGAGTGTCAGGGACACTACTGATTGTCTGGTGTCTTCCATGGTTCCTGAGTATAGACCTAGATTAGAATCAGAAGAGCTGGAAAGAGAATATTAGAGTTTCTTATCATTATTAGCATGAGCCAGCAGTTCATTAGCTTTGAAGTTCATTTATATGCCTAAGTCCCACTGACCTGTCCAATTTAATTTTCTAACAAGGTCAGGGATTTTCTTGCTAGCACCAGACAAGAAAATAAAAACAAAAATGGCCTTACTATCCCTGTAATGTATTCATTAAGGCAATTATATAAATTATCTTAGGTGTCAAGTAATATAAGGTAGATATTTCCCTTGCCACAAGAAAGGTGTCCCTTGGTTTAATTGCTGGTACCCTTACCCACAAAAGAATTGCATTGGTATGAGTGGAAAATGTTGGTGGCCCTGAGGATGTCTGGCACTCTGAATGATATAGGAAACAATTTTGAGAACTACAACTGGCTACACATTACAATGCTGACATTGACCTCAGCTGCATCTCCCCCCTTGGGTAAGAACCATCATTTGTCGTATTTAGTTCTCAGAACGTGCTTTACACCTCTCTAGTGGTCCTAAACAGGTGACTGACTCTGCGTCAACATCACAGTAGCCCCCGCGTAATTACTTGTGATTTAATCTTTGGGGCACTGTCTTAAACAATCAGAAATTCAGAGTGGGGTCCCAGTAATCAGTTTTTTTTTCTGAAAACAAAAGATTCATCATAAATGCTGATCATTCTCTTTCAGCAAATATATATGGAGGGTTTTTTTTTATCTATAAGAGAGTGGCTTTAAACAGAACGCAGTATGCAAAATGAGCAGTCTCTCCAAAACTAAGAAATCATACTTAGAAATTACTCAAGAGTTTGAAGGAGAGTCTTCTCAAGTCACACTTTGTTATTGCACAGTGATAGCCTGCTGGAGATGGACAGCACACACATCCTGCTTCCTTAGCTTCTGAACCCATCTTCACTTGCAAAAACACTTTAAGTCCATATTGTGAATTTAAATTTGGGAGATGCAAGGGTATCAATTAGGCACACAACTGCAGGAACCCAATGGGGATGTCAAATCCTATTCATGTATAATTCCAACTTAAAAACAGATTGATAGATAAGAACAAAGGAAAAGCCATCCCACTTGTTTCAAGGAGAAACTAACCTACCATATGGAATGTATTGTGGAGTCCTCCATGGAATTGCTAAATATTGCTGGCTGCTATACCTTCCTCTCTTGCTTGTCTCACTGTCCCTCCGTAAGTCACCTGTACCTGAATCCCTCTCTCAAAAGCTGCCTCTAGGTTTTCCACCAGGGAATACTGCCACACTCTTTCTTCCCGCTCCACTACCCTGAGCCTCATGTGAGATGCCTGATTGCATAGCTGGCCACACTGAGTCACACGCAGATTTCTAAGTGCCTTGTTCAAGATTATGATGCTTGGTGGGAGTAGCCCAGTGTTCTGACCTGAACAGAGAGGTTAATGCGCTCAAATACAAGGACTCCAGAGCTGTTTTTATTACCTTTGTAATTTCCCAAAGGACTTGATAAACAGGAGTTCAGAGTGATCGGAAGGTGAACATTCAGTTTGGAAACAGAACTCTCCCTGGAACTAATATCGGGGACTCCAAAAAACTGTTCCGAAGATTCTGTGGAGAAGGTTTTCAGCCTTCATCTGATGATGGATTCTCTCCTCAGGCCATCTTCTTCCTTCATTTTATTTACTTCCACCAGGAAGCATTGATTTTTTTTTTAAAGATAGATTTATTTATTTATTTATTTTATCACAAAGTCAGATATACAGAGAGGAGGAGAGACAGAGAGGAAGATCTTCCTTCCGATGATTCACTCCCCAAGTGAGCCGCAACGGCTGGTGCTGTGCCAATCTGAAGCCGGGAACCAGGAACCTCTTCCGGATCTCCCACATGGGTGCAGGGTCCCAAAGCAGGGAGCTGGATGGGAAGTGGGGCCGCCAGGATAAGAACTGGCGCCCATATGGGATCTTGGTGTGTTTAAGGCGAGGACTTTAACCGCTATGCTATTGCATCAGGCCCATGACATTACATTCTTCGCTGATACATAGATTATACAGAAGCAGCATTTTCGAGGTTTAAATTTCTATTTTTCTTGTTGTTGTTGATTTTATATTGTGGTTTTTCACTTAAGGGGATGTATAGTAACTGTGTAATAGTGTAATAGAGACTATCACTTCCAGATGTGAATATGCATTGCAGTATGAATCTCTACTTCCAGGTCAAAGATGGACTCCCAATGAAACTGTTCACTATGTCTTGACAATAGCATGCTGGACTCTCTGCCACTGTCCATGCCTGCGGTGATGGACTTGAGACTCTGAAGAAGTATATTACTATAATAATGCAGGAGAACTCAGTGTGGAAGGCGTGGTGATTTGGGGAAGAGGGAAGGGAAATCCCAGAGCCTATGACACTATACCATAAAAAAAATAATAATAATAGAGAAGAATAAAAGAAGGCAGAGAGAACAGATGTTGGCAAACAGTCAAACAAAACCAACTCAAAGCAAACTGCAAAACTGACAACTCTCAGGTTAAAAGGTCATGTGCAAATTTCCGTAACTGAAGGGGCTGCCGCACAGCTCAAGAGCCTCATCCTTTGCCTGGCAGCACTGGCAACCCAACGGGCACCAGTTCTAATCCTGTGTACCCCTCTTCCAGTCCAGCTCCTGCTTTAGGACTTAGGAAAGCAGTGGTAGCCAATTTTGATTTATCTGTTGATGAAAAAAACAAAACTCATTCCTTAACATTTTCAGTTAAGATTTTAGTTTTGCTTTCTGCAGTTTTCCTGAGGCTGTGCCCTACAAGCCATTGCTTGGTTTAGGAATCTCTACCTACTCATCCAGAATTTTTCAACATTTGTTCTCTATTCTCTAATATTTGCTCTCTGCAGTTGTGACATTTCCCCAAGTCTTACTGTCAAATGCCTCTGCAGTCCCAATTTTTGGTCCTTTTATTTATTTTTATTGTGCTTTTTGGAAAACATGTATTTTTACCCACAGGCGATCTGGGACAGTTTCCTGAAAATTAGATATAATGAAGTATAATCTAATAACTGTGTGATACTCTGGAGGTTATTGTGGAGTAATAGAAAAAGCTTATGTGTGAATCAGACAAGCAGAGTTTTAACTATGTTTATGCTGTCACACGCCAGCTCTGTCCTGTGTTCCATCACCTGAACTCAGTCAGCACCCATTTCTTTACAAGGTTATGAGGATTAAATAAGTAAATGCCAGGAAGCTCTAAGTTACATTTGATGTATAATGGAAGCACTTTTAAAAAGGAACTATAGGGCTAAAGGAACTCCAATTTATCTAGAAAGGAACCAGGCAACAGTCCTATCATCATGCCCAACGGAGGCAAGGTATCTGTAAAGATTTTCTTTCTCCATTCTTAATTTCCTGTTGGACAGGGTTCATTGATATCTCTGTCAGTACAAAATTTTCTGTTTGCTTGAGGAGGTAAAGAATAAAGAAGGGTGATGAAAAAAAAACCCACAAATACAATTTACATGCACTGCATTTAAAGATATTTCAGCTGGATTTTAAAAAATATATAAATTTGTTTTTTATTTATTTGAAAGGCAGAGGTAGAGAGAAGTGGGAGAGACAGAGATGTTGTTCTTGTGCTGGCTCACGCCCCTAAAGGATCCCAACGACTGGGCTGTGCCAGTCAACAGCCAGGAGCTTAGGGCTTTTCCAAGTCTCCTGTATGTGTGCAGGAGCCCAAGCACTTAGGCCGTTTCCCTGGTGCATTAGCAAAGAGGTGAGTCAGAGGGGGAGCAGCTGTTTTTCAACCAACTGTTTGGATGAGATGCTGGCCTCAGAAGTTGTGACTTGACACACAACAACATCAGCCCCCTTGGACGACAATTACAAATATCATCATGAGTTCAGGAACGGCTCTAAAGAAGTCGATGGTGTTTTGCTTGCAGAAGAGAAGTCAAAGGACAGATTTAATATTCTACTTACATTATACACAAGCTTAAGAGCAAGCCAAGCTTCTTCGTGTCCACCGATTACAGAGCAAATGAAAGTTGATTTAGTTGTGTCACTAGTAATGTCTCAGTGAAAACAAGGTTGGGCTTGTTAGGCAGGCCAACCTCTTCTGACACCAGGGAACTGGGAATGACTCCCTGCGCTCTAACTTGTAGTCCTTTTCAAAATTTAGAGATTGATGCCACATTTTCCCTATGAACATTTTATTCTTGGAAAAAAACAAAAAAAAGTCTTTTGTCACTCATGAAAGTGTTAGAATGAATTCTTTTTCTTTTTTAATTTATTGATTTTTATTGGATACGCAGATATACAGAGAGGAGGAGAGACAGAGAGGAAGATCTTCCATCCGATAGTTCACTCCCCAAGCGGCTGCAACGGCTGGAGCTGAGCCAATCCAAAGCCAGGAGCCAGGAGCCTGGAGCTCTTCTGGATCTCCCTCGCAGGTGCAGGGTCCCAAGGCTTTGGGCTGTCCTCGACTGCTTTCCCAGGCCACAAGCAGGGAGCTGGATGGGAAGCAAGGCTGCCGGGATTAGAACTGGCACTCATATTGATCCCGGCCCGTGCAAGGTGAGAACTTTAACCACTATGCTATCGCGTTGGGCACATAAGAATGAATTCTTGCAGGGGTAAGAATAGCTCGGGAAGGGTGCATGCAGCAGGTCGAGGGTGTGGGCATGTGTTCCTCTTGATTTTATTGAGAACCATCCCTCAAAATGACTCATTGATTACTGGCCAGTTCTTATGACCTAAGTCTTTCTCCGCGTATTTTACAAAGCTGGACAAATCATTGGTGCTTCTCTTATATTATTTCCTAGGCTTTCTGACAACCATGTATTGTGGTTGCCTGCCTCACAAAAGTTTGGACAACACTCCTGCAAATCACTGTTAAGATCAAAGCATCAGCATAAACAGGGAGCTAACTGAAAATGCAGGTTCATGAGTGCCACTTCTATCAGTTTAATTAATGTCTGGGGAAGAGAGTACCAGGGTTCCTTCTTAATAAGCCCTCCCTGTGACTTTTATGAGTGTTAATTTTCAGAATCACTGATATTAACTACTCTTTAGTGATTAAAGGCAGTCGTAAGCTTTTGGTATTTATTGTTGACCCTTGGCAATGCATGCCCATGTGCAGATAAAAGACAAAAAAATCTGTCAGCTCTTCTATTTGTCATCCAACTCTTAATAGTATTTATTGAAGTCCTTTCTGGCATACAATAGATTGCCAAGATCATGATTAAGAAACTCATGCAGATGAATCTAAAAGGTTTAAATGGAAAGGACCTGGAGATGTAATTGCCAAAATTTAATCAAGGATTTAATTCGCATCTCAGACCAGCTAAATGGATTTTACCATTTTTCAGTTTGCTGTTTATACAAGGAAATTAAAAAGTATGAGATCACAGACAACACAGTGAACTCTTAAAACATTCTGCAGTGTGCTCACTTACTCCCATTAGCCATGCTAAATCATTTATATCGCTGGGAATTTTGGTTCCCAAAATCATTCTACAGGAAGTATGTGTGGGATGAGGTGGGGAATATATATACTATATGTGTATATATGATATAAGTTATTGATCAAGTTTACCAACTCAAAAATTGCTGAAATCTTTAATAGAGTAGGTTAAAAAAAATCCAGTCTTAGTTCTGCTTGTTAAAAATAAAACATCCTTGTTTTTCGTGAAGTGTCTAACTGCCTTGAAACTACCAAACTTGGAAGAAGCCTAATTTAGAATTAGGACATAATTCATGTGAAGTTGTTGATTGCTACTGCTGGTAAAATAGCATACGTGGCCTGTTACATTCTCCCAGTGCTAATAGATTTTCACAAATGCTTTGCATTTCCTTTACAATAGTGTAAACCCTGAATAATTTGTGCCCACACTATGTAGCATGCAGGTTGTGGCGTTCCTCATGTAGATCTGATAGAACAGTACTTTATCTGCCGGGGCTGGCCAAGTCAGCATTCATTTTTGCGTTCTCCATGAAACAGAAAACAAATACAGGTCATGATGTCCTTATCAAGCTGGACACACTGGTTGTATTCACATCTGAGTGATGATTTATCTGATAGAGCTGATTTAACGGCATGTAGACTACTTCTACCACATGGTATGATAAAGACAGTGAGTTCTAATCAAGTAACAAGTCTTTCTTTCTCCCAGTCATATTCTTTAAAAAAATTATGTAATGAGATTTCATGTTATTTCATAGAGACAATTCTAACAGAATCATGCTTCCCTCCCTCCTTATCTTCATTCCTCAATCCCATCCTTCTTCTTTTCCTTCTTTCCTTCCTTCCTTCCTTCCTTTCTTCTTTCTTTTCTATTTAATTTTTCTGAAGTATAATTTAAGTCCACCCTATAATCAATGACTTAATGCAGCACTAACTATAATATTCACCAAGGAAAATGTAGAAGACCAGATTTATATGGAAATGTAAACAAAATGTTCATCTCATTCCTATACATTTTAATTAACACATGTCAGAGAAAATATGTATTTGCTTTTTGAAGAATGGCCTATTCCCTTAAACGTAACTATTTCCCAATACATCCATTTTATTGCAAAAGATAGGATTTTGTTGTTTTATGGTTAAGCAGTACTCCATAGTGCATTAGACCACATTTTCCTTGTCCAGTCATCTAGGTTAATTTCGTATCTTAGTGGTTGTGAATTGAGCTGTTACAAATACTGGGGATAGAAACAACTGCTTCACACACTAATTTCATTTAATTTAGGTAAATTGCAAAGAATAGGATCTCTCCAGAATTTGGTAGACACGTCACAACACTCTTTTATGAAGCAGGAAGTCACTGTGTTGAACTTCACTGGATATGAGTGATAACAGAATTATTTCAGGGTTCTCACGAGGAGGAGACAGGATGGCTAGGTCACCAGATTTTCATAAGGAGATAGCTCAGCATGTTGCATTTCCCCTTAGCATTTCATTATGAAAAGTCTCAGACATGCAGTGAAGCTGTAAAAAGTTCACAGTGAATCTACTTGTAATTTGCTATTAATCTTTTACTCCACATTTTATTACATGTCTGTCCTTATCTCTTCACTCATCCATCTTATTTTTTTCAGAAGACGTCTACTGCAGACAGTAGTACAGTTCAGCTCTATCATCGACGACACTAGAATGTCCTTCTCTTGCATTGACATTCCCATATAGTAAAACACGAGTAATCTTCAACATATGTGCTGCAAATGTTTATTATGAAAATACTATGTGGATTTTGAAATGTTTACACACACACACACACACACACGATTTTTCTTCTTGCTCTGTTCTTTCCATGATCCTTTGACAATACTCTGGTACATAAAGTTCACATATACTCTTCTGTGAGTTTGGTCAGCTGGAGCCACCTGTGTAAATCAGAGCCTTATCCTAATCAAGAATTACACCATCAACCTAGAAATTAATTAGTATGCATTTACATATTTAGGTGTGAATGTGTGTACACATAGTGCTAGACTTTTGACATTCTATAAGTCTAATGAAAAGGTCACTGTTCCCCAGAAACTTAACTGGTAACGGACTGGACCTATTCCTCTCCTCTCTGTTCTCTTTCTCTATTCTCTCAATGTAAATTACATTCAGGGCTGGTGCGGTATTCAGTTAAGCTGGTGCTTGCTATACTACGTTCTGTATCAGAGTGCCAGTTTGGGTCCTGATGTAACTTTCTGCTAATGCAGCACAGGCTACAGCAAATGATGACCCAACTCCCTGGGTCCCTTCCATCCATGAGGGAGGCCTATGGTGACTTCCTGGCTCCCAGCTTCAGCCTGACCCAACCGTGGATGTTGCAGACATTTGCGGAGTGAACCAAAGATGGAAGATCTGTCTATATATCTCTGTTCCCATGCCAGTCTCTCTGTCTTGCATGTAAATGAAAATAAAAAGCACACATTTTAAAAAATAGCAAATGTAGTGATCAGCCTATATACCTTGCACTAAATATATACACTTTCTTAAATCACATTTGTCGGCTGCTTCATTAAGATTGGTAAAAGAAAGTATACCTGTGTGAACCAAAACTAATCAGCTTTTTTTCCTAACATCTCCAGAAATAAGCTGCCTCTTGCTGATTGATCCATACCTTTTTCCACGCTCGGGGGACTTAGGAAGGAAGGTTAGATGCAGGAGAATTCTTAGACGCTGTTTTTGAAGAAAAGCTGGGTTCATTGATCCTAACTTTTGGCTGCTTGGAGTGTGATGTTAAAAATGATCCTGAGGGCCCGGTGCAATAGCCTAGCAGCTAAAGTCCTCTGGTTGCTTACACTAGGATCCCATATGGGTGCCAGTTTTAATCCCGGAGGCCCTGCTTCCCATCTAACTCCCTGCTTGTGGCCTGGGAAAGCAGACAAGGACGGGCCGAAGCCTTGGGATCCTGCACACGCGCGGGAGACCTGGAAGTGGCTTCTGGCTTTGGATCAGTGCAGCTCTGGCCTTTGTGGTTGCCTGGGGAGTGAGTCAGCAGATGGAGGATCTTTCCCTCTGTCTCTCCTTCTCTCTGTATAGCTAACTTCAAATAAAAGTAATGAAAATGAATCTTAAAAAAAAAATGATCCCGAGACTCCAACTAAGCTTAGTGGAAGAGCACCGGCTGGGTTACTGAGGTTTGCACAGGCAGTGGCTGAAGTCCGAAAGCAGCGAGCTAGATGCCATTCCTTTGCCGTTGCAGCTCTGGGGTGTGAACTCCCGAAACCAGCATCTGTAATAGGCCAGCACGGTGCTTGGTCCCCCTTTCGACCAATTCAGTTCTAGCTCCTATTTGCAGCCTGTTCATCTAATCAGAGATTTTTTGTTTATTTGGCTGCAATGTTTCCTACTGAGAAAAAGAATGTGCAAATGAGAGTCGAATACACAGATTGGGAAAAAGAGAGAGAGAAGGAAATATGAAAATGGGGAGGAAGAAAGGACACACTGTGTTGTTCTGAGACTGAGAAAAATGTGACAGGACTTACCTTAAGGCTCATTGACACCAGGAGTTATCCATCCCACAACTCCGATTCCACTGCTTTTCTCTAAGAAGAAAACAGATATCGGGTCACTCCAAATTATTGTTAGGATGTAGGGGGTAGGACGGTGGGGTGAAGAAGCGAGGTTTGCTTTTTATCTTTTGACTAGCAGCTTGCTTTGTAAGGCTACAGCACATGTCAGACGATTTGGTGATTTGTAGCCTCCGTGTGATCTCTCTCTTCACTGCGGAGC
This sequence comes from Ochotona princeps, assembly GCF_030435755.1. Classification (NCBI taxonomy): domain Eukaryota; kingdom Metazoa; phylum Chordata; class Mammalia; order Lagomorpha; family Ochotonidae; genus Ochotona; species Ochotona princeps. Next base: position 14,418,486 of record NC_080861.1, read on the forward strand.
TCCCCAGGTGTGAGTGGCCTGGCTCCGGATCATTTCAAAGACTCAATTTTCAAAGCAAATATACACACCAGTCAGTAGTATTTTCGAAAACAAAGGTTATCACTTTTTTTTTTCTTTCCAGGAGGAATAGTCTGGGGAAGGGAGGATGCCCAGAATAGAGCTTGAGTTTATTTCACGTGGCAAGTCTCCTAGAGATTGCGTCCATAAATGCGCTGCCAGATTGAACAACGGCAGAGGGAAACGAACAGGGTGGCGGGGAGGCAGGACGCAGGGGAAAGCAAGTGAAAGAAATAACTTGAACAAAGTGTGAAGTTTTAAAAGTCTTGCCCTGTAGGCTAGGTTTTCTCGCCAAGCGTCCTGTTAACGCCTGACCAGAAAACACCCAGGAAGAGACACACGTAGCCGGACGCACAGACACAACACATACACACAGACACGCCCAGTGCCTCTGCTCTTTGAAAGAAGAGAAATCCTGTTTCATCCGTGTTGCTGAGGAATGCTGTTGCTGATAAGACTCCAGAAACTATTTCTGGGAGTGCATTTTTGGAACTTGGGAATAGAGACAGTCTGTCTGAAGCCAGCTCAACTTCTCTTTCTTATCACTGTTTAAAAGCACGTTATCTTTAAGAGCCAAATTAACTTTTCATGATACAGTTTCTCGTCAGCTGATGCTTGGATATCACAGGGCTGGACAGGAATGAATAAGCAGCTTTGTAAAATGATTATTCCCAGAGCCGATGGCTTGATGGTTGTAGTGTCATTCATATAGATTGGATATTTTTCCTTTCCAGATTTGTATGGCCCTGTAAGAATGGGACAGAATGTTACAAGAAATGGGCAAAAATAAGCAAAAGAAATAACAACATACATTCTTGTGAGAAACAAGCTAATTATTCATGCTGACTTGCTACAAATGTGGTTCATTCTCCGTTTTGAGTATTGTGTTGCATCTGTTATTTCCCAGTGCATTCAGGAGATGTACAGGAGTGCTTTCAGAAATTTATGGAAAAATGGAATTAAAAGAAAAGGTTTAAACCCCAAGCACAGAAGGAATCCCAACACGTTCACGTTTTTACATCAAAAGAAACATATCTTTTCATTTAAATACTCCATATAGTCTTAAAAACAACTTTCTCTGCAACGATAATCTGAACACTATTTTTCTATGTAAAATTCTGAGAAAAACAAAGTAAAATAAATGCAAGACCTAACGTTAGGAAGGCAAGAGTCCTGATACTTAAAGTCTTAATGTCTAAACCTTTTTCTGTTTTCTTTGACATGCTGAAGAACATCAAGTATTATTGTTATACTTTAATATGTTTTAAAAGGTGATATTTTCAGAAGTGGGCAGTTGTGTGATGTGAGCTCCGCAGTGCATTTAGTTCTAGGAGTGGCTGTTCGATACAGCCGTTCCGATGACAGTTGGGATATCTGCATCGCGTATTAAGAGCTGGGATTTGAGTCCTGGCTCCTCTTCCTGGATCAGTTTCCTGCGAATGCACTTTCTGCGAAGCCACACGCAATGGCTCGAGTAATTGGCCTGCCATCTCTATGGAAGCAGCAAACTGAGTCCTCGCCTCCAGGGGTCAGGCTGTTCAGCTCAGTGAAGGAGGGAGAACTCTTACAATACTTTTCCAAGTTACTAACAGCCTTTCCAACATGGGCCCGTGTTGAAGTTGTGTGACATAACTGTGCAGAGCTGGAGACAGAGTGAAGCGCCTCAGATTTGAAAGTGGATGCAACTGGTCCTTAGAGAAGCTCCCATACAAACCTTCCTCGGGCTGAGCGAGGCGGAGAGGATATTGGTGCTCGGAGTTCTCACTTGCCTCAACTTGATCATACCTGGTTACTTTGGAGAGCATAATTGATTCTTATGTCTCCTGGTGCAACTGCAATCTCATTGAATCCCTCCACATCATGAACTGTTTCATTCCACATTTGAAAAGTCAGTGTTTCAATGAAGGACTTGGTCTATACTCATAATTGGGTAGAATATCATTGTGTGTATACTTTGGACATTTTTGATAAATGTGAAATATAGATTTAATAAAAAAAAAGAATGATGGCTTAAATTTTTCATGCCTTTCTTTATGTTGCGGCCAAGCTGATTCACTAAAGTTTAAAGTAATAAAGCTTAACTTTAAACAGATTAGGTTTAATATTTTAGTTTATTTTTGTCCTGCAATCTTGTATGTGCTGCGAAATTTGGAAAAATGCAAGAAATTAACTCATTCTTTTGTTTAAAGGGACTAGTATCCTTAGTAAACATGTCTCTCTCTCGCTCGCTCTCTCTCTCTCTGAGACAGAATGACAAGTACATGTTCCATTTTACAAAATACTTAACAGGAGTTTCTATTGCATTCAGTGTTTTTTGGGAAGGAATGGGGTCATGTATTTTGAAAGTGTAGCATATGCACAATTACTGAGTCAGATTTT